>NC_060178.1:20539551-21139551 GCF_021184085.1 Oncorhynchus gorbuscha
CCCTCACTTCTTTCAATTTGAAAATTCACGGATCTGGTAAAACTTTCTGGAAGATTTATTCTGATGAAGTTTCAATAAATTATATTTAATTACCACTAAAATTCCATTTTTATTTTATTAATTTTTATTTCACCTTTATTTAACCAGGTAGGCTAGTTGAGCACAAGTTCTCATTTACAACTGCGACCTGGCCAAGATAAACCAATTAAATATGTATAGCAGCCTAGAGGTAGGTCAATTATGGTTTCTTCTGTCTTCTGTCTGGCAGTGGCGAGAATGATGATGAACTATAAGCTACATGTGTGCACTGCGGAGACTCGTCGGAGGCTTGATCACTTTGGCAAATCAGAATGTTGAAAAGAAATTCTCTGTGCGTCTGCCTTGATGTTCATAAAACTCCCAGAACCCACTCTTGCAAAGTGGAACCCAGAACGGTATGTGACCACTTGGCTACGGTGACACTGTTCTGCCGAGGACAGCCAAACTAGAGTGTCCACCTAAAAGCCCAAGGAGACTGACCCTCTCTGGAAGTTGCTGTAGCCCTAGTTGGGATATTTAGCCTACATTGGCTATTGGTTGAGACGCCAGGCTTGTTCTAACTTGGTATGTCAGGGTAGGAAATTGGAAATGTGAAATAGGCCAAGTCGGAGGTAATAATGCATTTAGGTTGTAGTTTATTGAGATGCACGAATACACCACACCAAAACTTGATTTTATTGCTGTTATAATACTTCCTTCAAATCTTTGCAGTAATTAGGTTCACTACTTTGTCAGTTATTCTGTAATGGGGTAAATTGTAGCCATGTGTTCAAGCTAATCAAAGAAAAGTTTATTTACAATACAGAGTGTAAGCTACAGCAATAAAGCTGTCCTCACAAACAGTGCAATGATACTAAGATATATGTATTTGTATTTACATTAGGCTATAGCCTACAAATAGCTAGCTGTACCACATAGTCGTATGTCTATTAGGCTATAGGCCCACCTCAAATTATTGTTGTTTGTTCCTGAACTGACCGAACGCCAGAGATATCCTTAAGCTGTCCTTCAGCACCACACATTTGTTCAACGTCATTGCATGATCCTGGCGCTGTCCTTTCAGCACCATGAATGACTCTCCAATCGCTTAAAATGACATCTCATCAAGATCTGTTGCCTATGCTTAATAGGCCTACTCATCACTTATTGTTATTATTATTTCAAATAGAAGATTATCACTTCTCACAATGGTGCTAGTTTAGTAAAGTTAGATCAAATGTGAATCAATGTCTCGCAAGATCACATAAAGATTCATTAGTATTTTAAATAATAGAACCAAATATAATAGCATAGCATAGTAGGCCTATAACGTTACTGTTACACCAAAAACACCTCCTTATTTCTAACAAGATTTTAAGATGGTTAGCTAAAGCAGAATAGTCCATGTCTGGGCATAGGCAGACGTTGCAATTGGAGGATGCATATTATGTTTATTCTATAATGATAGGCTATTCGCTAGGCTACAAACTTTGATGACGTCATTTAAAAAACAGTTTTGCCCTCAATCACATAAAAAAAAATAGAACACTACCCCACTGGTGCACGCACGCACCTCTCTGAACCACTCTCGCCTGTGCATAATGCTGAGAGCCTTCCACATCTGTTGACTAATGCAGTCTTTGATATTGAGATCCAGGCATTCTGACATCAGAGGGAGTGCATTCAACTTCTCCTCCTATGAAATGCCAGGGTCTTGTCAATCACTCACAAACCCCACATGTGCTGATTTGCATATGCTGATTATATGCATATTGCATATTGGGCTCCCTAGTGGCACAGCGGTCTAAGGCACTGCATCTCAGTTCTAGAGGCGTCACTACAGACCCTAGTTCGATTCCAGGCTGTATTACAACCGGCCATGATTGGGAGTCCCATAGGACGGTGCACAGTTGGCCCAGCGTCGTCCGGATTAGGGCTTGGCCAGGGTAGGCCGTCATTGTAAATCAGAAGTTGTTCTTTTAACTGACTTGCCTAATAAAAAATACATTAAAAAAATTATAAATACAAATCTAAATCACAAAGTGACGCTGTCTATGCAGAAAACCTTTTCAGTCCAGAGAGATGTGGGTTATTAATAGGTTTGTTTTTAGAAACCTGAATTTCTAGATTGATTGACCCATTGAACACATTACGGTATGGCTCATGCTTTGTTTCTCTCGGTCTGTTTTGCAGTGAAGAAAGCCAAACTCGATGGGGCCCAAGGTGAGTCAAGACATGTTTGTCCATGTTTGACTTAGTATTAAAAGTCTTAGAAACACTGGTTTGTTTTACAATAAGACTGATATTCCTTGATGTTCCCCAGAGAAATTTAACACCTACGTGACGCTGAAAGTGCAGAACGTCAAGAGCACCACCATCACTGTGCGTGGTGCCCAGCCATGCTGGGAGCAGGACTTCATGTTGTGAGTCTTCTTCTTCCTTTTCTCCTTCTTTCTTCTCATTTTCCTCCTCATCTTCCTTGGCTCTCCCCCTCTTTGTCTTTAGTCCTCTCTCTCTCTCTCTGTCTCTCTCTGTCTCTCTCTCTGTCTCTCTCTCTGTCTCTCTCTCTCTCTCTCTCTCTCTCTCTCTCTCTCTCTCTCTCTCTCTCTCTCTCTCTCTCATCTCTCTCTCTCTCTCTCATCTCTCTCGTCTCTCTCTCTCTCTCTGCCTCTGTCTCTCTCTCTGTCTCTGTCTGTCTCTCTCTGTCTCTCTCTGTCTCTCTCTCTCTGTCTCTCTCTCTCTGTCTCTGTCTCTGTCTCTCTCTCTCTCTCTCTCTCTCTCTCTCTCTCTCTCTCTCTCTCTCTCTCTCTCTCTCTCTCTCTCTCTCTCTCTCTCTCTCTCTCTCTCTCTCTCTCTCTCTCTCTCTCTCTATGTCTCTGTCTCTGTCTCTCTCTCTCTCTCTCTTCTCTCTCTGACCCAGTCGTCTCTATACGCTTCCTTCCTGCTAGAATTCACATATTTTCTTTGTATGAAATAATACTGGTCTCCTCCACTCTGTCTTATTGACCTCACCTCTTCCCTTCAGACAGCTCTCTGTGTCTCAGTGACTCACATCCACCACAGGCTGAATCATATTGTCTCTCCGTTCTATTGGATTATAGCTGGTTGCTCTCATGGCATATACAGTGCCTTCAGAAATTATTCACACCCCTTGACTTACAAAGTGGGATTAAAATGGATTTAATTGTCATTGTCAACAATCTACCCAAAATACTCTGGAATGTCAAGAAAAATTCTAACATTTGTAAAAAAATAATAATAATAAAGTAAAAATGAAACACTAATATATCTTGATTAGATAAGTATTCAACCCCCTGAGTCAATACATGTTAAAATCCCCTTTGGCAGCGATTACAGATTTCTAGTCCAACTCAGGAGGGCTCACCATCCATCGCTTCATCGCTTCTTTTTCACAGAATCATGGCTCTCTCCGGATATACTGTCCACGTCCGTACAGCCAGCTGGGTTCTCAGTACATTGAGCATCCAGGAATAAATAACTCTCCGGGAAGAAGAAGAGCGGTAGTGTATGTTTCATGATTAACAACTCATGGTGTGATTGTGATAACGTACAGTAATTCAAGTCCTTTTGTTCACCCGACCTAGAATACCTCACAATCAAATGTCGACCGCATAAACCTCCCAAGAGAATTATCTTCGGTTATAGTCACAGCTGTGAATATTCCCCCTCAAGCCGATACCATGACGGCTCTCAAGGAACTACACTGGACTTTATGCAAACTGGAAACCACATATCCTGAGGCCGCATTTATTGTAACTGGGGAATTTAACAAAGCAAATTTGAGGAAAACGTTCCCGAAGTTCTACCAACACATTGACTGTAGTACTCGGGAAAACAATCAACCACTGCTATTATTTATTTATTTTATTACTCGGACTGGGATATGTTCTGGGTAGCCTCGGATAACAACATTGATGTATACACGGACACAGTGACTGAGTTCATCAGAAAGTTTATAGGGGATGTTGTTCTCACTGTGACTATAAAAACCTACCCAAACCAGAAACCATGGAGAGATGGCACCATTCATACAAAACTGAAAGCGCGAACCACCGCATTTAACCATGGGAAGGTGACCGGAAAAAATAGTTGAATACAAACAGTGTAGTTATTCCCTCCGTAAGGCAATCAAACAGGCAAAACGTCAGTACAGAGACAAAGTGGAGTCTCAATTCAACGGCTCAGACACGTGACGTATGTGGCAGACAATCGCAGATTACAAAGGAAAAACAAAGCTACAGCGATGCCATGCTCCCAGACAAACTAGATGTGTGTGACAGACAATCATGGATTACAAAGGAAAAACCAGCCACGTAGCGCACAGCGACGTCTTGCTCCCAAACAAACTAAACACCTTCTTTGCCCGCTTTGTGGATAACACAGTGACATCGATGCGGCCCACTCCAAAGGACTGTGGACTCTCCTTCTCCATGGCTGACAGGAGTAAGAAATGTAAGCATGTTAACCCATGCAAGGCTGCAGGCCCACACTGCATCCCCAGCCGCGTGTTCAGAACATGCACAGACCCGCTGGCTAGAGTGTTTACGGACATATTCAATCTCTCCCTATCCCAGTCTGCTGTCCCCACTTGCTTCAAGATGTCCACCATTGTTCCTGTACCCAAGAAAGCAAAGGTAACTGAGCTAAATGACTATTGCCCAGTAGCACTCACTTCTGTCACCATGAAGAGCTTTGAGATGCTAGTTAAGGATCATATCACATCTACACCCTAGACCCACTTCAATCTGCTTACCGCCCCAATAGATCCACAGACGATGCAATCGCCATTGCACTGCACACTGCCCTATCCCACCTGGACAAGAGGAATAGCTATGTAAGAAAAATGTTAATTTACTATAGCTGAGACTTCAACACCATAGTATCCTCCGAGCTCAATGCCAAGCTTGGGACCCTGGGTCTGAACCCCGCCCTGTACAACTGGGTCCTGGGCTTCCTGATGGTGTGTACTCAGCCCCCTCCTGTATTCCCTGTTCACCCATGACTAGGTGGCCACACATGCCTCCAACTCAATCATCAGATTTGCTGTCGACACAACCGTAGTAGGCCTGCTTACCAACAAGGACGAGACAGCCTACAGGGAGGAGGTGAGGGCCCTGGTGAAGTGGTGCCAGGAAAGTAACCTCTCCCTCAACGTCAACAAAATGAAGGAGTTGATTGTGGACTTCTGGAAAAAGCAGAGGGAGCACACTTCTATCCATATTGACAGGACCGCAGTGGAGAAGGTGGAAAGCTTCAAGTTCCTCAGCATACACAGCATACACATCACGTTTCGGCGTACACATCACTGACGATCTGAAATGGTCCACCCACACAGACAGCGCAAGAGCGCTTCTTCAACCTCAGGAGGCTGAAGAAATTAGGCTTGGCCCCTAAGACCCTCACAAACTTTTACAGATGCACAATTGAGAGCATCCTGTTGGGCTGTATCACCGCCTGGTATGGCAACTGCACCGCCTGCAACCACAGAGCTCTCCAGAGGGTGGAGTGGTCTGTCCAACGCATCACCGCAGGCACACTGCCTGCCCTCCAGGACACCTACAGCACCCAATGTCACAGGAAGCCCAAAAAGACATCAGCCACACGAGCCATGGGTTGTTCACCTCACTATCATCCAGAAGGCGAGGTCAGTACAAATGCATCAAAGCCGGGACCGAGAGACTAAAAAACAGCTTCTATCTCAAGGCCATCAAACTTAAATAGCCATTCCTGGCCGGCTACCACCCAGTTTATTTAACCCTGCGTCTTAGAGGCTGCTGCCCTATAGTATATTCATAGACATGGAATCACTGATCAGTTTAATAATGAAACACTAGTCACTTTAAATAATATTTACATACTGCTTTACTTATTTGAATATCATACTCATTTGTATATCATATGTATATACTGTGTTCTATTCTACTGTATTTTTAGTCAATGCCACTCCAACATGGCTCGTCCTAATATTTATATATTTCTTAATTCCATTATTTTACTTTTAGATTTGCATGTATTGTTATGAATTGTTAGATATTACTACACTGTTGGAGCTAGGAACACAAGCATGCCGCTACACCCACAATAACATCTGCTAAATATGTGTATGTGACCAATACAATTTGATTAGACTATTTCTGGGTAAGTCTCTAATAGGTTTGTGTAGCACATGGGGATGTGTGAAACCTACTCCTCAGCTTGAAGTGTCCCCACTTGCTCCAGCGAATAGCTAGCTTTTTGCGCGGCGCCAACTGTCAAGACACCTCAGCAGGGCGGTAATGTGTGCTAGCAAGGCAGAGATGTACTCGCTAAGCAACCAGTGCAACGTCCTTTACATTTGCACACCTTTATTGTACAATATTTGCACATGATTATGTTTTAATTTCTTCAAGCTCTGTCAAGTTGGTTGTTGACCATTGCTAGACAAACATTTTAAAGCTCCTTTGTTTTGTTGATGTTGAAGGAGAGGTTATTTTCCTGGCCCACTCCATAGTCAAGCATCACCACCATGCTTGAAAATATGTGTTGTGTTGGATTTGCCCCAAACATAATGCTTTTGTATTTGGTGCATCTTCTTGTCTAAGAAATACAAAAGAAAATAACTGTTCTTTAAAACATAAATCCTTCTTTATTCGAGTTAACTCGGAGCCGTACATGTGTAGTGCATTGAGCTGGGATCTCCTGCTCTCCCACTGCTGTGAGGGGGCTGTGCGTCCCCTAAGTGGTCACGTGGCCTCCGATTCAATCAGCAACAGTATTCACGACATAAAGTTAATTTCGTTTCCAATTTTTTTTGCCGTTTTACTTTAATGCCATTATTGCAAACATGATACATGTTCTGTACGGGATTCCTTCTGTTCACTCTTGTGGAGTAACTACAATGTTGATCCATCCTCAGTTTTCTCCTATCACAGCCATAAAACTCTGTAACTGTTTCAATGTCACCATTGACCTCATGGTGAAATCCCTGAGCGATTTTCTTCCTCTCTGGCAACTGAGTGCCTGTATCTCAAAGAAATAGTGAATGAAGCTAATTGTATCCTCTATTGATCTTTCTACCATGATATACGCTTGCTCTTATTCCAGAATGCACACCAGATATACTCTGGCATTATGTGGCTGAGCGATGAAGAGAAACTGAAATGTTTTTTTGTCCATTGTGCATTTCCGTTTGCATAATATTTAGATAAAGAAAAAGGGCTACCTATAATTAAATTATACAAATATTTGGCTTAGATTGTGTATAGGCTTGTTTCCTACACTAATCTTCTATTTGTGCCAGGCTGGGTTCAAATGCCTTATGTTTCATTTTTCTGTATTTGTTTATCTGTATATGTATGTATGTATGTATGTATGTATGTATGTATGTATGTATGTATGTATGTATGTATGTATGTATGTATGTATGTATGTATGTATGTATGTATGTATGTATGTACGTATGTACGTATGTACGTATGTACGTATGTATGTATGTATGTATGTATGTATGTATGTATGTATGTATGTATGTATGTATGTATGTATGTATGTATGTATGTATGTATGTATGTATGTATGTATGTATGTATGTATGTATGTATGTATGTATGTATGTATGTATGTATGTATGTATGTATGTATGTATGTATGTATGTATGTATGTATGTATGTATGTATGTATGTATGTATGTATGTATGTATGTATGTATGTATGTATGTATGTATGTATGTATGTATGTATGTATGTATGTATGTATGTATGTATGTATGTATGTATGTATGTATGTATGTATGTATGTATGTATGTATGTATGTATGTATGTATGTATGTATGTATGTATGTATGTATGTATGTATGTATGTATGTATGTATGTATGTATGTATGTATGTATGTATGTATGTATGTATGTATGTATGTATGTATGTATGTATGTATGTATGTATGTATGTATGTATGTATGTATGTATGTATGTATGTATGTATGTATGTATGTATGTATGTATGTATGTATGTATGTATGTATGTATGTATGTATGTATGTATGTATGTATGTATGTATGTATGTATGTATGTATGTATGTATGTATGTATGTATGTAGCTACGTCACAGACCTGTTAGATTTTTTTCCTTAAGACTTGCCTAGTTCGAACCTTGAGGACCTTGAGATGCTTCTTAACCACTCCTTATTTGCAATGGCTGTGTGTTTCATGTAACACACAGCCATTGCAAATAAGGACTCAATCAAACAGACATCTCAACCTCCACAATAGCCAGTCAGTCCAGAACTGAACCCAAGAAAATCTATGTGCCAGGCTGGGTTCAAATGCCTTATGTTTCATTTTTCTGTATTTGTTTATCTGTATATGTATGTATGTATGTATGTATGTATGTATGTATGTATGTATGTATGTATGTATGTATGTATGTATGTATGTATGTATGTATGTATGTACGTACGTACAACAACCTCCTTCCCTCAGTAAGAGCATTGAAGATGGGTCGTGGCTGGGTCTTCCAGCATGAAACACACAGCCATTGCAAATAAGGAGTGGCTCCGTAAGAAGCATCTCAAGGTCCTGGAGTGCGTACAACAACCTCCTTCCCTCAGTAAGAGCATTGAAGATGGGTCGTGGCTGGGTCTTCCAGCATGAAACACACAGCCATTGCAAATAAGGAGTGGCTCCGTAAGAAGCATCTCAAGGTCCTGGAGTGGCCTAGTCAGTCTCCAGAACTGAACCCAAGAAAATCTTTTGAGGGAGCTGAAAGTCCGTATTGCCCAGCGACAGCCCCGAAACCTGAAGGATCTGGAGAAGGTCTGTATGGAGGAGTGGGCCAAAATCCCTGCTGCAGTGTGTGCAAACCTGGTCAAGAACTACAGGAAACGTATGATCTCTGTAATTGCAAAGGTTTTTGTACCAAATATTAAGTTCTGCTTTTCTGATGTAATGCAATAAAATGCAAATGAATTCCTTAAAAATCATACAATGTGATTTTCTGGATTTTTGTTTTGTCTCTCACAACAACCTCTCCCTCAATGTGAGCAAGTCAAGGAAGCTGATCATGAACTACAGGAAAAGGCGGGCTGAACAGGCCCCCATAAATATCGACGGGGCTGTAGTGAAGCGGATTGAGAGTTTCAAGTTCCTTGTTGTCCACATCACCAATGAAGTATCATGGTCCAAACACACCAAGACAGTCGTGAAGACAGCACGACAACACCTATTCCCCCTCAGGAGACTGAAAAGATTTGGCATGGATCCTCAGATCCTCCAAAAGTTCTATAGCTGCACCATTGAGAGCATCTTGACAGGTTGCTTCACCGCCTGGTATGGCAATTGATCAGAGGGTAGTGCGCACGGACCAGTACATCACCGGGGCCAAGCTTCCTGCCATCCAGGAAGAGGAAAGCCCCAAAAATGGTCAGAGACTCTAGTCACCCAAGTCATAGACTGTTTTCTCTGCTTCCGCACGGTAGGCCACTTCTACCCCCAAGACATGGTACCGGAGCGCCAAGTCTAGGACGAAAAGGCTCCTTAACAACTTCTACCCCCAAGCCATAAGACTACAGAATTATTCATCAATTGGCCACCCATTCTTTTTACACTGCTGCTACTTCCTGTTTATTATCTCTGCACAGTCACCCCTACCTACATGCACAAATTACCTCGACTAACCTGTACCTGCTCTATGGATATAATTATTGTTTGGATAACCTTATTTATTATTATGTATTGATTTTGATGTATTTTGTTATTTCATTTTTTATGCGATGCACACTGGCGATTTGACACAAAAATAAAATGTAATTTATTCGTATTTTCATTTCATTTCATTTCATTCATTCATTCATGCAGTGACTGGGTGTGTTGATACACCATCCAAAGTGTAATTAATAACTTCACCATGCCCAAAGGCATATTCAATGTCTGCTTTTTCTCTCCCATCTATAAATAGGCGCCCTTCTTTACGAAGCATTGGAAAACCTCCCTGTCCTTTGTGGATGAATCTGTGTTTGAAATTCACTGCTCGACTGAGGGACCTTCCAGATAGTTGGATGTGTGGTAAAGAGATGAGAGAGTCATTCAAAAATGATTTTAAACACTGTTATTGCACACAGAGTGAGTCTATGGAAGTTATAATGTGACTCGTTAAGCACATTTTTACTCCTGAACTTATTTAGGCTTGACATAACAAAGGGGTTGAATACTTATTGACTCAAGACATTTCAGCTTTTAATTTTTAATACATTTGTAAACAAAATATGGAAAAAGTCAAGGGGTGTGAATACTTTCTGAAGGCGCTGTAGAATTCATTTCTTTGTGAGATGGGTTATATCGGTGGGTTATATTGTTTCATTTCCTCATCGCGTCTCTTGTTGTCTCATACTCTTTCTCTATCTCTCTTTCTGCCCTGCCATCCTCTCTCATACCTCCTTTCCCTCTCTCAATCCCTCTGTTATGCTTCCTCATTTCTCTCTCTCTCTCTCTCTCTCTCTCTCTCTCTCTCTCTCTCTCTCTCTCTCTCTCTCTCTCTCTCTCTCTCTCTCTCTCTCTCTCTCTCTCTCTCTCTCTCTCTCTCTCTCTAGTGAGATCAACAGGCTGGATCTGGGGCTGACAGTGGAGGTGTGGAACAAAGGGTTAATCTGGGACACCATGGTGGGCACCTTGTGGATCCCCTTGGAAAACATCCGCCAGTCTGATGAGGTACGGTATGCCCCCCCTGGCGCCCCCCTCTCCTCCCCCACCACACCTCACCCTCCTGGGTGTACAAGGTGTTTTACAAGCAGCACATCTGAGGCTCAGACACAAGTACATCACAACACTAGACTGATACTGTTTGTTGTCACATCATTTCAAAGTGTTTAAGGTGGAACACAATTCATATCAGGGATGAAAGGAGTTTAAGGCAGGGCTCCAGACTGTGACCATTTATTCACATTTTGCTACCCTATAACTCGTTTTTTCCCCTCATACCCCATACTGCCAAAGCAAAAACAGGTTTATTTCAATTTTAGCACATTTATTCAAATTAAAAACGGAAATATTAAATCAAATTGTATTGGTCACATGGTCACATGGTAGCAAAATGCTTGTGCTTCTAGTTCAGTGCAGCAATATCTAACAAGTCATATCTAACAATTCCACAAAAAATACCTAATACACACAAATCTAAGTAAAGGGATGGAATAAGTACATATAATATGTACATGTAAATATATAGATGAGCAATGACCGAGCGGCCTAGCCAAGATGCAGTAGATGGTATAACATACAGTATATAGATATCGGATGAGTAATGCAAGATATGTAAACATCATTATAGTGGCATTAATAAAGTGACTAGTGATCCATTTGTTAGAGTGGACAATGATTTCAAGTCTGTATGTAGGCAGCAGCCTCTCTGTGTCATTGATGGCTGTTTAACAGTCTGATAGCCTTGAGATAGAAGCAATTTTTCAGTCCCTGCTTTGATGCACCTGTACTGACCTCGCCTTCTGGATGATAGCGGGGGGAGCCTTCCTGTGACATCGGGTGCTGTAGGTGTCCTGGAGGGCAGGTTTTTTGGCCCCGGTGATGTATTGTGCAGACCGCACCACTCTCCTGGAGAGCCCTGCGGTTGAGGGAGGCGCAGTTGCCATACCAGGCGGTGATACAGCCCGACAGGATGCTCTCAATTGTGCATCTGTAAAAGTTTGTGAGGGTTTTAGAGCAGTAAAAATAATTGTTTTGTCATAGCTGTGGTATACAGCCTGATATACCATGGCTGTCAGCCATGCACGTAAAGGTGAAGGCAAATTCCTTCCTATTGTCATGACGTTGTCCTCTTTGGGTACAGCGAGCACCATCCCCCGCTCTCTGCTTCTACAACCAGACTGCTGTGGTCAGAGTGAGCTCGTAAATTCCTAGGGAAGTCCTTGCCACATGGCCACACAGTATAGATATAAAGTTTCATAGAGAACAAAGGAATTTCTTCCACCTCACAGAACTTGAGGTCCGAACAACATTTACGTTCCGGAGAAAGTATAAAAGATGGGTGAAGAATCCAGCTACGAACTGGTCCGTTTGTCACAACTTGGGGAAGCTCATGGGAGACGGTGTGGCCACATTACCATAACGCTGTTTATATAATAGCCTCAGATATGAGGTTTACATCTAATTGTTGTATAAGATGAATGAGTGAGGATGATACTGTTTGTAAAATTGTGTAATGTTGTGTAACTTTTCAACAGCGATCAAGACGACACACTGAGCGTAAATATATATATTGATTGCAATTGTTCCCGAATGAGTGAGTGTTCATGTGTAAAGGATTAGCATTTCAATTGTTATAATTATTAACTCTGGAGTGACTTCTTAGTCGACCCCCACTTCCCTTTTGTCTAACAAGCCGCGATGCCGTTTTAGCCCACTAGGGGCACATTCTCCTATCATTTCTTGTAACCATATTTACTTTGTTGTTTTGTTTATGCATTTCTGTGAATTACTTAGTTAGTAATAAATGAATGATTTAAGACAATTGATGTATGGCAGACTCATAGTGAAGACTGGGTTCATGCAGATAACCAACTATTTACGACGTTTGGAATGAGACTAACGTGAGGTAAAATAAATAAATAATTAATCAGAAGACTATGGATCAGATATGAAAATATCTGAAAGGTTACATTGGGAAATTATAACTATGTAATCTGAATATTTTCCTTGGTGCCCTGACTAATTACAGAGAATATTTGATAAAAACTAAGTCTTCAATTTAATGATAGTAAAGACACGACACTATTGAAAAAAATATATATAATTATGGAGACTTATTATGACAGTAAATTAAAAGCCTAATTGTCAACCCAGAATTCATGGCAACCACTGGATTAGGTCATATATCAAAATAGTTTGAATCATGCATTCCTATGTTAGATTTAACAAGTTATTTATTGAATATCTTCTCAGTGGTCTATTACTCTTCTTAATAAAGCATTGTGAATGAATTTATAATTACTTTATAAGATGATTCAAGTGTATTCTTCTATTGTGTGATGCTGCGGGGTGCCACCAAATCATGGGCTGGTGCCACCAACTGAAAAAGTTAGTGGCACCAGTGCCACCAGGGGACAGTGTTGTAACAGGATGTATCTCCCCCGCCTCCAAAAGACTTTAGCGAGGGCTATTTTTAGCATCATCCTAGCCCCGTACAGTAACAGTGTGTGTGTGTGTGTGTGTGTGTGTGTGTGTGTGTGTGTGTGTGTGTGTGTGTGTGTGTGTGTGTGTGTGTGTGTGTGTGTGTGTGTGTGTGTGTGTGTGTGTGTGTGTGTTTTAGGAGGGGCCGGGGCAGTGGCTGACCTTAGACTCCCAGGTCATCATGGCTGAGAATGAGATCACAGGCACCAAAGACCCCACCTTCCACCGCGTGCTGCTGGACAGCCGATTTGAACTGCCATTAGGTCAGATGACACTCTCACTCATGTCAAATGTGATCTCTATTGTGCCTTGAAAGTGAACTATAACCCTATCTCCTTGTTATTACCTACAGTATATCTACATCATTATATCTGAATATACTCACGGACAATTGTAGCCTATGACTGTCAAAGTATATTGCAATCATTTTGAACCATTAGAGCATTGTGTGTGCATCTGTGTGTGTGTGTGCGTGCATGTGTGTGTGTATGTATGTGCGTGCCCACGTATATCTGTGCATATACAATTGTCTGTGTGTGTGTCCTAAGTGACTGACCAGTAAATGGGTCTTTCTGCTTCAGACATTCCAGAGGATGAGGCTCAATACTGGGCCAAGAAACTGGAGCAGCTCAACTCCATGAGGGACCAGGGCGTAAGGCATTTCTTCCTCCTCTCCTCTCTTTGTGCTTACATCTTACCCACTACAAAGCAGGGATATCAGTAATTCCAAAAGTCCTAACTTACTCGATGCATTAAATATGATGTAGACCTTGTGTGTGTGTGTGTGTGTGTGTGTGTGTGTGTGTGTGTGTGTGTGTGTGTGTGTGTGTGTGTGTGTGTGTGTGTGTGTGTGTGTGTGTGTGTGTGTGTGTGTGTGTGTGTGTGTGTGTGTGTGTGTGTGTGTGTGTGTGTGTTACAGTATACATACCAGGAAGAGGAGAGACCACTTCAAGCACCATCAACACAATGCTGTGAGTAGTAGACACTTGATACTGCCTGTATCCTCTTCAGTCTCCTTCTCCCCTCTTTCATACAGCATCCTCCTCCCTTTCATCCTTCCTTCTTCTTTTTTACTTTCTTCATGGCCCTCTTCTTCCTCCTTCTCACTCTCCTCTGTCTCTTCCTCATCTTCCTCCTCCTCTTCACTCTTCCTCTTTGCTATCCTCCCCTTCATCCTCCTTCTTCTCATATTCACTTTATTCCTCCTCTTCCTTTTTCTCCACCCCTTCCTCTTCTTCCTCATCCTCCTCTTCCTCCTCCACTTCACTTTATTCCTCCCTCTCCCCCTCTTCTTCACTCTCTTCTTCTTCTTCTTCACACACCTCCTGATTTGAGGGGAAGCAGCGAATCAAATCAAAAATCAAATAATATTTTATTAGTCACATACACATATTTAGCAGGTGTTATTGCGGGTGTAGCGGCATGCTTGTGTTCCTAGCTCCAACAGCGCAGTAAGATCTAACAATTCACAACAATACACACAAATCTAAAAGTAAAATAATGGAATTAAGAAATGTATAAATATTAGGTTGAGCAACGTCGGAGTGGCATTGACTAAAATACAGTAGATTAGAATACAGTATATACATATGAGATGAATAAAGCCGTATGTAAACATTTAAACATTATTGAAGTGACTAGTGTTCCATTATTGAAGTGACTAGTGTTCCATTATTAAGTGGCCAGTGATTCCAAGTCTATGTATATAGGGCAGCAGCCTCTAAGGTGCAGGGTTGCATAACCTGGTGGAAGCTGGCTAGTGATGGCTAGTTAACAGTCTGATGGCCTTGAGATAGAAGCTGTTTTTCAGTCTCTTGATGCACCTGCACTGACCTCACCTTCTGGATGGTAGCGCGGTGAACATGCTGTGGTTCGGTTGGTTGATGTCCTTGATGATCTTTTTGGCCTTCCTGTGACATTGGAGGCTGTAGGTGTCCTGAAGAGCAGGTTTTTTGCCCCCGGTGATGTATTGTGCAGACCGCACCACTCTCCTGGAGAGCCCTGCGGTTGAGGGAGGTGCAGTTGCCGTACCAGGCGGTGATACAGCCCAACAGGATGCTCTCAATTGTGCATCTGTAGAAGTTTGTGAGGATTTTAGGGGCCAACACAAATTTCTTCAGCCTCCTGAGGTTGTTGTGCCTTCACCACACTGCCTGTGTAGGTGGATCATTTCAGTTCGTCAGTGATGTGTACGCCGAGGGCGGTAAGAAAATTTGAGTGCGTCTCGGGTGTCAGGTAAGGTAGAGGTGATATGACTCCTAACTAGCCTCTCAAAGCACTTCATGATGACAGAAGTGAGTGCTACGGGGCGATAATCATTTAGTTCAGTTACCTTTGCTTTCTTGGGTACAGGAACAATTGTGGACATCTTGAAGCAAGTGGGGACAGCAGACTGGGATAGGGAGAGATTGAATATGTCCGTAAACACTCCAGCCAACTGGTCTGCACATGCTCTGAGGACGCAGCTAGGGATGCCGTCTGGCCCGGCAGCCATGCGAGGGTTAACACGCTTAAATGTCTTACTCACGTCGGCAACCGAGAAGGAGAGTCCACAGTCCTTGGTAGCGGGCCGCATTGGTGGCACTGTACTTTCCTCAAAGCAGGTGACGAAGGTGTTTAGCTTGTCCGCAGGCAGGCAGGCGTATGGAAGGATTAGGAGAAAAGCTGACATGATGAATCAAGCCAGCAGGCCTGCCTCGTCAACTCCACACACAGTGATTTATGGCTGCTGGCTGTGTGATGGATGTGTGCTGACATACTTACACTGCCCTGTCAGACACAACCCTGTCTGTCTGATGATGACAGCCCAGGTGAGTGGGCGGAGATGTCTGTGGATGAGTCTGGGCTGCGGTGGGTGTTTCAGTCTGTGTGTGTGTGTGTGTGTGTGTGTGTGTGTGTGTGTGTGTGTGTGTGTGTGTGTGTGTGTGTGTGTGTGTGTGTGTGTGTGTGTGTGTGTGTGTGTGTGTGTGTGTGTGTGTGTGTGTGTGTGTGTGTGTGTGTGTGTGTGTGTGTGTGTGTGTGTGCCTGCCTGCTTGCATGACTGTGTGCGTGGGTGAGAGACGGTTTGTGAGCAACCAGCCATGAAGGTTGGTCAGTGTACGTGTGAGTGCTTGTGCGTGTCTACGTGCTGTGTTTCAGTGAGTGTGTATTGATGGTGGCTGCTTATGGGCTATGAGTCATGGGGCGCTGGGTTGGCAGCTCTACTGTTGAGAGTTATGGCTGACTCCCCACTGCGCTCTGCTAATTGCCACACCTTGAACCCTCCTTGGCCCTCCATCCGTCACAAGGTCAGCCATCTTGCCTTCGCTGAACTGCTCCGTTTCCAGCTCCACTCTGGGTTGTACCCCCCAATCAGAATGGTTCCCGGGGGTTCAGTACCCTCACCCTGACTGGTTTATTTCCTGGTCATATGGTTGTACATTCTTTAACCTGAAGTTCATATCTCAGGCCCAAATCAAGATTGTAATAACTTCTTACTCCCTGTCCCTGTAGGTAACTGGAGTCTGTGGGGAAACCAGCAAAGTGAGTTTTTATAGCTTTTCACACAGTTTAGCACTATAAATGTGATGTATCTGCTTTTGGCCTTGGTACTGTAGGCCTGTACTGGCAGGTTTTTAAAATTAGTCACCAAGCACTCATGAACCTAGCCCCTATAATAATCATAATATTTCAACCATTTCCTGTGTGTGTAGATGAGGACCCAGACAGTGCAATGGACGACAGAGACAGTGACTACCGCAGTGAGACCAGTAACAGCATCCCCCCTCTCTTCTACACCATGTCTCAGCCCAACACCTCCATGCACCAGTACCCCATCCTGAGAGACCAGCGCTACTCCTCACACACCTCCTACAACGGCTCCATCCAAGAGCTGGACTATGACAACCATAGAGCCATCAGGTAACCTAACCTCTCTGCTGTCCTGTCCTCCTTATCTGGTTCATTATCTGGTTTACTCGGTCCTCAGGGTCTCAATAAGGGGTTCGTCCCAATAAGCCCAAGTGCCTTCCTTTCCTTGTTTCCTTCATTTTATAATTACATTTGAGTAATTTCTTTACAAGCTGCTATCCCACAGTTGTACTAATCAAAAAACATACAGGGTAGGTGAAATGTTTAAGTTGTACATTTCTCCTGTCCAGCTCTTTGAGATCTGTGTGGGTGAAGGAAAGGAGACGAGGAAAGGAAACAACGCTGGACTATCGAGACACACACACAGCATGGATCTCACCTCCTTTTCTTAGTCAAGGGATCCATACTGACTTTGTCTCGTCTGGAGATCAACACTCTGTTCTCACAGAGTAAAGCAGACTGATACAGAACAGAATAGATATGCCCCCGTGGACTTGTTTGATTTCACATTCACACTGATGTTTTATGGTAACCTGTTGTCCCAATGTGACTTCACTGTCTCTGGCCTCACTATATCAGCCTGAAGGAGCAGCCCATTGTATACAGGTTGTCTGTCAAGATCCTTACTGGCACCTTGTCACAATGATCATTGTGTGTGTATACACGTGTGTGTGCGTGTGTGTGGCTGAAATACAGTCCCCTGTGATCATGAAGAAACTTGTTTTGCCAAAAAATCTAAATAAGTGTGTTTTATTGTCTGTTGTTCAAAGGCGCAAGTTCACTCAAACTCATACATTGCTAGGTGCAGCCACATTATTGCATAAAGGCTTCTATCAGCAGTGATTCTGTTTTAAGCGATATGAACCTGCAAGGTCCACTATGGCTAAAAACCAATCACTATCTATCTATCTATCTATCTATCTATCTATCTATCTATCTATCTATCTATCTATCTATCTATCTATCTATCTATCTATCTATCTATCTATCTATCTATCTATCTATCTATCTATCTATCTATCTATCTATCTATCTATCATGCCAGTGATCTTTATGCAGTAGGTGTGCTGGGCAGTGTGTGTTTCAATTTGGTGTGTGTACGTTGCTGTGTGTCTTTGAAAAGCCTTAGGCTGGGCTGTACTGATGCTTCTCCTCTCCTGTGTGTCCTCTCCTGCCCCAACCTGCCAGATGCTAAGATACTTTAGACTCAGCCACCAACGGGCACAGCGATCTAGATTCAGCTTCAGGTTCAAGCCGGCACACCAGCCGCCAGTACACTCTAGTCAGTAGGCACTCACTCTCCAATAGGTGGGTCTCTGCACCTCCTCACCACCTCCTCCTCTTCCTCATCTTCCTCCTCACGTCTGTCCGACAGAAATGCTGGTTTCTATCGGACAGCTGGCCCATGTGTGTTCTTGTGGGTATGTATGTATGTATGTATGTATGTATGTATGTATGTATGTATGTATGTATGTATGTATGTATGTATGTATGTATGTATGTATGTATGTATGTATGTATGTATGTATGTATGTATGTATGTATGTATGTATGTATGTATGTATGTATGTATGTATGTATGTATGTATGTATGTATGTATGTATGTATGTATGTATGTATGTATGTATGTACGTAGGTAGTATGTAGGTAGGTAGGCAAAAAGTATTTAGTCAGCCACCAATTGTGCAAGTTCTCCCAAAAAGATGCGAGAGGCCAGTAATTTTCATCATAGGTACACTTCAACTATGGCAGACAAAATAAGTATTTGGTTAACTACAAACAAGCAAGATTTCTGGCTCTCACAGACCTGTAACTTCTTCTTTAAGAGGCTCCTCTGTCCTCCACTCGTTACCTGTATTAATCTCACCTGTTTGAACTTGTTATCAGTATAAAAGACACCTGTCCACAACCTCAAACAGTCACACTCCAAACTCCACTATGGCCAAGACCAACGAGCTGTCAAAGGACATCAGAAACAAAATTGTAGACCTGCACCAGGCTGGGAAGACTGAATCTGTAGGTAAGCAGCTTGGTTTGAAGAAATCAACTGTGGGAGCAATTATTGAAATGGAAGACATACAAGAGCACTGATAATCTCCCTCGATCTGGGGCTAGTTCTCAGCAAAATCATCACAAGAACGGTGAGCAAAAATCCCAGAACCACACAGGGGGACCTAGTGAATGACCTGCAGAGAGCTGGGACCAAAGTAACAAAGCCTACCATCAGTAACACACTAGAGGCCTGCAGTGCCAGAAGTGTTCCTCTTTCATGTCCAGGCCCGTCTGAAGAGCAGGATGATCCAGAAGACGATTGGGAGAATGTCATATGGCAGACAAATATAACTTTTTGGTAAAAACTCAACTCGTCGTGTTTGGAGGACAAAGAATGCTGAGTTGCATCCAAAGAACACCATACCTACTGTGAAGCATGGGGGTGGAAACATCATGCTTTGGGGCTGTTTTTCTGCAAAGGGACCAGGAACTGATCCGTGTAAAGGAAAGAATGAAAATCGTGAGATTTTGAGTGAAAACCTCCTTCCATCATCAAGGGCATTTGAAACATGGCTGGGTCTTTCAGGAGAACTTCGTAAGAAGCATTTCAAGGTCCTGGACTGGTAGCCAGTCTCCAGATCTCAACCCCATAGAAAATATTTGGAGGGAGTTGAAAGTCCTTGTTGCCCAGCAACAGCCCCAAAACATCACTGCTCTAGAGGAGATCTGCATGGAGGAATGGGCCAAAATACCAGCAACAGTGTGTGAAAACCTTGTGAAGACAGAAAACGTTTGACCTCTGTCATTGCCAATAAAGGGTATATAACAAAGTATTGAGATAAACTTTTGTTATTGACCAAATACTTATTTTCCACCATCATTTGAAAATAAATTCATTAAAAATGTGGGTTTTTTTCTTCTCATTTTGTCTGTCATAGTTGAAGTGTACCTATGATGAAAATTAAAGGCCTCTCTCATCATTTTAAGTGGGAGAACTTGCACAATTGGTGGCTGACTAAATACTTTTTTGCCCCACTGTGTGTGTGAGAAGCACAGAGAGAGATAAACAAAGAGAAGAGACAAACACAGAGAAGAGAAACACAGAGAGAGACAGACAAACAAAGAGAAGAGCCAAACAATGAGAAGAGAAGCACAGAGAGAGACAAACAAAGAGAAGAGACAAACACAGAGAAGAGAAACACAGAGAGAGACAAACACAGAGAAGAGACAAACACAGAGAAGAGAAACACAGAGAGAGACAAACACAGAGAAGAGAAGCACAGAGAGAGACAAACACAGAGAAGAGAAAAACACAGAGAAGAGAAACACAGAGAGAAACACAGAGAGAGACATACAAAGAGAGAGACAAACAAAGAGAAGAGAAGCACAGAGAGAGACAAACACAGAGAAGAGACAAACAAAGAGAAGAGTCAAACAAAGAGAAGAGAAGCACAGAGAGAGACAAACACAGAGAGAGACAAACACAGAGAAGAGAAACACAGAGAGAGACAAACAAAGAGAAGAGACAAACACAGAGAAGAGACACAGAGAGATACAAACACAGAAAAGAGACAAACACAGAGAAGAGAAACACAGAGAGAGACAAACACAGAGAAGAGAAACACAGAGAGAGACAGACAAACAAAGAGAAGAGCCAAACAATGAGAAGAGAAACACAGAGAGAGACAAACAAAGAGAAGAGACAAACACAGAGAAGAGAAACACAGAGAGAGACAAACACAGAGAGAGACAGACAAACAAAGAGAAGAGCCAAACACAGAGAGAAGAAGCACAGAGAGAGACAAACAAAGAGAAGAGACAAACACAGAGAAGAGAAACACAGAGAGAGACAGACAAACAAAGAGAAGAGCCAAACAATGAGAAGAGAAGCACAGAAAGAGGACAAACAAAGAGAAGAGACCAACACAGAGAAGAGAAACACAGAGAGAGACAAACACAGAGAAGAGACAAACACAGAGAAGAGAAACACAGAGAGAGACAAACAATGAGAAGAGAAGCACAGAGAGAGACAAACAAAGAGAAGAGACAAACACAGAGAAGAGAAACACAGAGAGAGACAAACACAGAGAAGAGACAAACACAGAGAGAGACAAACACAGAGAAGAGAAACACAGAGAGAGACAAACACAGAGAAGAGACAAACACAGAGAGAGACAAACACAGAGAAGAGAAGCACAGAGAGAGACAAACACAGAGAAGAGACAAACAAAGAGAAGAGCCAAACAAAGAGAAGAGAAGCACAGAGAGAGACAAACACAGAGAAGAGACAAACAAAGAGAAGAGAAGCACAGAGAGAGACAAACACAGAGAAGAGACAAACAAAGAGAAGAGAAGCACAGAGAGAGACAAACACAGAGAAGAGACAAACAAAGAGAAGAGCCAAACAAAGAGACAAACACAGAGAGAGACAAACACAGAGAAGAGAAACACAGAGAGAGACAAACAAAGAGAAGAGACAAACACAGAGAAGAGACACAGAGAGAGACAAACACAGAGAAGAGACAAACACAGAGAAGAGAAACACAGAGAGAGACAAACACAGAGAGAGACAAACAAAGAGAAGAGAAGCACAGAGAGAGACAAACACAGAGAAGAGACAAACAAAGAGAAGAGCCAAACAAAGAGAAGAGAAGCACAGAGAGAGACAAACAAAGAGAAGAGAAGCACAGAGAGAGACAAACACAGAGAAGAGACAAACACAGAGAAGAGAAACACAGAGAGAGACAAACACAGAGAGAGACAAACAAAGAGAAGAGAAGCACAGAGAGAGACAAACACAGAGAAGAGACAAACACAGAGAAGAGAAACACAGAGAGACAAACACAGAGAGAGACAAACAAAGAGAAGAGAAGCACAGAGAGAGACAAACACAGAGAAGAGACAAACACAAAGAGAGACAAACACAGAGAAGAGAAGCACAGAGAGAGACAAACAAAGAGAAGAGAAACACAGAGAAGAGACAAACACAGAGAAGAGAAACACAGAGAGAGACAAACAAAGAGAAGAGAAACACAGAGAGAGACAAACACAGAGAAGAGAAGCACAGAGAAGAGAAACACAGAGAGAGACAAACAAAGAGAAGAGACAAACAAAGAGAAGAGACAAACACAGAGAAGAGAAACACAGAGAGAGACAAACAAAGAGAAGAGACAAAGAGAAGAGACAAACAAAGAGAAGAGAATCACAGAGAGAAACACAGAGAGAGACATACAAAGAGAAGAGACAAACAAAGAGAAGAGACAAACAAAGAGAAGAGACAAACAAAGAGAAGAGACAAACAAAGAGAAGAGACAAACACAGAGAAGAGAATCACAGAGAGAAACACAGAGAGAGACATACAAAGAGAGAGACATACAAAGAGAAGAAACAAACAAAGAGAAGAGACAAACAAAGAGAAGAGACAAACACAGAGAAGAGAAACACAGAGAGAGACAAACAAAGAGAAGAGACAAAGAGAAGAGACAAACAAAGAGAAGAGAATCACAGAGAGAAACACAGAGAGAGACATACAAAGAGAAGAGACAAACAAAGAGAAGAGACAAACAAAGAGAAGAGACGAACAAAGAGAAGAGACAAACAAAGAGAAGAGACAAACACAGAGAAGAGAATCACAGAGAGAAACACAGAGAGAGACCTACAAAGAGAGGACATACAAAGAGAAGAAACAAACAAAGAGAAGAGACAAACAAAGAGAAGATCAAACACAGAGAAGAGACAAACACAGAGAAGAGAAACACAGAGAGAAACACAGTGAGAGACATACAAAGAGAGAGACATACAAAGAGTGAGACATACAAAGAGAAGCGACAAACAAAGAGAAGAGAAGCACAGAGACAAACAAAGAGAAGAGACAAACACAGAGAGAGACAAACACAGAGAGAGACAAACAAAGAGAGACAAACAAAGAGAGAGACAAACAAAGAGAGTTTGCATGTGTGTGCTCTTCTTGATTGAGTAGCAGGTTGGGGGTCAGGATTCTGTCTGTGAGTGTGTGTGTGGTTTTGTGCATATGCCGTGTGTGTATTTGTGTTTGTGCGTGTTGGTGTCCTTTCCTCAGGTGTTCTGTTTTCCTGTCCCCCCGTCTCATGCATTATTGAACCTTCACTGCTCTAATCGATAGTGTGTACACGGGTGGACTTGTGTGTGTGTTGGGATTTGTGTTGTTCCTGTCTGCTCTCTCTCTCTAACTCATGCCGCGTCTCATTCTCTTTCCCTACTCACTAATAGCCTCATTCATCATAGATGATAAATATATCCTAAAAAGATGCTGTTTCTCCACTCCTGTCAGCCCAGTGTAGGATTCAAAGCATTCACCAATAATATCTCAAAATACTGAAATAAAGACCCATAACTACACCACCCAACCCACACTCATGCATCTGAACACATACTAGCCCATCCCTGTTCTGCCACATTCTGGCTCCTTATCCCAATATGTCACCTTTAACATGCCCTCTGGTCTCCACTCTGGCTCCTTATCCCAATATGTCACCTTAACTTGCCCTCTGGTCTCCACTCTGGCTCCTTATCCCAATATGTCACCTTAACTTGCCCTCTGGTCTCCACTCTGGCTCCTTATCCCAATATGTCACCTTAACTTGCCCTCTGATCTCCACTCTGGCTCCTTATCCCAATATGTCACCTTAACATGCCCTCTGGTCTCCACTCTGGCTCCTTATCCCAATATGTCACCTTAACTTGCCTTCTGGTCTCCACTCTGGCTCCTTATCCCAATATGTCACCTTAACTTGCCCTCTGATCTCCACTCTGGCTCCTTATCCCAATATGTCACCTTAACTTGCCCTCTGGTCTCCACTCTGGCTCCTTATCCCAATATGTCACCTTAACTTGCCTCTGGTCTCCACTCTGGCTCCTTATCCCAATATGTCACCTTAACTTGCCCTCTGGTCCCTACTCTGGCTCCTTATCCCAGTATGTCACCTTAACATGCCCTCTGGTCCCACTCTGGCTCCTTATCCCAATATGTCACCTTTAACATGCCCTCTGGTCCCTACTCTGGCTCCTTATCCCAGTATGTCACCTTTAACATGCCCTCTGGTCCCTACTCTGGCTCCTTATCCCAGTATGTCACCTTTAACATGCCCTCTGGTCCCTACTCTGGCTCCTTATCCCAATATGTCACCTTTAACATGCATTCTATGGGGCCACTTTGGTTCTTTAGTGTTTATAGAGTTTCATCCCCAGTCTGGAGGCATAGGGGAACAATTGTGCCACATTGATGTGAGTTGCAGTGTTGAAGTGTTAGTGTGTTCTGTGTGGCTGTGGCTCCTCTGCGTCCTCTTCGCCTCCGTGGCAGCCTGTTATTACCTCCTCCTCCTGTGCTGTCCCACAGTGTCAAGCAATGATGGGGGTAACATGTTACTTTTGTTACAGTCTGCTTGTGTGTCTGTGTATCTGACTGTGGTCCATGTGTCTAAAGTCCTACAGGCAGCAGTCACTATGCCTCCTCCGGGGAGCTGAGTCAAGGCAGCTCCCAGCTCAGTGAGGGGAACATGAGGGGCTCTGTGGAGCTCTACGATGAGGACAACGCCTACCACTCCTGTCACTCCTCTGTCAGCTACGGCTGGGATCCCGACGCGCCCGAGGAGGTGTACAGTGACGAGGGGGGCTACATCAAAGATGACGAGGAGGAGGGTGAGCTTTATGAGCCCGAAGATGGAGAGGGGGAGTACGACTATGAGAGAGGAGGAGGAGGAGATGGACAGCACGCTAAGCGAGGAGCTGCACTCCACCCCCTCCCCTACAAGCACTGCTTCCACGCTGGCCGCCAAGGCCTCCATTGCCAGGCCTCCTCTGGAGAAACAGGCCTCCCTGAGAGAGCAGCAGCCACATCCCCCCACCCTGGTTCCCTCTTCCCTGGCCCCCACCTCTCAATCCCACTCAATACTCCCTTTCCAGCCCCCTGTCACCACAGCCTCTACCAAGCCTACCTTCACCCCAAGCCCCCTGCTCCAGATCCATCCATTACCCAGCCCCTGCTCCATCCAGCCCCCTGCTCCAGATACCCAGCCCCTGCTCCAGATACCCAGCCCCCTCCTACCCAGCTCCAGATACCCAGCCCCCTGCTCCAGATACCCAGCCCCCTGCTCCATATACCCAGCCCCCTGCTCCAGATACCCAGCCTCCTGCTCCAGATACCCAGCCTCCTGCTCCAGATACCCAGCCCCCTGCTCCAGATACCCAGCCCCCTGCTCCAGATACCCAGCCTCCGCTGTTTGATGCCCTGGATGACATCCACCTAGACATCCAAGTGGAGGAGCCTCTGACTTTAGAGGAGGAGGTCCCTGTCGTAGAGAGCCTCCCGGCAGAAGTCCCCCCAGAGAAGAACCCGGTCGTCAGGTGAAACCTCCTCTACTGCACTCTTAGAAAAAAACTGTTCCAAAAGGGTTCCATCTGGAACCAAAATGGTTCTACCTGCAACCAAAAATGGTTCTACATGGAACCTAAAGGCTGCTACCTGGAATCAAACTGGTTCTACCTGGGACCAAAAAAGGTTCTTCAAAGGGTTATTCTATGGGGACAGCCATAGGATAACCCTTTTAGGTTCAAGATAGCACCTTTATTTGTGTGTGTAAATTAGCCAGAGCACCTTCTCATATTTTTTATTTATTTATTTATTTCACCTCATTTACAAGTTACACATGGAGTAAAAATTACACATGGAGTAAAACAAACATACAGTCAATAATACAGTAGAAAAATGAGTCTATCTACAATGTGAGCAAATTAGGTGAGATAAGGGAGGAAAAGGCAAAAAAAGGCCATGGTGGCAAAGTAAATACAATACAGCAAGTAAATAAATAAATAAATAAAAATAAACACTGGAATGGTAGATTTGCAGTAGAAGAATGTACAAAGTAGAGATAGAAATAATGGGGGTGCACAGGAGCAAAATAAATAAATAAATACAGTAGGGGGAGAGGTAGTTGTTTGGGCTAAATTATAGATGGGCTATGTACAGGTGCAGTAATCTGTGAGCTGCTCTGACAGCTGGTGCTTAAAGCTAGTGAGTGGGATAAGTGTTTCCAGTTTCAGAGATTTTTGCAGTTCATTCCAGTCATTGGCAGCAGAGAACTGGAAGGAGAGGCGGCCAAAGTAAGAATTGGTTTTGGGGGTTACCAGAGAGATATACCTGCTGGAGCGCGTGCTACAGGTGGGTGCTGCTATGGTGACCAGCGAGGTGAGATAAGGGGGGACTTTACCTAGCAGGGTCTTGTAGATGACCTGGAGCCAGTGGGTTTGGCGACGAGTATGAAGCGAGGGCCAGCCAACGAGAGCGTACAGGTCCCAGTGGTGGGTAGTATATGGGGATTTGGTGACAAAACAGATGGCACTGTGATAGACTGCATCCAATTTATGAATAGGGTATTGGAGGCTATTTTGACGTCGCCGAAGTCGAGGATCGGTAGGATGGTCAGTTTTACAAGGGTATGTTTGGCAGCATGAGTGAAGGATGCTTTGTTGCGAAATAGGAATTCTAGATTTAATACTATAACAAGTATTCACTTCCCTACATATTCTACCTATACACACTACATACTGTATACTGTACACACTACATATATACTACATATACACCCTACATACTGTATACACACTACATATACACACTACATACTGTATACAGCCTGCAAATACACTAAATACTGTATACAGACAACATATTTAATACTTATACACACAACATATACACTACATATACACAATATATATACACTACATACTATATACACACTACATATACACAATACATTATTCTACAGTTTTATTAGTATCCGTTACTAGCCACTACTGCCTATAAAAAAAAAAGTTAAATATATTGAGCTCTGCTCTTGTAAATTCCTCACCCAGCTATCAGAGGCCCATCATGGATCCTGGTCCAGACAGGGCTAGGGCCAACTGGCAACGGCTCTGCAGCAAGGTCCGACTACATCTGCAGCAGGTGAGACAGCGCGCGTGTGTGTGTGTGTGTGTGTGTGTGTGTGTGTGTGTGTGTGTGTGTGTGTGTGTGTGTGTGTGTGTGTGTGTGTGTGTGTGTGTGTGTGTGTGTGTGTGTGTGTGTGTGTGTGTGTGTGTGTGTGTGTGTGTGTGTGTGTGTGTGTGTGTGTGTGTGTGTGTGTGTGTGTGTGTGTGTGTGGAAACCATGTGGCTGCTCTCTTTGTTTCTCGCCAGAATGCTGTCACTCCTTCATCTGTCCCTGCTCTGAGGTTTCTCTTCTGACATCTTTGCCCTTTCAGCTTTCTTTCATTCACATCCTTTGGTTGTCTGTCATTCATGTCACCTTCTCTTACTCTGTAAATTGTAATCCCGTGGTTCTTTTTGCCCGGCTTAATGTTGTTAAGATAATTTGTGTTTGTTTGATTTTGTGCCACTTCCGAAGCGATTTGAATGTTGTCCGTTCTGATTGGCCAGGGCTGGAGCCGACTGCCAGGTGGGTGTGTTTGTGGTTGGTCATAAGTGCTGCAAGTGATGATGACGTGAATGTCAGTGTTGTGTCATGCTCTAAACACACAGAGAGAAAAAGAGCACAGATACAATTACTGGAACGTCAGGGGCGGCAGGGTAGCCTAGTGGTTAGAGCGTTGGACTAGTAACCGGAAGGTTGCAAGTTCAAACCCCCAAGCTGACACGGTACAAATCTGACGTTCTGCCCCTGTACAAGGCAGTTAACCCACTGTTCCTAGGCCGTCATTGAAAATAAGAATTTGATCTTAACTGACTTGCCTAGTTAAATAAAGGTCAAATAAAAAAATAAGGATCTGTCACAAATCCACTTTCAACTATGGCCTTCAAACACAAAGGCCTCCCGACTGATGTCAATGGATGGCGAAATCACCCCCGATAACGCTCTCTTGTCTCTCCTGTGTTTTATGGCTGAGGGTTTGTTTTTTTCCCCAATGAAACACATCTTTCTTGACTTTATAGTAACACGGTGGGGTAGACTAGATAACAAACTGACTAGCCGTGTGTCACGACTCCATCGTTGTAACTAACAGTTAGACAGCTAGGGGCAGAAAGTTAGGTGCAGACAGCTAGGGGCAGACAGCTGGGGGCAGACAGACAGCTAGGGGTGGATAGACAGCTAGGGGCAGACAGCTGGGGGCAGACAGCTGTGGACAGACCGCTAGGTGCAGACAGCTAGGGGCAGACAGACACCTAGGGGCAGACAGCTAGGTGCAGACAGCTAGGGGCAGACAGACAGCTAGGGGCAGACAGCTAGGTGCAGACAGCTAGGGGCAGACAGACACCTAGGGGCAGACCGCTAGGTGCAGACAGCTAGGGGCAGACAGACACCTAGGGGCAGACAGCTAGGTGCAGACAGCTAGGGGCAGACAGACAGCTAGGGGCAGACAGCTAGGTGCAGACAGCTAGGGGCAGACAGACAGCTAGGGGCAGACAGACAGCTACGGGCAGACAGCTACGGGCAGACAGCTACGGGCAGACCGCTACGGGCAGACAGCTACGGGCAGACAGCTACGGGCAGACAGACAGCTGGGGGCAGACAGACAGCTAGGGGCAGACAGCTAGGGGCAGACAGACAGCTAGGGGCAGACAGCTAGGTGCAGACTGCTATGGGCAGATAGATAGCTAGGGGCAGACAGCTGGGTGCAGACAGCTAGGGGCAGACAGCTGGGGGCAGACAGACAGCTAGGGGCAGACAGCTAGGGGCAGACAGCTAGGTGCAGACAGCTAGGTGCAGACAGCTAGGGGCAGACAGACAGCTAGGTGCAGACAGCTAGGGGCAGACAGACAGCTAGGTGCAGACAGCTAGGGGTGGACAGACACCTAGGGGCAGACAGACAGTTGGGGGCAGACAGACAGCTAGGGGCAGACAGACAGCTAGGGGTGGACAGATAGCTAGGGGTGGACAGATAGCTAGGGGCGAACAGCTAGGGGCAGACAGCTACAGACAGACAGCTAGTGGTGTGATGTAGTAGACCTAATAAAACAATTTCCTGGGGTAGTATGTGCCAATCATTTCTCCACCTGTCTCCCCCCTCTCTCCACAGGCTCGGGGGGAGTCCGTTGGGATTTGCTCCCTGTTGCTATCAGCAGGGTAAGTGCCTGTCACTATCACACCAATGTACATGATAATAGCTGTATAATGATGGCCTAATGATGGCGCCGACGGATGATTGCGCCAATGGAGATGGCAGCATTGCGACTAGCTCTTAAGCAACTCTGCAGTATTTTGATTGTTTTGGTCACGTGGACTGGGATATGTTCAGAGTAACTTCAGAAAATAATATTGACACAAGTACTGATACGGTGAAAGAGTTTATCAGGAAGTGCATAGGATATGCTGTACCCACTGTGACTATTAAAACCTACCCCAACCAGAAACCGTGGATAGATGGGAGCATTCGCGCAAAACTGAAAGCGCGAACAATCGCATTTAACCAGGGCAAGAAGACTGGGAATATGGAGGAATACAAACAGTGAAGTTATTCCCTCCGCAAAGCAATCAAGCAGCATAAACATCGATATAGGGGCAAGGTTGACTTCTACAGATGCACAATTGAGAGCATCCTGTCAGGCTGTATCACCGCCTGGCACGGCAACTGCACCGCACACAACCGCAAAGCTCTCCAGAGGGTGGTGCGGTCTGCCCAACGCATTACTGGGGTCAAACTTCCCGCCCTCCTGGACACCTACAGCACCCGATGCCATAGGAAGGCCAAAAAGATCATCACGGACAACAACCACCCGAGCCACTGCCTGTTCACCCCACTATCATCCAGAAGGCGAGGTCAGTACAGGTGCATCAAAGCTGGGAACGAGAGACTGAAAAACAGCTTCTATCTCAAGACCATCAGACTGTTGAACAGCCCTCTCCTGCAAATCAGAGGCTGCTGCCTATAGACATAGATTAGGAATCCCTGGCCACTTTAAGGAAATGAAACACTAGCCACTTTAATAATGTCTCCATATCTTGCATTACTCATCTCATATGTGTAAACTGTACTCTATACTATGCTACCGTATCTTAGTCCAATGCCGCTCTGACATATCTGTACAGTTGAAGTTGGAAGTTTACATACACCTAGCCAAATATATTAAAACTCAGTTTTCAAAATTCCTGACATTTAAACCTAGTAAAAATTCCCTGTCTTAGGTCAGTTAGGATCACCACTATATTTTAAGAATGTTACAGTATATGTCAGAATAATAGTAAAGAGAATGATTTATTTCAGCTTATATTTCTTTCATCACATTCCCAGTGGGTCAGACGTTTACATACACTCAAATAGTATTTGGTAGCATTGCCTTTAAATTGTTTAACTTGGGTAAAACATTTCAGGTAGCTTCCCACAATAAGTTGAGTGAATCTTGGGATGTTGCTTCAATATATCCACAAAATATTCCTCCCCCATGATGCCATCTATTTTGTGAAGTGCACCAGTCCCTCCTGCAGCAAAGCACCCCCACAACATGATGCTGCCACCCCCGTGCTTCGCGGTTGGAATGGTGTTCTTCGGCTTGCAAGCATCCCCCTTTTTCCTCCAAACATAATGATGGTAGTTATGGCCAAACAGTTCTATTTTTGTTTCATCAGACTAGAGGACATTTCTCCAAAAAGTATGACCTTTGTCCCCATGTGCAGTTGCTAACCATAGTCTGTTTTTTTATGGCGGTTTTGGAGCAGTGGCTTCTTCCTTGCTGAGCGGCCTTTCAGGTTATGTCGACATGGGACTTGTTTTACTGTGGATATAGATACTTTTGTACCTGTTTCCTCCAGCACCATCTCAAGGTCCTTTGCTGTTGTTCTGGGATTGATTTGCACTTTTCGCACCAAAGTACATTCATCTCTAGGAGAGAGAACGCATCTCCTTCCTGAGCGGTATGATGGCCATGGTGTTTATACTTGCATACTATTGTTTATACAGATGAACGTGGTACCTTCATGCATTTGGAAATTGCTCCCAAGGATTAACCAGACTTGTGGAGGTTTACAATTTTTTTCTGAGGCCTTGGCTGATATCTTTTAATTATCACCATGATGTCAAGCAAAGTGGCACTGAGTTTAAATGTAGGCCTTGAAATACATCCACAGGTTCACCTCCAATGAACTCAAATGATGACAATTAGCCTATCAGAAGCTTCTAAAGCCATGACACAATTTTTTGGAATTTCCAAGCTGTTTAAAGGCACAGTCAACTTACTGTATGTAAACTACTTACCCACTGGAATTGAGATACATTGATTTAGGTGAAATAATCTGTCTGTAAACAATTGTTGAGAAAATGACTTGTGTCATGCACAAAGTAGATGTCCCAACCGACTTGCCAAACTATAGATTGATAACAAGATATTTGTGGAGTGGTTGAAAAACAAGTTTTAATGACTCCAACCTAAGTGTATGTAAACTTCCGACTTCAACTGTATATATATTCTTAATCCATTCCTTACATAGATTTACGTGTATTTTGGGTATATGTTGGGAAGCTGTTAGATATAAATGCACTGTCAGAACTAGAAGCACAAGCATTTCTCTACACCCGCAATAACATCTGCTAGACACGTGTATATGACCAATAAAATGTGATTTGATTTGTTTTGATAATAGTTGTGTTAGTTGTATTATTTTGTATTGTTGTATTCTACATGTGTGTGACTGCCCTTGTCTATCAGTGTTTTGTTACTTGTCATGTTGTGTGTTTTTTCGTGAACCTCAGGAAGAATAGCTGCTGCTTCTGCAAAAGCTAATAGGGATCAGAATAAACAAATAAACCAATATTAATCAAATCAAATTGTGTTTGTCACATGCTCCAAATACATGAATACGTGCAATACAATGCAATAAAAAAAGAGTTAAGAAAATATTTACTAACACAATAAAATAACAATAATGAGGCTATATACAGGGGTTACCAGTACTGAGTCAATGTGCGAGGGTACAGGTTAGTCGATGTAATTGAGGTAATATGTACATGTACTGCAGGTAGTGTTATGCAGGTGAATGTGGACCCAAAAGCGACTTGGCGAAAACAGAGTCTTTAATCCAGTAAAGTAAAAATACAATCAAATAAAACAATTTCCACTCGTAATGACGAGAACCGACTGGAGACTTGATCTTGAACTGCAGGTTGCCTCGGGAAGGCACTTGAACTTAGCAGACTCAGACACCTGCTCACCACGCAGCATCTGAGGGAAACACGACACGACAGGGCGATACACAAACACAGCACGGTGAACAATAGACAAGGATCCGACAGGACAGGAACGGAAAACAAGGGAAGAAATAGGGACTCTAATCAGGGGAAAAGATAAGGAACAGGTGTGGGAAGACTAAATGATTGATTAGGGGAATAGGAACAGCTGGGAGCAGGAACGGAACGATAGAGAGAAGAGAGAGAGGAAGGGAGAGAGAAAAGGGGAACGAACCTAAAAAGACCAGCAGGGGAAAACGAACAGAGGGAAAAGCAAAATGACAAGACAAAATAAGACAAAACATGACAGTACCCCCACTCACCGAGCGCCTCCTGGCGCTCTCGAGGAGGAACACTGGCGGCAACGGAGGAAATCATAGATCAAACGGTCCAGCACGTCCCGAGAAAGAACCCAACTCCTCTCCTCAGGACCGTAACGAAAAACGATAAAAAGGGAAACTAGGGTACTACTCTAAAAAAAAAAAAAATGAGACACTGGTAGAGAACTGAAAGCTTTAGAGCAAACAGGACCAAACAGGCCAGGAGAGTAACAACTAGGGACAGACTGAGACACAGCAAGGGCAGGAACAAGAACAGGAGAGATGCGATGGCAGGGAACAGACTGAGACCCAGCAAGACCAGGAGCAGAAGCAGAAAAAAAATTACCAGACTTCTGCGCGCAGTCTGAACACGCAGCCACGAAACGGCGCGTGTCACGCTCCTGAGTAGGCCACCAAAACCGCTGGCGAATAGAAGCAAGCGTACCCCGAACGCCGGGATGGCCAGCTAACTTGGCAGAGTGAGCCCACTGAAGAACAGCCAGACGAGTAGAAACAGGAACGAAAAGAAGGTTACTAGGACAAGCGCGCGGCGACGCAGTGTGCGTGAGTGCTTGCTTAACCTGTCTCTCAATTCCCCAGACAGTCAACCCGACAACACGCCCAACAGGAAGGATCCCTCGGGATCGGTAGAAGCCACAGAAGAACTAAAGAGACGGGATAAAGCATGAGGCTTGGTGTTCTTAGTACCCGGGCAATAAGAAATAACGAACTCGAAACGAGCGAAAAACAACGCCCAACGAGCATGACGCGCATTCAGTCGTTTGGCATAACGGATGTACTCAAGGTTCCTTTGGTCAGTCCAAACGACAAAAGGAACGGTCGCCCCCTCCAACCACTGTCGCCATTTGCCTAGGGCTAAACGGATGGCGAGCAGTTCGCGGTTAGCCACATCATAGTTACGTTCCGACGGTGACAGGCGATGAGAAAAATACGCACAAGGGTGGACCCCATCGTCAGTATCTGTCATGCTGGTAAAAGAGGACCCAAAAGCGACTTAACAGAAACAGAGTTTAATAATGTTCAAAACGGAATAACTGACATCCTCTAGATTTGTAGAGGGGAAAACAACTGGAGAAGCGGCCACAGACTGCAGGTCGCTTCGGGTAGGCGCAGGCCGTAGTCGACTGAGACACCTGCTCACACGCAGCGTCTGATGAAGGCACAAAACACGACAGAACAGGGTGATACACAATCACGGCAAAAAACACGACAGGACAGGGCGAAACGCAATCACAGCATGGTGAATACAAAACAAGGAACCGACGGCACAGGAACGGATCACAAAGGAATAAATAGGGACTCTAATCAGGGGAAAGGATCGGGAACAGGTGTGGGAAGACTAAATGATGATTAGGGGAATAGGAACAGCTGGGAGCAGGAACGGAACGATAGAGAGAAGAGAGAGCGAGAGAGTGAGAGAGGGAGGGGAGAGAGAGGGATAGGAGGGAAAGAACCAAATAAGACCAGCAGAGGGAAACGAATAGCATGGGGAGCACAGGGACAAGACATGATAATAAATGACAAACATGACAGTACCCCCCACTCACCGAGCGCCTCCTGGCGCTCTCGAGGAGGAACACTGGCAGCAACGGAGGAAATCATAGATCAAACGGTCCAGCACGTCCCGAGAAAGAACCCAACTCCTCTCCTCAGGACCGTAACGAAAAACGATAAAAGGGAAACTAGGGTACTACTCTAAAAAAAAAATGAGAACTAGGGACAGACTGAGACACAGCAAGGGCAGGGACAAGAACAGGAGAGATGCGATGGCAGGGAACAGACTGAGACCCAGCAAGACCAGGAGCAGAAGCAGAAAAAAATTACCAGACTTCTTCTGCGCGCAGTCTGAACACGCAGCCACGAAACGGCGCGTGTCACGCTCCTGAGTCGGCCACCAAAAGCGCTGGCGAATAGACGCAAGAGTGCCTCGAACACCGGGATGACCAGCTAACTTGGCAGAGTGAGCCCACTGAAGAACAGCCAGACGAGTGGAAACAGGAACGAAAAGGAGGTTACTAGGACAAGCGCGCGGCGACGCAGTGTGCGTGAGTGCTTGCTTAACCTGTCTTTCAATTCCCCAGACTGTCAACCCGACAACACGCCCATAAGGAAGAATCCCCTCGAGATCAGTAGAAGCCACAGAAGAACTAAACAGACGGGATAAGGCATCAGGCTTGGTGTTCTTGCTACCCGGACGGTAAGAAATCACAAACTCGAAACGAGCGAAAAACAACGCCCAACGAGCTTGACGGGCATTAAGTCGTTTGGCAGAACGGATGTACTCAAGGTTCTTATGGTCTGTCCAAACGACAAAAGGAACGGTCGCCCCCTCAACCACTGTCGCCATTCGCCTAGGGCTAAGCGGATGGCGAGCAGTTCACGGTTACCCACATCATAGTTGCGCTCAGATGGCGACAGGCGATGAGAAAAATAAGCGCAAGGATGAACCTTATCGTCAGACTGGAAGCGCTGGGATAGAATGGCTCCCACGCCTACCTCTGAAGCGTCAACCTCGACAATAAATTGTCTAGTGACGTCAGGAGTAACGAGGATAGGAGCGGACGTAAAACGTTCTTTTAGAAGATCAAAAGCTCCCTGGGCGGAACCGGACCACTTAAAACACGTCTTGACAGAAGTAAGAGCTGTGAGAGGGCAGCAACTTGACCGAAATTACGAATGAAACGCCGATAGAAATTAGCGAAACCTAAAAAGCGCTGCAACTCGACACGTGACCTTGGAACGGGCCAATCACTGACAGCTTGGACCTTAGCGGAATCCATCTGAATGCCTTCAGCGGAAATAACGGAACCGAGAAAGGTAACGGAGGAGACATGAAAAGAGCACTTCTCAGCCTTTACGTAGAGACAATTCTCTAAAAGGCGCTGTAGAACACGTCGAACGTGCTGAACATGAATCTCGAGTGACGGAGAAAAAATCAGGATATCGTCAAGATAGACAAAAACAAAAATGTTCAGCATGTCTCTCAGAACATCATTAACTAATGCCTGAAAAACAGCTGGCGCATTGGCGAGACCGAACGGCAGAACCCGGTACTCAAAATGCCCTAACGGAGTGTTAAACGCCGTTTTCCACTCGTCCCCCTCTCTGATGCGCACGAGATGGTAAGCGTTACGAAGGTCCAACTTAGTAAAGCACCTGGCTCCCTGCAGAATCTCGAAGGCTGATGACATAAGGGGAAGCGGATAACGATTCTTAACCGTTATGTCATTCAGCCCTCGATAATCCACGCAGGGGCGCAGAGTACCGTCCTTCTTCTTAACAAAAAGAACCCCGCCCCGGCCGGAGAAGAAGAAGGCACTATGGTACCGGCGTCAAGAGACACAGACAAATAATCCTCGAGAGCCTTACGTTCGGGAGCCGACAGAGAGTATAGTCTACCTCGAGGAGGCGTGGTCCCTGGAAGGAGATCAATACTACAATCATACGACCGGTGAGGAGGAAGGGAGTTGGCTCGGGACCGACTGAAGACCGTGCGCAGATCATGATATTCCTCCGGCACTCCTGTCAAATCGCCAGGTTCCTCCTGAGAAGTAGGGAGAGAAGAAACGGGAGGGATGGCAGACATTAAACACTTCACATGACAAGAAACGTTCCAGGATAGGATAGAATTACTAGACCAATTAATAGAAGGATTATGACATACTAGCCAGGGATGACCCAAAACAACAGGTGTAAACGGTGAACGGAAAATCAAAAGAAATAGTCTCACTGTGGTTACCAGATACTGTGAGAGTTAAAGGTAGTGTCTCAAATTTGATACTGGGAAGATGACTACCATCTAAGGCAAACATGGGCGTAGGCTTGTCTAACGGTCTGAAAGGAATGTTATGTTTCCGAACCCATGCTTCGTCCATGAAACAACCCTCAGCCCCAGAGTCAATCAAGGCACTGCATGTAGCACCCGAACCGGTCCAGCGTAGATGGACCGACATAGTAGTACAAGATCTAGATGAAGAGGACTGAGTAGTAGCGCTCACCAGTAGCCCTCCGCTTACTGATGGGCTCTGGCCTCTTACTGGACATGAATTAACAAAATGTCCAGCAACTCCGCAATAGAGGCACAGGCGGTTGGTGATCCTCCGTTCCCTCTCCTTATTCGAGATGCGAATCCCTCCCAGCTGCATGGGCTCAGTCTCAAAGCCAGAGGAGGGAGATGGTTGCGATGCGGAGCAGGGAAACACCGTTGATGCGAGCTCTCTTCCACGAGCCCGGTGACGAAGATCTACCCGTCGTTCTATGCGGATGGCGAGAGCAATCAAAGAGTCCACATCTGAAGGAACCTCCCGGGAGAGAATCTCATCCTTAACCACTGCGTGGAGTCCCTCCAGAAAACGAGCGAGCAGCGCCGGCTCGTTCCACTCACTAGAGGCAGCAAGAGTGCGAAACTCAATGGAATAATCCGTTATGGACCGTTCACCTTGGCATAAGGAAGCCAGGGCCCTAGAAGCCTCCCCACCAAAAACTGAACGGTCAAAAACCCGAATCATCTCCTCTTTAAAGTTCTGGAATTTGATAGAGCAATCAGCCCTTGCCTCCCAGATAGCTGTGCCCCATTCTCGAGCCCGGCCAGTAAGGAGTGAAATGACGTAAGCAACCCGAGCTCTCTCTAGAGTATGTGTTGGGTTGGAGAGAGAACACAATCTCACACTGCGTGAGAAAGGAGCGGCACTCAGTGGGCTGCCCGGAGTAGCAAGGTGGATTATTAACCCTAGGTTCTGGAGGCTCGGCAGGCCAGGAAGTAACAGGTGGCACGAGACGTAGACTCTGGAACTGTCCAGAGAGGTCGGAAACCTGAGCGGCCAGGTTCTCCACGGCATGGCGAGCAGCGGACAATTCCTGCTCGTGTCTGCCGAGCATGGCTCCTTGGATCTCGACGGCAGTGTAACGAGCGTCTGAAGTCGCTGGGTCCATTCCTTGGTCGGTTCCTTCTGTCATGCTGGTAAAAGAGGACCCAAAAGCGACTTAACAGAAACAGAGTTTAATAATGTTCAAAACGGAATAACTGACATCCTCTAGATTTGTAGAGGGGAAAACAACTGGAGAAGCGGCCACAGACTGCAGGTCGCTTCGGGTAGGCGCAGGCCGTAGTCGACTGAGACACCTGCTCACACGCAGCGTCTGATGAAGGCACAAAACACGACAGAACAGGGTGATACACAATCACGGCAAAAACACGACAGGACAGGGCGAAACGCAATCACAGCATGGTGAATACAAAACAAGGAACCGACGGCACAGGAACGGATCACAAAGGAATAAATAGGGACTCTAATCAGGGGAAAGGATCGGGAACAGGTGTGGGAAGACTAAATGATGATTAGGGGAATAGGAACAGCTGGGAGCAGGAACGGAACGATAGAGAGAAGAGAGAGCGAGAGAGTGAGAGAGGGAGGGGGAGAGAGAGGGATAGGAGGGAAAGAACCAAATAAGACCAGCAGAGGGAAACGAATAGCATGGGGAGCACAGGGACAAGACATGATAATAAATGACAAACATGACAGTATCGGAGCGCTGGGACAGAATGGCTCCCACGCCCACCCCCGACGCGTCAACCTCAACAATAAACTGTTTAGTGACGTCAGGTGCAACAAGGATAGGAGCGGATGCAAAACGCTTCTTAAAGAGATCAGAACAACAATCATACGACCGGTGAGGAGGAAGGGAGTTGGTTCTGGACCGACTGAAGACCGTGCGCAGACCATGATATTCCTCCGGCACTCCTGTCAAATCACCAGGTTCCTCCTGAGAAGAGGGGACAGAACAAACAGGAGAAATAGCAGACATTAAACACTTCACATGACAAGAAACGTTCCAGGAAAGGATAGAATTACTAGACCAATCAAAAGAAGGATTATGACACACTAGCCAGGGATGACCCAAAACAACAGGTGTAAAAGGTGAACAAAAAATCAAAAAAGAAATGGTCTCACTATGGTTACCAGATACAGTGAGGGTTAAAGGTAGTGTTTCACATAATATACTGGGGAGAGGACTACCATCCAAGGCAAACATGACCGTGGGCTCCCTAACTGTCTGAGAGGAATGTCATGTTCCCGCGCCCAGGCTTCGTCCATAAAACAGCCCTCTGCCCCAGAGTCTATTAATGCACTGCAGGAAGCTGCCGATCCGGTCCAGCGTAGATGGACCGGTAAAGTAGTACATGTACTTGACGGAGAGGACCGTCTAGTAGCGCTTATCAGTCGCCCTCCGCTTACTGATGAGCTCTGGCCTTTAACTGGACATGAAATGACAAAATGACCAGCGGAACCGCAATAGAGACAGAGGCGGTTGGTGATTCTCCGTTCCCTCTCCTTAGTCGAGATGCGAATACCCCCAGCTGCATGGGCTCAACACCTGAGTCAGTGGGGAAAGACGGTAGTGTCGGAGAGAGGGGAGACACAGTTAACGCGAGCTCTCTTCTATGAGCTCGGTGACGAAGATCTACCCGTCGTTCAATGCGAATAGCGAGTTCAATCAAAGAATCCACGCTGGATGGAACCTCCCGAGAGAGAATCTCATCCTTAACCTTAGCGTGGAGTCCCTCCAGAAAACGAGCGAGCAACGCCTGCTCGTTCCAGTTACTGGAGGCAGCAAGAGTGCGAAACTCTATAGAGTAATCCGTTATGGATCGATTACCTTGACATAGGGAAGACAGGGACCAGGAAGCTTCTTTCCCAAAAACTGAGCGATCAAAAACCCTTATCATCTCCTCTTTAAAGTTCAGATAATTGTTAGTACACTCAGCGCTTGCCTCCCAGATAGCTGTGCCCCACTGCCGAGCCCGACCAGTAAGGAGTGATATGACGTAGGCAATCCGAGCTCTCTCTCTTGAGTATGTGTTGGGTTGGAGAGAGAACACGATATCACACTGGGTGAGAAAGGAGCGGCACTCAGTGGGCTGCCCAGAATAACATGGTGGGTTATTAACCCTAGGTTCCGGAGGCTCGGAAGAACCGGAAGTAGCTGGTGACATGAGACGAAGACTCTGATACTGTCCTGAGAGGTCGGAGACCTGAGCGGCCAGGGTCTCAACGGCATGCCGAGCAGCAGACAATTCCTGCTCGTGTCTGCCGAGCATCGCTCCCTGGAACTCGAGAGTAGAGTAGAGAGAATCCATAGTCGCTGGGTCCATTCTTGGTCGGATCCTTCTGTTATGCAGGTGAATGAGGACCCAAAAGCGACTTGGCGAAAACAGAGTCTTTAATCCAGTAAAGTAAAAATACAATCAAATAAAACAATTTCCACTCGTAATGACGAGAACCGACTGGAGACTTGATCTTGAACTGCAGGTTGCCTCGGGAAGGCACTTGAACCTAGCAGACTCAGACACCTGCTCACCACGCAGCATCTGAGGGAAACACGACACGACAGGGCGATACACAAACACAGCACGGTGAACAATAGACAAGGATCCGACGGGACAGGAACGGAAAACAAGGGAAGAAATAGGGACTCTAATCAGGGGAAAAGATAAGGAACAGGTGTGGGAAGACTAAATGATTGATTAGGGGAATAGGAACAGCTGGGAGCAGGAACGGAACGATAGAGAGAAGAGAGAGAGGAAGGGAGAGAGAAAAAGGGGAACGAACCTAAAAAGACCAGCAGGGGGAAAACGAACAGAGGGAAAAGCAAAATGATAAGACAAAATAAGACAAAATATGACAGGTAGGGGTAAAGTGACTATGTATAGATAGCAGAGAGAACAGTCTATGACTAGGGTAGCTGGAGTCTTCCTCTGACACCGCCTGGTATAGAGGTCCTGGATGGTAGGATGCTTGGCCCCAGTGATGTACTGGGGCATACACATTACCTTCTGTAGCGCCTTGCGGTCGGATGCCAAGCAGTTCCCATACCAGGCGGTGATGCAACCAGTCAGGATGTTCTCGATGGCGCAGCTGTAGAACTTTTTGAAGATTGAGGGGGAATAGGCATTGTTGTGCCCTCTTCACGACTGTGTAGGTGTGGGTGGACCATGATCATTCCTTAGAGATGTGGATACCTAGGAATTTGAAGCTCTTTCGACCTGCTCCACTACAGCCCCATTGATGTGAATGGGGGCATGCTCTGCCCTCGTTTTCCTGTAGTCCACGATCATCTCCTTTGTCTTGATCACGTTAAGGGAGAGGTTGTTGTCCTGGCACCGCACTGCCAGTTGTCTGACCTCCTCCCTATAGGCTGTCTCATTGTTGTCAGTGTTGTCTGCAAACTTAACCTCTTGCTCCTACCTGGCACGCAGGCGTCCCATCTAGAGCTCTGGAAATGCAAATGCGCTACGCTAAATGCTAATAGTATTAGTTAAAACTCAAACGTTCATTAAAATACACATGCAGGGTATTGAATTAAAGCTACACTCGTTGTGAATCCAGGCAACAAGTCAGATTTTTAAAATGCTTTTCGGCGAAAGCATGAGAAGCTATTATCTGATAGCATGTAACACCCCAAAAGACCCGCAGGGGACGTAAACAAAATAATTAGCATAGTCGGCGCTACACAAACCGCACAAATAAAATATAAAACATTCATTACCTTTGACCATCTTCTTTGTTGGCACTCCTAGATGTCCCATAATCACTATTGGGTCTTTTTATCGATTAAATCGGTCCATATATAGCCTAGATATCAATCTATGAAGACTGTGTGATAAACGGAAAAAATTGCGTTTCATAACGTAACGTCATTTTTTTAAATTCAAAAAGTCGACAATAAACTTTCACAAAACACTTCGAAATACTTTTGAAATGCAACTTTAGGTATTAGTAAACGTTAATAAGCGATCAAATTAATCACGAGACGAAGTGTTTTCTATAGGGGTCCGTCTTGAAATACTGTCCGTGTATTTCTCAACCATAATATCCGGTCAGAGACCGGAAGAAATGGGCTGTCTATTGTTCGTTTGACCAAGAAACAAATCCTAGGCAAATGACAAGACTGTTGACATCGTGTGGAAGCTGTAGGTACTGCAACCTCAGCCCTATTTAATGTCTTTCGCCCATAACAATGGGTTGAAGCGGCGGATGGATATATTTTTCCACTTTCAGTGATCAGATTTTCCTGCACTCTTCAATGAAACGCACGTTCTGTTAAAGTCACAGCCGTGATTTAACCAGTTTTATAAAGTCTGAGTGTTTTCTATCCACACATACTAATCATATGCATATACTATATTCCTGGCATGAGTAGCAGGGCGCTGAAATGTTGCGTGATTTTTAACAGAATGTTCGAAAAAGTAGAGGGTCGACTGAAGAGGTTAATGATGATGTTGGAGTCATGTTTGGCCATGCAGTCATGGGTGAACAGGGAGTAAAGGAGGGGACTAAGCTCGCAGCTCTGATGGGCCCCCGTGTTGAGGATCAGCATATCAGATGTTTTGTAGCCTACCCTTACCACCTAGGAGTCGCCCATCAGGAAGTCCAGGATCCATTTGCAGAGAGAGGTGTTTAGTGCCATGGTCCTTAGCTCAGTGATGAGCTACAAAGCTTCACAACATGGAATAATACAGAACTGCATGACATTTTGAGCAAACAGTTAAAGTTAAGTTGGTCCCAGATCTGTTAGGGAAAGGGGGATACCTAGTCAGTTGTACAACTGAATGCATTCAACTGAAATGTGTCTTCCGCATTTAACCCAACCCCTCTGAGTCAGAGAGGTGCGGGGGGCTGCCATAATTGATATGGGTTAACTGCCTTGTTCAAGGACAGGACAACAGGTTTTTACCTTATCAGCTCAGGGATTCAATCCAGCAACCTTTCGGTTATTGGCACAACACTCTAACCACTAGGATACCTGCGTTGCCTATGGTCATTGTCTGCTATACAGCCGAAACGGATCTGGGACCAAGTTAGAGGATCTATTTCTCTAGTGTTTCTCAGTGTGTCTATGTGTGACTCACCACCTGGATTCGGTCTTATGTAGCAACATTTAAATTACGTTTTTTACATTGGATAAAATTACCTAGACTTACTGACAAGCTCCAATAGACAGACGCGTGCTATATGGCAGACCAATCCAAACGCATCTCTCGGCATGTCCAGTCCATTCATTATCTCAGCCAATCATGGCTAGCGGGAAGGTTGCTCACTTTTTACATTTACATTTACATTTAAGTCATTTAGCAGACGCTCTTATCCAGAGCGACTTACAAATTGGTGCATTCACCTTATGACATCGAGTGGAACAGTCACTTTACAATAGTGCATCTAAATCTTAAAGGGGGGGGGATTACTTATCCTATCCTAGGTATTCCTTAAAGAGGTGGGGTTTCAGGTGTCTCCGGAAGGTGGTGATTGACTCCGCTGTCCTGGCGTCGTGAGGTAGTTTGTTCCACCATTGGGGGGCCAGAGCAGCGAACAGTTTTGACTGGGCTGAGCGGGAGCTGTACTTCCTCAGTGGTAGGGAGGCGAGCAGGCCAGAGGTGGATGAACGCAGTGCCCTTGTTTGGGTGTAGGGCCTGATCAGAGCCTGGAGGTACTGAGGTGCCGTTCCCCTCACAGCTCCGTAGGCAAGCACCATGGTCTTGTAGCGGATGCGAGCTTCAACTGGAAGCCAGTGGAGAGAACGGAGGAGCGGGATGACGTGAGAGAACTTGGGAAGGTTGAACACCAGACGGGCTGCGGCGTTCTGGATGAGTTGAAGGGGTTTAATGGCACAGGCAGGGAGCCCAGCCAACAGCGAGTTGCAGTAATCCAGACGGGAGATGACAAGTGCCTGGATTAGGACCTGCGCCGCTTCCTGTGTGAGGCAGGGTCGTACTCTGCGGATGTTGTAGAGCATGAACCTACAGGAACGGGCCACCGCCTTGATGTTGGTTGAGAACGACAGGGTGTTGTCCAGGATCACGCCAAGGTTCTTAGCGCTCTGGGAGGAGGACACAATGGAGTTGTCAACCGTGATGGCGAGATCATGGAACGGGCAGTCCTTCCCCGGGAGGAAGAGCAGCTCCGTCTTGCCGAGGTTCAGCTTGAGGTGGTGATCCGTCATCCACACTGATATGTCTGCCAGACATGCAGAGATGCGATTCGCCACCTGGTCATCAGAAGGGGGAAAGGAGAAGATGAATTGTGTGTCGTCTGCATAGCAATGATAGGAGAGACCATGTGAGGTTATGACAGAGCCAAGTGACTTGGTGTATAGCGAGAATAGGAGAGGGCCTAGAACAGAGCCCTGGGGGACACCAGTGGTGAGAGCGCGTGGTGAGGAGACAGATTCTCGCCACGCCACCTGGTAGGAGCGACCTGTCAGGTAGGACGCAATCCAAGCGTGGGCCGCGCCGGAGATGCCCAACTCGGAGAGGGTGGAGAGGATGATCTGATGGTTCACAGTATCGAAGGCAGCCGATAGATCTAGAAGGATGAGAGCAGAGGAGAGAGAGTTAGCTTTAGCAGTGCGGAGCGCCTCCGTGATACAGAGGAGAGCAGTCTCAGTTGAATGACTAGTCTTGAAACCTGACTGATTTGGATCAAGAAGGTCATTCAGAGAGAGATAGCGGGAGAGCTGGCCAAGGACGGCACGTTCAAGAGTTTTGGAGAGAAAAGAAAGAAGGGATACTGGTCTGTAATTGTTGACATCGGAGGGATCGAGTGTAGGTTTTTTCAGAAGGGGTGCAACTCTCGCTCTCTTGAAGACGGAAGGGACGTAGCCAGCGGTCAGGGATGAGTTGATGAGCGAGGTGAGGTAAGGGAGAAGGTCTCCGGAAATGGTCTGGAGAAGAGAGGAGGGGATAGGGTCAAGCGGGCAGGTTGTTGGGCGGCCGGCCGTCACAAGACGCGAGATTTCATCTGGAGAGAGAGGGGAGAAAGAGGTCAGAACACAGGGTAGGGCAGTGTGAGCAGAACCAGCGGTGTCGTTTGACTTAGCAAACGAGGATCGGATGTCGTCGACCTTCTTTTCAAAATGGTTGACGAAGTCATCTGCAGAGAGGGAGGAGGGGGGGGAGGGGGATTCAGGAGGGAGGAGAAGGTGGCAAAGAGCTTCCTAGGGTTAGAGGCAGATGCTTGGAATTTAGCGTGGTAGAAAGTGGCTTTAGCAGCAGAGACAGAGGAGGAAAATGTAGAGAGGAGGGAGTGAGGAGGGACCTGGCATCCTTTCAGGTCCGCAGGGAGGCGAGTTTTCCTCCATTTCCGCTTGGCTGCCCGGAGCCCTGTTCTGTGGCTAAACCAACTAGGCTCGTAATTTAACAATTTTATTTGTATTTACAGATGGCATACAAGCTTGATATTAAGGCACATGTTCGAGACTAGTTGAGATGGAGTTTTTACCAAAAATGCATTTTGGTTAAAAAAAAACATTTTTTAAAGTTCAAACAGCTCTCCTGTGAAGTCGTGACTTGCGTCTAGTTTCCTGAATCGGGTCACGATTGCGTCTAGTTTCCTGAATCGGGTCACGTATGTCAGTGGTGGTGGTGAATGTTGTGGTGATGAGGATGTTGTGGTGATGAGGATGTTGTGGTGATGAGGATGTTGTGGTGATGAGGATGTTGTGGTGATGAGGATGTTGTGGTAATGAGGATTTTGTGGGATGAGGATGCTGTGATAACAAGAGTGCTGTGTTTGTGTGGTTTCTCCCCATGCAGGGTGGGTGGTGCGCTGTATAGCATCGACAGCATGCCGGACCTCCGCAAGAGGAAAGCCATGCCTCTGGTCAGGGACCTGGTCAGTGTAAGTTCTGACCATATACTAAATATATTTTACTCAATATTCTCTCTCTCTCTCCCTCTTATCAAATTCAATTCAAGGGGCTTTATTGGCATGGGAAACATATGTTTATATTGCCAAAGCAAATTAAATAGATAACAATAGTGAAATACACAATCAAAAATTAAAAGTAAACATTACTCACAAAATGGCCAATAATTAAAAATAAATATAGATGATATTTACAATGGTGTTTGATCTTCACTGGTTGCCCTTTTCTTGTGGCAACGGCTCACAAATCTTGCTGCACACTGTAGTATTTCACCCAATAGATATGGGAGTTTATCAAAATTGTATTTGTTCTCAAATTCTTTGTGGGTCTGTGTAATCTTTCCAATGTGTCAACTAATTATCTTTTGTTTTCTCATGATTTGGTTGGGTCTAATTGTGCTGCTGTCCTGGGCTCTGTAGGGTCTGTTTGTGTTTGTGAACAGAGCCCCAGGACCAGCTTGCTTAGGGGTCTCTTCTACAGGTTCCTTTCTCTGTAGGTGATGGCTTTGTTATGGAAGGTTTGGGAATCGCTTTCCTTTCGATGGTTGTAGAATTTAATGACTCTTTTCTGGGTTTTGATAATTAGCGGGTATTGGCCTAATTCTGCTCTGCATGCATTATTTGGTGTGTTACGTTGAACTCTGAGGATCATTTTGCAGAATTCTGCATGCAGAGTCTCAATTTGGTGTTTGTCCCATTTTGTGAGTTCTTGGATGGTAAGCGGACCCCAGACCTCACAACCATAAAAGGCAATGGGTTCTATAACTGACTCAAGTATTTTTAGCCAGATCCTAATTGGTATGTCGAATTGTATGTTCATTTTGATGGCATAGAAGGCCCTTCTTGCCTTGTCTCTCGTTCACAGCTTTATGGAAGTTACCTGTGGCACTGATGTTTAGGCCGAGGTATGTATCGTTTTTTGTGTGCTCTAGGTCAACGTTGTCTAGATGGAACATGTATTTGTGGTCCTGGCAACTGGACATTTTTTTGAACACCATTATTTTTGTCTTACTGAGATTTACTGTCAGGGACCAGGTCAGACAGAATCTGTGCAGAAGATCTAGGTTCTGCTGTAGGCCCTCCTTGGTTGGGAACAGATGCACCAGATCATCAGCAAACAGTTGATATTTGACTTCAGATTCTAGTAGGATGAGGCTGGGTGCTGTAGACTGTTCTAGTGCACTCGCCAATTTGTTGATTTTTATGTTGAAGAGGGTGGGGCTTAAGATGCATCCCTGTCTCACTCCCCGACCCTGTGGATAGAACTGTGTGTTTTTTGCACATTTTTAAGGCACACTTGTTGTTTGTGTGCTTAGATTTTTAAATGTTGTATGTTTTTCCCCTAACACCACTTTCCATCAATTTGTATAGCAGACCCTCATGCCAAATTGAGTCAAAATCTTTTTTAAATCAACGAAGCATGAGAAGACTTTGTTTTCGTTTGTTTGTTTGTCAATTAGAATCTGCGGGGTGAATACGTGGTCTGACATACGGTAATTTGGTAGAAATCCAATTTGACATTTGCTCAGTACATTGTTTTTGTTGAGGAAATGTACGAGTCTGCTGTTATTTTCCATAAGTTGCTGTTCATGCACATCCCCGGCATATCTCTGTCCATTGTCTGTTTTTGCCTTAATTTGTTTTATTGGCCAGTCTGAGATATTACTTTTTCTTTGCAACTCTGCCTAGAAGGCCAGCATCCCGGAGTCGCCTATTCACTGTTGACATTGAGACTGGTGGAGCGGGTACTATTTTTATTTTATTTTATTATTATTATTATTATTTTTTTTTTTGCCAATTTCGTGGTACACAATTGTTAGTAGTTACTATCCTGTCTCATCGTTACAACTCCCGTACGGGCTCGGGAGAGACGAAGGTCGAAAGCCATGCGTCCTCCGAAACACAACCGAACCAAGCCACACTGCTTCTTAACACAGCGCGCATTTAACCCAGAAGCCAGGCGCACAAATGTGTCGGAGGAAACCCCGTGCACCTGGCGACCTGGTTAGCGCGCACTGCGCCCGGCCCGCCACAGGAGTTGCTGGTGCACGATGAGACAAGGATATCCCCACCGGCCAAACCCTCCCTAACCCAGACGACGCTAGGCCAATTGTGCGTCACCCCATGGACCACCCGGTCGCGGCCTTAGACCACTGCACCACCCGGGAGGCCTCTTAGCGGGTACTATTTAATGAAGCTGCCAGTTGTTTCTCAAACTAGACACTCTAATGTACTTGTCCTCTTGCTCAGTTGTGCACCGGGGCCTCCCACTCCTCTTTCTATTCTGGTGAGAGACAGTTTGCGCTGTTCTGTGAAGGGAGTAGTACACATTTCTCACATGGACTAACCTTCATTTCCCAGAACAAGAATAGACTGATGAGTTTCAGAAGAAAGATCTTTGTTTCTGGCCATTTTGATCCTGTAATCGAACCCACAAATGGTGATGCTCCAGATACTCAACTAGTCTAAACAAGGCCAGTTTTATTGCTTCTTTAATGAAGACAACAATTTTCAGCTGTGCTAACATAATTGCAAAAGGGTTTTCTAATGCTCAATTAGCCCTTTAAAATGATAAACTTGGATTAGCTAACACAACGTGCCATACAATAAGCAATTTACAACATTAACAATGCCTACACTGTATTTCTGATCAATTTTATGTTATTTTAATGGTCAAAAAAGTAGCTTTTCTTTAAAAAACAAAGACATTTCTAAGGGACCCCACACTTTTGAACGGTAGAGTAGTTGTCAAAGTAGGTGCTATAACTAGGCTATTATACTCACACTAAATAGACGACCTAGCCCTTGTGCCATCCACCCTTGCCAATTGAACTGACTTCCAGGCTTTGAATTGAATAGCACTGACAAGCTGGAGGCCTGCTCAGCTCCACTTGAATGAAGAATTACCATACAGGACTAAATAGCTCAGTACTTTGTCTCTATGAATCCAGTTCACTGTCAGACTGTACAACCCACACACTTGCATGAGAATGAACACACACATGGAGATGCAGATACATAGGCACACACACCAGCGTTTCCATTAGCCATAATAGCCGGCTTTTGTCCGAGATTTTTTTTAAAAATAGTAAAGCCGATGAATAAAATTGGCACAGGCCAATTGTCCTGGGAGGAGAAGAAAAATCCCATTGTGAAATAATGCTTTTTTTTCTATTCATTGGTTGTCTGGTCGTGCTGAATGGTCTATAGGTTCATCTGCATAATTGTATGGAATTAAATTAGCATGTATGTACAGTATATTCGTTATGTATCTTATTTATCACACACAACCAGCATACAGATACAGAGCCCTTGAGTGGAATATCTGTCAGAAAGCGCAAGAGCTGCTGCCTGTGGTGCTTTCAAGACAACTACGATACAAGGTCAAATCATGATGTCAGTCATCTTCAGGTCGGAAAGTCGGATCTTTAGAAAGAGGCCTGAATTCCCGAGTTGGAATTCCGAGTTGGATGACCGACCGTTCAAAACTATTTTTCCCAGTCGGAGCTCGTTTAATCGCCAGTTCCCAGTTCTCCTGAAAACACCGAAGTCAGAAATCAGAGATGTATGAGTTTCCAGTTGTTATGAACACTGCATGAAACAGCAATGGCAGGAATGCTTCATTAGCACACCACACACCACTTTGCAATGAGCTGGAGGCAGTATGCATTTTGAAAACGTTATACTTAATTGTTTGAAACCTGAATGTTTTAATACAAATGAGGCATGTCTTGCTTTGCTTAAAAGTAGCCTATTAGAGCGCTCTTTCTATATTTTAGCTAGAAATCCTACACCTGTAACTCTCTGGGTTTTAAATAGAGTATATCTTTTAACATCGCATATCATTGTTAAGGAAATACGGAGTTTTCCACTTTGTTCCTAAGGGCTTTTGTCCTACACTAAAAAAATGTTATTCGACTGTTCCCATAAGATAACCCGTTTGCGTTCCAGGTAGAACCCTTTCAGGTTCCAGGTAGAACCCTTTTGGGTTCCAGGTAGAACCCTCTGTGAAAAGGTTTATACATGGAACGAAAAATAGTTCTCCAAAGGGTTATCCTATGGGGACATCTGAATACATCTTTTAGGTTCTAGATAGCACAATGTTTTGGGTTGTTTACGTGGCACGTGATTAATAGGTCTAGATTTAAATGAATGGAAATGTCCTCCCTCCTTTCCCTCCACCCAGTATTCCATCAACAAACTGAATAACTCTCCCGTGATATAGTGATCTTTCTGTCTCTTGGCACTTTTATCACGATCGATCACTCTGTGTCTGTTTTGAAATCCCCCCTATGCTATTGGCGTCATGTTTGTGACTGTGGCTAGAGTTGTTTGACATATGGCCCCTTTAACACTTGTTTCTCTTCCTGCTTCTTTCTTCCTCCATCTCTACTGCTAAAGGCTATGGTGAGTAACACCGTGAACGATTCCAAATGAAAAGAGAATGTTGTTAAGACGTACTGGCTTTGTTTGCTCCCAAGGGGAATAGCAATTTGTGTAGAGAAGCACTTCATTCCAGATACCCATGACCCCTGGTTTCTTGTATACACTTGGGGAGAATACAGCTGGATCGCTTTGTGACCTGTTGCCTTAATGAGATATGTTAAAATATATTAAAGTAAGTAGCAAGAGAAATAGACTTCTTTCTTTGAGCAAAATCGAAGTTGTCACTTTGTTTTAAAAGTGCTTTTTGAATGTATTAGAATCGCAGTATGTACAAAACTACTATATATTAATCTAATCAGTCATGAATTCCTTCCTTTCTTTCTGTCCCCTGCCTGGCCTACCTCAGTCCCTGGCTCAGAACTCCAGGAAGGCAGGGTTCACATCAGCTATGGCGTCCAGCGCTCTCAATAACGAGGATCTGGTGCGTTTCTGGCTCTTTCTTTTCTCTACTCTCAGTATATCCAGATAGTGGGCATTTCCCCTCTCTCCATGTAGTCATAGATTCCACTGATTCTTTGACTCTGTATATACGTCCTCTACGTTTCCCTCTCTTGTAGAAGAGCCATGTGTACAAGAAGACCCTACAGGCTCTGATCTACCCCATCTCCTGCACCACACCCCATAACTTTGAGGTGTGGACGGCCACGACACCCACCTACTGCTATGAGTGTGAGGGGCTGCTGTGGGGCATCGCCCGCCAGGGCATGAGGTGCACCGAGTGCGGGGTCAAATGTCACGATAAGTGCCAGGACCTACTCAATGCTGACTGCCTGCAAAGTAAGTAGAGCCATGTTGAACTTTTCTAAGTGAGTGGTAAAGTTTTGTTCAGTTGGTGCTAAAACATAATATAATGATAAAACATAACCTAACAACACCAACTGTGTGGGAGACTACAGACTGTAAGATGCTTTGGATAAGAGTGTTACATAGCTGACTGGCATTCCCCTTTGACTGTCATACTTCAGCCTTTTCCCTCCTCTCTCATCTCTCCTACATCTCTCATCCCACTCCCCTTGCCCTCCTCCCTCGCATTATCTCACTCTGCAGTCTCAGGCACTCTCTATCCTTTATTTTTATTTAAAAAATGAATTTAAAAAAAATGAAAAGCCATTTGTCTTTCCTTGAGATCCTCTCCCCCTTTCCAACTCTTTGTGAACGTTTCACAGGTCTGCAGACACTGCCTGAGCACTCGTCGAGAAATCACACTGTATACTATGTATGTTAATTGTAAGTTAATTGAAATGCATTCCAGGTGACTACCTCATGAAGCTAGTTGAGAGAATGCCAAGAGTGTGCAAACTTGTCATCAAGGCAAAGGGTGGCTACTTTGAGGAATCTCAAATCAAATCAAATCAATCAAATGTTATTTGTCACATACACATGGTTAGCAGATGTTAATGCGAGTGTAGCGAAATGCTTGTGCTTCTAGTTCCGACAATGCAGTAATAACCAACGAGTAATCTAGCTAACAATTCCAAAACTACTACCTTATACACACAAGTGTAAAGGGATAAAGAATATGTACATAAAGATATATGAATGAGTGATGGTACGGAGCGGCATAGGCAAGATTCAGTAGATGGTATCGAGTACAGTATATATGTATATATATGAGATAAATAATGTAGGGTATGTAAACATTATATTAGGTAGCATTGTTTAAAGTGGCTAGTGATATATTTGACATCAATTCCCATCAATTCCCATTATTAAAGTGGCTAGTGATACATGTATTACATAAAGATGCAGTAGATGATATAGAGTACAGTATATATGTATATATATGAGATAAATAATGTAGGGTATGTAAACATTATATTAGGTAGCATTGTTTAAAGTGGCTAGTGATATATTTGACATCAATTCCCATCAATTCCCATTATTAAAGTGGCTGGAGTTGAGTCAGTGTGTTGGCAGCAGCCACTCAATGTTAGTGGTGGCTGTTTAACAGTCTGATGGCCTTGAGATAGAAGCTGTTTTTCAGTCTCTCGGTCCCTGCTTTGATGCACCTGTACTGACCTCGCCTTCTGGATGATAGCGGGGTGAACAGGCAGTCGCTCGGGTGGTTGTTGTCCTTGATGATCTTTATGGCCTTCCTGTGACATTGGGTGGTGTAGGTGTCCTGGAGGGCAGGTAGTTTGCCCCAGTGATGCGTTGTGCAGACCTCACTACCCTCTGGAGAGCCTTACGGTTGTGGGCGGAGCAGTTGCCGTACCAGGCGGTGATACAGCCCGACAGGATGCTCTCGATTGTGCATCTGTAGAAGTTTGTGAGTGCTTTTGGTGACAAGCCAAATTTCTTCAGCCTCCTGAGGTTGAAGAGGCGCTGCTGCGCCTTCTTCACGATGCTGTCTGTGTGGGTGGACCAATTCAGTTTGTCTGTGATGTGTACGCCGAGGAACTTAAAACTTACTACCCTCTCCACTACTGTTCCATCGATGTGGATAGGGGGGGGTTCCCTCTGCTGTTTCCTGAAGTCCACAATCATCTCCTTAGTTTTGTTGATGTTGAGTGTGAGGTTATTTTCCTGACACCACACTCCGAGGGCCCTCACCTCCTCCCTGTAGGCCGTCTCGTCGTTGTTGGTAATCAAGCCTACCACTGTTGTGTTGTCCGCAAACTTGATGATTGAGTTGGAGGCGTGCGTGGCCACGCAGTCGTAGGTGAACAGGGAGTACAGGAGAGGGCTCAGAACGCACCCTTGTGGGGCCCCAGTGTTGAGGATCAGCGGGGTGGAGATGTTACCTACCCTCACCATCTGGGGGCGGCCCGTCAGGAAGTCCAGTACCCAGTTGCACATGGCGGGGTCGAGACCCAGGGTCCAGGGAGCTTGATGACGAGTTTGGAGGGTACTATGGTGTTAAATGCTGAGCTGTAGTCGATGAACAGCATTCTCACATAGGTATTCCTCTTGTCCAGATGGGTTAGGGCAGTGTGCAGTGTGGTTGAGATTGCATCGTCTGTGGACCTATTTGGGCGGTAAGCAAATTGGAGTGGGTCTAGGGTGTCAGGTAGGGTGGAGGTGATATGGTCCTTGACTAGTCTCTCAAAGCATTCATGATGACAGAGGTGAGTGCTACGGGGCGGTAGTCGTTTAGCTCAGTTACCTTAGCTTTCTTGGGAACAGGAACACTGGTGGCCCTCTTGAAGCATGTGGGAACAGCAGACTGGGATAGGGATCGATTGAATATGTCCGTAAACACACCAGCCAGCTGGTTTGCGCATGCTCTGAGAGGCGTGGCTGGGGATGCCGTCTGGGCCTGCAGCCTTGCTAGGGTTAACACGTTTAAATGTTTTACTCACCTCTGCTGCAGTGAAGGAGAGTCCGCATGTTTTGGTTGCGGGCCGTGTCAGTGGCACTGTATTGTCCTCAAAGCGGGCAAAAAAGTTACTTAGTCTGCCTGGGAGCAAGGCATCCTGGTCCGTAACTGGGCTGGTTTTCTTTTTGTAATCTGTGATTAACTGTAGACCCTGCCACATACCTCTTGTGTCTGAGCCGTTGAATTGTGATTCTACTTTGTCTCTATACTGACGCTTAGCTTGTTTGATTGCCTTGCGGAGGGAATAGCTACACTGTTTGTATTCGGTCATGTTTCCGGTCACTTTGCCCTGATTAGAAGCAGTGGTTCGCGCTTTCAGTTTCAGCGAATGCTGCCATCAATCCACTGTTTCTGGTTTGGGAATGTTTTAATCTTTGCTATGGGAACGACATCTTCAACGCACGTTCTAATGAACTCGCTCACCGAATCAGCGTATTCATCAATGTTGTTGTCTGACGCAATACGAAACATATCCCAGTCGATGTGATGGAAGCAGTCTTGGAGTGTGGAATCAGATTGAACAGACCTCACCGCGGGAGCTTCTTGTTTTAGCTTCTGTCTGTAGGCAGGGAGCAACAAAATGGAGTCGTGGTCAGCTTTTCCGAAGTGAGGGTGGGGGAGGGCCTTATATGCATCGCGGAAGTTAGAATAGCAATGATCCAAGGTTTTACCAGCCCTGGTTGCGCAATCGATATGCTGATACAATTTAGGGAGTCTTGTTTCCAGATTAGCCTTGTTAAAATCCCCAGCTACAATGAATGCAGCCTCAGGATATATGGATTCCAGTTTGCAAAGAGTCAAATAAAGTTCGTTCAGAGCCATCGATGTGTCTGCTTGGGGGGGAATATATATGGCTGTGATTATAATCGAAGAGAATTCCCTTTGTAGATAATGCGGTCGACATTTGATTGTGAGGAATTCTAAATCAGTTGAACATAAGGACTTGAGTTCCTGTATGTATGTTCTCTCAGTAGTAACACTTCTATGGTTACTACATGATTCCATATATGTTATTTAATAGTTTGAATGTCTTCACTATTATTCTACAATGTAGAAAATAGCTAAAATAAAGAGTAGGTGTGTCCAAACTCATATTTTTTATTTTTAGGTAATTGATTCAGTGGCCTACAAAAGGGGGGCCACTGGCCACATGCCACGAGTTGCCCATTCCTGCTGTAGAATAATACAGCATAAGACCTTATTTGTCATGTAACTCAATAAATCACATCTGACCCTCATCTCATTTGTCTACCCCAGGAGCAGCGGAAAAGAGTTCTAAGTATGGGGCAGAGGACAGAACCCAGAACATCATCATGGTTCTAAAAGACAGGATGAAGATCCGAGAGAGGAACAAGCCGGAGATCTTTGAGCTGATCCAGGAGGTGTTTGCCATGGTCAAAGTCACTCACGTCACCTACATGAAGCAGAGCAAACAGAGCGTACTGGAAGGCACCTCCAAGTGGTCGGCCAAGATCAGCATCACAGGTGTGTGTGTGTGTGTGTGTGTGTGTGTGTGTGTGTGTGTGTGTGTGTGTGTGTGTGTGTGTGTGTGTGTGTGTGTGTGTGTGTGTGTGTGTGTGTGTGTGTGTGTGTGTGTGTGTGTGTGTGTGTGTGTGTGTGTGTGTGTGTGTGTGTGTGTGTGTGTGTGTGAGAGAGAGAGACGGGGTGTGTGTACCAGGGCTTCAGAGTTGGAGAGCTGATCTAGGACCAGGTCCACCATGTCCATATCAGCAGAAAAACAATCTTATTCATTATGATCTAAAAGGGACTCCTATTCTGAGACGCTTTGTGAATAGTATGACTTCAGAACCATCCTTTTGTAAAGCTCTGGCAGATGCCATTTGCAGTCTGACTCCATCACAACACACATCATCCACCCTCTGTCTCCTCTTGCTTGTTTGTGTTCCAGCTCTATTTGTTGTAAAGGTCATACTGTGCTGTAGACCATTGAGTCACTGTCTGACATGAAGGAGACAGATTAGATAACGGTCCCATATGAAGAGGGATTGGAGATATTCGTCTGTAAGAAGGCAAAGAACCAGAATAGGTCAATGGGAGTGTGTAGAAGGGAGAACTCTCGACCTAGCCTGGTTAACTAGGCTCTGCTCAAGTCTTGTGCTATTGACTGCCGCTCCATCTGTTTGAGGTTTGAAGTACTCCGAACTTTGTAGACCAGACCTATACTCATGTCATTCATATTTTAAACTCCTTGAGATTTTTTACTTGTATGTGCTGTGTACTGCAATTCAGCTTTTAGCTGCCAAGTACGGCTTACTGGTAAAAATGTAATAAACTACTACTACTATTAGCCTCTAAACTAGACTGACCACTGTGCTCACTAGTGAAACAATGATGAGTGCAGTAATCGGCCATACTGACCACCTGATGCTGCCCCCTGGTCGCTCTCCTTCCTCCCCACAGTGCTGTGTGCCCAGGGCCTCCAGGCGAAGGATAAGACAGGCTCCAGTGACCCCTACGTCACGGTCCAGGTGGGCAAGACCAAGAAGAGGACCAAGACCATCTATGGAAACCTCAACCCTGTCTGGGAGGAGAACTTCAACTTGTGAGTAGAGAGAGAAAGTACTTTTTCAATTTAGTCATTTAGCTGACACTCTTATCCAGAGCGACATAAGGGAGCAATTAGGGTTAAGTGCCTTGCACAAGGGCACATCGACGGATTACCTGACTGGAATAACATTGAAGGTTGTGTATTCACAGATTGTGAATGGATGACATTGGTGGGTCTCTCTCTCCCCCTCCCCATCTGTCTGTCTCTGTCTCTGTCTCTCCCCTCTCTCTCTCTCTCTCTCTCTCTCTCTCTCTCTCTCTCTCTCTCTCTCTCTCTCTCTCTCTCTCTCTCTCTCTCTCTCTCTCTCTCTCTCTCTCTTTCTCTTTCTCTTCTCTTTTCTCTTTCTCTCTCTCTCTTTCTCTCTCTCTCTCTCTTCTCTCTCTCTCTCTCTTTCTCTCTCTTTCTTTCTCTCTCTCTTTCTCTTCTCTCTTTCTCTCTCTCTTTCTCTCTCTCTCTTTCTCTCTTTCTCTGTCTCTCTCTGTCTCTGTCTCTGTCTGTCTGTGACTGTCTGTGTAGTGAGTGCCACAACTCCTCGGACCGAATCAAGGTGCGGGTGTGGGACGAGGATGATGACATCAAGTCTCGGGTGAAGCAGAAGTTCAAAAAGGAGTCAGATGACTTCCTGGGTCAGACCATCATCGAGATCCGCACGCTGAGCGGGGAGATGGATGTCTGGTACAACCTGGGTCAGTACAGTCACAGTACAGGGGGAAATAACCACTTGTTAAGCTAATAAACCCAATCATTGAGCCTCTGACACTTCGGGTCCATATAATTACTTACTAGGTATCCATACGATGAGGTTAATTTGGTGAACTAATTTGGGTGAACTATCCTTTTAAAAATGATTTATTTCATATAAGAGTCATCATTATGGTTGAGGTCTTTATCAAAGATAGTTCTTGTTAGGTTGACTGGGGTATGTGTTGACTGAGAGTCTTGTGTCTGGTCCCTCTCTGCAGACAAGCGTACAGACAAGTCAGCCGTGTCTGGTGCCATCAGGATGCACATCAATGTAGAGATCAAAGGAGAGGAAACAGTCGCTCCATATCATGTCCAATACACCTGTCTGCACGAGGTAAGGTGTGTGTGTGTGTGTGTGTGTGTGTGTGTGTGTGTGTGTGTGTGTGTGTGTGTGTGTGTGTGTGTGTGTGTGTGTGTGTGTGTGTGTGTGTGTGTGTGTGTGTGTGTGTGTGTGTGTGTGTGTGTGTGTGTGTGTGTGTGTGTGTGTGTGTGTGTGTGTGTGTGAGAGAGAGAGCATGTGCGTGGGTGCCTGCCTGCATAAAGTGTGTGTGCGTGTGGTCTGTGTGTACACGCGAGCCTGTGTATGCTCCTGCCTTCAGGTGCTAAGTGATGTTCATAGCCCAGTCATCTTGGTTCATTTAGCTGACTGATGTAGCAGTCTTTCATGAAGTTGTTGTTTCAGATGAAATAGAAGTTAATATCCCACAAAGGTGTCACCGCCTGCATTGCTCTTTCAATATAAATACCACATCAGATATAAAATACCACAGATAATATCTCTCACTCTGACCTTCTTCAAATATCCAACTGTCTACCATGTTTATGCTAAATGACCATTGCCCTATATCAAGTAATTACTCTGTCCAATATCAGGACATAGTTTGCAAACAGCTGAACCTAACAAGAGCCACTATTCAATTGTCCTGTAAATAATGGTCTGTACCAAATTCTCTCAATCTTCACAATGGCTCAACACATATTGTAATGGTGAGTCGTGACACTGAATGATTCATATATTCCTGTACAATTTCAGGTACTAGCTGTTGGCACATAAAACCAACTGATACATTTCTCATGAAAGTCAGTCATGTAATGAATGAATGGCGGCCTGAATAAATGATTCATTGAGCAACCCTCTGAGCACTGATCAGTCAGTCAGTCATCCAGTTAGATAGTCAGTCAGATAGATAGACAAACACCATTGTAAATACAACCCATATTTATGCTTATTTATTTTCCCTTGTGTACCCTTAACCATTTGTACATCGTGAGCGTCTGCTAAATGACTTAAATGTAAATGTTGCAACACTGTGTATATATAGGTAATATGACATTTGTAATGTCTTTATTGTTTTGAAACTTCTGTATGTGTAATGTTTACTGTTCATTTTTATTGTTTATTTAACTTTTGTATATTATCTATCTCACTTGCTTTGACAATGTTAACACGTTTCCCATGCCAATAAAGCCCTTGAATTGAATTGAATTGAATAGATATATATATATATAGATAGATAGACAGACAGACAGACAGACAGACAGACAGACAGTCGGTCAGACAGACAGACAGACAGACAGACAGACAGACAGACAGACAGACAGACAGACAGACAGACAGACAGACAGACAGACAGACAGACAGACAGACAGACAGACAGACAGACAGACAGACAGACAGACAGACAGACAGACAGACAGACAGACAGATAACAGACAGTCAGTTAGATAATCAGTCAGTCAGTCAGTTAGATAATCAGTCAGTCAGTCAGTTAGATAATCAGTCAGTCAGTCAGTTAGATAATCAGTCAGTCAGTCAGTTAGATAATCAGTCAGTCAGTCAGTTAGATAATCAGTCAGTCAGTCAGTTAGATAATCAGTCAGAGTCAGTTAGATAATCAGTCAGTCAGTCAGTTAGACAATCAGTCAGTCAGTTATACAGTCAGTCAATCAGTTGTTAGATAGTCAGTCAGTCAGTTGTTAGATAGTCAGTCAGTCAGTTGTTAGATAGTCAGTCAGTCAGTTGTTAGATAGTCAGTCAGTCAGTTGTTAGATAGTCAGTCAGTCAGTTGTTAGATAGTCAGTCAGTCAGTTGTTAGATAGTCAGTCAGTCAGTTGTTATATAGTCAGTCAGTCAGTTGTTAGATCGTCAGTCAGTCAATCAGTTAGTCAGTCAGATAGTCAGCCACGCAATCAGTCAGTCAATTAGTTAGTCAGCAAGCCAAATAGTCAGTCAGTCAGATAGTGAGTCACTCAGTTAGATAGTCAGTCAGTTAGATAGTCAGCCAGTCAATCAGTCAGTCAGATACTCAGTCATATAGTATGTCAGTCAGTTAGATAGTCAGCCAGTCATTCAGTCAGATAGTCAGTCAGTCAGTCAGTCAGATATATAGTGTGTGTATTTTACTCTGCTCTCCTGCTCAGACACATTCACACAGAGATCATGATGAAAGCTCCCTTCATTCAGCCTTAGCAACTTCAACTCATTAACATCATAGTCTAGATTGAATAACCCGTCTCTTTCATCCCCTCTATCTCTCTCTCCTCTCGCTCGCTCTGCCTACAGAACCTCTTCCACTTTGTCACAGATGTGCAGAGTTCTGGTGTTGTGAAGATTCCTGATGCTAAAGGGGATGATGCGTGGAAGGTGTACTTTGATGAGACTCCTCAGGAGATAGTGGATGAGTTTGCCATGCGCTACGGAGTGGAGTCAATCTATCAGGCTATGACGTGAGCTCAAATGTAGTACCCTACACACCCTGTCAGTGACACTCAGCTATAGCATACACATTACCAGATTGTAATGTGATGTATTGAGAGAACACCTAGTGTATGGTTGTGTGTAGGATGATACTGTGGTACACCCTAAACATCACAAGGGAATGCATGGGCAGCTTCATTAATACTAAAGTGATAACGTTTATCCCGTGTGTGTGTTCTCCCACAGTCACTTTGCCTGCCTGTCGTCTAAGTACATGTGCCCTGGGGTGCCGGCGGTAATGAGTACCCTGCTGGCCAACATCAATGCATACTACGCCCACAGCACCCAGGCCACCAATAGCGTGTCCGCCTCTGACCGTTTCGCCGCATCCAACTTCGGGGTGAGTCGCCCCAAATGAACCCCTACCCTTACACTAAACTTAACAATAAACCTTACGTAACCTTAACCGTATTACATTTCAACTTCAATGAGGTAGGGATGTCCAAAAAGGACCCTCATTAAGGTTAGAGTTGGGGTAGGGATGTCCCATGGATTCCGGATAGCACTAAGCAATTCATGAGGGATGGACAGATACATAATATGATGCAATGCCTCAACTCAATGTTTAAGGTGAGCCAATGGGTATGCTAGCTCTTAGGCTAATGTGTTATGGCGTATTTTTTATTTTTTTTTCAGAAAGAACGATTTGTGAAGCTCCTAGACCAACTCCACAACTCCCTTAGGATTGATCTGTCCATGTACCGGGTAGGCTACTCTTAACTTTCTCTCTTCTATTTCTCTCTCTGTTTTTCAATCTGTGTCCTTACCTACCTCTAGATCCCTTTTGCAAAACCAATTAACTAGCCTGCTAATATTGTTCCTCACCAAGGAGTCTTAGGCCTAGTTAACTGGTCTGTAACCAGATATAAGATGTGCATCGATGTGAGAAATCTGCGTATTAAATCAAATAAAATTGTATTAGTCGCATGCGCCGAATACAACAAGTGTAGACCTTACAGTGAAATGCCGAATACAACAGGTGTAGTAGACCTTACAGTGAAATGTTTACTTACGAACCCCTAACCAACAATGCTGTTTAAAAAAATACGGATAAGAATAAGAAATAAATGTAACAACTAATTAAAGAGCAGCAGTAAAATAACAATAGCGAGACTATATACAGGGGGTACCGGTACAGAGTCAATGTGCTGGGGAGCACCGGTTAGTTGAGATAATATGTTTTAGGGCCTTCCTCTGACACCGCTTGGATGGCAGGAAGCTTGACCCCAGTGATGTACTGGGCCATTCGCACTACTCTGTAGTGCCTTGCGGTCAGTCACTCAGTCTGACTGACCGCAAGGTAATCTGGTAATCTGTCTGGCCCTGAGCCTTGTGAATGTTGACCTGTTTAAAGGTCTTACTCACATCAGCTGCGGAGAGTGTGATCACACAGTCTTCCGGAACAGCTGGTGCTCTCATGCATGTTTCAGTGTTATTTGCCTCAAAGAGAGCATAGAAGTAGTTTAGCTTGTCTGGTAGGCTCGTGTCACTGGGCAGCTCTCGGCTATGCTTCCCTTTGTAGTCTTTAATGATTTGCAAGCCCTGCCACATCCGACGAGCATCAGAGCCGGTGTAGTACTTTTTGATCTTAGTCCTGTATTGACGCTTTTGCCTGTTTGATGGTTCTTCGGAGGCCATAGCAGGATATCTTATAAGTCCCGCTCCTTGAAAGCAGCTGCTCTAGAATTTAGCTCAGTGTGGATTTTGCCTGTAATCCATGGATTCTGGTTGGGATATGTACCTACGGTCACTGTGGGGACGACGTCATCGATGCATTTATTGATGAAGCCAATGACTGATGTGGTGGACTCTTCAATGCCATCAGAGGAATCCCGGAGCATATTCCAGTCTGTGCTAGCAAAACAGTCCTGTATCTTAGCACCTGCTTCCTCTGACCTCTTTTTTATTGATCTAGTCACTGGTGCATCCTGCTTTCATTTTGGCTTGTAAGCAGGAATCAGGAGGATAGAATTATGGTCAGATTTGCCAAATGGAGTGTGAGGGAGAGCTTTGTGTGCGTTTCTGTGTGTGGAGTAAAGGTGGTCCAGAGTTTTCTTTCCCTCTGGTTAGACATTTAACTTCTTATGGCTGCAATCCCGTTAATGGGATACTTTTCATCAACAACTGCTGATTTACAGAGCGCCACATTCAAATAATATTACTAAAAATATTTATATTCATGAAATCACAAGTGAAATATAGCAAAACACAGTTTAGCCTTTTGTTAATCCACCTGTCGTGTCAGATTTTGAAAATATGCTTTACAGCGAAAGCAATCCAAGCGTTTGTGTAAGTTTATCGATCGCTCGACAAAACATTATGAACACCTACCATCAAAGTAGCTTGATCACGAAAATCAGAAAAGCAATCAAATTAATTGTTTACCTTTGATGATCTTCGGATGTTTTCACTCACGAGACTCCCAGTTACACAATAAATGTTCCTTTTGTTCCATAAAGATTATTTTTATATCCAAAATACCTCCGTTTGTTTTGCGCGTTATGTTCAGAATCCACAGGAAAGAGCGGTCACAAGAACGCAGACAAAAATTCCAAACAGTATCCGTAATGTCCACAGAAACATGTCAAACGTTTTTTATAATCAATCCTCAGGTTGTTTAAAAAAAATATAATCGATAATATATCAACCGCAACTGTCTTTTTCAGTAGGAGAGGGAAAGGCAATGGCTGCCCAAACTCTGTTGCGCATACAAAACGCTGCTAGCACCCAGCCATACAATGATGCAATGTTATCGTTCTCACTCATTTTTCTAAATAAAAGCCTGAAACTATGTCTAAAGACTGTTGACACCTTGAGGAAGCGATAGGAAAAGGAATCTGGTTGATATCCCTTTAAATGGAGCAAGGGCAGGCTATGGAGCATGGAGTTTTCAAAATAGAAGCCACTTCCTGGTTTGATTTTCCTCAGGGTTTCACCTGCTATATCAGTTCTGTTATGCTCACAGACAATATTTTGACAGTTTTGGAAACTTTAGAATGTTTTCTATCCAATACTAATAATAATATGCATATTTTAGCAACTGAGACTGAAGAGCAGGCCGTTTACTTTGGGCAACTTATTCATCCAAGCTACTCAATACTGCCCCCAGCCATAAGAAGTTTAACATGCTGATAGAAATTTGGTAAAACGGTTTTAAGTTTCCCTGCATTAAAGTCCCTGGCTACTAGGAGCGCCTCTTTGCAGATCTTCTCCAAGTCATTAAGGTTTCGAGGCTGACGTGTGGAAACTCAAACCTTCAGCTCCCTCCACAGATTTTCTATGGGATTAAGGTCTAGAGACTGGCTAGGCCACTCCAGGACCATAATGTACTTCTTCTTGAGCCACTGCTTTGTTGCCTTGGCCGTGTGTTTTGGGTCATTGTCATGCTGGAATACCCATCCACGACCCATTTTCAATGCTCTGGCTGAGGGAAGGAGGTTCTCACCAAAGATTTGACGGTACACGGCCCCGTCCATCGTCCCTTTGATGCGGTGAAGTTGTCCTGTCGCCTTGGCAGAAAAACACCCCTAAAGCATAATGTTTCCACCTCCATGTTTGAAGGTGGGGATGGTGTTCTTGGGGTCATAGGCAGTATTCCTCCTCTTCCAAACATGGCGAGTTGAGTTGATGCCAAAGAGCTCCATTTTGGTCTCATCTGACCACAACACTTTCACCCAGTTGTCCTCTGAATCATTCAGATGTTCATTGGTAAACTTTAGACGGGCATGTTTATGTGCTTTCTTGAGCAGGTGGACCTTGCGGGCGCTGCAGGATTTCAGTCCTTCACGGCGTAGTGTGTTACCAATTGCAGATTTTTTTATTTTTCAAAGGGGTGACGAAAATAAATATTTAAAAAAGGAGAAACAGGCCCAAACAAAAGATTCAATCCAAAACCAAGGGTGCACATGGCTACCAAGAAAAACCAGAAGCCTCACAGCTCTGCAAGATGGCTCACTCTAGTTCCTTGCACCTGTGCCCTTTCAACGCTTAATAAGTCTACACAGGACTTCCTGGCTTAGCACCTACTGCTGCCCCCTGGGGATGTTGAAGTTTATCCTGGTAGTTTATTGTTTAGCTTAATATCTCTACTGTCTTTCTCTCTCTCTCACACACACACACACACACACACACACACACACACACACACACACACACACACACACACACACACACACACACACACACACACACACACACACACACACACACACACACACACACACACACACACACACACACACACACACACACACACACACACACACACACACACACACACACACACACACTTATCTCACTGTGGATCTATCATCTGTGTGTAACAGAATAACTTCCCAGCCAGCAGTCCTGAGAGGCTGCAGGACCTCAAGTCTACTGTGGACCTGCTCACCAGCATCACCTTCTTCAGGATGAAGGTAACTCTCTCTTCTCTTTCATTTCACTCCATCCGCTCCTTGGGTCACCTCTACTTTGCTCTGTTTGGTACCACATGTATCCATTCTTGTTTACACTGTACAGTATCGCTACACTACATGCTCTTTTCAAACATGCATCTTCACTGAGTTTCGTTGACCCAGTGTGGTTGTATGGGCTTTCCCAGTTTCAGTAACTTTTCAATCTGTCTGTGTCTGTGTGTCTGTCCTCAGGTACAGGAGCTACAGAGTCCCCCCAGAGCCAGTCAGGTGGTGAAGGGCTGTGTTAAGGCCTGTCTCAACTCCACCTACGAATACATCTTCAACAACTGTCACGAACTCTACAGCCGCGAGTACCAGACAGACCCGGTGTGTGTGTGTGTGTGTGTGTGTGTGTGTGTGTGTGTGTGTGTGTGTGTGTGCGTGTGTGCATGCGTGTGTGTGTGCGTGTGTGTGTGTGTGTGTGTGTGTGTGTGTGTGTGTGTGTGTGTGTGTGTGTGTGTGTGTGTGTGTGTGTGTGTGTGTGTGTGTGTGTGTGTGTGTGTGTGTGTGTGTGTCTCTCTCTGTCTGTGTCATTAGGACCTCAGGTGGCCTCCATCAAGCCTGTACATGATTTTTATATGGATTTACAAGCCTTGTTTTTGCATTATTAAAGTGGGGCGATTCATTCCGACTCCCTTCATGAATCTCAAAAGCTGATTTTTCCTTTGAATAAAACATTCCACCCTGAGGTTCCTTGCAATATTTTGTTGAATCTTCAGTTCATTCTTCAGTTTGAACCTCTGCGGTGGTATGAATACTTTTCTTTCTGACTTTGTCAGCTTTCTTCAAAGGACTAAACTTGCATGTGGTTTGATGGGTTCATCAGCTCATTAGAGTGGCGAAGAGATAGATATCATTGGAGTTGAGTGGTAGCGAAGCGATATATATCAGACAAACTACGATAGTAGCTACAATAGTAGCCCATGTGATAGTATCCCAGTGACTGAGTGTGTTGTTTTGTCCAGGCCAAACTAGGAGTGGTCGTTCCAGAAGAGCAGGGTCCCAGCATCAAGAACCTGGACTTCTGGTCCAAACTCATCACCCTCATCGTGTCCATCATAGAGGAAGACAAAAACTCCTACACACCCTGCCTAAACCAGTGAGTCTGTCACTCTCTCTAGCCATAACAGTCTGTTTCACTGTCGCTCTCCCTCCCCCTGTCTCTCTTTCTCTGTCTCTCTTTCTCTGTCTCTCTCCCCCTGTCTCTCTTTCTCTGTCTCTCTTTCTCTGTCTCTCTTTCTCTGTCTCTCTCCCCCTGTCTCTCTTTCTCTGTCTCTCTTTCTCTGTCTCTCTTTCTCTGTCTCTCTTTCTCTGTCTCTCTCCCCCTGTCTCTCTTTCTCTGTCTCTCTTTCTCTGTCTCTCTTTCTCTGTCTCTATTTCTCTGTCTCTCTTTCTCTGTCTCTTTCTCTGTCTCTCTTTCTCTGTCTCTCTTTCTCTGTCTCTCTTTCTCTGTCTCTCTTTCTCTGTCTCTCTCCCCCTGTATCTCTTTCTCTGTCTCTCTTTCTCTGTCTCTCTTTCTCTGTCTCTTTCTCTGTCTCTCTCCCCCTGTATCTCTTTCTCTGTCTCTCTTTCTCTGTCTCTCTCCCCCTGTCTCTCTTTCTCTGTCTCTCTTTCTCTGTCTCTCTCCCCCTGTCTCTCTTTCTCGGTCTCTCTTTCTCTGTCTCTCTCCCCCTGTATCTCTTTCTGTCTCTCTTTCTCTGTCTCTCTTTCTCTGTCTCTCTTTCTCTGTCTCTCTTTCTCTGTCTCTTTCTCTGTCTCTCTCCCCCTGTATCTCTTTCTCTGTCTCTCTTTCTCTGTCTCTCTCCCCCTGTCTCTCTTTCTCTGTCTCTCTTTCTCTGTCTCTCTTTCTCTGTCTCTCTCCCCCTCTCCCCTGTCTCTCTTTCTCTGTCTCTCTTTCTCTGTCTCCCCTGTCTCTCTTTCTCTGTCTCTCTTTCTCTGTCTCTCTCCCCCTGTATCTCTTTCTCTGTCTCTCTCCCCCTGTATCTCTTTCTCTGTCTCTCTTTCTCGGTCTCTCTTTCTCTGTCTCTCTTTCTCTATCTCTCGTTCTCTGTCTCTTTCTCTGTCTCTCTTTCTCTTTCTCTCTTTCTCTGTCGCTCTTTCTCTGTCTCTCTTTCTCGGTCTCTCTTTCTCTGTCTCTTTCTCTGTCTCTCTTTCTCTGTCTCTCTCCCCCTGTCTCTCTTTCTCTGTCTCTCTTTCTCTGTCTCTTTCTCTGTCTCTCTTTCTCTGTCTCTCTCCCCCTGTCTCTCTTTCTCTGTCTCTCTTTCTCTGTCTCTCGTTCTCTGTCTCTCTTTCTCTGTCTCTCTTTCTCTGTCTCTCTTTCTCTGTCTCTCTTTCTCTGTCTCTCTTTCTCTATCTCTCATTCTCTGTCTCTCTCCCCCGTCTCTCTTTCTCTGTCTCTCTCCCCCGTCTCTCTTTCTCTGTCTCTTTCTCTGTCTCTCTTTCTCTGTCTCTCTTTCTCTGTCTCTCTTTCTCTGTCTGTCTTTCTCTGTCTGTCTTTCTCTGTCTCTCTTTCTCTGTCTCTCTCCCCCTGTATCTATTTCTTTGTCTCTCTTTCTCTGTCTCTCTTTCTGTCTCTCTTTCTCTGTCTCTCTTTCTCTGTCTCTCTGTATCTCTCCCCCTGTCTCTCTTTCTCTGTCTCTCTCCCCCTGTCTCTCTTTCTCTGTCTCTTTCTCTGTCTCTCTTTCTCTGTCTCTCTTTCTCTGTCTGTCTTTCTCTCTATCTTTCTCTCTCTCTTTCTCTGTCTGTCTTTCTCTCTATCTTTCTCTCTCTCTTTCTCTCTATCTTTCTCTCTCTCTTTCTCTCTCTATTTCTCTGTCTCTTTCTCTGTCTCTTTCTCTGTCTCTCTTTCTCTGTCTCTCTTTCTGTCTCTTTCTCTGTCTCTCTTTCTCTGTCTCTTTCTCTGTCTCTTTCTCTCTGTCTCTTTCTCTGTCTCTCTTTCTCTGTCTCTCATTCTCTATCTCTCATTCTCTGTCTCTCTTTCTCTATCTCTCATTCTCTGTCTCTCTCCCCCTCTCTCTCTCTCCCCCGTCTCTCTCTCTCTCCCCTGTCTCTCTTTCTCTGTCTCTCTCTTTCTCTGTCTCTCTTTCTCTGTCTCTCTCTTTCTCTGTCTGTCTTTCTCTGTCTCTCTTTCTCTGTCTCTCTCCCCCTGTATCTCTTTCTTTGTCTCTCTTTCTCTGTCTCTCTTTCTCTGTCTCTCTGTCTCTCTCCCCCTGTCTCTCTTTCTCTGTCTCTCTCTCTCTCTCTCTTTCTCTGTCTCTCTTTCTCTGTCTGTCTTTCTCTCTATCTTTTTCTCTCTCTTTCTCTGTCTGTCTTTCTCTCTATCTTTCTCTCTCTCTATCTTTCTCTCTCTCTCTCTTTCTCTCTCTATTTCTCTGTCTCTTTCTCTGTCTCTCTTTCTCTGTCTCTCTTTCTGTCTCTTTCTCAGTCTCTCTTTCTCTGTCTCTTTCTCTCTGTCTCTTTCTCTGTCTCTCTCCACCTTTACATCCATATGTAACTCCATATCTGTTTCTTACCATCTGCCACGCACAGGTTTCCTCAGGAGCTCAACGTGGGTAAAATCAGTGCTGAGGTGATGTGGAACCTGTTTGCTCAGGATATGAAGTACGCCATGGAGGGTGAGCACTGAATAATGTTGCACCTCACCACACTGTTGTTCTAGATCTGTCCTGGCAGTTGTTTTCTGTTTTTATGGGGCTGTTATAATGCTTTTGCGAGCAGATATGGCACACACACTCTCTCTCTCTCTTTTCTCTTTTCTCTCTTTTCCTCTCTCTCTCTCTCGATCTCTCGCTCAACTCTCAGAGCATAAAAAGAACCGGCTGTGTAAGAGCGCAGATTACATGAACCTGCACTTCAAGGTCAAGTGGCTATACAACGAGTACTGCAGAGACCTGACCTTCTTTAAGAGCCGTGTGCCTGAGTACCCGGCGTAAGTGCCACCTGTGCCATGATGACACACTCACCTTAAAACACACGCATGCATGCAGGCACATACACACATGTACGCACTCACACACTACCTCCCTGGTACTATACAGCACAGCCCATGAGCAGTTCCAGATGGACTGCAGCGACAGGTTTTCTCTCAGACCCCAGAAGTAGTTTGAAATCAAAAGTTTCAGTGGGGTTGATTTAAATTAAACCACCCCCGTGTGATGTCTCCTAGGTGGTTCGAGCCATTTGTCATCCAGTGGTTGGACGAGAACGAGGAAGTGTCTCGAGACTTCCTGCATGGTGCACTGGAGAGGGACAAAAAGGACGGGGTAAACTCTTCTCCTTATGTCCTCAAAATGAAAGTTGTGTTGGTTGTGGCAGAATGAAAGTAATCCCTTCCTTTGTAGCTCCTCACTAAACCTCATAGTTATCAGGCAGACTTATCCTCCTACACGTCTCCAGCACTCATCAAAGACTTCCCTGAGACAATGGATGCCGAAGCACAGATGTTGCAGGGGAGACTGGAGCTAAAAGTAGAAAGTAAGGAGTTTAGAATATAAAGAGATGTTCTCAGAAAGTAGAGAGAGGCTATAAAGAGATTTGTGCAGACTCTTCTCAGGTAGGGAGATAAAGTCTGACTGTACCAGCCTGTGGATTAATGAGCTCTGTTCCCAACCAATGGGAGCTGCCCTTCCCTCATTACCCAGTAGCACCTGGGGGAGCCACCACATACTCACCTCTGTCTGCCAATTAGAGGCAGACAGACAGACAGACCCACCTGACCCGGTCGTCTGTCTGGACTGCTGTCTGGCTGCAAATGACCCTAGTGGTCCTCAGGACAACTAGCATATCTATTTACCCTCTCAAAGCTCAGTGGTCCAGCAGGCCAGACACCATCTCTCTCTCTTCCTCCCCCGTCTCTCTCCCCTGATGTTAACAATCCATGGCCTCTGTCCTCCAATCATAATGGTGTCTCTACTCCTCTCCCCTTCTCTGCTAAGGACCACTCTCTCCTCTTCCTCTATTCCTTCCCCTCTCTTCCTTCCTCTCTCTCAGCTGTGCTAAGGAAAACTCTTTTCTCTCTTTTCCCTCTCTCTCCAGTCTCTCTCTCCTCTCCTCCCATCTCTCTCTTAATGCTCTCTCTCTCTCCTTTCCCGCTACAGTTCCAGGTGACTTCGGAGCATGCTCTGTTCTCCTGCTCCGTGGTGGATGTCTTCTCTCAGCTCAACCAGAGCTTTGAGATCATCCGCAAGCTGGAATGTCCCGACCCCCAGATCGTAGGCAACTGCATGAAACGCTTCGCCAAGGTACACTACAGTATTCTACACACTATAGCCACTTCATTCATGGCTTCATGATGAAACGCTTCGCCAAGGTACACTACAGTATTCTACACACTATAGTAGCCACTTCATTCATGGCTTCATGATGAAACGCTTCGCCAAGGTACACTACAGTATTCTACACACTATAGCCACTTCATTCATGGCTTCATGATGGTAAGCTGAGCCTAGTCACAGAGACAGTGGTTGACATACTCCTATCTCCTCCTGCTCTCTCCTCAGACAATTGGCAATGTTCTCATATCCTACTCTGACATTATCTCCAAGTGCTTTGCTAACTACGTCAACATGGAGAAAGTGGTGAGTGCCCAATCACTGGATGTGACACATTTTGGGTGGGGATGCTCATCAGTATAGTGTAGTGTTTGTGCATTTCAATGAAAATGTGTGGTATTTCGATAGTGTAGTGGACAATGACTTTGTGTTGTTTGCAGCCATGCATTCTGATCAACAACATCCAGCAGCTCAGAGTTCAACTGGAGAGGATGTTTGAGGCCATGGGAGGAAAGGATGTGAGTGGCTCTCATATCCCTGTTTGCCCCCAGTATCAGTCCGTCCGTCCGGGTGTGCGTGGACGGGTGTGCGTTTGTGTGTGCGTGGACGGGTGTGTGTACATGTATCTATTGGTGTGTGTGTTTCAGCTGTGCAAGGAGGCCAGTGACTTCCTGAAAGACCTGCAGTTGAAGCTAAACACTGTGATGGATGATCTCAGCAGGATCTTTTCTGCCAGGTGAGCTAGGCACACTGGTGGGGACTGTCAGACAACAGAGAGGCAGCAAGCAGCCATTCCATCTACTATATATTTCATTAATATCACAGTGCCTTTCTCTCCTTGCTACATAGTCTCATACGAATATGTCAAAATGATGGCATTTAACCTTTTTATGTCACTTCAGCTGAGATATTAGTTGCGTGACTTTCTATGTCTCGTGTGTTTATGTGTGTGTGTGTGTAGTTTTCAGCCACAGATTGAAGACAATGTGAAGCAAATGGGAGACATCCTTGGCCAGGTGAAGGGGACCAACGTGGGAGCTAACAACTGCAGCAGTGTGGCCCAGGATGCTGACAAAGTTCTGGAGCCTATCATGGATTTCCTGGACAGCAAGTGAGAGAGAGAGTTGTCCTGTAATGTTGCTAATCCCATTTTGGCTGTAGTCTCTAGTTCTTTCTTTTCCAGTCTCTTTCAATCTTGCCATCTTTTCCCCGCTCCCTATCCCTGTCGCTCTCTCTTTTAACACATCTTTCCATCTTGTTCTTTCTTTCCTTCTCTTTTTCTTCATCTCTGTCATCTCTCTCTGTGTCTCCTCTGTCATCTCTCTCTGTGTCTCCTCTGTCATCTCTCTCTGTGTCTCCTCTGTCATCTCTCTCTGTGTCTCCTCTGTCATCTCTCTCTGTGTCTCCTCTGTCATCTCTCTCTGTGTCTCCTCTGTCATCTCTCTCTGTGTCTCCTCTGTCATCTCTCTCTGTGTCTCCCTCTGTGTCTCTCTGTGTCTCTGTGTCATCTCTCTCTGTGTCTCCTCTGTCATCTCTCTCTGTGTCTCTGTCATCTCTCTCTGTGTCTCCCTCTGTGTCTCTCTGTGTCTCCTCTGTCATCTCTCCCTGTGTCTCCTCTGTCATCTCTCTCTGTGTCTCTGTCATCTCTCTCTGTGTCTCCTCTGTCATCTCTCTCTGTGTCTCCTCTGTCATCTCTCTCTGTGTCTCCTCTGTCATCTCTCTCTGTGTCTCCTCTGTCATCTCTCTCTGTGTCTCCTCTGTCATCTCTCTCTGTGTCTCCTCTGTCATCTCTCTCTGTGTCTCCTCTGTCATCTCTCTCTGTGTCTCCTCTGTCATCTCTCTCTGTGTCTCTGTCATCTCTCTCTGTGTCTCCTCTGTCATCTCTCTCTGTGTCTCTCTCATCTCTCTCTGTGTCTCCTCTGTCATCTCTCTCTGTCATCTCTCTCTGTGTCTCCTCTGTCATCTCTCTCTGTGTCTCCTCTGTCATCTCTCTCTGTGTCTCCTCTGTCATCTCTCTCTGTGTCTCCTCTGTCATCTCTCTCTGTGTCTCCTCTGTCATCTCTCTCTTCTCTTTTGGTTTGAACACCATTTCTTGTCAATTCTTGGCTGGTGCGCTGTTGGACTCCCTTCTGTCGCTCATTATTCCCTCCCTCCCTCCCTCCCTCCCTCCCCTCCCTCCCTCCCTCCCTCCCTCCCTCCCTCCCTCCCTCCCCCTCCCTCCCTCCCTCCCTCCCTCCCTCCCTCCCTCCCACCCACCCTCCCTCCCTCCCTCCCTCCCACCCTCCCCTCCCTCCCTCCCTCCCTCCCACCCACCCCCTCCCTCCCACCCACCCACCCTCCCTCCCTCCCTCCCACCCACCAACCCTCCCTCCCTCCCTCCCTCCCACCCACCCACCCTCCCTCCCTCCCTCCCACCCACCCTCCCTCCCTCCCACCCACCCTCCCACCCTCCCTCCCTCCCTCCCTCCCTCCTTCCTTCCTTCCTTCTTTCCTTCCTCTACCTTCGCTCTGTCTCCTGTCAGCCTGACGCTGTTTGCGAAGATCTGTGAAAAGACGGTCTTGAAACGTGTTCTGAAGGAGCTGTGGAAACTGGTGATGAACACTATGGAGAGGACCATCGTCCTGCCCCCTCTCACCGACCAGACGGTACGAACACACACCCTTCTGAGCATGCAAATATTCATGCACACATGCACGCAGTCACTCACATGCACGCAGTCACTCACACTCACATGCACGCAGTCAGTCACACTCACATGCACACAGTCACATACACTCAAAATGAACACAGTCACACTCACATGCACACAGTCACATACACTCAAAATGAACACAGTCACACTCACATGCACACAGTCACATACACTCAAAATGAACACAGTCACACTCACATGCACGCAGTCACATACACTCAAAATGAACACAGTCACACTCACATGCACACAGTCACACACACTCAAAATGAACACAGTCACACTCACATGCACGCAGTCACATACACTCAAAATGAACACAGTCACACTCACATGCACACAGTCACACACACTCACATGCACGCAGTCACACACACTCACATGCACGCAGTCACACATTCTTTGATACACACACACAGCCCACACTACCAACTGCTACACAGGCACAAACCACTTCTCAGTATGGGATGAGAACCAACACAGATCAGAGTTATTTTTATTCAAGGGATTCATGCTCTGATATGTGGTATGTGATGTAGATGTATTTAAGCAATAAGGGCCGAGGAGGTGTGCTATATGGCCAATATACCACGACTAAGGGCTGCTTTTAAGCACGATGCAACGTGGAGTGCCTGGACACAGCCCTTAGCCATGGTATATTGGCCATAACGTCACAACCACCGAGGTGCCTTATTGCTATTATAAATTGGTTGCCAACATACTGTACTTAGAGCAGTAAAAATAAATGTTTTGTCATAACCGTGGTATACGGTCTGATATACCACAGCGGTCAGAAAATCAGCGTTCAGTGCTCAAACCACCCAGGTTATAATGAATATTTGATCTGTTCTGAGTACAGTATTTAGTACAACAAACTCTACCACATACGCACCCAGTAAGCAGCCAGGACAGTCATTAGACAGGGAAGAAGTAGGGCTGAGATAGATGGCAGACATTTTGTTGACATTATAAGATGCTTACAAGTGACTGTATAATAATAGATCTGATTGGTGATTATTAAGTAATGATGGGCCTGATATGCCCCTCTCCCCAGCCCCCAGGCCACATACAAAAAGACCCCCAGTCTTTCATTCACTCCATAGATTTTGGTGAAACCCAAAAGTGGAAATGGGAAGGAGTGGACAATGTCATTCTAACCCTGTTCTCCAGGATGGTGCTCCTAGTCACAAACTAACATCTAAACTCAATTACTTCCAACTCAACATTGACATTGATACAACTGTTGAGCCTTTCATGTTGGACAGCAGCCGGTATATTTATTTTGCTTTTGATATATCTGTTGTCATTTTTGTTTGGTAACAAAAGAGCCTCACATCATTCTATAGTAGCATGGTTGCCCTGTATCTCTATCAGTTCGACCCGCCTGGTGTGGGTTTGTCCCACAGGGGCCGTTCCAGTCTCAGTACTGTAGGTCACTCTGTCCCTCTCTCCTATCCATTTGATATGTGTATTACTGCTGCTTGGAGGATTGATCTGGGGCTCCGTGCAGCATCACTGACCCTCCTATCTGGTTATTACATCCTACTCCCACTGCTCTTCCTCCACAGATGATTGTAAGTACGGCACATCCTGCGTGTCATTGTGTCTGTCTGTACCACAGTTGGTTAGTGAAGGGTGGTCAGTCCTCTGCTATATGTGGCTGCAAACTGTCCCCCCCTTTGTCCCCCACATCCTCACTCCTCCTATATGTCTCTCTGTCTTCCACCTGCTCTGTTGTTCCTCTCCTCCTCTCTCTGTTCTCCTCTCTTCTCCTGTCCTCCTCTACCTCTGTCTCTCTCTCTCTGAGGTGACAGCTGCATGGTGCATTCCTGACTGGCTCAGAGAAGGCCCCACTCTCCCCCATACGAACCCACCAATCGGACGCCCCCCTGCCTCATACTGCCCTTTGCCCTGCCCCACCCCCAGTGTTGCCTGTTCTTCTATTGAATATGGTCGCAGGGCTCCCTTTCTGTGTGACTCTGCCGTTGTGGCTTAATACCTGGTGCCTGCCCCTATCCCAACTCCCCTGTAGTAATTCTCCCAGTATGTCTCTGCAGGCCTGCTGTGTTGATCTGTCCTGGTTTGGTTCCATGTCCTGTTGTTGTCGAATGATAGTCATAATAGCATAGCGATAAGCTAAGGTATATACTTTCACCATCGCTGGTCTATACCAGAAGTGGGGGTTAGTACTGGTGACACACACATACACATACAGTAGACATACAGTAACAATCAACCGTTTGGACACATCTACTCATTCAAAGGTTTTTCTTTATTTTGACTATTTTCTACATTGTAGAATAGTTTTGATGTCTTCACTACTCTATGTAGTTACCAAAAAAGTGTGAGATTCTTCAAAGTAGCCACCCTTTGCCTTGATGACAGCTTTGCACACTCTTGGCATTCTCTCAACCATCTTCACCTGGAATGCTTTTCCAACAGTCTTGAAGGAGTTCCCACATATGCTGAGCACTTGTTGGCTGCTTTCCCTTCACACTGAAGTCCTACTCATCCTAAACCATCTCAATTGGTTTGAGGTCGGGTGATTGTGGAGGCCAGGTCATCTGATGCAGCACTCCATCACTCTCCTCCTTGGTCAAATAGCCTATACACAGCCTGGAGGTGTGTTTCTGGTCATTGTCCTGTTGAAAAACAAATGATAGTCCCACTAAGGGAAAACCAGATGGGATGCCATATCGCTGCAGAATGCTGTGGTAGCCATGCTGGTTAAGTGTGCCTTGAATTCTAACTAAATCACTGACAGTGTCACGAGCAAAGCTCCCCCACACCATCACACCTCCTGCCCCATGCTTCATGGTGGGAACCACACATACAGAGATCATCCTTTCATCTACTCTGCGTCTCACAATCACATGGCGGTTGGAACCAAAAATCTCACATTGGGACTCATCAGGCCAAAGGACAGATTTCCATCGGTCTAATGTCCATTGCTCGTGTTTCTTGGTCCAAGTAAGGCTCTTCTTTTTATTGGTGTCCTTTAGTAGTGGTTTCTTTGCAGCAATTCGACCATGAAGGCTTGATTCACGCAGTCTCTTCTTAACAGTTGATGTTGAGATGTGTCTGTTACTTAAAATCTTTGAAGCATTTATTTGGGCTGGAATCTGATGTGCAGTTAACTCTAATAAATGTTTCCTCTGCAGCAGAGGTAACTCTGGGTCTTCCTTTCCTGTGGCAGTCCTCATGAGAGCCAGTTTCATCATAGTGCTTGATGGTTTTTGCGACGGCACTTGAAGAAACATTCAAACTTTCAAAATACTACATGATTCCATATGTGTTGTTCCATAGTTTTGATGTTTTCACTATTAGTATACAATGTATAAAATAGGAAAATAAAGAAAAACCCTTGAATGAGTAGGTGTGTCCAAACTGTTGACTGTTACTGTATGTCTGAGAACCCACTTCTGCTCTACAGCACATAAACCCTCTCAATGCTTTAAATGTTGTTGTGTTTTCTCAATTGTATCGTCCCTAGTCTGTAACATCTGGATTGCTGTTTTTTTTCACTTACTTTTCTAGAATAACTAGAATTTTTCTAGTTTTTTTCTATTTTTCTAATTTTTCGGGATAGGGGGCAAGATTTTTACTTTTGGATAAATAGCGTGCCCAAATTCAACTTCCTGCTACTCATCCCCAGAATATAAGATATGCATATTATTAGTATATGTTATATGTTACTGTTTGAATCATCTCTGTGAGTATAACATAACTTATTTAGCAGGACAAACCATTTTTTGAGGTCACTGTGTATTCAATGAGATTTCATTGGGAAACCAGATTTCTAAGGGACTTGTTTGCAGTTCCTACCGCTTCCACTGGATGTCACCAGTCTTTAGAAATTGGTTGAGGTTATTCCTTTGTGTAATGAAGAAGTAAGGCCATATTGAATGAGTGTCACTTGAAGTGGACTTTTTGAGAGAGGCGCGTGACTCGAAAAGTAGAGTCAGTTTGTTGTCTTCCAGATCATCCCGTCTTCAATTTGATCGATTATTAACGGTTAAAAATACCTAAAGTTGTATTACAAAAGTAGTTTGAAATGTTTTGTCAATATTTACAGGTAACTTTTGAGATATTTTGTAGTGACGTTGCGCAAGTTGGAAGCTGTGTTTTTCTGGATCAAACGAGCCAAATAAATGAACATTTTGGATATGTATCGATGGAATTAATCGAACAAAAGGACCATTTGTGATGTATATGGGACATATAGGAGTGCCAACAAAAGAAGCTCGTCAAAGGTAAGGCATGTTTCATATTTTATTTCTACGTTTTGTTTCGCGCCTGCAGGGTTGAAATATGCTGCTCTCTCTTTGTTTACTGTTTTGCTATCATCAGATAATAGCATCTTGTGCTTTCGTCGAAAAGCCTTTTTGAAACCTGACATGTTGGCTGGATTCACAGCGAGTGTAGCTTTAATTTGGTATCTTGCATGTGTGATTTAATGAAAGTTAGATTTTTATAGTATGTTATTTGAATCTGCATTTTCCCTGGCTATTGGCCAAGTGGGACGCAAGCGTCCCGCCTATCACAGAGAGGTTAAAAATATATATTTTTTCAATGTTTGATCTCTCTGGTGGAGATGTTTCTGGCCGTCAGTGGCCTTCTGTCTTTATCTGAAGCTAGAATGGGCTCATTACCAAGACTGCTCAATGATACATGATGAAAACATGACCACGACAAAACATAGACCTCTGGATTACATTATGTTGATACATCAATTTGGATCTGTAGACTTTGCTGGATTACATTATGTTGATACATCAATTTGGATCTGTAGACTTTGCTGGATTACATTATGTTGATACATCAATTTGGATCTGTAGACTTTGCTGGATTACATTATGTTGATACATCAATTTGGATCTGTAGACTTTGCTGGATTACATTATGTTGATACATCAATTTGGATCTGTAGACTTTGCTGGATTACATTATGTTGATACATCAATTTGGATCTGTAGACTTTGCTGGATTACATTATGTTGATACATCAATTTGGATCTGTAGACTTTGCTGGATTACATTATGTTGATACATCAATTTGGATCTGTAGACTTTGCTGGATTACATTATGTTGATACATCAATTTGGATCTGTAGACTTTGCTGGATTACATTATGTTGATACATCAATTTGGATCTGTAGACTTTGCTGGATTACATTATGTTGATACATCAATTTGGATCTGTAGACTTTGCTGGATTACATTATGTTGATACATCAATTTGGATCTGTAGACTTTGCTGGATTACATTATGTTGATACATCAATTTGGATCTGTAGACTTTGCTGGATTACATTATGTTGATACATCAATTTGGATCTGTAGACTTTGCTGGATTACATTATGTTGATACATCAATTTGGATCTGTAGACTTTGCTGGATTACATTATGTTGATACATCAATTTGGATCTGTAGACTTTGCTGGATTACATTATGTTGATACATCAATTTGGATCTGTAGACTTTGCTGGATTACATTATGTTGATACATCAATTTGGATCTGTAGACTTTGCTGGATTACATTATCTGACTCATTAGAAATGAGGACTGATTGGCTTTGAACCATATCCATTAGCCTAGCAGACGGACAGTTACTAAGAAGTCCGCTCCATTAGTCAGTCAGCCAATCAAACTGTGGGGACAGGACCCTTCCGGAAGTATTAACCAATGTCCTCTCTTTACAGGGGAGGGTGAAGCTTGCTTGTCACAGTGATGTAAGGACTAAACCCACTCTAGCTCAATATCTCTTTTCTCCATTTTTTTTCCCGCCTGTCTGTCATATTCAAAGCAGTGGAAGCGATCTTTTCTCTCTTTTCCTCTTTGCCAGATTCTCGTACAGTTCTGTAGACGTACCTGGAGCTGCCTGTATCCGAGCCTCCACACAGCCCAACTACTACTGGACACATGGAGCATTGACGTTACAATACACACCGTTAGCACACTAACAAACACCCCAAAGGACAGGACTGCTCGTTGCCTGACCATGACCGCTGTTCCTCAACCGACTTGCATTGAACGTCCATGATGGCGTAAATGATTTGATACGCCACATTTATGAGATGAGAGTGGAACCCTTCTTGGTGTTGTCTTTTCGTAGGAGTATAATGATTTGTTTGTTTTGTCTGTTCTCTATTTGAAGAGTGTTCTCTTAGAGATAAGATGTAACCGCAGAGTGATGGGTGCTGTGTGGGGCACTTTGTGGTATATTCTGCTAACAGAGTATCGCAGAGTCGTCATAGATACAGGATATATCACACCGTGCTACTGTGAAGGCGGTGGGCTTGCTGGCTTGGTTGAACCTCTGCATTTACTGTCTGTGTGAGTGTGTATTGTGTGCGTGTCTCTGCGTGTGTGTGCTCTTACTTACAATAAGCTGAGCTCCTGTCTTGTGTGTGTGTGTGTGTGTGTGTGTGTGTGTGTGTGTGTGTGTGTGTGTGTGTGTGTGTGTGTGTGTGTGTGTGTGTGTGTGTGTGTGTGTGTGTGTGTGTGTGTGTGTGTGTGTGTGTGTGTGTGTGTGTGTGTGTGTGTGTGTGTGTGTGTGTGTGTGTGAAAAAGATAATGACTAGTATGACAGCTAGTATTTCTGAAAGTCCTGTAATGTGTTGAGGGAGTTTTGGAGTGTGAATGTGACAATTGTCCGTCTTTTGTGACATGACGTGACTGGTACCCTGCGTGGTGATCATAATGAAGTCCTCTTCCCTCTGTTTTACCTCTGCTCGCCTCTAGGGAACTCAGCTCATCTCCAACGCTGCCAAGCAGCTGGGACAGCTCTCCAAGATAAAGGTACCACACATCTTGTCTCACGCCACATTACTACTCTCTGCATTTAAGAGTTGTGTATTTAATACGATCTGCATTTAAGAGTTGTGTATTTAATACGATCTGCATTTAAGAGTTGTGTATTTAATACGATCTGCATTTAAGAGTTGTGTATTTAATACGATCTGCATTTAAGAGTTGTGTATTTAATACGATCTGCATTTAAGAGTTGTGTATTTAATACGATCTGCATTTAAGAGTTATTTCTTTGCGTTGTTAACCTGTCTATGTGTTTGTTTCTCAGGAGCACATGGGTCGTGAGGAGGCCAAAGCCCTGTCCCCTAAACAGTGTGCTGTGATAGAACTGGCCTTGGACACCATCAAGGTACAACCCAAAACTACTGTCTTTCTCCTGAACCTAAGCTAGAGTGGTAATTTTAGGAACTTCCATTGAAGTCAGTGAAAGTGTTGGCTTTAGGCTAGTACAGTTAAACAACCCTAATCTAGAAAAATGATTTTCAAGATGTATGAAAAACTCGTTTTCCCAGCCATGTCCTGTCTAACTGTAGCAGACAGGTCTGTGATTCAGTTTGTGAAGTTTCCTGTGTAGTGTAATTTAAGGCAGATTAAGCTGAGGTAAACGCGGCTTATTTACATTTGAATAAGGGCTTGTCAGTGAGCCAATGACAACTACGTCTCTGCCTGAGTATAGTATGCCTATGGAGTATGAAAACATAGTGTGCTAACATAGTCGTGTATCAGGAAACGTCAAGGTGTGGCTTTCAGAAAAATGAAGTAGTAGGATTGAAATGTCTGTATAATGTCTGAAATGTATCTGCATGTCATTTATTTCAAGGACATATGGGTGTGGTGGGTCTTGTAGTGCACACTCAACACACTTCAGCCTAGTTTGGAAACAACTATAGTCGGACTCTGTGTCCTCTTTCTCTCTCTCTCTCTCTCTCTCTCTCTCTCTCTCTCTCTCTCTCTCTCTCTCTCTCTCTCTCTCCCCATCTCTCTCTTCCTCTTGCATTCTCTCTCTCCCTCTCTCTTTCTCTCTCTGTCTCTTTCTCTCTCTCTCTACCTGTCTCCCTCCTTCTCTCTCTTCCTCTTGCTTTCTCTCTCTCCCTCTCTCTTTCTCTCTCCCGTTCTCTTTCTCTCCCTCGTTCTCTCTCTCTGCCTTACTGTAGCAATACTTCCATGCTGGAGGGGTGGGTCTGAAAAAGACCTTCCTGGAGAAGAGTCCTGACCTGTTGTCTCTACACTACGCCCTGTCCCTCTACACCCAGGCCACAGACAAACTCATCAAGACCTTTGTTTCATCTCAGATCGCACAAGGTAGGGTGCCTCTCCAACCCCTCTTTCTCTCTATTGCTCTCTCTCTCTCTCTCTCTCTCTCTCTCTCTCTCTCTCTCTCTCTGTCTCTCTCTCTCTCTGTCTCTCTCTCAATCTCTTTCTGCCTCTACTCACCTCACTCTCAAGTCTTCCATTTCTTTACTTCGTTCCTCTCTCCTCCACCTCCGTACAGTCCGTTTCTCTCTCACTGTGCTTAATGGACATTGATGTGTGTAATATGGCCACTTACTGAGTGTAATATGATTCCATAGCTCCGTGTGTCCTTGTTTTCCTTCTGTGCTGTTATGTATCAGAGACATTCTCTAACATATCCTGTGTTGTGGTTACTCCAGAGTTTCCCAGAAACCCACTATTTTATTTCCTGTTAAATATTTCAGTGGTGTTGTAGAACCAACTGCTTTAGAGGGGTGCTTTCTCTCCGGGTTATAAAACATTTAATTCTCTATTCAGGCTCTCCGGGAGCTTAAAGAGAAACGCGTTATGTGATCAGACCGGTATTTGAGATTGAATTAACGAGAGATTCTGAACGAGAACAAGTGAGTCAGACAATGACTGGACAAAAGGAGTGTGTGTGAGTGGGTGGGTGTTCATCTCTGACTGACCGTTTGAAAGAGTATCTTATTTGAACCACAGGGTCAGTCTCCTGTATAGTTGGGGATTTCTGTTTTGCTTATTTTGTTTAGCCCTCCTCCTTTTTGAACGATGGAGTGATGATGATGATGACAGGTGGATCAGTTTGTCTGGAAGGGCACCCTGACATACCATACCCTCTGTTCCACACACACACGCACACGCACACGCGCACGCGCACGCACGCACGCACGCAAAATGGCCAGTCATCCCTCCCCAGGACAGGTTCCTCCAGCAGTGACAGGAGTTGACAGTTCCTTCTCCCCTTCGGCAAAACGCAGAATCGTAAAATCAGCAGTGGCGCTCTCTTTGTCAGGGTACAGTACCCGTCAAAAGTTTGGACACACCTATTCATTCAGGGGTTTGTCTTTATTTTTACTACTTTCTACATTGTAAAGTAATAATGAAGATATCAAAATTATGAAATAACACACATGGAATCATACAGTAACCAAAAAAGTGTTAAACAAATCTAAATGTATTTTATTTTTGAGATTCTTGAAAGTAGCCACCCTTTGCCTTGATGACAGCTTTGCACACTCTTGGCATTCTCCCAACCAGCTTCATGAGGAATGCTTTTCCATCAGTCTTCAAGGAGTTCCCAGATATGCTGAGCACTTGTTGGCTGCTTTCCCTTCACTCTGCTGTCCTACTCATCCCAAACCATCTCAATTGGGTTGATGCAGCACTTGGTCACATAGCCCTTACACAGCCTGGAGGTGTGTTTTGGGTCATTGTCCTGTTGAAAAACAAATGACAGTCCCACTAAGTGCAAACCAGATGGGATGCCATATCGCTGCAGAATGCTGTGGTAGCATTCTAAATAAGAATACCTTGAATTCTAACTAAATCACTGACAGTGTCACCAGCAAAGCATCTCCACACCATAACACCTCCTCCCCCATGCTTCACGGTGGGAACCAAACATGCAGAGATCATCCTTTCACCTACTCTGCGTCTCACAAAGACACGCAGTTGGAACCAAAAATCGCAAATTTGGGCTCATCAGACCAAAGGACAGATATCCACTAATGTCCATTGCTCGTGTTTCTTGGCCCAAGCATGTCTATTCTTCTTATTGGAGTCCTTTAGTAGTGGTTTCTTTGCAGCATTTTGACCATGAAGGCTTGATTAACGCAGTTCCTCTGAACAGTTGATGTTGAGATGTGTCTGTTATTTAAAATCTGTGAATCATTTATTTGGGCTGGAATCTGAGGTGCAGTTACCTTGAATGAACTTATCAAGTCAGTCAAAAACAAATTCTTATTTTCAATGACGGCCTAAGGAATAGTGGGTTAACTGCCTGTTCAGGGGCAGAACGACAGATTTGTACCTTGTCAGCTAGGGTATTCGAACTTGCAACCTTCCGGTTACTAGTCCAACGCTCTAACCACTAGGCTACCCTGCCGCCCCAGCACGCTACGCTGTGTGAAGGAGGCTTTGTTGCGAAATAGGTTTACAGTCTAACCAGACACCTAGGTATTTGTAGTTGTCCACATATTCTACGTCAGAACCATCCAGAGTAGACATGTATGCACCCTGCCTCAGTATAAATGTGACTGGGCTGCTGGACTGCTCCCACAGCAAGGTCCCTCTAGTTGCCATGCTTGCTCTGTGTAAAGGGTTCGGCAAGGAATGGGCTTATCCATCTGACTGGATCCATCTCAGCATGTTACTTGCCTACTCTGCTCTGCCCTGCAGCAATAGAGGAGGCCTGTGAAAACCCTCTCCTCTCTCACTACCAGTCTCCTCTGACCTGCCTCCCACTACCATCACCGCTGCATCCTAACTGAAAGGCTCCTACCCCCTGGGGCTGGGCAGGCAGAGTCACAGGGCAGCTATGGGTGGTTACATGAAATTATCCAAAGAACTTTAATAACATCAGATGCTTCTTATATTTAGTTTGCCTGGAACTGTTAAGTGAAAAGTTCTTTACAACCCCAAACCACTTATAGCTGCATTCTCTGATTGTCCCCTCATACAAGCCTATTTCTCTCAAGCCATATGAAATATGTTGTTTTTTCACCCTCAGACAGTTACATCTGCCAGACTTAAGCATACAGCCTATCATGACTGTATTGTACAGAGGGAGTATGGGCTGAAGGGAAGATATTCTGGCTATAGTGTTGGCCTGCCTACAGCAGTGAAAGAGGCCCCACTCTGGGCCACAAAGGAGTGACTTGTGCCCCTGCCCCTGTCAGGCTCTGGTGTGGAAGATGCCGTGGGAGAGGTGTCTATCCACGTGGAGATCTTCACCCACCCCAACACTGGAGAGCACAAGGTCACCGTCAAAGGTCAGTGTCCAATCAATTCTGTCAGATCTTTCATTTGACCATGTCTTAAAAATTGTTGTCAGAAGGTTACTCATACCACAGAAAATGTCTGTTTGGCTTTGTTGGACGGGGTGTGTTAAAACCTTGTTGATAAATTACCTCCCGTATCTATCTATTTTGTCCTCTCCCTCTCTGTCTCAGTGGTGGCAGCCAATGACCTGAGGTGGCAGACCACAGGGGTGTTCCGTCCCTTCGTTGAGATCTACATCATTGGTCCTCATCTAGCTGACAAGAAGAGGAAGTACGCCACCAAATCCAAGAACAACAGCTACGCCCCCAAATACAACGAAACGTTTACATAGTGAGTATTACAGTCTGGCCTCAGTGGTACAAAGCATCTTGCGATTTTGGTGGCATCTTATTGGAAGTGACCATGTTGAATATCAAAGAGGGAATCCTGTCAGCTTTTCATCTATTTACCTGATCACACTTCTACATTCCAAAGTGGTGGAATCCGTGTCATTGACTCTAAGCTGTGAGTCTCTGTCTTCTCTCCTCGCAGCGCCCTCAGTAACGAGGTGGGCACAGAGTGTTACGAGCTGCAGGTGTGTGTGAAGGACTACTGCTTCGCCCGGGAGGACCGTACCGTGGGCATAGCCGTGATGCAGTTGAAGGACATGTCTTCTCGGGGCAGCGTAGCGTGCTGGCTCCCCCTGGGGAAGAGGGTCCACCTGGACGAGACGGGCCTCACCGTCCTCCGCATCCTGTCCCAGCGCAACAACGACGACGTGGCAAAGGAGTTCGTCAAGCTCAAGTCAGATCAGCGCTCTCCCGAGGAGGGCCGAGGATGAGAAGTCTTTATTCGCTCAGCGCCATCTACAGGCTAGGAAGTCCTTATGCGGACTGACTGCAAGCCAAACTACTGCCCTGATGTTTGAGTGTTGGTGAAGCACAGAGAAACAGTTCTTTACTATAGTACTGTTCATACATCTTATTGAAGAGGACATGTGATACCATCTACAGGCATTGTCCTGATTGTCTTGAAAGCACCAATACCTTTATTATGAATATAATGAATCATGTCATTTTGCATACATATATTCATAAACACAACAAACTCACGAAACAGACACACTTACTACAACACATTCACACAAAAAAGAGTTTAAAGGGATAGTTTGGGATTTTATCTACTTTCCCAGAGTCAGATGAACTCGTGGATACCATTTGTATGTCTCTGTGTCCAGTATGAAGGCAACTAGAGGTAGTTTCGCCAGGCAGTGCTAAATAGCTTAGCACAAAGACTTGAATTCCTCGTGTGGAACTAGTCGAGGAGACAGCGCGAAGAGTTCACGTCTTTGTGCTAACCTAGCGCTAACACTAGTTAGAAGTGGCTTGCGAAATTACCTCTAACTTCCTTCATACGGGACACAGAGACATAATGGTATCCGCTAGTTCATCTGACTCTTACGAAAGTAGATGAAGGGCTGCATTGCCAAAATCCTGAACTATCCCTTGATAGAGTATATTGTCTTCCTTTAACTCTCCCTCTCCATTTCTCATAGCATGGGCCATGTCTATTTGTGCTCTTCCAATCACACATTTGAACTAGATTCTGCCAATATTGACTAGTTCCATGCATAGGTATCTAAATGGTCCTGGAGATCAAGATCTTGTAGCCTTGACCTCTTGTCTATTACTTACTGTATATTACCTGCCCTTTCACTTCCTTTATCTAGACTAGTGCCAATGGATCAATCAATAATGTTATGTCAAGTCAAGCCCCAAGCACAACAGGACCAACTGTGTACAGCAGACCATCAGGCTTTTAGGCCTCATCCATTCCAAAGAGTAAGGTTTACACACACTGGTTTATGATAGTATTTCTATGTGTTCTGGACCTTTCTTAATTCCCCTGTGGAGTTTTCTATAGGAGAGCAGGCTGGACTAAATATAGATTGAAATGTTTATATATATTATATAGAGAGATATTATCGGTCAATTTATGATATATTTAAAGACTATATGAAGGCTTTGACCTTGAAAAGAGTGTCCCGATCTGTGTCGCAGTTTATAAGTCTGTTTGTCTACCCTGTTACAGAGCACACTGCCTGAAACCCTCAAATGCCTTGTCCTGTAGAACCTGTTGTCTGTCTTCAGTACAAAGTGAGAGCAACCTGATGAAGACAAGCCTCGGAGCACTGCGATTCATCAGTGTGTGTGTGTGTTTGAGAGAAAGAATTGATTGAGTGTGTGTATATACTGTTTATGTGTGTCATAATATTACACGAGTGACATAATGTAGACACCAGTGTTCCCTGCTTGTGTAAATGTGTTAATCACAGAAAGCCATTGAGAGGAGAGAACACAATACAGTGGAAGAATGCGTATTCTATAGTATATTTTGTTTCTTTGAGAATTTCCTAAGTGTCTTTGACTTCGGGGACTGAAAGTAAAGCAATTTTGGGAAGGTTTATTGCTCGTTTGATCGTAAAACATTACGTGTGTGAACAGAGCTCCATTCGTTTGCCTTGGAAAACAGCCACCTCCTCTCTCTCCTTCAACCTCTCTGATCGATATGTGTCAGCGTGGAGGAGAGCATTTAGAGACTAAAGACAGATACATTTCTTACCGCTTGCGTTGCCATAGCAACCTCTTGTCAAATGATGATGTCAGGCCACACGTGACCCCCACGGTCTCTTTCTTCCACTCTGCTGGGGCAGGCACATAACGTAGACATGACCACATTTACCTAAAATGGCCTCTTACCAGGCTGTCTGGTCCTGGTTTTGTGCACACAGGGTCTGTTCACAAGGGCTATAGTCAGTCCTGCCCACTCCAATGAGACTTGCCAGATGGTGACTGAGATGGCTTTGTGGGAACAGGACCAGTGTCTAGGGCTGTTTATGTGAACACTTGCCGTCTTGTTCATGGCGCTCACATTTAGAAGCAGCACATGGAAGGATATTCAGCACAGGGAACCCTTGGAGGTGTAGTAGCTCATATTGTGACCATGCTGTATCTAGTGCCATTCCAGGACCTCCACCTGAATCCTTTATTATTGATTAAACTGCTTGGAGGAGGTTGAGGCTGCAGAAGAGGAATGTATGTATTCCTGTGATGTCATGATTGGCTTATATTATGTCTGTGATTGTAATGACAGGTCTCTGATCTCCCCTCCTCTTCCCTCTACTGCCCACTGTACTGCCTCCCTTCCCTCTACAGCCCACTGTACTGCCTCCCTTCCCTCTACAGCCCACTGTACTGCCTCCCTTCCTTCTACAGCCCACTGTACTGCCTCCCTTCCTTCTACAGCCCACTGTACTGCCTCCCTTCCCTCTACAGCCCACTGTACTGCCTCCCTTCCTTCTACAGCCCACTGTACTGCCTCCCTTCCTTCTACAGCCCACTGTACTGCCTCCCTTCCTTCTACAGCCCACTGTACTGCCTCCCTTCCTTCTACAGCCCACTGTACTGCCTCCCTTCCTTCTACAGCCCACTGTACTGCCTCCCTTCCCTCTACAGCCCACTGTAATGCCTCCTCTTCCCTCTACAGCCCACTGTACTGCCTCCTCTTCCCTCTACAGCCCACTGTAATGCCTCCTCTTCCCTCTACAGCCCACTGTAATGCCTCCTCTTCCCTCTACAGCCCACTGTACTGCCTCCTCTTCCCTCTACAGCCCACTGTAATGCCTCCTCTTCCCTCTACAGCCCACTGTAATGCCTCCTCTTCCCTCTACAGCCCACTGTAATGCCTCCTCTTCCCTCTACAGCCCACTGTAATGCCTCCTCTTCCCTCTACAGCCCACTGTAATGCCTCCTCTTCCTCTACAGCCCACTGTAATGCCTCCTCTTCCCTCTACAGCCCACTGTAATGCCTCCTCTTCCTCTACAGCCCACTGTAATGCCTCCTCTTCCCTCTACAGCCCACTGTAATGCCTCCTCTTCCCTCTACAGCCCACTGTAATGCCTCCTCTTCCCTCTACAGCCCACTGTAATGCCTCCTCTTCCCTCTACAGCCCACTGTAATGCCTCCTCTTCCCTCTACAGCCCACTGTAATGCCTCCTCTTCCCTCTACAGCCCACTGTACTGCCTCCTCTTCCCTCTACAGCCCACTGTAATGCCTCCTCTTCCCTCTACAGCCCACTGTAATGCCTCCTCTTCCCTCTACAGCCCACTGTACTGCCTCCTCTTCCCTCTACAGCCCACTGTACTGCCTCCTCTTCCTTCTACAGCCCACTGTAATGCCTCCTCTTCCCTATACAGCCCACTGTAATGCCTCCTCTTCCCTATACAGCCCACTGTAATGCCTCCTCTTCCCTCTACAGCCCACTGTAATGCCTCCTCTTCCCTCTACAGCCCACTGTAATGCCTCCTCTTCCCTCTACAGCCCACTGTACTGCCTCCTCTTCCCTCTACAGCCCACTGTAATGCCTCCTCTTCCCTCTACAGCCCACTGTAATGCCTCCTCTTCCCTCTACAGCCCACTGTACTGCCTCCTCTTCCCTCTACAGCCCACTGTAATGCCTCCTCTTCCTCTACAGCCCACTGTAATGCCTCCTCTTCCCTATACAGCCCACTGTAATGCCTCCTCTTCCCTCTACAGCCCACTGTAATGCCTCCTCTTCCCTCTACAGCCCACTGTAATGCCTCCTCTTCCCTCTACAGCCCACTGTAATGCCTCCTCTTCCCTCTACAGCCCACTGTAATGCCTCCTCTTCCCTCTACAGCCCACTGTAATGCCTCCTCTTCCCTCTACTGCCTGCCTCCCTTCCCTCTACAGCCCACTGTACTGCCTCCTCTTCCCTCTACAGCCCACTGTACTGCCTCCTCTTCCCTCTACAGCCCACTGTAATGCCTCCTCTTCCCTCTACAGCCCACTGTAATGCCTCCTCTTCCCTCTACAGCCCACTGTACTGCCTCCTCTTCCCTCTACAGCCCACTGTAATGCCTCCTCCCTCTACAGCCCACTGTAATTCCCTCTACAGCCCACTGTAATGCCTCCTCTTCCCTCTACAGCCCACTGTAATGCCTCCTCTTCCCTCTACAGCCCACTGTAATGCCTCCTCTTCCCTCTACAGCCCACTGTACTGCCTCCCTTCCCTCTACAGCCCACTGTACTGCCTCCTCTTCCCTCTACAGCCCACTGTACTGCCTCCTCTTCCCTCTACAGCCCACTGTAATGCCTCCTCTTCCCTCTACAGCCCACTGTACTGCCTCCTCTTCCCTCTACAGCCCACTGTAATGCCTACAGCCCCTGTAATGCCTTCCCTCTACAGCCCACTGTAATGCCTCCTCTTCCCTCTACAGCCCACTGTAATGCCTCCTCTTCCCTCTACAGCCCACTGTAATGCCTCCTCTTCCCTCTACAGCCCACTGTAATGCCTCCTCTTCCCTCTACAGCCCACTGTAATGCCTCCTCTTCCCTCTACAGCCCACTGTAATGCCTCCTCTTCCCTCTACAGCCCACTGTAATGCCTACAGCCCACTGTAATGCCTCTTCCCTCTACAGCCCACTGTAATGCCTCCTCTTCCCTCTACAGCCCACTGTAATGCCTCCTCTTCCCTCTACAGCCCACTGTAATGCCTCCTCTTCCCTCTACAGCCCACTGTAATGCCTCCTCTTCCCTCTACAGCCCACTGTAATGCCTCCTCTTCCCTCTACAGCCCACTGTAATGCCTCCTCTTCCCTCTACAGCCCACTGTAATGCCTCCTCTTCCCTCTACAGCCCACTGTAATGCCTCCTCTTCCCTCTACAGCCCACTGTAATGCCTCCTCTTCCCTCTACAGCCCACTGTAATGCCTCCTCTTCCCTCTACAGCCCACTGTAATGCCTCCTCTTCCCTCTACAGCCCACTGTAATGCCTCCTCTTCCCTCTACAGCCCACTGTAATGCCTCCTCTTCCCTCTACAGCCCACTGTAATGCCTCTTCCCTCTACAGCCCACTGTAATGCCTCCTCTTCCCTCTACAGCCCACTGTACTGCCTCCTCTTCCCTCTACAGCCCACTGTACTGCCTCCTCTTCCTTCTACAGCCCACTGTAATGCCTCCTCTTCCCTATACAGCCCACTGTAATGCCTCCTCTTCCCTATACAGCCCACTGTAATGCCTCCTCTTCCCTCTACAGCCCACTGTAATGCCTCCTCTTCCCTCTACAGCCCACTGTAATGCCTCCTCTTCCCTCTACAGCCCACTGTACTGCCTCCTCTTCCCTCTACAGCCCACTGTAATGCCTCCTCTTCCCTCTACAGCCCACTGTAATGCCTCCTTTTCCCTCTACAGCCCACTGTACTGCCTCCTCTTCCCTCTACAGCCCACTGTACTGCCTCCTCTTCCTTCTACAGCCCACTGTAATGCCTCCTCTTCCCTATACAGCCCACTGTAATGCCTCCTCTTCCCTATACAGCCCACTGTAATGCCTCCTCTTCCCTCTACAGCCCACTGTAATGCCTCCTCTTCCCTCTACAGCCCACTGTAATGCCTCCTCTTCCCTCTACAGCCCACTGTAATGCCTCCTCTTCCCTCTACAGCCCACTGTACTGCCTCATCTTCCCTCTACAGCCCACTGTAATGCCTCCTCTTCCCTCTACAGCCCACTGTAATGCCTTCTCTTCCCTCTACAGCCCACTGTAATGCCTCCTCTTCCCTCTACAGCCCACTGTACTGCCTCCTCTTCCCTCTACAGCCCACTGTAATGCCTCCTCTTCCTCTACAGCCCACTGTAATGCCTCCTCTTCCCTCTACAGCCCACTGTAATGCCTCCTCTTCCCTCTACAGCCCACTGTAATGCCTCCTCTTCCCTCTACAGCCCACTGTAATGCCTCCTCTTCCCTCTACAGCCCACTGTAATGCCTCCTCTTCCCTCTACAGCCCACTGTAATGCCTCCTCTTCCCTCTACAGCCCACTGTAATGCCTCCTCTTCCCTCTACAGCCCACTGTAATGCCTCCTCTTCCCTCTACAGCCCACTGTAATGCCTCCTCTTCCCTCTACAGCCCACTGTAATGCCTCCTCTTCCCTCTACAGCCCACTGTAATGCCTCCTCTTCCCTCTACAGCCCACTGTAATGCCTCCTCTTCCCTCTACAGCCCACTGTAATGCCTCCTCTTCCCTCTACAGCCCACTGTAATGCCTCCTCTTCCCTCTACAGCCCACTGTAATGCCTCCTCTTCCCTCTACAGCCCACTGTAATGCCTCCTCTTCCCTCTACAGCCCACTGTAATGCCTCCTCTTCCCTCTACAGCCCACTGTAATGCCTCCTCTTCCCTCTACAGCCCACTGTACTGCCTCCTCTTCCCTCTACAGCCCACTGTAATGCCTCCTCTTCCCTCTACAGCCCACTGTAATGCCTCCTCTTCCCTCTACAGCCCACTGTAATGCCTCCTCTTCCCTCTACAGCCCACTGTAATGCCTCCTCTTCCCTCTACAGCCCACTACACTCCTTCCCTTCCCCTGGGTTTTGGTTCATCTGCCCCAGGTATCATTTAAACAACAGGATATCAGACTCTCTGCAAGTAGCTGTCCTTACCAATTACACCTTACTCTAATGGTCCAGCCCCGAAAAGCACAGATTTTGATTGTGGTTTGCCTATTTAAACATGTGTACAACTTGAGTCTATCTAATCGGCACAGTTTCTATCGAGATCAGTCGGTTTGGAGCAGTCATATAATGTTTACAAAGCAAGTAATTATCAGCACAGAGTGCTTTCGTTGTGTCGTGTAAATGCTGTTTTGAAACGGGGGACAATGGCTAAACAACATGGAGAGCAGTGTCAACAGAATCAGCGTAGAGAGGATCAACAACATACTCGTCATCATGGGTATTGTAAATAGTACTTCTGTACCAGACATATATACACGAGATATATGGAAAATGTATATCGAAATAGTTACACTGAATGAAGTGATAATGCTGCTACTTACTCATCTAATGAGACAGGAGTCTGTAGTCCCTGAATACACAGCCTCACACTGCTGTACTGTAACTGTACCGGTATTACAGCCGTAGCAATGAATGGCACAATATCTTATTTATTGCTGTTGACAATGATACAAGTATATTCGGTCACTGAGACCATTCTCTTTCAGACGTTTAGTGTCTGTGTGTTGAGGTAAAATAGGAAATCGCACCCTTTCAGGTTTGCATGTATGTAGTACAGACCGGTACGAAGGCATGGTACAGACACCCAGGTACGGTCACTGACACGCCCACATAGGTAGACACGTTGGCCGCGTTCAAGAGCATCAATTGACTGATCTACAGATAATAATGAGTAGCTGATTAGGATGATGATTTGTAGATCAGTCAGTCTGCAGTCGCCGACTGCAATCTTCGAAAACAACCACACAGTGATGCCAGCCCTGTACATAGGAAACAGTGCATGATGGGAAAAAAAACATGTATTGTGCCAGCACGTGTTATTTGATGTTGTATTTGGCAATTGTCTTCTTCATTTATCTACGTATTATTTAAACATTTTCAGAGGTTTGTGAAGGGGGGGCAGCAGCATTGCTGTGTTTCTGCTTCCAATAAAATGTTAGAGAAAATCTCTCATTTTCATTGTGTCCATTTGGATCAGAGTGAGAAACATATGTACACTATTATGTTTACATTTGTATAATTATAATAATGTATTCTGATATCTGGAACATATTACCAATTTCTAAATGTATCAAGCACACATTTCCAATGTACACATAGGTAGGCATTGAGGTAGGTGGGATGCCTCCAATAAGGAAATGTCTAGTAGCAGACAGGCAATACTGTAATCTTAGTACAGATAAGGAAATGTCTGTCAAAAATCAATACTATGAAACAGATAAGAATAAAATCCATATGAGCATTCTAACAGCTCAACAAGAACAGTAATATTGTGCTCGTACATGTGCTACTGATAGAAGGAGTAATGCCTGATACAAAATACGACAATTACACACACATTACTCATGTATTACTTTGATATACTGTATATCCTGCAGAGAAAAGACTTCTGCAGCAGTACCAAGATTTGTAATCCACAGGGAAAGACCTGTATAACTATTGCTTCCTCTCAGGCCCGTTGCAGGAAACACATCTTAGGAGTACCGGTAAGTGCATCACCACCCACCATAACCCCGGTAGCTCACCTCCTGGTCGGCCCTGAGCTGCAGCTGCGTCCTTTTGACCGCCATGCCCTTGTTGAGTTCTCTGAACTTCTCCACCGAGCGGTCCTCTGCCTTCAGCTTCACCAGCTCTCTCCTGGCTGCCCGCCGCCTCACACAGCGCTGCATCGGCACCATGTCTGCCCTTACCCGCCTGTACGCCTGCCGGGCCAGCCAGCCACGCACTGCAGACTGCAGTAACACCGCTGCCCACTCTGCCACCACCTGGGGAAGGGGGAGGATAGAAGAGACGCATTATATTATCGCAAACAGAACCTGCCACATTGTACTATATGGCAGTACGAGTACACAGTCAAATAACACTGATGTGTTATCGTGCCACACAGTCAGTTATTCTGCTCTCACCGCCTGGCCAGAGCTCCTCCGGTGTGTCTCTGGATGGTGAGTGTTGCCCAAGTGGGTCTTGATGTATGTCCTGTGGCCCAACCAGCCTCTGACCCAGCACTGGATGATAATCCCCACAGCCCTCAGTCTCTCCACCCTCAGCCTCTCCACCCTCGGCCTCTCCACCCTCAGCCTCTCCACCCTCAGCCTCTCCACCCTCAGCCTCTCCACCCTCAGCCTCTCCACCCTCGGCCTCTCCACCCTCAGCCTCTCCACCCTCAGCCTCTCCGCCCTCAGCCTCTCCGCCCTCAGCCTCTCCGCCCTCAGTCTCGCCGCCCTCAGCCTCTCCTCTCTCAGCCTCGCCGCCCTGCCCTCAGCCTCTCCGCCCTCAGCCTCTCCGCCCTCAGCCTCTCCGCCCTCAGCCTCTCCGCCCTCAGCCTCTCCGCCCTCAGCCTCGCTGCCCTCAGCCTCGCCGCCCTCAGCCTCTCCAGCAGAGCTACCTGCCACGTCCAGAACACCCTGGTCTTTACAAAGCAGTACTGCTCTGGGTCTGGGATGATATCCAGCAGGGCCCGCTGGCACGACGGCTGAATCTGTTACTGGGTCTGAACCCCACCCTTGCGCAGCAACACCTGGTACCGGATAAAGAACTCTGCATAGGTCCACCTGGAACTAAGATGTTCGAGTGAGGAGGGAGACAGTTTCACAAAGTGAGTACAAATAGTCTGAGACCTTGTGTGTTTTTCATCAACTTTAGGTACAGGACAGGTACAATATTCAACATATATTACAGTTTTTCTCAGTCGCTTTGGTGCATTTTTCACATCATCCCTAACATGTGCAAAATAATAAGTGCATTTCTCAGAACAATTTGTACAAACTGCAATATACAATAGATATGTTTCTAAAACTAGTCAGTCACTAAAAATCCTTAGTACATCTCTCAAAAGTAAATATTCATGCCAATGATCATGTCAGTGTCATCAGAATGATGAGTCATTGAGTCATTGTTCACGAACAAGGTCGTCAAAATGTTTAGGCATGTTGTCAATGTAACTGTGTACTTTGACAGTATTACCTGATGTAAACTTAGGCTACAGTTTGGATGACAGCTACTGTATTGAAAATCCACAAGGCTGCACTTCTATGGCATATATCAATTTCAACAGTACTATTTACATATTACTGTATGTGGGTTATTGATTGAAAGAGACTGGACAACCCAAGGGGCACAAAGGAAAAAAAACGAAATTAGAAAGAAACACAGGAAACCACCCCTAAGGCACAACTTTGCCCGCAGCACTGTTGTGCTGTCTCTACACATCCAGACGTTCCTGTCTGTCGGCCCACATATTCTCATCCACATCACACCGGAAATTTTCCCTTCCAATGCAACGTGGAAAGAATCTTTTGGAATGCCTTATACATCCTCTGCAGGTGTCTACTGTGATGTCCTCACATGCTGCATCCATTGCAGCCAGCAGGGTCATCTGTGTGTGTGGCTGACGATCGTATACCATCCACCTCCATGCTGAAAATAACTCCTCAATTGGGTTAAGGAATGGTGAATAAGGTGTGAGGAATTCTATTAGCATCCTCGGGTGGGTCACAAACCATTGCCTTATGATGTTTGAATCGATGGAAACTCATATTATCACAAATGACCACGTACAAATGACCACGTACTTCTAAACAGACCCCTCTCATCATCAGGGATGAGAGCCCTGTAGATGGTCTCTAAAAAGTTGAGTAGATGCTGGGTGTTGTATGGCCCTATAAGGGGATATGGGTTAGGACACCATGCTCCGAAATAGCAGCACACATGGTGATATTTCCTCCCCGTTGGCCTGGCAAATCCACAGTAGCTCTGTGACCGATGATATTCCGACCCCGTCTTCTGCATTTGGTCAGGTTGAAGCCAGCCTCATCCATGTATACAAAGTTGTGAGAGGGTTCACTTGATTCCAACTCCATTATACGCTATATCCCAGAACACACAGTTGAATTTGTTTTGGTAAGGAAGAGTGACGTAAAATTTACATATATTGCATGTTCCTTCCACAGCAATGGAAATGTGTGCAGTTTATGCTTACTGTACTATGTATCACTATAAAATGTTGCTGTAAAGTAGTTACATAGATATATGTTTTACCTGTACATACTGGTACCGTAGCTCCTTAACTCTGTCCTCATTCCTTTGGAATGGTACACGGTACAGCTGTTTCATACTCATCTGGTTTCTATGCAGCAACCTGTCGATGGTTGAGATGCGAACCGTATGGATGTTTTCAAAGACATCGTTGTCTTCTATAATGGTCCTTTGTATTTCTCTGAGTCTCATGGCATTGTTTGCTCGGACCATGGTGCAAATAGCCTCCTCCTGTTGAGGTGTGAAAAGGCGTCCTCTGCTACCGGTTTGAGGTAATCTTGTAGTCCTATGTGGGGAAAAAATGCAGTGATGCATCGCACACTTTCACAGAGACAAAAACTATGTGAACACACATTTTACTGTAACACATACAGGTTGGTGCATGTAAGGTGCAGTATGTATCTGTATAGAGTATATTTCTGTATGTTGTGAAATACAAGTGGACTACTGTAATATGAAGCATTGTAGGAAGTATACAGTATACTGCTTATATACAGTAACAGTGCACTGTACATTGGTGGACATATCTGTTCTCTCTTCGTAATGTTTGAATATTCGGCTGCACCCTTCGACCCGCCTCAGTCATTGTAAGGCCATGATTGACAACATGGTCTACAATAGTGGCCCTTATGTCATCAGATATGCGCCTATGTCCTCTTCTGTCTCTTCCTCTGTTTTGCCTTCCACCACGCATCCTTGCTCCTCTTCTTCCTCCTCTTGGCTGTTGACCCTGTTCGTTTCCTGGTCCATCCATTATTAGAAAATTGCAACTCTGTGTTGTGGTCTGTCTCTATATGCTTGCCAATAGATTCTTCATGAGATGCACCTTTGAGCAATTTAGACAACTGGTTGATTGTTGGTTGAACTAACACTTTATATTCCTTCATGAGTGAGGGTCAATTTCACCTGCACGATTCATCAATTCATGTTTTTGTACAAAAGGTCTAATAGAAATGTGTAAAACTATGCTTGACAGTTTGACAAATAGTTCAACAATTTTGCATGTAATGGCTTATGCAATGAACTAATGCCTAGATGTTTTGAGGGGTAAGACTATTCAAAAGAGAACCATCTACTATATTTTGATCAACATGACATGAGCAATTGATAATGTGGAAAAAAGCTGACACTTGTACATTATCAATTGCAATTTGTTCAAAGGAATAAGAAATTGCTTTAATGATGTGCACAAGTAACTACATGATTTAGAATTTGTACAAGTAGTATCAAGAATTGCACTATTGATCTAAGAAATGCACCAAAGCGACTGAGAAAAACTGTAAATACATAGAGAAACATAAAGGAACACAGAAACTCCTCTCCTGTCCCAGAGTGCACAGAACAGCAGAGTGCACAGAACAGCAGAGTGCACAGAACAGCAGAGTGCACAGAACAGCAGAGTGCACAGAACAGCAGAGTGCACAGAACAGCAGACATTATGTTGCAGCAAGAAAACAAATACATTCTGTTAACTGAACAAAAACTGGAAATGAAAATACATTTCAATAATAGGTGTAGATACTGGCTGTACTGTTGCCTGGCCACAGCAGGGGGAGACAGTACCTGGAAGCCCACAGTTTGTGATCCCTGTGAAAAATCTTTACAGGGCCAGAGCACAGACTGCAGTTGGGCAGAGAGGACTTCCCACCTGACAGGGACAGAGTGCCCCCTGCTGGAAGAGCTCAGCCACCAACTCACATTGACAGAGAGACAGACAATCACAATCACTTTATTTGCTCAGTCCATTTACAGAAACCTGGCATTTGACTTAGTGAATAGGTGCTACCAGCAATAGACAATGTACAGACAAAATACAGACACAAGGTTAACAGAGAGGGTTACAGTGGGTTTAAAAAAAATGTGTCTACTGTCCTTCATTTCACTCTAGGATGAGATCTGAGATTTCACCACAAACTGACAGAAGTGGACAGCTGAGAGCTGGTTCCTCAGTAAAGCCTCCCTCAAAATGACAAGAGGACACCTCTTATTGAGATGCACTCAAATACTTACAGTAGGACAAGGAGGTTGCAACAATGAGCCGAGAGTGTTGACAAGGGGAAAGCTGTAGATCACCCCTACACTCTTAGAAAAAAAGGATTTCAAAAGGGTTCTTCGACTCCTCATAGGAGAACCCTTTTTGGTTCCATGTAGAACCCTTTTGAGGTTCTAGACAGCACCTTTTATTTCTAAGAGTGTTCATGCAGTCCTTACAATGTGTTTAAGTGAAAAGAGACAGCATGGATATACAGTACCAGTCAAAAGATTGGACACCTACTCAAGAGTTTTTATTTACTTTTTTTTTTTAACTTAAAAAAAAAAACTATTTTCTACATTGTAGAAACCAGCTTCACCTTGAATGCTTTGCCAACAGCCTTGAAAGAGTTCCCACATATGCTGAGCTCTTGTTGGCTTTTCCTTCACTCTGCGGTCAAACTCCGGCCTCCCAAGTGGCGCAGCGGTCTAAGGCACTGCATCTCAGTGCAAGAGGTATCATTACAGTCCCTGGTTCAAATCCAGGCTCTACTGTAAATAAGAAGTTGTTCTTAACTGACTTGCCTAGTTAAATAAATAAAAATAAACTCATCGGGTGATTGTGGAGGCCAGGTCACCTGATGCAGCCCTCCATCACTCTCCTTGGTCAAATAGCCCGTACAAATCAAATCGTGCCGAATACAACAGGTTACAGTGAAATGCTTACTTACAAGCCCTTATACAACAATGCAGTTTTAATTTTTTTAAAGTGTGAAAGTATTTACTAAAATAAACTGAAATAAAAAATAACTAAATAAAATAAGAAAAATAACAAATAATTAAGGTGCAACAATAAAAGAACAGTAACGAGGCTATATACGTGGGGGAACCGGTACAGAGTCAATGTGGAGGTTATATACAGGGGGTACCGGTACAGAGTCAATGTGGAGGTTACATACAGGGGGTACCGGTACAGAGTCAATGTGGAGGCTATATACAAGGGGTACCGGTACAGAGTCAATGTGGAGGTTATATACAAGGGGTACCGGTACAGAGTCAATGTGGAGGTTATATACAGGGGGTACCGGTACAGAGTCAATGTGGGGGAGTAAAGGTTAGTCGAGGTAATTGAGGTAATATGTACATGTCGGAAGAGGTAAAGTGACTATGCACAGATAATAAACAGAGTAGCAGCAGCGTAAAAATGGGGGTGGGGGGGAGACAATGCAAATAGTCTGGGTAGACATTTGATTAGCTGTTCAGGAGTCCTATGGCTTGGGGGTAGAAGCTTAGAAGCCTTTTGGACCTAGTCTTGGCACTCCGGTACCGCTTTCCGTGCGGAAGCAGAGAGAACAGTCTATAACTAGGGTGGCTGTAGTCTTTGGTAATTTTAGGGCCATCCTCTGATACTGCCTGGTATAGAGGTCCTGGATGGCAGAAAGCTTGGCCCCAGTGATGTACTGGACCATACGCATTACCCTCTGTAGTGCCTTGTGGCCAGAGGACAAGCAGTTGCCATACCAGGCAGTGATGCAACCAGTGCTCTTGATGGTGCAGCTGTAGAACTTTTTGAGGGTCTGAGGATGCATGCCAAATCTTTTCATTCTCCCGAGGGGGAATAGGCATTATCGTGCCCTCTTCACGATTGTCTTGGTGTGCTTGGACCATGATAGTTTGTTGGTGATGTGGACACCAAGGAATTTGAAGCTCTCAACCTGCTCCACTACAGCCCCGTTGATGAGAATGGGGACGTTCTCGGTCCTCCTTTTCCTGTAGTCCAGGGAAGTGCAGGATGATGAAGTCAGTGATGGAACATGCAAGGTTTGCAGAAGTGTGGACTTGGGTCATTACTCTGATGCTGATCATACAGTTTCCTAGCCCAGCTCTCCTCTGAGCCTTTAGGCATCTGATCAAGGAAACAGACACCACGGGGGTAAGGTTTTTCTGGATCAACATACATTTGAGAAATCTTTTGCTGTTTATATAAATACTTTGAAGATTGACTTTTAATAGAGCAATACTTTTTCTGGCAGGACTTGCTTTTTGGACTTAAGACAACAGTATATTTTTCAAATCCACCGCAAAGCATTCTTGGCTTGCCAGTGCAAACAGTGATGATTCAGTATCATATCCTGACGACATTATTCATTGTATTTCAAGCTGGTTTGGACACATTAACACAAAGCAGACACAACACAATGTGGTCTCGATTGAAACCAGGACTGTGACTGACTGACCCTGCACTCCTCACCCAGCAGGCCCAGCTGTCCCTCGATGAACGGCTGGATGTCACTGAACTCTATCCTGCTCCAACTGGAACTCGTGCTAGGGAGAGGAGAGGAGGAGACCAAGGGTTACTGAGGGGACATGAGGACAACGAGTTCATGGAAACAGACAGACACTAATATTTATGCGCATGCTTGCAGGTGCACACACAACACTTGGTGACTCACCCTGTTGAATTACTGCTGCAGTTTCTCATTGCCATAATTTTTACAGAACTGTACAAAACTGTTCCTTTCGAAGTTCTCAAACCTGCCAAAGACAAATGGACAAAGATGGGAATATGTTAATACCATGTTGTTACTACAGTATTCACAATGTCATTACACAAGTATAAGACCAACCTAATGTCAAGTGTTACTCCCTGTCCTTACTACTCAGCTATTGATGTCCAGCACCCCAATAAATGACTAGGCCTGATCCCTCTGGGCAAGGAGGGCTGTGTTGAGTCCAGGTGAACACCTGACCGTACACATGCTTGGCCAGGGCGTCCCGGGCCTCCAGGGCCTACTGACCGGGCATGGGCTTGACCAGCATGTCTCCCCCTACTGCCAGCCTGCGTTAACACAGCCAGTGGGCCACCCACAGCAGCTTGGAGAACACAGCCAGGGAACGCTCCTCCCACTGATTATGGGATATTTGAGAGAATTTTGTGTGTTTCAGGGAAATAATGTGGAAAAATTTAAAAAAAAAATACAATGTAACTTCGATCACCAGGTCTCCCATTGGCCTGGATGTTGACATTGCCCAGGTGCAGAACAGCTGCCAGGATCCTGAAGAGCTCCATCTGCTGGTCAGGAGCCCCACCTGTAGGAGCACACATAGCAGCATGATCATACTGGATAGGACTATATGCAGAGTAAACATGTGAGCATAGATATGTGTATTGTGTAATATAGATGCTGTAAACCCAGTATAGTGAATGCATTGCGAGTGTGCTGCAGATATACTACATCATCAGTGCCTGGGATCTGCATGGAATCAGCACCACCTACAGAGATACACAACAAAAAACTGAAATAATGAACCCTTTCTAAAAAAAACACTGCTACACCCATTGATGTTCACGTCTTCCCTGTTATTGTTGTAATAGGTTAATGAATTCTATGCAGAGTTTGAGGACTCTCATCTCTGGCAGGTCTCTGGAGGCACACAGCTGGTAGAAGATGTTGTAGTTCCTCTCCTGTGACGCATGGAAGACGACTCGAGACTTCTCCAGCAAGTACGTCCTCACGTTGGCCCCAATGATATCTCCCTTCCATCCAAAGCCTATCTCAATGTACTTCACAAACCAGCTACTGTTGTCGTTGCAGGTAGTCTTAGAATTCCCAATAGACTAAAGAGTAAAGGAGATACTCATAACTACAATAGATTACATACTTTTTGTTATTACCTTTACAACTGAATACTGCCACAATACAGTACACATTTTTCATACGCTTTTTCCAAAATTACACTCTTCAAAAAATAAAACCTTGAACAGCTTTACAGGGTAAACTCTTACTGCAGTGGGCTAAATCAGGGTCATGCAGAGGGTATTTTGGTAGTCTTAAACAAATCTACTTTGAAACAAAAGTATACACTTCACACACATGGTTATGGGCTTAAAAGAAGAAGACACCTGTACCATGTCAGATACAGAGTTGAAATGTATTCAATTTTGAGTTTGTATCCCAATATTATACTTTACAGCAGGGGTGTCAAAGTCAAATGGACGGAGGGCCAAATAAAAAATTTAGCTACAAGCCGAGGGCCGGACTGTTCGAATGTTCATTGAAAATTTTTTAAATGACGCATATAGTCTAGTGAACCTAATTGAACCTACTGAAAACCTAACAAATATATTCCAATATGATCAGATAAATAAAGCAATATTTTCTTATGGCTCTGTCAGTAATCTTTAATTTTCAACAGACACAAAAGACAAATTTCCTTTATATAAAAATCCCCATAACATGAACATTAAATGAAAGAAACCGGTATTCAAGGCACCATCAGTAGCCTATATTTTCTATTTTAGCAAAAGTGGGCTAAATTTACTTCAAAGAAAAAAACAATAATAGCAATTTTCTATCATCCACTCAACTGAAATATTTTAAAAATATAATTGGATTGAAATACAATAAAATAAAGTGCAAAAATCTATTAATCAAAAACAACACTTTGTTTAAGGAGAAGTAACATGCAGTGAAAACAAATATTAAACTTGAACTTTTAAACTTGAACTGAGTAAAAACTCTAAATATGTGATTGCACAGTAATGTTCACTTGTTTGAGGTTGAGGGTGATACTTGGTGGTGTCCCATCTTTTCCACAAGTTCATCAATGTTCGGGGTAAGGCTCTGAGCTGAGGAAATCCTCAGAATTGAGTGGAGGTGTTCAGCAGTAAGTCGACTTCTGTGTGATGTTTTGTTCAAGTTCATCAAAGAAAACAGTTGTTCACACAGGTATGTGCTGCCAAACATAGACAACGTTTGAGCAGCCTGGATGCGCAGCTGGGGCATTGTGTCGGGGAGGAAACGGGCGAACTCCGCAGCACCCACTGCCGCATATTTTGCCCTCAGTGCATCATTGCATTGGAGGTCAATCAACTCCATTTGGAGGTTTGGTGGTGAGCTTTCCACGTCAACAGCAAATGGGTTACCGAGCAGTTCCAACCTGCTTTTTGTGCTTCAAAGTCAGCAAATCGGCGTCGAAAGTCAGCGGCAAGCATACCTATTTTATCAGCCAACTGTGCGCTCGGGAACGCACTGGTAGAGAGCTTCTCTTTCATGGTCTGGCAGCTGGGAAAGTGGCTCAAATTTTCTTTCCGCATCTGCGTCTCCCACAGAGTCAGTTTGGTTTTAAATGCCTTCACTGTACTGTACATATCAGAGATGACACGATCCCGACCCTGCAGCTGCAAGTTCATTGCATTCAGATGACTCGTAATGTCACACAGAAAAGCCATTTCACACAGAAACATTTCGTCTCGGAGTTGTGTTGTGTCTTTCCCTTTGCTGTCCAAGAACAGACAAATCTCCTCACGAAGCTCGAAACATCTTTGAAGCACCTTTCCCTGGCTTAGCCATCGCACCTCTGTGTGATAAGGCAAATCACCATGCTCCGTTTCTAACTCCGTCAGAAATGCCTTGAACTGGCGGTGATTCAAACCTTTGGCTCTGATAAAGTTAACTGTGCGCGTGATGATGCTCATTACATGCTCCATTTTCAAGGCTTTACCGCACAACGCTTCCTGGTGTATGATACAATGATAAGCTGTCAGCTCACCTGTCGCGTTTTCCTCTTGCATCTTTTCCCGTATCTTCTTCACCAGTCCGCTCCTGTGTCCACACATCGCAGGTGCTCCGTCGGTTGTCAAACCCACGAGTTTTTCCCAAGGCAGCTCCATCTCATTTACACATCTTGACACCTCTTCATACAAATCATGCCCCGTAGTTGTGCCATGCATAGGACGTAAAGCCAAAAACTCCTCTGTCACGCTTAGGCTGGAGTCCACTCCGCGGATGAAAATTGACAACTGGGCAATGTCAGAAATGTCGGTGCTCTCATCCACAGCCAAGGAATATGCAATGAAATCTTTTCCCTTTTTCACAAGCTGCTCTTTTAGATTGATGGACAACTGGTCTACTCTCTCGGCAATGGTGTTTCTGCTCAGACTCACATTTAAAAAGAGTTGCCTTTTTCTGGGCAAACTTCGTCACAAACTTTAATCATGCAGTTTTTGATGAAATCCCCCTCCGTAAATGGCCGGGCTGATTTAGCGATCTCTTCTGCCAAAATAAAACTGGCCTTGACAGCAGCCTGGCCTTGTGATTTGGCTTTTTTGAACAGAGCCTGTCGAGATTTGAGGCCTCGTTTTAATTCCTCTGCCTTTTGTAGCCTTTGTTCCATGTCCATATTCTTGTTTTTGTCCGCGTGTTTCGTTTCATAATGTCGTCTCAGATTATACTCTTTCAGTACCGCCACACTTTCTCCACACAGAAGACACACAGGTTTTCCAGCTACCTCCGTGAACAAATACTCCGACTCCCACCTTGTTTGAAACCCCGGTTCTCAGTGTCCACCTTCCGTTTTGCCATTTTTGATGGGTATCTGAAAGTTAATTTTACTGTGATGCTGACAACTGCTGTGCCAATAAATATTGAAATGAAGCAGCCTACTGCTCGGTGCGTCACCGTTGCATTGTGGGAAATGTAGTATTGGTGCGTGTAAAAGATCTGCGGGCTGCCGGCTTGCTGCGGTCTGCGGGCCGGTTCTAATAATAAATCAAGATCATCCCAGGGGCCGTAAAAAACCTTCTCGCGGGCCGGATGTGGCCCGCGGGCCTTGACTCTGACATATGTGCTTTACAGTATATACATCACATAAGACTGAAATATATAAAAACAGCTTCATATAGAGACACCAGATCTTTGGTGTTTACATTTTTTTTTTTTATTAATTATGAAAAATATTAATATTCCACCCATGAGGGCATTTAAGGTCATTTGATTGCAGGAAAGCAGCAAAAGTGAAACATTTTACAGATGCACAATTGATAGCATCCTGTCAGGCTGTATCACCGCCCGGTATGGCAACTGCACCGCTCTCAACCGCAGGGCACTCCAGAGGGTGGTGCGGCCTGCACAGCACATCACCGGGAGCAAACTACCTGCCCTCCAGGTCACCTACACCACCCGATGTCACAGATAGGCCATAAAGATCATCAAGGACAACAACCACCCGAGCCACTGCCTGTTCACCCCGCTTCTATCTAGAAGGTGACGTCAGTACAGGTGTATCAAAGCTGGGACCGAGAGACTGAAAACAGATTCTCGATTCTCGACTGTTAAACAGCCATCACTAGCACAGAGCGGCTGCTGCCTACATACAGACTTGAAATCAGTGGTAATAATAAATAATAATATATGCCATTTAGCAGACGCTTTTATCCAAAGCGACTTACAGTTTAATAATGCCCAAAATATGAGGCCAAAAATATCATTTAATAGGATAATAATTTTTATAAATATATGGATGAGCAATGACATTCCTTTACTTAGATGTGTGTGTTTTAGGTATATGTTGTGGAATTGTTAGATTACTTCCAATTTGTAAGTCGCTCTGGATAAGAGCGTCTGCTAAATGACTTAAATGTAAATGTTGTTGATATTGCTGCACTGTGTGAACTAGAAGCACAAGCATTTCACTACACTCGCAATAACATCTGCTAACCATGTGTATGTGACAAATAAAATTTGATTTAAGGCTTTGTCTCAAGGTTTAAAAATCCTTCTTTAACCCGTCCCCTCCCCTTCATCTACACAGATCAAAGTGGATTTAACAAGTGACGTCATTCTATGTCATGGAAAGAGCAGGTGTTCCTAATGTTTTGTACAGTCAGTGTACATTGAAATTGCTCCAATTAACTTAACACTCAGTAAAGATGTCTTTATGAGGTCATGACCATAAAGCCAGGAGCACCAGGAGCTTCATCTGTCCTATGGGCAAACATAATCTGAAGAATGACCCACACCCTCTCTCTTTCACTTTCTCCTTCAACCTACCATTCCTCTGAAACTATGTCCTTTCATCACACTCCGGTTGGGAAGGACACTCAGGTTGTGAAGAACAGCAGGCTCTTGTAGGAAGCTGAGAGCAGTGAGGTCATTCTCCCCCTCCAGAATATGAGGGTTCCCCAGAGGGGGGAGGCCAGAGGGAGGCACCACTGGGTACTGCACATCCTTGAGAGAGGGGTGGATGAGGGTGGCACATGAAATATTTGACATTAGCAGATGGTTATCACAGGAGGCTGGTGAGGGGAGGACGCTCACAATAATGTGCGGGATTGAGTGGGATCAAACACGTGTGATACCATTCATTCCATTCCAGCCATTACTATGAGCCCGTCCTCCACAATTAAGGTGCCACCAGCCACCTGCGACGCTTATCAAGAGCGACTAACAACACATCTAGCTGTTAACTGTGCGTGTGCGCTGATCTGCAGAAGTACATTCTCGCCTCCAGGGTTGTAGTCCTTGAGGAGCTTGGCTGATACCCACACTGCCTCTGGGTCAGGCAACCACACACAAGCACCCTGTTACAGAAATACACATTATCACAAACGTTGAGCTTATTGAATAAGAGGACACCTAGTGAAGAAGTGAGCGTGCATTGAGGGGGATTTCCTATACTAATGTTTACCATAGGTGGACAGACCCAACAGCCAGTGGTCCAACACACAGCTGCAGAGTAGAAATTGGAGTGGATAATTTGACATCCCACAGGACACTATCAACTCTACAGTCTGCTATTACTCTATGTGCCTTTCCCTGTTACACTGCCAGGTGCCACCCAAGCAAGACATTTGTCGGCCATTGTCCGTTCTCAAAATGAGAATACTGGAAGAGGTGGAGATCCCGACACTCTCGAAAAATAGGATTTTGATTGTATTTTCATGTGTATTGTTGTGCTAAATATAGATCATCTGGAAAGAGACCTTGGTCTCAGCATCGACTCCCTGTCAAAATAAAAAGGTAAAAAATAAGAAAAAGGAATACATCCAAAAAAATGCATAAATATAGATGTTTTATTTTCTGCATCATGATGCCTAAAAGTTGCGTAAATTAAAGGTGAAAAACAGAGCACAAATGTTTAGGCATCAAGCCATCATCAGTATTGGATTTATTCCTATTTTTTGACAGTCTGCAAGGTCTCTCTCATCTATGAACAACACTGACACTGTGGCCTACCTCGCTACTATACAGTCTCTCTGAACAGTAGCCTACCTCGCTACTATACAGTCTCTCTGAACAGTAGCCTACCTCGGTACTATACAGTCTCTCTGAACAGTAGCCTACCTCGCTACTATACAGTCTCTCTGAACAGTAGCCTACCTCGGTACTATACAGTCTCTCTGAACAGTAGCCTACCTCGCTACTATACAGTCTCTCTGAACAGTAGCCTACCTCGGTACTATACAGTCTCTCTGAACAGTAGCCTACCTCGCTACTATACAGTCTCTCTGAACAGTAGCCTACCTCGGTACTATACAGTCTCTCTGAACAGTAGCCTACCTCTGCTATATAGTCTCTCTGAACAGTAGCCTACCTCGCTACTATACAGTCTCTCTGAACAGTACCCTATCTCGCTACTATACAGTCTCTCTGAACAGTAGCCTACCTCGCTACTATACAGTCTCTCTGAACAGTAGCCTACCTCGCTACTATACAGTCTCTCTGAACAGTAGCCTACCTCGGTACTATACAGTCTCTCTGAACAGTAGCCTACCTCACTACTATACAGTCTCTCTGAACAGTAACCTACCTCGCTACTATACAGTCTCTCTGAACAGTAGCCTACCTCGCTACTATACAGTCTCTCTGAACAGTAGCCTACCTCTGCTATATAGTCTCTCTGAACAGTAGCCTACCTCGCTACTATACAGTCTCTCTGAACAGTAGCCTACCTCGCTACTATACAGTCTCTCTGAACAGTAGCCTACCTCGCTACTATACAGTTTCTCTGAACAGTAGCCTACCTCTGCTATACAGTCTCTCTGAACAGTAGCCTACCTCGCTACTATACAGTCTCTCTGAACAGTAGCCTACCTCGGTACTATACAGTCTCTCTGAACAGTAGCCTACCTCGCTACTATACAGTCTCTCTGAACAGTAACCTACCTCGCTACTATACAGTCTCTCTGAACAGTAGCCTACCTCGCTACTATACAGTCTCTCTGAACAGTAGCCTACCTCTGCTATATAGTCTCTCTGAACAGTAGCCTACCTCGCTACTATACAGTCTCTCTGAACAGTAGCCTACCTCGCTACTATACAGTCTCTCTGAACAGTAGCCTACCTCGCTACTATACAGTTTCTCTGAACAGTAGCCTACCTCGCTACTATACAGTCTCTCTGAACAGTAGCCTACCTCGCTACTATACAGTCTCTCTGAACAGTAGCCTACCTCGCTACTATACAGTCTCTCTGAACAGTAGCCTACCTCTGCTATACAGTCTCTCTGAACAGTAGCCTACCTCTGCTATACAGTCTCTCTGAACAGTAGCCTACCTCTGCTATACAGTCTCTCTGAACAGTAGCCTACCTCGCTACTATACAGTCTCTCTGAACAGTAGCCTACCTCTGATATACAGTCTCTCTGAACAGTAGCCTACCTCTGCTATACAGTCTCTCTGAACAGTAGCTTACCTCTGCTATCCAGTCTCTCTGAACAGTAGCCTACCTCTGCTATACAGTCTCTCTGAACAGTAGCCTACCTCTGCTATACAGTCTCTCTGAACAGTAGCCTACCTCTGCTATACAGTCTCTCTGAACAGTAGCCTACCTCTGCTATACAGTCTCTCTGAACAGTAGCCTACCTCTGCTATACAGTCTCTCTGAACAGTAGCCTACCTCTGCTATACAGTCTCTCTGAACAGTAGCCTACCTCTGCTATACAGTCTCTCTGAACAGTAGCCTACCTCTGCTATACAGTCTCTCTGTACAGTAGCCTACCTCTGCTATACAGTCTCTCTCAACAGTAGCCTACCTCTGCTATACAGTCTCTCTCAACAGTAGCCTACCTCTGCTATACAGTCTCTCTGAACAGTAGCCTACCTCTGCTATACAGTCTCTCTGAACAGTAGCCTACCTCTGCTATACAGTCTCTCTGAACAGTAGCCTACCTCTGCTATACAGTCTCTCTGAACAGTAGCCTACCTCTGCTATACAGTCTCTCTGAACAGTAGCCTACCTCTGCTATACAGTCTCTCTGAACAGTAGCCTACCTCTGATATACAGTCTCTCTGAACAGTAGCCTACCTCTGCTATACAGTCTCTCTGAACAGTAGCTTACCTCTGCTATCCAGTCTCTCTGAACAGTAGCCTACCTCTGCTATACAGTCTCTCTGAACAGTAGCCTACCTCTGCTATACAGTCTCTCTGAACAGTAGCCTACCTCTGCTATACAGTCTTCTGAACAGTAGCCTACCTCTGCTATACAGTCTCTCTGAACAGTAGCCTACCTCTGCTATACAGTCTCTCTGAACAGTAGCCTACCTCTGCTATACAGTCTCTCTGAACAGTAGCCTACCTCTGCTATACAGTCTCTCTGAACAGTAGCCTACCTCTGCTATACAGTCTCTCTGAACAGTAGCCTACCTCTGCTATACAGTCTCTCTGTACAGTAGCCTACCTCTGCTATACAGTCTCTCTCAACAGTAGCCTACCTCTGCTATACAGTCTCTCTCAACAGTAGCCTACCTCTGCTATACAGTCTCTCTGAACAGTAGCCTACCTCTGCTATACAGTCTCTCTGAACAGTAGCCTACCTCTGCTATACAGTCTCTCTGAACAGTAGCCTGCCTCTGCTATAAAGTCTCTCTGAACAGTAGCCTGCCTCTGCTATACAGTCTCTCTGAACAGTAGCCTACCTCTGCTATACAGTCTCTCTGAACAGTAGCCTACCTCTGCTATACAGTCTCTCTGAACAGTAGCCTGCCTCTGCTATACAGTCTCTCTGAACAGTAGCCTGCCTCTGCTATATAGTCTCTCTGAACAGTTGCCTACTTCTGCTATACAGTCTCTCTGAACAGTAGCCTGCCTCTGCTATACAGTCTCTACAGTCTCCCATTAGCATAAAACACTCTTAACTGCCGTTAAAAATAAACGTCTGTCATCCTTTTCTCTCAGCTCGGATTACTCATCTTTTCAATCATCCCAGATATCCTCGTAATGACAACCTCCTGGCACAAGATCCTGTGCACCACATACAATGTGGATCATTGCCAACCCGTTGAGCATGAGCTTATACAGCAGTTATGTGCCTTTCTATCACAATATTGGCATGTTATGACATGTAGGCCAACATACATTAGCTGATCCAAACTCACTCAGAGTAATGGACAGAAATGTCCAACATGTCTTTGCAACTTCACATATGCGCACAGAAATCAATAACAATGAACTAACAGGGTTGGGTTTCACAATGACAACATGGTATCAAATCAATAACAATGAACTAACAGGGTTGGGTTTCACAATGACAACATGGTATCAAATCAATAACAATGAACTAACAGGGTTGGGTTTCACAATGACAACATGGTATCAAATCCATAACAATGAACTAACAGGGTTGGGTTTCACAATGACAACATGGTATCAAATCAATAACAATGAACTAACAGGGTTGGGTTTCACAATGACAACATGGTATCAAATCCATAACAATGAACTAACAGGGTTGGGTTTCACAATGACAACATGGTATCAAATCCATAACAATGAACTAACAGGGTTGGGTTTCACAATGACAACATGGTATCAAATCAATAACAATGAACTAACAGGGTTGGGTTTCACAATGACAACATGGTATCAAATCAATAACAATGAACTAACAGGGTTGGGTTTCACAATGACAACATGGTATCAAATCAATAACAATGAACTAACAGGGTTGGGTTTCACAATGACAACATGGTATCAAATCAATAACAATGAACTAACAGGGTTGGGTTTCACAATGACAACATGGTATCAAATCAATAACAATGAACTAACAGGGTTGGGTTTCACAATGACAACATGGTATCAAATCCATTTCTACCAAGAACACGTCAGTGAAAACAAACTGTCAATAAATGAAGTCTAGTCAGCTAGTCAGATATGCCGGATCAAACGCTTACCTTGGTGTACAACTCAATAGTTCCAATCAGAATCTTTTTTTTTTTGCTTTCTCAGACACGAAGCCTCTGTCTGCAAAGGCCCTGACCAAGTCCAGAGTAGATAGACTCCTAAGTTACTCCAACAAGCAGAGGTCTAAAACAGTTTGTGTCCTCTTCCCCTTTTATCATGTGTCCAAGCACTGGTCTGACAGGCTGAAATGAAAACCTCAGAGCAGCCAGGTTAACTGTTCATCTCGAGGAGGAGGTGATTGAGATGGAAGGATATACAAGCACTTTCTCTTCTATGGTCTCATTCATAGCAGCAGTTAACCCTGAGCTGTGGAGGCCTGTCAGCACTGCAGGAACACCTGTAGTATTCAAATGATACACAAGACATTGGAGTATCAAGTATGTCATCAATATATATATAGACATTGAACCAATCACCGACAAAGAAACTGTACTACTGTTGAAATAGATGCATTTATTCAGTAACACAATACAATTCAGTTGAGCAGTCAGCCTGCTGATGTGGGTTAGGGATCACATTGAGCTTGACATTTCATACATACATCAAACTTTGTGAGAAATGTAGGTAAATGTTTAAAGCTCATTTCATTTCCTCAACACTGAGAATCTTCACCTTTATTCAAACAAAAAAAATATTAGCTTACTGTCTGGCACCCAGTGAACAAGACAACAAGGAGGCAGCATGTGTTGTGGTGGCATTGACACATTATTGGAAACATTTTTAAAATATGTTGACTGAAGTCATGGCCATGGGAGAAATGTGCATTGGCTAGAAACACCAACATTAAACCAACAACTTCAGTGAGCACCTATACAGGGAGTGTTAAAAGTAATACAATCTACAACATGTAGCAGAGGATCCATGTGACAGAGGGTCCATTCTACATAACTGTTGTACCCATTATAACTCAGTACAGTATGGCCTGACTCATAACTGTTGTACCCATTATAACTCAGTACAGTATGGCCTGACTCATAACTGTTATACCCATTATAACTCAGTACAGTATGGCCTGACTCATAACTGTTGTACCCATTATAACTCAGTACAGTATGGCCTGACTCATAACTGTTGTACCCATTATAACTCAGTACAGTATGGCCTGACTCATAACTGTTGTACCCATTATAACTCAGTACAGTATGGCCTGACTCATAACTGTTGTACCCATTATAACTCAGAACAGTATGGCCTGACTCATAACTGTTATACCCATTATAACTCAGTACAGTATGGCCTGACTCATAACTGTTGTACCCATTATAACTCAGCACAGTATGGCCTGACTCATAACTGTTGTACCCATTATAACTCAGTACAGTATGGCCTGACTCATAACTGTTGTACCCATTATAACTCAGTACAGTATGGCCTGACTCATAACTGTTGTACCCATTATAACTCAGTACAGTATGGCCTGACTCATAACTGTTATACCCATTATAACTCAGTACAGTTTGGCCTGACTCATAACTGTTGTACCCATTATAACTCAGCACAGTATGGCCTGACTCATAACTGTTGTACCCATTATAACTCAGTACAGTATGGCCTGACTCATAACTGTTATACCCATTATAACTCAGAACAGTATGGCCTGACTCATAAGTACTGGGTAAGGGGTTTATATGGACTACATTACAACAATAATGATATTTTCTTGAGAACATGATCCAATGATTTTTCACTAATACTCTCTCCTGTGATTAACACAAGCGTTAGAATTTAGAGTGCATAATTTACATGTTAGTCATTTACCAGACACTCTTATCCAGAGCAACTAGGGTTAAGTGCCTTGCTCAAGGGCACATGGGAAGATTTTTCATCGGCTCAGGGATTTGAATCAGTGACCTTTCGGTTACTGGCCCGACGCCCTTAACCCCTAGGCTACCTGCCACATTATCATCATTTAGGCAAGTATCTTGTTCCCTCACACCAAAGCCTCTCACATAGCCCTGTAAAATAAGCCAAAGTACCTTTTAAAATATCGTCCATCTATCCCCATGGAGTGCTTTAGACACCCAGAAAGAAAAACCCATGGGAAAAAAAATGAATTCACTTCTAATTCAAAATATCCCAATGAATTTAAAACATGTTTTGGGATGGGTTGACATGATCGTCACAATATATAACTCACATTCAGTACATCCATAAAATGCCTTACAAAACAAAAAGACTACATCATTGAACACTCAATTCATCATACTGTATGAAACCAATCTCTTTCACCCTACCCTGCCAACATTTTATTTCATGCTATCTTTTTCAAAAGAAAGATAATTTAGCTAATAATCAATTTGATTCAGAATTCCTGAGTCCAAGTACTTTCATGGGGCTGGTGCCAGAAGAGGCTAAACAGTGGGCGAGGTGGACAGTAGGTAGGCAGAGCTTCAGAGGGGTAGCACGTGGAAGGGGATGGGTAGAAAGTGGGCAGTTCTTTTGGTTGGATTGGTACAGGGTTCCTGGCTTCATTGTCATTTGACAAGGAGTTGAAAAACCCATCCAGACTACTCTATAACACCCCATCTCCCTGGAAGAGAGGATGAAGACAGACGTTGGTTGAAATAGCTAAACAAATAATACAGATTGTAAATCAAATTATAGATGTGTCATATCATATCCCTTGGGTGGCATGATTTGCAGCTCTGAAATTAAAATACTGACATCTGTTGAGAAACTGGTGGGAGCCCATAAATGCTGTGGAAGCCTAAAAAACCCTCTCATTTTACAGATAAAATACAATTGTGTACAGGTGTAGACCTACAGTGGAATGTTTACTTCCCAACGATGTAGAGATAAAACATGAGGAATAAATACACAATGAGTTACGGTAACTTGGCTAAATACATGAGGTTCCAGTACCGAGTCCATGTGCAAGGGTACGAGGTAATGGCAGTAGATATGTACATATAGGTATAGGTAAAATGACTAGGCAACAGCATAGATAGTAAACAGTAGGAGCAGCAGCATATGTACTTTCAACAACAGGAGGCTGGCCGTCTACGCACTTTAAACGTCCTTTTAAACCAACTAGTGTCCGTTCTCAAAACACTGGAAGAGATGGAGACCCCCGACACTCGAAAAATAGGATTTTGATTGTATTTTCATGTGTATTGTTGTGCTAAACATAGATCATCTGGAAAGAGACATTGGTCTCAGCATCGACTCCCTGTCAAAATAAAAAGGTAAAAAATAAGAAAAAGGAATACATCCAAAAAAATGCATAAATGTAGATGTTTTATTTTCTGCATCATGATGCCTAAAAGTTGCGTAAATTAAAGGTGTCTCTGAACAGTAGCCTACCTCTGCTATACAGTCTCTCTGAACAGTAGCCTACCTCTGCTATACAGTCTCCATGTCATCATTGTCTTCATTGAGTGAGTCGCCCTCACTGGCTGCTTCCTGCACATGAGCCAACATGTCCGCCATTAGAGCCTCCTCCAGCTTCTTCCTCACACTGTACACCAGCTCTTCCTGCTTCCTACACTCACCATGATGAGATAACATACAAAAACAACTGTTAGAAATATGGACTGCAATTTAGCTAAATAGCATGGGGAAACAAAATCAGCTCTTAATTACACAGATTCAATTATTCATAGCACTAATATGACTCTGGAGCTCATGTCCTCTCCTGTATGTACCTGATGTCCTCGTCAGTGACTATGAAAGCCTTGCAGAGGGGCTGAGTCGTGTTGAGCCACACCCCTGGGTTCTTCTCCACGGCTGCAGACAGCTGACCGGTGATGGGGGCTGCACTAGTGTGCAGGGCGCTGGCTATCGCTGACAGTAGAGTCTTGTCTGTACATCCAGGTCCAACTCCTGTAGGACAGACAGGTGTTCACAATCACAGAAGTGAGAAGACATTCAAAAATGTAATGGGAAATGGGGATTATACACTGTGTACAAAAGATTAGGAACACCTCTTTCCGTTTGCCCTCAGAACAGTCTCAATTGGTCAGAGCAAGTGTCGAAAGTGTTCCACACATGATACTGGCCCACGTTTACTACAATGCTTCCCACAGTTGTGACAAATTGGCTGGGTGTCCGTTGGGTGGTGGAACATTCTTGACACACACTGGAAACGGCTGAGTGTGAAAAACCCAGCAGGGTTGCAGTTCTTGACAAGCTTAAACCGGTGAGCTTGGCACATACTACCATACCCCATTGAAACACACTTAAATATTTTGTCTTGCCCATTCACACTCTGAATACACTCTGAATGGCACACATACACAATCCATGTCTCAATGGCCTCAAGGATTAAAATCCCTTCTTTATCCTGTCTCCTCCCCTTCAGTTACACTGTTTGAAGTGTATTTAAATCGAATCAAATTGTTTTTGTCACATGAGCCAAATACAACAGGCTATTGGGGTACCGGGTCAATGTGCGGTGGGGTACTGTGACATCAATAAGGGATTATATCCTTCATGTAGATTCACATGGTCAGTTCCTAATGTTTTGTACTCTCAGTGTACATGGCCCTTTCTCTTACCTTGCAGACCTTTAGGCAGGTCCATTGTCTTCACTAGCTCCTCTGCGATGTCAAATGCATTGAGACCACCAAGCTTCTTCTCCCAGAAAAGCTGTGGACAAAACAAATGCACATTAATTTAGTTTTGGTATCTCCTTAGTCAAAATAACCTTCAGGAAGAAAAGCATATAACCCAAATGTAACTGCAGTTTCACCATACAGGCTAATGGCTGTGTTTACCTGTTTTGGCTGGTCCACAGCTTTCTGTGGATCCGTCTTGACTTTGTTGCTAGGGTGGTTGGTAACCTTGGTGACAGGCTGCTTAAAGATGGAAGCAGTCTGTCTGACGGGAAGTGATGTGTTCAGGTCTGGCTTGCCCTGGAAGACACGCACAAATAAACAGCTGACAGTGACAACCAACACTACGTAGCCACAGAGATGTTCCTCAAATACTAGATAATGCTAGATATATGTCAGTTATCCTTTGCACCTGGGGAAAGCCTTAAAACACGGTTTTCAGCATTCTAATTTCTAACTGCTGGTTTGACAGCAAATAAGTGTGAAGTCATTTAGAAGAGTGTGTCCAACATGTATGGAAATATTAATTTCAGGAGACAGCCCTCTCACCTTGGTCTGATTGTTGTTGTCATAGCGGAGTCTCTGTCTGTTCTTGTTCAGTTTACTCATGAGCATCTTCCCCGTGCGGAAGTCGAAGGAGCTGAGGTCCATCTGGTTGCCAAGGTAACGAGCCAGCTGAGGCTTGCTCCGAAACTTCTTCCCGGTTGGACTAGGAGAGGTAAAGGACAACAAACCACAGTGTGAGGATATGGACAACTGACCAGGGGATAGCAAAAGGAGAAAAGTAGCAAGATAGATCAGGAAAGCAACAAACAATCTGCAACAAACACATTTTATGCTGCAAACAAACTGTAGACATGAGAAAATGTAAAACAATCATGCAAGAGCCAAAACCGCAAAGGAGACTACAGACGGATGAACTATTCACAGACATCAGATTATTAATGTGTAATGGTATGGAATCAGAGTGTGAACAATGAGTCTTTGCATTAGCATTTCATTCATGTATTTAACAATCCATATTTTTATGACCAATTTAATGTGTGTAGCTAATTGTAATAAACTATTTAAGCAGTAGAATAAGTTTTCATGTATTGCAGCATATTCCCAAATGTATAACCAATTCGCCATTTAAATGATAGACCTTAGAGTTTAAGATGGCTTAACTGAAATAACTTATATGTTCAATAAGGAGTAGTAGGGATCAACTATTGGGATACAATGTGACAGGGTGATCAATCAACTATTGGGATACAGTGTAACAGGGTGATCAAGTGCAATACATTTTGCAACATTTCCTAAAGTTCAATTGAAAACATTGTTTCAGAGTGAATGTTCACTGGTCCTAGACAAAGTGGGCAGAACGGCAGGCCCAATTTAATCTGCATCTTTAATAAGTGGACAAAGGCCTTGGTAAATTAGTAATATAAATGGTTATTATAGCAAAGAGTATCCATTTCTATGGGGCAGACCTTTTTGAAAGTACATGGCAGCCATAACGGGAGTAAACAGAGAGTTTCTCAGTGAAACTCCATGTTTGGTGAGTAACAAACTTAAATTGGCTAGCTAGCAAGCAAGCGAGGGATAAGAACGTAGCCAGCCATCATTGCAATGGCATTTTTTGAACAAACAACTGGGTCATGTCCATAGATTTAGAACAGGAAGACTTAATGAGTCTCTGGCAACTGAACAGGTAGAACTAATGACCAGCTGGCTTGGGTAGCAACCCTAGATTTGTTTTGGGACTAGATATCGTGGAATTATGAAATAGTATGAATAAATTCATAAAAATAAAAAGGTTTTAATGAAAATATGTCTATTATTTTAATATGTTGGTGTAACAGTATAGCTTCCGTCCGCACCACCGCTAACCAGCTAGCCATTTCACATCGGTTACATTGGTAATCCTCTTGTACACAAGTGATAATGCCACAAAAGCCGGTGCTGATATTATATTGGCACCCGGCCATCAACATCTCTAAAGGTGTCTGCATGATTCTCCGCCGAAACAGTTCGCGCACATATTATGACGACATTTTGTTACGTTTTTTACTTTGCTGAGGTCTACGCCCCTTCGTCAGTGATTGGTCAACAGTAGGGATTCTTCAATGAAGTATTTGTTGTCATTGAAAAAGAGACCACTCGATTTCACGCAGTTTTTCATTGAAAAGTACTGCAGCAAATATATTTTAGTTAAATGTAAGCCTAACATTTAACAACTAAGCTCGTCAAAATGTCCAAATTAATGACAGATATATTGAGTTACCTTTGATTAGTTATAAATATTTCGAAACGTATAGTGGCTACAGCGTCTCAAAAAGGACAAACAGTACTATTGACACTTTTCTCAAGCCAATTGTCTTTTAAGTGAGTATGCGAAGCACACTCGTTCGGTTCAGCTAGCGCCAGTTGAACTGAAGTAAGCTGACGCCTTAACGAACAGATACTTTGCAGCATATCTATTTCAAATAAGTAGGCATATTAATGCAGTTTATTTTGATGCACGATGATTTTCTAAAAATGGAAAACTTTGAATGATTACCAAAGTATGGAAACGTTCGTGCTTGCTGATAATTCATGTAAAAAATGTAGACAACAATTGCGAGTTTCGTGCGTGCATCACACCACAGAATGAAAATTCGGTATATGGTAGCCTACCACAAACTATACAACCGACCCGCCTCCCCCCTTTCTCGCCTCTGCTCCTCCTCCTCTTCTTCTTCTTCCTTACCTCGGCTAAAAAAAGAATAGCTTATGGTTTCTTGGTTGTTGCTCCGGTCATATAAAAGGGTAAGACTTGGCTATATATAGGTTATAGCATGGACCTAGATTCAGGCTAGGCTATTTGGAATGCGATCATTCAATAGCCTAAAATTGTTGCATTTAGGCCTGCTCCCCAGCTGATTGACAGGCTGTTAGGCCTACATAGGCTAAACATAGGTTTACAAGCTCCATATCCAACAATTTCTAAGAGTAGCCTAATATCGGCTACACCCCTCCCCAACTTTCTTTCTCCTGGTCACCCCCCTCTCCCTCAAGTAAACCCATTCAGCCCTAGCCGTCTTGAAATACTGCCCGCTCAGTACCTATAATAATAGACATCGCTTTTCCCCGCAGACAAACCCGACTTTCTGGTCACTTCTTCAATTTGCCAGCCCTTGGGGAGAGCCGAGCAATCCCACCGTTTCTTCTCCATGTTCTCCCAGAGTTTAATTCCGTTGAAGTGTTCAGTGATTGCTCCTAACGTTATTATATTTGGGGTTAAAATTCGTGTTTTATACAAATAAGTCCATTAGGCCTACTATGTGACATACATCTAGGCTCACACACTTATCAAGGTTCTCTCTCTCCCGATTTACCGTATCTCTTTGTCGTACAGAAATAATATCCCTCCGCCGTAACCTCAGCCACATCACCACCTGTCTGCCAATGAGAGCTACATCCGCAATACATGTAGACTACACATTATTGCATCCTGATCCGAAGACATAAATCATTGATTTGTCGCGTGCGGTAGACTACCGCATGTCACACAACTTAGCTCCAAACGTTGTGCATTATATATCCCAAAAATATCTACAGATGACCATAATATGATTTCACAACGTCAACAATGGAGATCATTTAGGCAAAGATTCATGTCACTGACTATAGGTGAAATTCGAGAATGCAGTGGGAGTCGTTTTCATCACGACAATGCTCACTTTTTATTCAGTCATTGGACAAAGTAGGCCTAGGCAATACAATCATTTAATGGAGTTTTGATTAGCTAGCTAGGCCGAAGTTAATTATAGGAGTTGTCTGCAAATATTAGGCATAAAACTATTAAGATATCTCACGAATTACATAGGCCTACCTATGACTGCATTTGAAGGAGAATAACTGGTACTAACTAATAATACCGAATTACTCGTCCTATTTTGAATAAATGCATTGCTTTTCAGAAAAGTTAAAACACTGCAACACCAATAAGAAAGAACAGTGTGTAACTACATTTGGAATCCCATAACACTGCCTACAGTTATGGTTTGCAGACACTCGAGACCACCGAAACGCCTCCCACACGAGAACCTAAACCCCTCGATGAAAAAAATATATTGTGCAACAATTCTTTGCTAACATAACATATTTTATGTCACAGACAGGAAACGCAGAAATATAGCTTGGTATTCGTCTTCTTTTTTGGTTACTTACTCGTTTTTGTCCATCTCGCATACTATCTCGGTTTCTCTCTTTTCAGTCTGTGTTAAATCCCTTCTACCTTCTCCTCTTTCATTCCCCTCCCCCTTCGATGATAGAAATGAAAGACATTATCCGCTCAAAGACAGAATCGTTCCCAGTTTAAACCTGACTGGTAATAAAAAATCTAATTAAATCAAAGTTTACTGGTCGCGTACACTGTTTAGCAGGTGTTATTGCGGTGCAGCGAAATGCTTGTTACTAGCTCATAACAATGCAGTCAAATGTCAAACAATACTACAAAATAAAAAAGGCAAGACATCAAGAATGGCGGTACGAATCCAATTAACAACTCAAATAGCACTCCAGCAGTCAAAATGCAATCTATACATATGTACACCGGGGAATTTACAAGGTAAACTATATCTAGAGTTAGAATAAGCTATGAAGGTGATGCAGCATTTGTGTGAAAGGGGAAGTGAGTGGTTTAATGTTTCTATAACATGGAACAACATGGAACAGTAGTGTTGGTTGTAAAAGTGTGTGAGTGTGTAACTAAATGTTTTCCTGAGCATAAGGTGTGTGCGTGTGAGATAGCTTGTGTGTGCGTTTTGTGTGATATAGTGTGCATCAGGCAGCGTGGCCCAGTGATGTGTTGAGCTGTCCACACCACCCTCTGGAGAGCCATGCAGTTGAAGGCGGAGCAGTTGCCATACAAGGTGGTGATGCAACCCGACAGAATGCTCTCAATGGTTCGTCTGTAGAAGTTTGTGAGGGTCTTAGGGGCCATGCCAAATTTCTTCAGCCGTCTGAGCTTGTAGAGGCGCTGTTCACACCACAATGATGTGAACGTCGAAGGAACTTGAACCTTTTGAACCCATCCACTGCGGCCCTGTCAATGTGGATGGGGGCATGCGCCCTCTTTTGTCTCCTGGAGTCAACGATAAGATCCATCGATTTGTTGACGTTGAGCCCAAGGTTATTTTCCTGGCATCACTTCGCCAGGGCTCTAACCTCCGCCCTGCCCTGTAGGCTGTATTTGTTGGTAATTAGGCCTAGCACTGTTTTGAATCGTCAGCGAACTTGATCATTAAGTAGCAGTCGTGCGTGGCCACTCAGTCAAGGTTGAACAGGGAGTACAGGAGGGGGCTGAGCACATACCCCTAAGGGTCCTCCGTGTTGAGGATCTGCAAGGCGGCGGTGTTGTTGCCTACCCTCACCACCTGGGGTCGCCCCAACAGGAAATCCAGTTGCACAGGGAGAAGTTTAGACCCAAGGTCCTGAGTTTAGTGATGAGCTTGGAGGTCCCTATGGTGTTAATTCTTCGGGATCGGTATCCCATCCACGGGACAGTTGAGCTAACGTAGGCTAATGCGATTAGTATGAGGTTGTAAGTAACAAGAACATTTCCCAGGACATCTGATATTGGCAGAAAGCATAAATTCTTGTTAATATAACTGCACTGTCCAATTTAGAGTAGCTATTACAGTGAAATAATGCAATGTTATTGTTTGAGGAGAGTGCACAACTTTGAACATGAAAAGTTATTAATAAACAAATTAGGCACATTTGGGCAGTCTTGATACAACATTTTGAACAGAAATGCAATGGTTCATCGGATCAGTCTAAAACATTGCACATACACTGCTGCCATCTGGTAGCCAAAATCTCAATTGCACCTGGGCTGGAATAATACATTATGGCCTTTCTCTTGCATTTCAAAGATGATGGTACAAAAAAAATACAAAAGAATGGTTGTTTTTTTCTTTGTATGATCTTTTACCGGATCTATAGTGTTATATTCTCCTACATCCCTTTCACATATCCACAAACTTCAAAGTGTTTCCTTTCAAATGGTACCAAGAATGTGCATATCCTTGCTTCAGGGCCTGAGCTACAGGCAGTTAGATTTGGGTGTGTCATTTTTGGCTGAAAAAAAAAAGGGCGGATCCTTCAATTGTTGCAAATATCAATTTGTATTTCAGTTGGATAAACTATTGTGTTAATTATATTTTAAAGACTATTTTACAAATAATAATTTTGCTCTCACTAACCACATTTCCATTCACAGTTTATGCGAATAAAGTCATCCTGAATTAAAAGCTGTGATGGAAATGTTTTGGTACAATTTTATAAATGGTGACATCATTTGTTCGTTCGACATGGTGGGATCTTTTTGCATCTGTAAAATTATACTGAAGTAAAATATAAACACAAAATGCTACAATTTCTAAGATTTTACTGAGTGACAGTTCATATAAGGAAATCAGTCAATTGAAATAAATTCATTAGGCCCTAATCTATGGATTTTACATGACTGGGTATACAGAAATGCATTTGTTGATTACAGTTACCTTAAAAAAAGGTAGGGGTGTGTATCAGAAAACCAGTCAGCATATGGTGTGACCAGCATTTGCCTCATGCAGCACAACACAACTACTTTGCATAAAGTCGATCAGGCTATTGATTTTGGCCTGTGGAATGTTGTCCCACTCCTCTTCAATGGCTGTGCGAAGTTGTTGGATGTTGGCGCGAACTGGTACATGCTGTCGTACACGTTGAACCATTGCATCCCCAACATGCTCAATGGGTGGCATGTCTGATGAGTATGCAGGCCATGGAAGAACTGCGACATTTTCAGCTTCCAGGATTTGTGTACAGATCCTTGAGACGTGGGGCGGATGAATGGCACGACAATGTACCTCAAGATCTCATCACAGTATCTCTGCATTCAAATTGTCATCGATAAAATTCAATTGTGTTTGTTGTCGGTAGCTTATGCCTGCCCATACCATAACCCCACTGCCACAATGGGGGCACTCTGTTCATAACATTGACATCAGCAAACCACTCGCCCACACAGCAGCATATACAATGTCTGCCATGTACCCAGTACAGTTGAAACCGGGATTAATCCACGAAGAGCAAACTTCTCCAGCGTGCCAGTGGCCATCAAAGGTAAGCTTTTGCCCACTGAAGTCGGTTACAATGCCAAACTGCAGTCAGGTCAAGACCCTGGTGAGGACAGGATGTGATGTGGGTGGGTATTCTAGGTTGTATGTCTAGGTGTTGTATTTCTATGTTTAGGCCTGGTATGGTTCCCAATCCGAGGCAGCTGGTTATCGTTGTCTCTGATTGAGAACCATACTTAGGCAGCCTGTTTTCCCACTATGGGTGTAGGTAGTTGTTTTCTGTTGTGTCTGCACCAGTCAGAACTGTTTTGGTCGTTCTCTTTGTGATTGCTGTGTTCATTAAATAAATATGGACACATACCACGCTGCACCTTGGTCCTCCCCTTCCAACAGCCGTTACAGACTGTTTCTGACAGTTTGTACAGAAATTCTTCCGTAAACATTTTCATCAGCCGTCCGGGTGGCTGGTTTCTGACGGTTCCGCAGGTGAAGAAGCCGGATGTGGAGGTCCAGGGCTGGCATGGTTACATGTGGTCTGCGGTTGTGAGGCCGGTTGGACGTACTGCCATATTCTCTAAAACTATGTCAGAGGAGTCTTATGATAGAGATATTAACATTAAATGCTCTGGCAACAGCTCTGGTGGACATTCCTGCAGTCCGCATGCAAATTGCACTCTCTGTCAAAACTTGAGAAATCTGTGGCATTATGTTTTGTGACAAAGCTGCACATGTTAGAGTGGCCTTTTATTGCCCCCAGTACAAGGTGCACCTGTGTAATGATCATGCTGTTTAATCCGCTTCTTGATATGCCACCTGTCAAGTGGATGGATTATCTTGGCAAAGGATAAATGCTCACTAAACACAAGATCCCAGAACATTTTAGAGAAATAAACATTTCTGGGATCTTTTATTTCAGCTCATGAAACATGGGACCAACACTTTATATGTTGCGTTTATATTTTTCTTCAGTATAATTATGCAAATCATTGCAGTAGAAATGTCTTTATGCACAAATATTGATATAACCATAATATAAGTAAACTTAAGAGTCACACGATGACATGATGTATGGTCCTCCCACTACGATTCAGGAAACCATGCAGTTTAGTAGGCTACAGATATAATAACTTCACAGGGTGGTGAAAACGCACAGTATGAGCTTGATGCTCCTTTCCAATAAATGTTGAAGGTCCTATTCTGGTGACATGAACGATGCTTGACTGCCGTTTGACAAATACAAAATATCACTCTTTTGTCTATAATCTCATCATGTAGGCTAAACCCGCACTGTATCTGCGAGCTGTTGGCCAGAGCACAGGTGCTAATACTAGAGTGGGCACACTCTGGAGCGAATTGCAAAAATCGCTGAAGCTGGAGACTTATATTTCCCTCACTAACTTTAAACATCAGCTATCTGAGCAGCTAACCGATTGCCGCAGCTGTAGATAGCCCATCTGTAAATAGCCCACCCAATCTACCTACCTCATCCCCATATTGTTTTTATTTACGTTTCTGCTCTTTTGCACACCAGTATTTCTACTTGCACATCATCATCTGCTCATCTATCCCTCCAGTGTTCATTTGCTAAACTGTAATTACTTCGCTACTATGGCCTATTTATTGCCTTACCTCCTCATGCCATTTGCACACACCATATATAGACACTGTATGCACACACCGTATATATATGCACACAACGTATATAGACACTGTATGCACACACCGTATATATATGCACACACCGTATATAGACACTGTATGCACACACCGTATATATATGCACACACCGTATATAGACACTGTATGCACACACCGTATATATATGCACACACCGTATTGTGTTATTGACTTTACACTTGTTTATTCCATGAGTAACTCTGTGTTGTTGTTTGTGTCGCACTGCTTTGCTTTATCTTGGCCAGGTCTCAGTTGTAAAATGAGAACTTGTTCTCAACTAGCCTACCTGGTTAATTTTTTTTTTTTTTTAACACTCACTATATAACCCACATGTTTTGGTGAGAAAACAATCAGTTGAGTTGAAAATGCAATAGAAACCCATTAAACTAGTTTTTTTTATCCGGTCAATTGGAATTTAACCACAAAGTACTTGTTTTACGTACAGTTCCTCATCACGCACAACATCTTTGGTGGGAAAATGTGCGTATAGTTTTTATTCCGATTTCAGCATATTCACATGGAAATCTGTCACCAATTGGATGGTAACCTAACTAATGACTTAAACCAATTTATTTGCATGAAATGCTATTCAAAAAACACTATTAACTTATTTGGTGCTGTATGTATGTTAACAACAAAAGAAAAACATACTATATTTAAAGCCCCTCCCCCCCCATCAAATGTCTTGGTCATTGGGGAATTGTTAGATTACTTGTTAGATCGGAACTAGAAGCACAAGCATTTCGCTACACTCGCATTAAAATCTGCTAACCATGTGTATGTGACCAATAACATTTGATTTCAAGTACTTTATGCATTAAGAACCAACTTTTTGAGAGCCTTTTCTCAAAATAACAATTTCACACACAGGTAACATTGCATTAACATATTTGGAATGATTGGAAATGTATAGAATAATTTGACAGACAGTAAGTAAATTAAATATTTTTTCACATAAAATGACATTGGAACAAAACAGCATTCAATCTAACTAGACATCCCTTTGGGAAAACTTCTACAAGCCCTGAATGATAGGTGTGTCAGGGCATCACACTTTCGCAACGCAGAAAGAGCAAGCATTCCACCATTCCCTTCCCAAAGTTGTAGTCCTGCAGACAGACACACAGTCCAGTCATTAGCGGTCCAGTAATTTATTCATTCATTTGCTAGCCTATATTCTTAGGGGACAACTGAAAAGTTATTTAACGACAGTGCCATCTGTTGGCCACTCAATAGCTATCAGCCTCCAATCCAACTACCGGCCCGGAAAGGGTTGTTCAGTTGCTTTATGTTCACAATTCTGAGCCAGAGGTGACTAGTTGTCCTTGAACTTTCCGTTGATTTAGGGGACACAATCCAAGATCAGCCTCCAATCCATGAAGTGGACAAGGGCAACTCCTCCCACTGATCCCCAACCAACCATTGTGGGAACCCTGGACAAATGATAACATGAGGAGATATTTGAAGTCAAGTATCCTACTACAGGAGTTTTCACTACTGCTGTCAAGTCCCAACATCATCTTTTCCTCCCAGTATTTAACCCCTTGACCCCTAAACCTAGAGATCACTAAGTGGTGTAAGTTGTATTGAAATGCCTGCCAAATCAAAAACAGTGGTCATTCTCACACGGTCATAGTCACACTTTTATTGACAATCAAAGCCAAAGTTATTTAGACAGATAAGAATATAAGGCTCATGTTGTAAACTACTGGCATTCCTGACTAGAACCGAAGACTTGGATGGGGGAGAAATGATTTCTTAGATATAAAGATGGAAGTTACTCAAAATAGGTTGCTAATGAGGGCCATAAATCACTTGGTTGGTAATTGTTCCAAGAGAGACCAAAATATGTTAACAAGATGGAACCTGTTGTTTCCAATTGGAGCAAATTAATCAGTGGGCAGAACAAGCAGAGTGGGAGAGCCAAGCAGGAGCTAGCGAGATCCTATTGGCACGTTCTAGCATGAATTTGCATATTTCCGTTAGGGAACGCCTACTCTGTGAAATGCACGTGCAATAACAACAATGTTTAATTGCACTCCAAAACAAAGCTTTTTTTTTTTTACTCTGGCAAAGAGTAAAGTCTGCAAAACGTACTCCACTATGTTCGTAATAGAAAACTGTATTGAGATTACATGTTTAATCGATAAGAACATTTGCAGAATATCATCCAATATCCATCTAGGTCGATCTTCTCTCAATGCCGGCCCCTGGGCTTCCTCGCATCACTATATTTGGCGGCAAGCGGAAAAAAATCGCCAACCGGATGCTTCAGATGTGTACATCCGGTGAAACATCTGCCTCATTGTTCAGTTATGGAACTAACGTTAACTAGGTATTTACAGTAGCTAGCTAACAGTGACCCTACTCGTAACAGTAAACAAACTCCAAAACGGTGGAATTTGTAAATACTGAGGCCATAATTAAATCAGAGGCCTGATAGTAACGTTAGCTAGCTAGATCAGTACACCTAGCCAACGGAGTGATGGCTCATGGAGACACATTGGACGGTTTTCTGAATCTATTTATTAAAGTCAAATAAATCTTCAAAGTTATGATACAGACTTAAACTTACCACGTCCTGGCGATGGCAATGTATTTTGCCCCAATTAACTCGTTTATCACTTGCACCATTCTCACCTCCGTCGCAGATGGCTGCTGCTTTGTAGGACCTCGGGAATGTCTGTTTAAATTCATGTGTTAAAACGCTTCCAAAATACATCATAAGGAATACAGTATTTCCAAATAGTATAAACATCGTAAAATAATGTTTCTTAAAATATTAGGTAGTGACAATTGTTTGTACAGTTTAGTTTATCATTTGAATAACAATGAGATTTGATAGCTAACCTGAGTTGACCCATTGTTGTCAAATACATACGCTACAAAGACTATACCAATACTACGGCATTGGCTACTATTTAAGCCACAATTTCCTTTAAATCAACATATAGCTATAAAAAAAAATCATATATATTAGATACATAATCTTGTGTACAGATAGTCATACTGGAATTGTGAGTAGGCCTTGATTTATAGATAGCGAATGGCTTGTATGATTGTTGTTTTAGTGCTCATTTTACAGTGGGGTACGAGATGGTCAATATTTCCCTATCAATCAATGCCATTAGATTCTAGTTTTATGACTGCCTCATTTGGCTAAATCTTCAATGTGATTTTTTTTATTTTTAAATCTGAGCTGGAGAGGAAGAGGCTGATTAGTATATAACATGATCTTTGTCTGGGCTTAAGAGACATCACATTGAAGACCAAGTTCAACCATTTGGAAAACTGTAGTTAGGGCTTGTGGTCTATACTTTCTCACCAATGGGAGATCATTGAGAGGAGACATTCATTTGCCAAGCTATGATAAACCCTTTATTACAATGTTTTCCTTTATTTCCTTTCATGTTTACAAGATTCAAAAGCCAGACATTGAAAAAGGTATAATTCTGTTATTAAAAATGGCACATTTATTGCTACATTACTGTTATATACAGGACAGTTCTCAATAACTACTTTATATATAAAAAAATTTATAATAAAGACCGGGACTGGAGGCACTCTGAAAACACTGCTCAGTCTTGATTGTGTCCTCGCTGCAAGTGTAAGATGCCAGGCTTTGTAGCAGTGAGTGAGTGGCCCCATTTGAATACTTGAATTTTAAAAAAGTAGTGCCCTCCTCCTTGAATTGATCTATTGTCTGAAATAATTTTGTAGGTGAAAGCAAGGTTATTTCATATAAGAAATTAAATCAAATAAAGTTATATTCATGTCAGATTTGAAACAGGTTGACAATACAACTCACACTATCCAGTCATGTCATTAAGCGAGGCGGGATGGACGCACTTCTAAGTATTCAAACAGGGCCGGTTTCAATTTTCAGGTCGACACACAGAAAAGACCCTCCCCTCCATCTTTCCCCCTATCCAACAACTTCAGAATACAGGTTGTACATTTTGTCATTGTGGGATGTTCACAGAATACGTAATGACATCAGATCAGTAAATTTTCTCTCTCAGAACAAATCCGCAATATTTAGTAGGCCTACACAGATTTCACCTTGTAATAGTAGAGAAACAAATATTCAAAATCAACTCTGAAGAGGTACATCAATACCCCTTACAATAAGTCACTGTCAAAGTCAATAAGGAGATTGATATCAGAAAAAAAAGATCTCAAAGTAAATGGAGGAGACTTATTCTTTTACACAGAAATGATAGTTCTAGTGACAAAAAGCTCCAGTTGTCATGGCTCAAAACAACACAGCCCCCCACTTCAAAGCTGAAGCCATATATATATTGACAGTTTGAGGTGCTTCGAAAAGCAGATCACAAGGGCAGAATCCATCATATCTTAGAACCCAGTAGTGTTGAGTGGTTTATCAATAGGGGAGCAAACAGACAAACACAACCAGGACTTGAACCTACAGCCACAACATAACAGTAGTATGGTCAAATCCAGTTGAATAAAAAAATAAAAAATAACAAGAGATCTACATAAAGTTAAAATGTTTATTTATCTAGATACATAGAATGTTTTATTTTTTTAAATGTTCAACTTCTTCCTGAAAAGTGAAAAGGGAGGGGTGGGGTGGTTCATCCAATGTACCTCTAATCTTGGCGATACATGAAATGTTATGGTTTAAAAAAAGAACTGTCTTTATAGTTAATGAAAATACAAGTTCAGGCACTGATAAGGCATCACTCTCCAGTAATGACATCTTTAGTCTTGAGAATGAAAAGGCCACACTATTGATTTGAAACTGTCTTTTTCTTTTCTTTTCCTCACTTTCTACAAAGTAAACTTAAAATCCTTCTCAATACTATGACCAACAAGTAACAATGTACATTTCTGCCTCTGTGGTTAGAGGTCGGTGCTATACCATGTCTGAAGCCATGATATTAACTTACAACAGGAATTAACACTTGTTTTTTCAGACCATTCAAACACAAACTCCGAAATAACATGTCAGGACAATGTAGCTGCACATTGACGACCACATGGACGAATGCAGAGAATAGAATGGAACGTTTGAAATGAAGAGAAAATAATAACATTGAACCGACGGACAAAACCTGGATATGTACTTGAAAATGAAGGCAATCCACATTTGAATGTTACATTCAAAACCAGTTGCATAATTACTGTTTGAGACAGTGCCCGTCTTCATAGACTTTGCTTTGTGAAGCCACATGACCATTCAGTAAGAACACTTCAATAGGACAGTCAGTGGCATAAATTCCATCCACACGTTCCCATTTGAAAAGAAATAATGAATCTGGGTAATGAACAAAGACACTTCCTTCCGCATATATATATATAAAAAAACAGGAACAATATCAATATTTTAGGCCACTGTACCCCTTTGTCAAATGTTTCAATTTCATCAAAATGGGATGCAACAAAGACTGACAGCTTAATGTCCACTAAATACGTAATGATAATTAAGCCTACAACTGACCCCATCGGTCTTTCTTTCTCTTTCTGAGCCTGTGTTCTTGTTTAAGTTAAGCTTTCCTCTCTAATGGCAAATCTGACAGTCCAATTTGAGTTCATTTTGAAAATACATTAAGATTTAATATCAGCTCTTCATTCTGCTCAACTACAATACACTCTAAACTTCAAACTTACATTGTCATGGATTTAAAATCTACAATGTATAGACAAATATATATTTATATGCATTTAATTTTGCTCCATTTGAAACAATATCCTTAGTTGAATGTATGCTTGAGGTGGATTTACAAATCAGATTGTCTCATTATGCAGACATTTTAACAATATAGTCAAGACACAGCATGAGCTCTTACTACACTACATCACCAAAAGTATATGGACACCTGCTCAACAAACTTTTAATTCCAAAATCATGGGCATTAATATGGAGTTGGTCCGCCCTTTGCTACTATATCTGCCTCCACTCTTCTGGGAAGGCTTTCCACTAGATGTTGGAACATTGCTGAAGGGACTTGCTTCCAGTCAGCTAGAAGAGCATTAGTGAGGTCGGGCACTGATGTTGTGCGGTCAGGTCTGGTGTTCGATGGGGTTATGGTCAGGGTTCTGTGCAGGCCAATGAAGTTCTTCCACACCGATCTCAACAAATAATTTCTGTATGGACCTGGCTTTGTGCATGGAGGCATTGTCATGCTGAAACAGGAAAGGGCCTTCCCCATACTGTTGCCACAAAGTTAGAAGCACGGTATTGTCTAGAATGTCATTATATGCTGGGGCTCCCAAGTAGTGCAGCGGTCTAAGGCACTGCATCTCAAAACTAGAGGAGTTACTACAGACCCTGGTTTGATTCCAGGCTTTATCACAACCAAACATTATTGGGAGTCCCATAGGGCTGCACACAATTTCCCAGCGTCGCCTGGGGTAAGCAGTCATTGTAAATAAGAATTTGTTCTCAACTGACTTGCCTAGTTAAATAAAAAAGGTGAAATAAGATAAATGCTGAAGCATTAAGATTTCCCTTCACTGGAACTAAGGGGCCTAGCCCGAACCTTGAAAAACAGCCCCCAGACCAGTATTCCTCCATCACCAATGCACTATGCATTCAAGCTGGTAGCTTTCTCCTGGCATCCACCAAACCCAGATTGGTGCAGCTTGATTCATCACTCCAGAGAATGCTTTTCCATTGCTCCAGTCCAATGGCAGCGAGCTTTACACCACTCCAGCTGACACTTGGCATTGCATATGATCTTAGGCTTGTGTGTGGCTGCTTGGCCATGGAAACCTATTTAATGAAGCTCCCGATGAACAGTTTCTGTGCTGACGTTGCTTCCGGAGTTTGGAACTCGGTAGTCAGTGTTACAACCGAGGACAGATTATTTTTATGCACTACATCATCCTGTTTCGTAAGCACATACGGCCTACTTCACAGCTGAGCCGTTGTTGCTCTTAGACGTTTCCCCTTCACCATAACAGCCCTTACAGTTGACCGGGGAAGTTGGAAATGTGGCATCCTATGACAGTGCCACATTGAAAGTCCCTGAGCATTTCAGTAAGGCCATTCTACTGCCAATGTTTGTCTATGGAGATTGCATGACTGTGTGCTCGATTTATATACGTCAGTAATGGGTGTGGCTGAAATAACCAAATCCACACACTTTTGGCCATGTAGTGTAGTTCATTTGGAATGATCAACGCTTCAATTTTAAGAATAGACAACTGAACTTCTAATAAATTACTTGTCTGGTATTAAGAGGATATTTCATTCCATTAGGGGTATCAATGGTTGATCCTGCAAATGCACATTGGCGCATAGTATTCGTTTTTTAAGAATGACAATGCATGGGGCATGAGTTCAGGGTGAATTGATTTGAAACTCAAAAGGGTGGCACTACACAATATGGCCATAAGATGCCCATCAGAGTATTCCAAACCAAGCCTCCAGTCTCATGACTAGACGGAACAGAGTGGCTGGTTAACGCCACAAGCTTTCCAGAAAGCTTCTCTAGTTTCTGATGGCATCAATAGTAACCAATGGGTGAGATGCAGGATGAAAAATTACTTTAATTTATTTATTTTGTGCTGTTAAACTGCTTTTCTACCCCTGGTCAGGTGTCTCCCAATTAACCTACACCGAGGGGATGCAGAAACAATACTGGACTCTGAAATACTATTATTTTGTTTATGGCAGGGAAGAAAAGCCTTGGGAGTCTTCTACAAAAAAGCCTTTTACAACCCTGAACATGACAACTAGGCAGGTGAGGTTCCTCCCCCTTCTGCCTCATCTCATGTTGGGCCCAGGGCCCACAGAGCTGGGGTGGGACTGCAACTCTGTCCCACGATGCAGGTCAACTGCCCTCTCGATCACATGGATTTGGTTACATAACATATGTAAGACTGTACCATTAAGTTGGGAATGACAAATCTACACTTGCTCATACATACAAGCAACCCAAAACAAAAAGTTCCACACATTTGCTTAAATGTCTCATAAAACATGTAACAATTAGGCACAAATCCTTTTGTAAATTTGTAGTTTGTTAGGCTTCTGTCTTTCACAGAGCACCTCTCGGCAGTGTTTTAAGTCCCATTTGTGGCCGGACACTAGTACTCCGGTGATCCATCATGTTACGGAAGCAAAAAAAACATGTATAAAAAAGAAAAAAGTACAAGGTTCTTCACATTTGCGCTGGTAGTCATGGTCAGGAGTGCGGCAAATTGGCTGTGTCAGTTTTGGCAGTATGCATGTGTGGATAAGGGTGTGTGAATGTGTGTCTTGAAACTGAATTATGACAATACACAGACACATCAGTATATGTACACACTGAGAAGAATGGGTGGAAGAAGAGATCAAGGCCACATCTTCCGAGAGCCAAAGGAATTCCACCAGATCTGCAAAGGAAAATACAATAGTGTCACGTCTTCTAAAATTGAAAGCACTACAATTACTGACAAAGATGAAATATGGATGAAGAGATACCTACCTGGTATTACATATGGCTGACTGGGTTATGGCCATCTCCCCCCATGCCAGGGTGGCCTCCTGAGAGCTGCATGGGGGACTCCCCCACCACCCCAGAGACTTTCTCCTCCTCCCGTCGCTTCAGACACGCTGCTTTAGGGTTCAGGTTGCGTTCTGACAGGAGGGCAGGGAATATGAGTTTACATTGCATACAAGTCATTTATCCAACCGTCCACTGTGCTATAAAAACTATCCTTTATTAAAGAGACACATAAAACAGATTTTTCTGGTGTGAAAAATAGCTGGATGAAATATTCGGGATGGTTCTCGATGGTCCACTGAGAAAATAATATACACAGGGGACAAAGTAATACAGAGGTCAACATGTAAAAAGTGACAATACAAGAGATCTGGCCACAGTAGCCCTGCGTTACCTCTGACTTGCTGCTCCAGGTTGAGAATGACGTTGACGGCTTGATGCAGGATGAGCAGTTTGGTCTGAGGTTTGTCGTTGCTGAGGTGCAGCTGGCACATGCGGCCCAGCTCCTTGAAAGCCTCGTTGATGTCTCGCACTCGCAGCCGCTCGCGGGCGTTGTTGGCCACTCGCCGCTCTTTCTCACGCTCTACCTTTACCTCAGGAGGAAGGTCCTCGTCATCCTCATCCTCTTGACTAGAAGGCGGAAGACACGGAGAGGAATGAAGCCACGGGAGGACGGCACTCACAAACCAAGCAACTAGACTTTCAAAGAGTTGGGCCGCATGTGCCAGCTGCACCTCAGCAAAACATGCGAAGCAGCATAGACACCTACGCATTTAGCTGTCATTCTAAAAGAATCCTGGGTAGCACCAGGAAGTTATGTAGTTCTGAAAGTAAATGTATTAAAAGGAAGCTCCAGATACATTGTTAAGTCATACAATTGATCCGAATAGAAACATTTAATTTAGTCAAGACTAGGAAAAATAAGTTACCAATTGCAGTGAAACGCATTATAAGACTATTTGGTAAAAATACTAAATAATAATGATTTATCCCACATGGGTTGGAAATGTTGTTATCTTTTACCATTATGCTATTCAATGTTGCTTTGTTTGTCTATTACCATCAAACCAAATGAAAATGTATGTGCTAGGCTTTGCAGAACGGTATTTTTTGATATACAGTATTGGCTCCCCAATTGTGTGCTTTCAGCACACAAAGCACTATGGCCTATGGATGGAGAGACTTACTCATCTCCCGGGTCTGACAGGCCTGAGAGGCCAGAGAGGATCTGGAGGGTCAACGCCTCCTTTCTGAAAACAATGGGACATGAGGGGAGGGCATTACACAACTAGCTACCAATTCAATTAGTGACCAACTCAACTAACACAGCTAACTAGCAGTTGAAATTGTGCATCTACATCAGGGCTAATGTCATGCATTCCTCCTCGTATTTCTTTCACTAACATAATTTTACAACATTTCCACCTATGTGGGATAAAATCTTCTACAGTATGTTCATCAACCAATGGTAATACACAGGAATGCATTATCTGACCGTTGCCATTGTCAGTAGTCGGGGTGGGAGACGGTTGGTGATCACCTACCTTGCTCTGATGCGTTTGGTTTCTTTCTTCTCGTCCTCAGACTTGTCAGCGATGGAGTTCTCGTCGTCCTCCTTGTCCTCCCGCTTGATGTCCGAGCCACTGGACGAGTGTGTGGAGCGGGCCACACTTCCTGGCAGACCTGTGTTGCAGCACAGAAATGCACCTTCAGTATGTCCGATTTAGAGAACAATTAAGTAGCCCCATTATCTTAACGGCTTGTTTTATACATTAAATCAGGGAACAGGAGTAAAGGTCACAGGTCATGTGGGGGATGAGCAGTGAATCAGAGTGTGTGACTCACTGGTGAAGCCCTCTGGTTGTCCAGTGGACTGTGGGGGTCCGGAGGCGTGGTGACCGTGCAGCAGGGTACTGCTGGGAGGAAGGCCTGTGGGCTCCTCCTGGTGGTTCCCTCCCTGGAGAACAGTAACAAAACATGAGACAAACACAACATGCAACGCGATGGCAAAAGCTTTATTAAATCTGTTGCTTGGAAAGTTCAATACAAATCATCATCATAATCTCTAATGTAAGACAACAGGGGGCTAAGTCTTGGAGTCCGAGGGTGTGTTCACCATGGTAGGGTGTCTGTTGCTGAGGGCAAGGCCAGCATTGGAGAAGGCCTGAGAGAGACCTCCCAGGCCACCGTTGTGTACAGAGGACACAGCGCTCAGCAGGCTGTGCATGTCAGAGTGGGCTCCTCCTCCCAGGCCGGGAGGGCCTTGGACAGCGTGGCTACGCAGCACGTGGATGGCCTCCTCCAGGCGGTCCTCCATTTTGTTCTGCTGCAAGGAGACAGATGTACAGGGAAAATCTCAGTCACTATGTTGACTACTATACGATCACGTCAAATAATAGATTTTGGAATTATTTGGAGTGAAGAGGGCACACCAGGGCATGCAGTTGCCCTTCATAGTTGGGTGACAGGGCAGACTGCCCTGAAGGTCTTGGCCATTGAGATGCAGCTCCTGCAGAGAGAGAATAGAAGTGCCATATTTACACAGAACATCCTGTCCAACAAAATGACAGCTCTGATTTCCAACAGTAGATGGAGCTCCAGAACCATTTTTTAAGGGCTCCAGAGATCCAGTCAAACCCTTCACTAATACAAGCTACCAAATGCAGATATAATCCAGTATGAATACCTGCAATTCCCTGGGGTGAGCCCACTGGGGTGGAGGGTGTGGAGGAGAAGTTGTTACTGTTGTGGTCCGAGGGGTAGATCTAACCCACACAGGACAAAGTGTCTTTAGACAGTGAACAGCAGAACACTGAAAGAACACAATGCAGTTCAATCAAAAGGTCTGTAGGATTTTTTGTTGTTGAGAGGATTACTCACCGAAGCGAGAGCCTTCCCAATCTCATCCCCTGAGCTCCCTGCAGTGGTGCCTCTATTGGCTGTGGAGAAACGACAGCTTATTGACCTCACCCATTATTTAAAAGGCAGCAACTACTATATAAAAGGTCTCCAATAAGCTAGTGAGACCACTTTAAAGACAATGTTAAACCGAGGAGCAACACAACATATTTATCAGGAGAAGGACAAGGTAATTGGTTAACAAAATGCACAGTTGTCATGTGAGCCTTTATTGTACCCATGATGCTGTCTGCGCCGTTGATGGAGGATGTGTGGTTGTAGCTCCCAGACCCAGAGTGGAAGCCGGGCGCGAGACTGCCGTTCACCTCACTGCCGTGGAGAGGGTAGTTCTGTGGGGACAGAGGCAGGGGTTGACGCTTCTAGAGGGAAGACAGAACAGCTTGGGTTAGAGCAACTTGTATGGAAGTTGGATTCATCAGAGAGTAGAAATAGCATTTAAAAAAGAACTCAATACAACAGTTACTTGAATGTAAATTTTATGAAATATTACATAGTGTGGGGTTGTCCTCACCATCCTGTCCTGTGGGTTGATGGCAGAGAAGGATCCGGGCTGGCCGATGTGGGGAGAGTTCCCCAGCATGGCAGAGTAGCCAGACTGACCCAAAGGTCCTGAGGAGGCCCAAGGGTCAGAGGAGGGGTGGAGTCCCTCTGTTAACAACAACAGGGTTAGGCAATGGACTTACTCAAACATGACTCACTCCAGTGCATTTGAACTCAAAACACATTTTCATATACCTTAAAATAATTAAGTTAACATAAAAAATAGAAAAAAAAGAGGTTAGACTGTCATCACTCCAGGGCTTAACATAGTTACCTTGCATGTAAAAAGAGCCTGGGTAGACAGAGCCAGGTTTGGTGCCAGGATATCCTCCGTTGTCACGGGCATACTCATCCCCGGAGGAAGAGGCATACACCTAATGGGTCAAACAAATTTCACATTAGCCGTCATTTCAACAAAACACACCTGTGCCATGATATATACCTACAGTCAGCCTCCCCTAAAATAAAAGGGGTCTGCGCCTTACATCTACAATTGCCAAGATAACAAATGCACAACTGCCACTAATCAATGGTTTTAACGTTTAGCTAAGGGTTGTAGCACTAAGCAGCCAGGAGGTGGTGAGGGTGAGGCTGGCATGCCTCCCTTACTTATGCCGTATTCGAGAGCGGCACAGTGTGGCCATGCTGGGCACAGTGACGGTTACAATCCCACAGCACAGCCAGCACTTCCTCTCTCCCAGGAGCCCAGTGACATAGCAGGGTTAGTGCCTGCAGCACCTGCCCTCAAGCTATCCTTTCACCAGCAGCTCACACACTGAGATATGCACAAACGCACAACATTGTCCAGCCCATGACTTCAAATAAGCAAGGGAATCACATTTAAAATCATTTCTCCGATTTCTATTGTACCAAGACCGTGGGTTTGAACTAAAGGGGTATAGATAATACGCATGTATTGAATTAGGGGTGATATGGGTCCGTGACCCAATACTCTAATAGCCATTTGGTTAAATGGCCCTTCAAGGGTCCTATCAAGTTATTCCGAACCACAATGAATGCTACATTGAAAATGGCAAGCCATTCCAAACCTTTTTTCCCCTGCATGTGTCGGAAATGTCAAATCACTCCCCTAAAATTCAAATGGACACAAAGATCCCAGCTTCCTGACACTATAACCCATCACTCACGCTTTCTGGCATGTACGAGGTGAAAGAGGGAAGAGAGAGAGGCTATGCTGCAAAGAATGCTAAACCAGAAAACAGATTTTTTTTCTGTAATTTGATTTAACAGAGAGAAGTGGAAAGGGAATGGAGAGATGCACTTCTAATTACAGAGCCATCTGCCTGTTCCTGGACCTGGTCCAACTCCACAGGCAGCTGGGCTGAGGAGAGCCGAGGAGAGGGAGAGGGCTGAGAGAAGCGGGGGCTGGGTGCCAGTCAGCGAGAGAGAGCGAGGTTGCAATGGAGGGGGCGGGGGCAAAGAGTGGAGAGTGTGTGTGTGGGGGGGGAATTAAGGCGCTGATGATTTATGAAATAGGCAGAGATAAGGCTGGGGTGGGGGACAGAATAAGGTCATCTAAATGACTTAAACAAAGCATGATATGGCCAGGGGAGTCAGTGTGTGTGTGAATAGGGGCTTTTACTACCATCACGGTTCATTTGAGAGAACAAGGCGGAGATGGCTTCATTTAACAATAGGCTTGTCTTTCAGGGGAAACAATGTTGAGCGAATCCTCTGCTCTAGATAGATGTGTGGGGGAATGAAACAATGATTGCGGGTGGATAATTGTGTTCTTAGGAAGAAAGAATTTGGATTTCTGTGGAAAATTCTCACTAATGGCGGTTTAATGCAATTCAGGTTGTGACTGTGTGAGCATTTGTAAATCAAGTGATATAATATGACAATAGAATGGGCCTAGTAGAAAGCAATATCAACTTAGAGAAAATATCCTCTACATTAATAATACAACCACTGTAGTTCTGTATTATTACCACTGTGTGGCGCAGCGGTCTAAAGCACTGCATCTCAGTGCTAGAGGCATCACTACAGACCATGGTTTGATCCCTGGCTGTATCACAGTGATCGGGAGTCCCATAGCGCGGCACAAAATTGGCCCAGCTCTGTCCGGGTTCAGGAAGGGTTTGGCCGGGGTAGGCCGTCATTGTAAAATAAGAATTTGTTCTTAACCGACTTGCCAAGTTAAATAAAAGGTTAAATTACGGTTTCCCAACTCGGTCCTCGGGACCCTAAGGGATACAAGTTTTGGTTTTTGCCCTAGCACGCCATAGCCGATTCAAATAATCAACAAAACCAAAATATGCACCCCTTGGGGTCCGAAGGACAGACTTTGGGAAACGCTGGTCTAAGGAACTACATATACACATAGTAACAGTCAAAGATTGAGACACCTACTCATTCTAGCGTTTCTCTTAATTTGTACTATTCTACATTGTAGAATAATAAAGATATCAAAACAATGAAATAACACATAGGGAATCATGTAGTAATAAAAGGAATTCTTATATCAAAATATATTTGAGATTCTTCAAAGTAGCCACCATTTGCCATGGCGACAGCTTTGGACACCCTTGGCATTCTCTCAACCAGCTTCATGAGGTAGTCACCTGGAATGCATTTCAATTAACAGGTGTGCCTTGTTAAAAGTTAATTTGTGGAATTTATTTCCTTCTTAATGCGTTGGAGCCATTCAGTTGTGTTGTGACAAGGTAGGGGTGGTATACAGAAGATAGGGCTATTTGGTAAAAGACCAAATCCATATTATGGCAAGAACAGCTTTATTTAACCTTTATTTAACTAGGCAAGTCAGTTAAGAACACAGTTTTATTGACAATGACAGCCTAGGAACAGTGGGTTAACTGCCTTATTCAGGGGCAGAATGACAGATTTTTACCTCGTCAGCTCGGGGATTCGATCTAGCAACCTTTCGGTTACTAGCCCAACACTAACCACTAGGCTACCTGCCGCAAAGAGAAACAATAGTTCATCTTTAATTTAAGATGTGAAGGTCAGTCAATCCGGACCACTACAGGAAAGGAAGACCCAGAGTTACCTCTGCTGCAGAGGATGAGTTCAATAGAGTTACCAGTCTCAGATATTGCAGCCCAAATAAATGCTTCAGAGTTCAAGTAACAGACACATCTCAACATCAACTGTTCAGAGGAGACTACGTGAAATCAGGCCTTCATGGTCGAATTGGTGCAAAGAAACCACTACTAAAGGACACCAATAATAAGAAGATACTTGCTTGGGCCAAGAAACACAAGCAATTGACATTAGACCGGCGGAAATATTTCCTCAGGTCTGATGAGTCCAAATTTGAGATTCTTGGTTCCAACCACCTTGTCTTTGTGAGACACAAAGAGGTTAACGGATGATCTCTGCACGTGTGGTTCCCACCGTGAAGCATGGAGGTGTTGGTGTAATGGTGCTTTGCTGGTGACACAGTCTCTGATTTATTTAATAGTTGATGTCTTCACTATTATTCTATGATGTAGAAAACAGTAAAAAATAAAGAAACCTACTTTTGACTGGTACTGTATGCATGTATTAAAAAACGTATGTGGACAACCCTTGAAATTAGTAGATTAGGTTATTTCAGCCACACCCGTTGCTGACAGGTGTATAAAATCGAGCACAGCCATCAATCTCAATAGATAAACATTGGCAGTAGAATGGCCTTACTGAAGAGCTGTGACTTTCAACGTGCACAGTCATAGGATGCCGCCTTTCAGTTTGTCAAATTTCTGCCCTGCTAGCTGCCCCGGTCAACTGGAAGTGTTGTTATTGTAAAGTGGAAACGTCTAGGAGCAACAACGGCTCAGCCGCGAAGTGGTAGGCCACACAAGCTCACAGAACGGGACCGCCGAGTGCTGAAGAGCTTAGTGCGTAAAAATCATCTGTCCTCGGTTGCAACACTCACTACCGACTTCCTAACTGCCTCTGGAAGCAACGTCAGCACAATAACTGTTCGTTCCGGAGCTTCATGAAATGGATTTCCATGGCCGAGCAGTCGCTCACAAGCCTAAGATCACCATGCGCAATGCCAAGCATCGACTGGAATGGTGTAAAGCTCGCCACCATCGCACTCTGGAGCAGTGGAAACGCGCTTCACCATCTGGTAGTCCGACAGACAAATCTAGGTCAGGCGGATGCCAGGAGAACGCTACCTGCCCCAATGCATAGTGCCAACTGTAAAGTTTGGTGGAGGAGGAATAACAGTCTGGGGCCGTTTTTCATGGTTCAGGGCCCTTAGTTCCAGTGAAGGGTATTCTTACCACGACAGCATATGACAACATTTTATGATTCTGAGCTTCCTACTTTCTGGCAACAGTTTGGGTTAGGCCCCAGTGCACAAAGCGAGGTCCATATAATTCACACCTTTGGGAATTGGCCTAATCGCCCAACATCAGTGCCCGACCTCACTAATGCTTGTGGCTGAATTGAAGTAAGTCCCTACAGAAATGTTCCAGCATCTAGTAGAAAGCCTTCCCAGGAGAGTGGAGGCTGTTATAGCAGTAAAGGGTGGGGACCAACTCCATATTAATGTTGATGATTTTGGAATGAAATGTTCAACAAGCAGGTGTCCACATACTTTTCATGTAGTGTAGATGGCACCATATTAAGGGGTAACAATACGCCTGAGGAATGGCCTGTGTTGTGTGTGACATGGAGGTTAGGGGTTAGGGCAGGCCCTGATGTACAGGTATTAGAACTTTAGTTGAGGGGTCTGGCAGTTGGGTTAGAGAGCTAGAACTAGGCTACCACAGAGCTGAGGGTGCAAAGGGAGAGGGAGAGAGCACGGTGAGGGAGAGAGCACGGTGAGGGAGAGAGCACGGTGAGGGAGAGAGCACGGTGAGGGGGGGACGGAGAGAGCACGGTGAGGGAGAGAGCACGGTGAGGGAGAGAGCACGGTGAGGGAGAGAGCACGGTGACGGTGAGGGAGAGCACGGTGAGGGAGAGCACGGTGAGCACGGTGAGGGAGAGCACGGTGAGGGAGAGCACGGTGAGGGAGAGCACGGTGAGGGGGAGAGCACGGTGAGGGAGAGCACGGTGACGGTGGGAGAGCACGGTGAGGGAGAGCACGGTGAGGGAGAGCACGGTGGGAGAGCACGGTGCACGGTGAGGAGAGCACGGTGCACGGTGGGAGAGCACGGTGAGGGAGAACACGGTGAGGGAGAGCACGGTGAGGGAGAGCACGGTGACGGTGAGGAGAGCACGGTGAGGGAGAGCACGGTGACGGTGGGAGAGCACGGTGAGGGAGAGCACGGTGAGGGAGAGCACGGTGAGGGAGAGCACGGTGAGGAGAGCACGGTGAGGGAGAGCACGGTGAGGGAGAGTGCACGGTGAGGAGAGCACGGTGAGGGAGAGCACGGTGAGGGAGAGCACGGTGAGGGAGAGCACGGTGAGGGAGAGCACGGTGAGGGAGAGCACGGTGAGGGAGAGCACGGTGAGGGAGAGCACGGTGAGGGAGAGCACGGTGAGGGAGAGCACGGTGAGGGAGAGCACGGTGAGGGAGAGCACGGTGAGGGAGAGCAGGACCATCAGCAGTCATTAATCTCGGCTCAGACACAGGCTAAGAGGACTTGCGAGCAGCACGCCTCACAACTGGGTCACTCATAGGGGGAGGCCTACCAGACCATCGTGTGTGGCGAAGCATAAGCGGACGGGTTGAGGGGGGCAACCAGGGGTTTTACATTCATTTACACTAAAACCACATGGCCATCGCTCAAACTGTGGGAGCGGCTGAGAGACGGGCCTCAAACCCAGGCTGTGTTTAATATTGCCTATGTGGTGCAGTCACGAACCCTGGCCACAGAGGTTTCACTATGACCGCCTTCGCTGCGGTGTCATATATGCATATATGAGAGCACAGGAGAGTGAATGTGCCCATGGTTTGGGTTACAGAAAATGTTTGCGTAATGACAATATATCATTTTAATGATCCCTGGCAGGGGGCCTTCCACTATTAGTTAAAAAGGCATCAGGCACCCTGAACACACTGGACCATCTTACAGGGCATTAGTTCAACAAAAAAACTCTACAGTGTTATTTACTACTGTTGGTTATTTGGAGGCTTTCTCAGCATCTGTAGCATTTGTCAGTGGAGCACAATGTAGACTAAAGTTATTCATTTGGTACTCTGTCAGTAGTCTGAGCCCAGTGTTGTAGAGACTAAATGTTTGTTTGGAAGCTCTCTCACACGCCTGCCAGTTGTTTGTCTGAGTGAGCAGAGGCCCTTTGGCCCTGCCTGTTTGTCTGTCAGAGAGCTTCTGGAGCAGACAGAGTGGTAAGTGTTAGTGTGGGGAGAAGTGAAGGGGAGCAGAATGAACACTCACCGAGGAAGGCAGGCCAGGGGGTTTCCGGATCTTCTTCGGTTGGGTGTCTACAGGGATACAGAAGGTAAATCAGATAGCACGCTTCATAAAGGTTGACTGTTTAGGGCTCTATTTTCAGCTGTTGTTAAGACAGCACAATTGTCAAACGCACGCTCGCTGGAAATTTTGACCCGTTAAAGTCGGCGCTCTGCTATTTTCCAGCCCTTGCGCCAGGATTGGTAATTGAACTGTCTTACATGAGCTCGCTTGCGCCAAGGTGGGAGGGGTGGCAATATCTGAGGCATGTTCTTAAAAACATGCGCCAAAGTGCCAATTTCAGACAGCGCTGGTGGGAATATTTAAGACCAACCTAAATCTGGCCTTAATGGTAACGCTGCTGGTTATGGCACAGATTTTGACAGCGGAAGCACAGCCTGTCCAGGCGTGCCACACAGTGCCCTATGCACATGGTACAAGGAAAATATGTTTTTTGTTCCCGTAAACCTTGTATTGAGAGACATCAAAACAATATTTTCCCACTCGACTAAGGCAGGTTTTTTTGTCTGTCCCAATGCATTCGCCAAGTAGTCAAGACCCTCGATAAAGGGTTAAGCTCGTGACACCACTTTGAAATAAATTTCAATCACCAAAGCTTTATTAAAAAGGACACGTTCTGAAGCAGAAAAACAGTGAGCGGACATCCCCTTTGTATCTATGTACGTTATTTTAGCCAGCGCATGTTATTATTTTGGATGTGTGTAAAAAAAAACACTCAATGTAGGCTACATGTCCATATGCCCATAATGGAATGAGAGCTGAGATGATGCCGGTGACCATTGTATTTAGAAACTTTCAAGTTATTTTCCTGTAACAATTGCTTGTTTTCTCTTCCATTTTATAACAAAACAAGCACAAGTAGGAAACCCTTACCCTACTAGAATTAGAATCAGCTGTTTCAAAAGCAATTCACCAGGTGTTTTTCCTGGCCATGCATTAGCCAAGTAGTAACGTTTACTCGTGATGCTTTTGCATTATTCACATAGTGCATACTCAATTCAGGTTGTATCCATCCTCATTTCCAAAGAGCACCTCTTGTCTAATTACCAAAGAAACCCATTTCCAAACGTATTCAAATTATTTTGGGGCAGCAGGGTAGCCTAGTGGTAGGGCGTTGGACTAGTAACCGGAAGGTTGCAAGTTCAAACCCCCGAGCTGTTGTCCTGCCCCTTAACAGGCAGTTAACCCACTAGTTAAATAAAAGGTCAAATAAAAAAATACATTCAGTCCTATAACACCATATCAACGGCCAAGGATGTATCTTGCTTATTGAGAACGTGCCTCACACAATACAATTCACAGTAGCCTAGTATTATTTGTTTGAGCGATGCATAAAGATATGTAGGCCTATACTCGTTGAAGTCAATTACAACAATGTTCTGTCAACACTCCAAACACTGAATTTTTTTTTTTTTACAAGTATTACCAGTTTCTGTAGCCTATGTTATTTAATAAAGTGTAGCATCGACGAGAATAGAATAGCTAGGACGAGAATATTCCTGCCCCCAGCTAAATTGAACGACAACGCAAAGACCATCAATAACCTACAGAATTTGAGACAATGGCATGCACTATTAAGCCATGAAACACGTTGATTGGCCAGTGAGTGGCCAAGCCCTTTTCACACCTACAATTAATTTATTCATCAAAACCCAGTCCTTTCGCAGCACCGCCAGTTATTGCGCTCATAATTCCTGCTGTCAAAATAGCACAAATATTTCTGGCACACCCCAGACCTATAGCGCTACCGCCAGCACTAATATTTGCCATCGTGTTAGGTTTATTAAATTAGAGCCGTTAGTGTCTTGTTTAAAAATCAAATATTATTTGACCATATTAACGGTATTATTGTGTATTGTTAGCGTTTTTCACCCAGTTAAAAAGGTTAAAGCTACACATATATTTGGCTGAGACAACTTGTTCTATAATCTGACATAAAAAGGCAAGAGCCTGAAAAACATTTCTACAAAGAAAAGCTTTTCCCGAATCCATCTCTCTTACCTAGCTGGCCATCGGGAGGCCTCCTCCTGGGGTTGTTGGGGTACGATCCGGGGTAGAACTGAGAGGCAGACTTTAGCCCAGAGGGGGACATGGAATCTGGACTGGGCATGGCGATGTCACTGGGTAGGAAGCCAGGCTGGCAGAACAACACAAAGAGCAAGGGGTTAACAAACAACACATGCAGGAATGCATACAAAAACACATGAATGCACAGTTCTGGGAAATCCAGAACGCTCTAATTCAATGTGTTTCGGATGAAAGGAGAAGTGAGAAAACAGGGTCTTCCTTATACTGGAACCTGACTATGAATTTTGCTCAAATCAAGTTAGAATTGGTGATGTGTGCAACCTAAACTATGATCATAACATTTTCTAAGCAAAGGGGTCAGCAGTACTCTTACCTGGCCTCCAAACGAAGAGTATGGTACCCTCTCATTTTTACCTGCAAGACGAAATGTACAATTAGCGGGTTCCTTATGGAATGGAAGTTAATTTTAATTTTTCAAAATGACAAAGTAAAAAAATTCTTAGTAGCCATTTAAAATACAAAAGTAGTGATAAAGCGGGCTCCCCCTTTCAGAGCGCTCAGCTGCTAGCCAGACAAACCCCAAGGAAGCGTTTCTGCTTAAGTGCTCTTAACGTCCCCAGCACCCACTAAATACACATTACACACACAGTTTCTGGCACTTTGTCACTCAGATTCCATATTTTGTTATGACCATGAAATTGTTCACACCAACAGTAACCCCCGCTACTTATTTACAACCTATCCCCATTACAACAGTGGATGTGGTCCTTCTGTAGCTCAGTTGGTAGAGCATGGCGCTTGTAACGCCAGGGTAGTGGGTTCGATCCCCGGGACCACCCATACGTAGAATGTATGCACACATGACTGTAAGTCGCTTTGGATAAAAGCGTCTGCTAAATGGCATATATTATTATTATTATATATTATCCCAACCAGGGGTATTAGGACCCCTGGTGGTACTTTGCCTATCCACAGGGGGTACTTGAAAAGACTTATGAGACCACAGCCCTACTGGTAAAAATGCACGAGGGGGTAACTTCAGGGGTATCCGGGCAGAGCAAAATTCAGTTGGTGGTACAGTAACTGAAAAAGGTTGGGAACCACTTCATTACAACAGTGATAGACACAAAGGGACAAGCCAGCAGACTGAGTGTAGCCTACCTCCGATTCCTGAACTGAGGAAGGGAGATGACAGGCCCTCATGCTCATTGTAGTGGGAGCCATCTCCGTAGCCCTGTGGGAAAACAGGAAGAACACATGATGAGGACTGGAGTCCAAATCAGCAGAGTTCACTGAAGTCCTTCCATGTATGGCCAGTGCACTGGTTCATCCCAGTCTGTAAACTGTCATGCGAGCTCAGGAAATGTGCAGAATCCAGGCTCTAGAAATTTCTTAATCAGAAGTTGTTGTAATCAGTAATCACAGTTTGCTGCAGCCAATCTTCACCCCCTATACCCCGTTCCTGAAATGTACACCGAAATGAGCCAAGACAGTTACCGTGGCTGTGAAGCTGCAATTACCGTTGGGCTTTCACAGATGTAAAGTTTAGCGCAGAGCCTGCCAACACCCGACACTGATCCAAGACATTAGGTACAAAGTAAAAACAACCAGTCTGAATCTAAAGTTTGCCAACACACTCTGGCTGTTATCGTGTATGAGTGAGAGAGTTTGAGGGCCTATGAGGTGTCCCTGGTAATGCTTACCCGTCCTTGGTTGAAGGAGGGGCTGTTCTGTTCTCCAGGGCCCCAGGATCCAGAGCTACTGCGCTCGTCCAAAGCTGGATGAGAGAAACGGCGGGGTTACTCACTGACTGGTATAGATAGACAGCTTTAAAAACACACATAAGGTTGGGTGGACCATGGAAGAGACAACTTCCATTAAACTATTAGATCCGGACAAATTATACTAAGACCAGCAAGTTACAATGACTGTGGGCATGTTCCTCCTTCCTAGTACTAGCGCAAGTGTTCATTTGGTGTCAGCAATGGGATCGAGTGGCAGCAGGGCAATACCGTCAACCAACAGTGAAGTTAGGGGTAGGGTCCTATACCGCAAACCTATCTGTAGGCATGTAGCCATAATACAAGCCATCACTCAGGTGAACTTGTCAGCAGTGCAGGGCCCTGAGCCAATGTATGTCATTCACAAGAGTTAACTGGTTTAAAGGCAAAGCCACTGGGACATCAGGTCATCTTTAAGAGAATCTGCCATTGTTGCATTAAAGGGATAGTTAACCCAATTTACAACATGGCATTGGTTTCTTCAACTTGTAAGCAGTCCAGAGACAAGGTATGATGGAAATCCATGCAATATCGGTCCCCTGGCACAGGTTCTACATACAAACGTTTTCACATTTGTGGCACAAATCCCATTCAGGTCAGGGGACCGATATTAGCATTTTTAGCACCTCATTTCCAAATAATCCGAAAGTATTCAAAATTGACTGTGAAGCTCAAAGTCACTTGAGGTTTTGAACATGATGCACAAAAAAAATGTTAATATTGGTCCCATGACTTGAAAGGGATTTGTGCCACAAATGCTAAAATGTTAGCATGTGGAAATAGTGCCAGGGAAACTAAATAAAAGCATGGATTGCTATCATACCTTGTCCATAGACAGTTTTCCATAAACACTGTAAACAATCCCAAAGATCTAGGCAGAGACTATTTAAGGTAGGGTAAGGAAATCAATATGTATTTGTACATTTGGGTGATTCCATACATATCCATTTGAAAACATCAGTGAAAATCACCAGTCTAACGGAGGGGTCATTTCACTGATTGGCTGAGAAAGCAAACTATAAAACAGAATGTGTCATTGTCCAGCTTCTCATTGAAATTCATTCCACAGCAGTTTTGCAGATGCCATCATACGCTAAGCCATAAAACAACCAATAACATACATATTCAGTACACAAAACGTATAGGAATATGTTAAATTATTTCACAAGTGGTGGCTGTGGCATAGGAAAAACAAGGATTCTAAAGATTGGCGGAGCAGAAATTCCAAATACCCCCTTCTCCCATAGTCTTATCCGTTAATGCTACCAAGCCTCTCTGGAGACACAGGGCTTAATTGCATACTAATTTGCATAATTGTGCATATTAATGTAGTTGCCTTATGAATATTCATATTGCTCCTTTGATTTTTGCCTAATTAAAAAAATGTGTGCTTGAGAGGGAGAGTGTGAGGAGAGGGAGGGAGGGAGAGAGGGTCTGGGTGAGATGAGCGACTGACGGGTGAAAATGACTGATTAGGCTAACAGAGTGGTGCAAGCACCTACACACACTATGACAGCCATGATCTATGGAGCTGATGCCACTGGTATGGAGAAGCAGGGGAGCAGGACCTCCAAAGATCAGCCTTACTCAGTCACTGTCAGTGGGCTGAAAGGCCACACTCCTAACACAGCTACATAGTCACAACAGCACACAGGAGTGATGGACAACGAAATATGTAAGACAGGCTTTGCATGGACACCACTTCATCTAAAAACAGCCTTGCTGGCAGAGTTAGTTTACTCAACACAGACACGATCAAATAAGAGGAACCCCAGGTCTATAAAACAAGCTTTTCCATTATCCAGTGTCTACAATGGCTTTGTCCAGCAGCAACTCAATAATAGTATTTGGTGCCCACCTAGACCTACGCCACTTAAAAAGGCCTCCATTTGAGGCGTGACGCAGTGGTCTACGGCACTGCATCGCAGCGCCAGCTGTGCCACCAGAGACTCTGGGTTCGCGCCCAGGCTCTGTCACAGCCGACCGCGACCGGGAGGTCCATGGGGTGACGCACAATTGGCCTAGTGTCGTCCAGGATAGGGAGGGTTTGGCCGGTAGGGATATCCTGGTCTCGTCGCGCACCAGCGACTCCCGTGGCGGGCCGGGCGCAGTGCTCGCTAACCAAGGTAGCCAGGTGCACTGTGTTTCCTCCGACACATTGGTGCGGCTGGCTTCCGGGTTGGATGCGCGATGTATTAAGAAGCACTGCGACTTGGTTGGGTTGTGTTTCGGAGGACGCATGGCTTTCGACCTTCCGTCTCTCCCGACCCAGTACGGGAGTTGTAGCGATGAGACAAGATAGTAATTACTAACAATTGGATACCACAAAATTGGGGAGAAAATGTAACAATTACAATTTTTTAAGAGGCCTCCATTTGACGAGTGGGTAGTGTCTGAGATAGAATCGCCTTACTGAGGACAACTCTGACAACATTGTTCACACTTTGTGGAGTAATTAACTCAAAGGCAATTAAACAAGGTGGGGAGCTGCTGAGATGACAATGACACAGCCAGCCATGTTAAGAAGTGGGAGCCAAACACTGAGCCTACTGCCACAATGGAGGAAGGGAGGACAGGGGTAAAGGACTGAAGGAAAGGAGGAGAGGGGGACAGGAAGGGGGAGGAGACACAAGACAAGTGGAGGAGAGAGGGACATGGGTGTACGACTGGAGGAACAGAGGGAGTAAAAGGCACAGGGAGGAGAGAAGGACAGGGGTGTGAGATGAGAGGACAGACTTCATTGGTCCAAGTTCACTCGTCATTCTTTTGAAAATATTAATTTAATTGTTTGTGTAATGCTGTAATAAGTGTGATTGCATTTTATTCTCACTTTCTACCTGTTGAAACGTTGTGCCTCAACTTTATAACCTGATTCAGTAATGAGAATCTAGTGAAGGCCATGAGGGCAATTCTAACACTGCACAGGAGCAGCCAGCCACTGAAGAAATAATCATATTTTGAGGCACAAAACCTTCTCACATGGCAAAATCTAATATGCCACCAAAAGGCAGCCTGGATCGTTTCTTGCGTATGTCTTAACAACAAGATATAGACCTAATAGAGCAGCCATTTTCTAGTTTCAGCAGTATAGGGCATATCAGAACACCCCATGACAATCATCTGAAAAAATATTTGTGTGGGGGTGTGTGCACGAGCATTTGTCTGTGCGTGTGAACGGGGGTTGTTTGTTGTGGTTGGGGGGGGGGGGGGGGGGCTGTCCTGGGTGGGTGACGGGGGCCAGCAGCTGCAGAGGTGAGTGAGGGGACGCCTGATAGAGCTCCCTTTGCAATTAGTACCCCTCTGAGTACTTTTGTGTTGGTGAATAGCTCTGCTTTTGCCTTTCCCGCGCTGGATCATCTACTAGTAGAGGCACACTGAAGCCATGATGTCACGGGATACAGTTGGCCCAGGCAAACAGGAAGTTGACGCAAGTTACCAGGAGAACAATAAAGAACTAAACAGGCAGCTCTTTGTTATGGCCCTGTGATCCTATCATAATGGAGAAGGGAAGAAATGAAAAAAAAGCTAAATATTTTTTTCTCAACAGTGCACACAAGTGACTCCATGCAACTTATGAGACTTGTTAAGCAAATTTTCACTCCTGAACTTATTTAGGCTTGCCAAAACAAAGGTTGAATACCTCAAGACAATTCAGGTTAAAAAAAATATTACATTTGTTAACATTTCTAAAAACATCCCACTTTGACATTAAGTTATTGTGTATAGGCCTGCCTCTACATATCCTAATAAATCAAATCAAGTTGTCATTTCAGGACAAAGTGGAAGAGGTGGGGAAATATCATGGGGAAAAAGTAACATGAATCACAAACATTGCCTACTTCAATAGAAGTCCACTGTCAGGAGGAAAAACTGATGTAAAACTGCTAAAGTTTGTAATTTTATCCCTGTATTGAGGCTACTCCCTTTTGATTGTATAGTGCCTTCAGAAAGTATCCCACCCCTTGACTTTCACATTTTGTTGTGTTAGAGTCTGAATTTAAAAATGCATTACATGTAAATGTTTTGACACTGGCCTATACACAATACCCCATAATGTCAAAGTGAAATAATGTTTTTAGAATTTTTTAAATTTTTATTACAAATGTCTTGAGTCAATAAGTATTCAACCCCTTAATTATGGCAAGCTTAAATATGTTAAGGAATAAAAATGTGCTTAAGTCGCATAATAAGTTTCATGGACTCACTCATGTGCAATAGTGTTTGTAACATGATTTTTTTAATGACATCTCTAACCCACAGTTCCCTCAGTCAAGCAGTGAATTTCAAACAGAGTCAAACAACAAATACCAGCAAGGTTTTTCAATGCCTCGCAAAGGGCACATATTGGTATATTCGTTAAAAAACGCTGACCATGAATATCCCACTGAACATGGTGAAGTTATTAATTACATTTTGAATGGTGTATCAATGCACCCAGTCACCGCAAAGACAGAGGCATCCTTCCTTACTCAGTTGCCGGAGAGGAAGGAAACCGCTCAAGGATTTCACCATGAGGCCAAAGGTGACTTTAAAACATGTTCCAGAGTTTAATGGATGTGATAGGAGACATTGTAGTTACTGTATAATTACCAACCTAACTGACAGACAGACAGAAAAGGAGCCTGTACCGAATAAAAATTCCAAAACATGCATCCTGTTTACACCAAGGCACAAAGTGATCCTGTAACAAATGAAATTAATTTTATGTCCTGAATACAAAGAGTTGTGTTGTGTTGGATTTGCCCAAAACATATCACTGAGCACCACTCTCCATATTTTCAAGCATAGTGGTGGCTGCATCATGTTATGGGTATGCTTGTAATTGTTAAGGACTGGAGAGTCACTAAGCACAGGCAAAACCTGGATCAGTCTGCATTCCACCAGATTATGGGAGATTAATTCACCTTTCAGAAGGACAATAACCTAAAACACAAGGCCAAATCTACACAGGAGTTGCTTACCAAGACAGTGAATGTTCGAGTTAGTTTGGACTTCAATCTACTTAATAATCTATGGCAAAAATCTGAAAATGATGTCTAGCAATGATCAACAAACAATTTGACAAAGCTTGAAGAATTTTGAAAAGAATGGGCAAATGTTGCACAATCCAGGCGTGGAAAGCACTTTGATTTACCCAGAAAGACTCACAGCTGTAATCGCTGCCCATGGGGCTTCTACAAAGTATTGACTCAGGGGGGGGATATATATATATATATATATATATATACAGTATCAGCCAAAGTTTGGGCACACCTACTCTCATTCAAGGGTTTGTTTATTTTTACTACATTGTAGAATAATAGTGAATACATCAAAACTATGAAACACAGAGAATAATGTAGTAAACAAACAAGTATTAAACAAATCAAAATATATTTGAGATTCTTCAAAGTAGCCAGCCTTTACCTTGATGACAGCTTTGCACACTCTTGGAATTCTCTCAACCAGCTTCATGAGGTAGCCACCTGGAACGCATTTCAATTAACAGGTGTGCCTTGTTAAAAGTTCAATTGTGGAATTTCTTTCCTTTTTAATGCATTTGAGCAAATCAGTTGTGTTGTGACAAGGTAGGGGTGGTATAAAGACGATAGCCATATTTGGGAAAAGACCAAGTCCATATGATGGCAAGAACAGCTCAAATAAGCAAAGAGAAACGACAGTCCATCATTACTTTAACCTTTAAGACATGAAGGTCAGTCAATGTGGAAAATTAAGAACTTTGAACGTTTTTTACAAGTGCAGTCTCAAAAACCATCAAGCGCTATGATGAAACTGGCTCTCATGAGGACCGCCACAGGAAAGGAAGACCCAGAGTTAACTCTACTGCAGAGGATGAGTTCAATGGGAGTTAACAGCCTCAGAAAATGCAGCCCAAATAAATGCTTCAGAGTTCAAGTAACAGACACATCTCAACATCAACTGCACTGCTTGAATCAGGCCTTCACGTTCAAATTGCTGCAAAGAAACCACTACTAAAGGACACTAATAAGAAGAGACTTGCTTGAGCCAAGAAACCCGAGCAATAGACATTAGACCGGTGGAAATCTGTCCTTTGGTCTAATGAGTCCAAATTTGAGATTCTTGGTTCCAACCGCCATGTGATTGTGAGACGCAGAGTAGATGAAAGGATGATCTCTGTCTTTGAGACACAGAGAAGGTGAACGGATGATCCACCGTCAAGCATGGAGGAGGTGGTGGTATGATGGTGCTTTACTGGGGACACCGATTTATTTAGAAATCAAGGCACACTTCAAAAGCATGGATACCACAGCATTCTGCAGCGATACGCCATCCCATCTGGTTTGTGCTTAGTGGGACTATCATTTGTTTTCAACTGGACAATGACTCAACACACCTCCATGCTGCGTAAGGGCTATTTGACCAAGAAGGAGAGTGATGCATCAGGTGACCTGGCCTCCACAATCCCCCGACCTCTACCCAATTGAGTTGGTTTAGGATAAATTGGAGCGCAGAGAGAAGGAAAAGCATTCCAGGTGAAGCTGGTTGAGAGAATGCCAAGAGTTCAAAGCTGTCAAGGCAAAGGGTGGATTCTTTGAAGAATATGAAATATAATTTGATTTGTTTAACACTTTGTTACTAAATGATTCCATGTGATATTTCATAGCTTATGTCTTCACTATTATTCTACAATGTAGAAAATAGTAAAAAGAAAAACCCTTGAATGGGTATGTGTCCAAACTTTTGACTGGTACTGTATGTAAATGACATATTTCTGTATTTTATTTTCAATAAATGTGGGGTATTGAGTGTAAATGGGTGAGAAAGTCAGGCTGTAACAAATATGGAATAAGTCAAGGTGTACGAATACTTTCTGAAGGCACTTTATATTTGATTTTATAACAAGGGGATTGAGGGATGAAAAAAATGAAAAAAAGAAACGACAGTAACACATCGCAATATTATTGCGATACTTGACTCCAATTAGTAATTTTTTGGACTAGGTAGCATTAACTAGCGCTAATCAGCTGTAACTGCAACACAACTACTTTTTCATCCTACAACTTTGTTTCATCTTCTTAAATAGTGAGCCAACATGTTTTCAGCACTTTTATTTCCATGACTGATGAAAACATCAAAGTGCAATACTTTGTAGCTTACACACAAGCCTGAATTGTTGTTTATGGACACCCTGATTTTGCTCCACGGATTGATAGGCTTGTCTCAATCTCATATAGATTCTCTAGAGGTTGGCATCTATGGAGGTTTGTGCTGTGGCACTCAAATGCTATTACGAGATACCTGGAGTTCTCTGAAAGTTAAATGTGACAGCATGAAGTATCACATTCGAATGGTGTCAATGACCAAGGGGCACACTTAGGACGGGGGCAGGAATTAACTCCTCACTGCTAAGTAATTGCCTGCTGTAATAGAAACAAACACTGAGTCCTGCCACTGATCCCCATTCAGAGGGCTCCTACTCTAGCCAGCGCTCCATGCTGGGCCAGTTAAGTGCCCCAGAGCTGGGGGTGAGGGGCATTGTCTCAGGCTCAAGCCATTTCCTGTGAACCAGTGGGGGGAAAAGTCCTGTGCGGAGTTGGGGGAGGAGTGTTTTACACTTCGGGGTGGGGGAGTCGTTTCAAGTCCATAAGCCCTTTTCCGTCTTTGTTCCTCTGTGGCGGAGTTTTCACTCTGGGGGCCGCGCAGTGTGACTCCATTTCACACTGCAGGTTGGCAGGGTGACAGTGGGAAGGAACATGACTTACTAATAACATTCAGCAAAAGCTACTAGCTTCCACAGGGGTTTCAGGTGTTTAAGGTGGGAAAATACAAGCAAGTTTTTGTATATTGGTGCTAGAAAAAGATGCAATGAAAAAATAGATAGATATATAGATCGCATTTCCTAAATTGAGATATTGCCATCAATTAAAAGGGTTACCAAGATAGCATGTTCATCACCCTATCAAAAAAAAGATGGGTCTCATTCAACAACCATAAATGAAGACATTCTGCTGAACTCCAGAAAGCTTTTCTCTTAAGTGTCATCCAACAACACAGCGCTCAAAGGCACGAACAGTGTCCTGAAGCTTCAGCACAGATGAATAATCTTGGTTAGATCAAAGAGGGGAAATGTGAACACATGGAGGGACAGAGCAGGCTCTCACGTTTCCAGAGGAGAACTCGGATCAAAGTAACTAGATCTGGCCAACTTACTACCAGCACTAAAAGGTGATGAAATAGTGTCCGCACACAGAGGATGTAAGAGGTCAATCCAAAAAAAATCTCTATTTTAATTTTACTAGGCAAGTCAGTTAAGAACTGCCTTGTTCAGGGTCAGAATTACAGATTTTTACCTTGTCAGCTTGGGGATTTGATTTTGCAACATTTCAGTTACTAGTTCAACGCTCTAACCAATAGGCTACCTGCCGCCCCATATACAGCATCTTTAATTATATAACCAAGTGAATGGGTGAAGGCATAGTGCAATAGAACCAAAGCACTAACCACTGCCCTAGTACTTCCAACCAAAATATTTTGTCATTACATAACCATTCTCCATTACTTAATGACCCTATCAAAAAAACTAAAGCTTCATACAATAAAGTTTAAGTATGGCCCTGCAGGATATTCAAGGCTCAGGATGACAGGATCTTGCATTCAGAATAGAATCTTACCTGATCCACCAAACTGACTGCTAGCGAGTGTCGTCGGTCTGTTCTTCCCATTAGCCACAGGTGGTGCAAACATCTAGAAGAGGTGGGAAATAAATTCATAAATACACCTTCATTGAACATACAGTAAAACTAGATCATCTGTGATATGAAATGTGGGCTGGACACAGATAAGAGTGATCCCTGGTTACAGTGGCTTGTTTAACATGCCATCTCATGAGCCACTGTATGTTTCTGCCTCTTTGGCATCTGGGCCAGCGACAGCCATACTGCAGCATTTTCAGCCAATCCTGGCATAGCACGGCACACACACACACACCTTTGTCTCTAGTGGGTTTAGAATCCTTCTCTAGCTACTACTTATGGAACCATGGACGCGTTTATGATTTGAGTGGTGGCTACACAAATGATGTGCATAGCAAACCAAGGTCTTGATTGAGGGCATGATAGTTGATACTCCACACACTAGTGGCCCATTAACTGACAGAGGAAACAGAACCAATGGAATTTCCCAATGTTACACATCATAAGGCTAAAATAATGGAGGAAATCAAATACATGGGCAGATCACATTAGTAAGCTGTGGTTAGTGGAGAGATATCAATTAGTGTGGGACATCAAGTCTGATGACAAGCGTTTACCTTAATTAGAATTCCTGGTCTTGAATCCATGGATGTCCCCCGTATAAGGTAATTTTCCATAACAATACTAAGGATATTACATTTATTCAGAGAGAAACACTGCCATGAATGTCAACTCAAAAGCCCAAGACAGAAATCATATGGGAGAAATGGGAAAAAAATAACAGGCCGATGCCAGCAAGTGGATAAAAATCCTAACCAAAATCCCATTGATCTGACCATTTATAAAGACCTGCTATTCAAGAGACACAAATGACAGGGCTACCCCATTTCACACAGCATGTATTGAGGTGAATATGATGTAAGGTTTTTCAGCTGTGTATACTTTGAGAGTGCCAGAACCACTCAAGAGTATGGAGCATCCCTTTAAAAGTCCTGGAACTTATCAGCAATCAAACTATTGCAAGGTTGAGCACAAAATAAGATAAACCAAACTCGGAGCAAAATATAAACATAACTGCAAACATAGGAATCAAATGCATCTAGTCTAAATAAATCTTCAGCATTCAGGTCAACCCAAACCATAAATCAACCTTACTGCAGATTATGTTCTCTCATGTTCAAAGACTGATTTAAAACCCAATGAATAAACACATTGGACTTGTGTTTTATTCAGGTGACCTTACTTTGATGTGGGATGGGGTAAAACAGACCGCCCCCCCAAACGACATCTGGGGGGAAATTAAGCTACTTCTGCCATGCAGGAGTTAAAGGATAAAAAAAAAGCATGAGGTGAGCGATGTAACGGGCCCGTCCCTCCCCATTCATCTCTCTCGTCCACCCTACCGTCCACCAGGCCCAGCAGCCCTTATGACCTGGCCCCAGACCCCTAGACCACTCTCTCTTACCGCACTGAAATCCAGGAGGTCGTTGAGTTCCTTGTCTTGTGTTCCCACTGCAGCCATTCTCTGCTGCGGCTGCTCGTTCATGCCCCTCAGTCTCTAACAACCCTACGAGAGAGATTCGCAAATAGGATAGACTGACTTTTAATGGAACCAGACTAGAGAGTACAAACACATTGAATGTGACTGAGAAAAAAAATATCACACTAGATATTACTGGCTGATATTACTAAAGAATTCATGAGTTCTATCACTTGTGAAAATGAGTGAACATACAGACGGTAACATACTGCTTTTTCGGCCTCGTCATTGACCCTTACCTACCACTATCTATGGACACAGATGAGTAAAGAGTTGAGTACCCAGACTAATAGTTAAAGATCCTTCCCCTCTTACTAAATGATTTCCCAGAAGCCCTAGAACCTTAACACTGCCGCCTGATCGCCTCTGACTTTTTCATGGTAATAGTTGTCGTCAGACGTGGGTGAGGAGTCAAGGCTATTTTGGCATATGGACACGGTTGCTCAAACAATAGGCCGGAAAAATGGGAAACACTATTTTGTTGTAACAGAGTTACAAGTTTGGCCAGTGCATTCATTAATTGGTAATAATAACATATGAACAACTACAACCTAAAGAACAACCAGAGAATGTCATCAACTCCTTTGGGCATGACCAAATAAGCTACTAATAGTGAGGCTCACTACACAGGCTGCAAAGAAGAGAATCAGACGTTCTATGTGAAACATGTAAGCCTGTTTAGTTTTTGTATCCCTTATCCAACCTTTAGCAAGAGTAATCACACTTCTGAGAACATGTCTTCCTTTCTGATGCTTCCACAACAAATCACACGCACGTCAATCATCCAATTCTATATGAAAGTAAAGTATATTAGGTTTACAATTAGACATAATTGGGACCATTGTTTGCACTGGGTAATAGGGGTGAAAGGCAGAGCTAATGGATGTATGCAAACATGTCATTACCAAATTACCATATGTCAGCGCAGAGGAACCTTGTCAAATGAAAAAAATATATATAAAAAATAAGCATGAATACTGGATTTACCCTGTGTTTTGCATTCCAACGTGCGCCTGAGGCACAAAGGGTAGAGCTTGGATGCTCAGCAGCAGCAGTACATGCCACACAAAAACACTGCCAGTGCAACTGGAAAGAAGCACTAGGGCACCAACAGGTGGTGTACTTTTACCACATTCTTTGTAATCCATTAATAGTGCAATTTGCTTTAATCAACAATATAGGGGCTTAAACCAGAAAATAAACGCAACTTCTCTGAAGTAAAAGGTAAAAGACCAGATTTGTAACAATACATCCATTTCAAAATGAAAGCTATTCTTACTTTCTTATTTGTCACACATAGGGCCTAGTTCCTTAGAGCCAAAACCACACTGTGGGATCAAGGAATTTATGTGTTTGGAGTTTCAGCCAATGATGCTTCAGCATATTGAAACGTGAATATATTCTTTGAAGGCTGAGAATACCTGTGTAAAAAAAAAATTCAAAAGGAGATCAAATTTGACCATACAAATGGCTATATACCATGCAAAGGATCCATCAGGAATAGGCCTTTGTATTGAAAGTGAAGTCAGGTTAGGCCTACATAACCTAACCTTGAATAAAACAAATTTAATACCCTAATATAACACTAGGCCCAAGCGTAAATAAGCCTAATGTTGCTTTGCCAGACTTTCGGATAAGGTGGTAGGCCAAGGATACACAAACCTTGCCAAACATAAACCATAAAAACATTTACTGTTCCAAAATGTTGTGGGCATGTCTTGATAGTTAAAAGGAATTTGTGGATACACACATTTTACAATGCAGAATTGCATATTTTGCTACTGACCATACAAACAATATTCGGTTGCAACAGATTACGTCTATGGTTGCCTTGTACACATGCGAGAGACAAGGAAAGAAGTCCTCCAAGTGCAAAACTAGGCCTATAGAATGTATTTCTAAAGGGAACACGTTTTTCTAAAAATGATTAAATATAAATATATACACGTTCGATAAAACGGACCTAATAGTCCTCAAATATTTGAGATCTAACAGCAAAATAAAATCCATTGGGATAATGTACTTCGGAAAATATTCGAGCAAATTGAAGCCAAATCACCAACTAGTAAGTAGAATGTGAGCTTTGGATAGTTGTGTTAATATCATAACAAATTGCTTATGTTTGAGTTTAAATAAATTATATTCAACTGTTGCTTCTTAGAAACAGAATATAATGTCAATGTTGCCAACCAGAATGTAACATCGACAGAAATAGAAGCAAGCAGTGTGGACATCATGATCAAATGTATAAAAACAAATCTGCTCAGTCCAACGATAGTTCGTTACAATACATTTGACCCCACATTGTTCCGCGTAGTTTCCAAGACTGAAACAACGTAAATATTTATTCCAGATTATAAACTCTTCTAAACAGCCAGCTATCCGTTTCCAATGATAACAGGCCACATCTAGGTCCTATATAGCTATACTGAAAAGGGATGCTTTTCAGCCGGAGGATATTCAGGTCCAAAATGCTCAATGTAGTGGAATATCTAGCTACACAAAGTTTAAAATAATGAATTACCTTTAAGAAAAGGGATTCTGAAAGATACTGAAAAAAGTGGCCTCTGAATAACTGCGAAAGACCTTGAAATAATGCAATAAATATGTTGCTTCTTTTGAAATATTACAAAATATAACTCAAGGTTAGTTTGCATTTGAGTTCGTTCAGAGAGATGGTGGAATTTTCTGCCAAATGTACAATAAAATAAAATAAAGTCTAGCCTGCTTAACCACTTTCATTAAATTAAGGGGTGGTGGTTTTGTGTATTATTGGTTATAGAAAGGTTTGTTACTTGCTTTACATTTGTTATGCACCTTTAAAATGGCAGGGTGAACAAATGAAAGCACAAGTTTATAATGCCCCTCAACATTATTTAGGCTACAGTCAATTCGTTTTTCGTCATAACCACATAACAGGCTTCTTTATTGGAAAATTGAGACTGGCAAACACATCATAATTAGTCATATTCAGAATAACCTTACAATATATTTATGGTGAACAAAGGACTAATTTCCCTCACTACACGGTTGGTGCGGAGACCATCACACACTTGATGGCTGAACTCGCCACCTTACTAGAAACCAGACAAAAACTTACACCCCCCCCCTGCTCCAACCACACATTCCCAAAACTTTTGATAATTGTAGAGTCATACGTTCTACAATTGGCCTACATTAGGTACAATGAATTCGTGCATTTTAACGACTACATGCGAGTGTGAAACAGAAACATTTTTACCTTTAATCTTCAAATGTCTGGCATCCAACAGTAAAAAGAAAGGCTGAGTATCGCAGGGGGAAAAAACATAAAACTTCAAGAGAATTTCAACCTCAGCGCGTGAAACACATTGGATCGCTGTAGATGTCTTCCTTATTCCTCTTGAACCTTGCTCTGTTACACTACCAACATCATATCATTAGTACAATGTAACCAGTCCGAATCCAAACAATATCTAGTTATTAACCTCACGTCTTCCTTTTTGTTGTTACAATTAAGATGATTTCATTCTTCTAGTAGACATCTTAACCACCTCCGTCCACATTGTCAAAAGCAACAACGTATCCCTACGCATGAAATGAGGGCCCCAACGCCAGCGGTGTCCGATTTCAAACGCCTATAGAAAGACAACCTATTTGCTCATAGGACAATAAAAAATATTAGATATAACGATCTGCATTGATGTAACAACCGCATATGTTAGTTCGTTGGTCAACAGTTCATGGTGTTCTCTTCAAAATAAAAGAGATCTAAAGGACTACGCCTTTCAGCGGAAGGTTATTGTAGGAAAGTTCACTGTGATTACACAGCAGTTTCCCGAGATGGATTGATAAATCCGTAAGAGCATAGCCAATAGAAAAGCAGGTATGAGTGACAAGCAGACACAGAAGCCAATAGCCGATCGGAAATACATTTTGGAACCTCCCTCTTCTTGACGCTTGCTTTTGCTGTGTGATAATGAAGGCTGTGAGGGGGGCTACAGTGTAAACTCTGACATCATTTTAATGCTGTGGTTATCGTTTTTTTCTCGCTCTACATTTTGAAAGCGTAGCCCCAGCCTACTCTAAGCGGATGGGTGAAATGGTCAAATAAATAACATTCATTGCCTATGTCAACCACACACTATACTAGTTGTATTGGTTTATAGGCTATGTGCACCGTAGTATCAACAGAGTGGACATCACCAAATTGTTGTCAGACCTTATGATCTAGCCTTTAATCAAATTAAATTGTATTGGTCACACACATATTTACCAGATATTATTGTGGGTGTATTGCAATGCTTTCTCAGAGTAATAGGCTGTTCTACATTATTATAATTTTGTCTTTCTTTTTTAAGGTCAGATAGACACCACATGTCTAACAGTATGACAACGTTAGACTTTAACCATTTTTCTTTTGACAATTTTCTTACCTAATCAATTGTTTCCCTCTCAATTCTCACCTTAAAACTGCTCACACCATTGATAAGCCTATCTATCCCGTTTTTACTAAATGTTTGCCAATCAATGAATAATATATTTTTTAAAGATAATAGATAACTATGTTATTATTGGGCCTGAGTTTTTCTTGACCTGGTGATATGAACAGAGAAAACTCTCTAGACACTAAATAATGTTGATTGATTACGTGCTATTTTCACTGTGGACACAATATTTATTGACAAAAGCTGAACCTTAACCATAAAACTAAACTTCCTTGGTCTTCTCCACTGAGAGAGGACGGAAAGAAAAGAGTATGGGATCACAGAGTACAGGATTTTAACAGAGCATGAATGTGGGGGGAGGGGAGGAGGTCTGGCTGCAGAGAGAGCGCGAGAGAGACAGAGAGAGAGCATGTGTTGAGAGACGAAGAGGCATATATTGAAGTCTACGTTTTGGTGATTAAGACGTTAAGAAAAAAAGATATGACTAAAATAGCTAGTTAGTTAGATTATATCTTTCTATAAATTACCACAAAAGATACACAGCTTTGGAATGTCAATGACTTTAAATCAACCTCACTTCCCCTAATAAAACAAAACCAAATGTTTTTACACTGAAGGGCAATATATATGTAAACTCTAAGCGCATCACACACTATTGGAAATATATGTTTTAATCAGCTTATATGTTTCTTATAGCATGTCTTATGTGTTGAGACCAGCTGACCAACTCCAGCTGGTCTTATGTTATTCTAATGGCTGCTTTATAACTAATGTCAGAGGCTCCGCCTTAAATCTTGTCATACAGGGTTCTCCAACCCTGCTCCTGGAAAGCTACCATTCTGTAGGTTTTTGCTCCAACCCTAATCTAGCACACCTGATTCTAATATTTAGCCAGTTGATAAGCTGAGTCAGGTCAGTTACAACTGGGGTTGGAGCGAAACAGTAGGGTAGCTTTCCAGGAACAGGGTTGGAGAGCATTGCGTGTAGAAACTACAAACCCTTTAGATCAACCATGAGGCAAGGATGCGATAAGGAATGCAATGACCAACATCAAGTTCAGACTGGCTAATGGGTAGATAAACATGTGATGATGATGTTGATGATGAGGATGATGACAACCATTTGTGTTTGTGGTCCAAGTTGTGGCCAAAGTTTACAGTTGGAAAGCAAAGATTTTGTATGGAAATTATTAAAAGCATCAACTAAATATCTAACTGTCCATTCACTTAGGATAGCCAGGAGAGAGAGAGGGATTGGCTGCCAATAGAATATATAGGTAAATAATCACGGTGTCCCCTGGGTAGGAGAGTCTCGGCAGCACAGTGCATTAATTAGTCCCAGGGACCATCTGTGGAATGTAATGGGGTTATTGCCTACAAATTCACATATGGGCCATAAATACCTTTACTAACACACTGAACACATTGATGGAAGGCAGGGAGAAAAAACACAGAAAATTATCCCTGCTGTCAAAAAAGGACATCTGATTCACTTATCTGACAGCCACTTGAAAAATCCGGAATTAAGGTATCTATTCATCAAAAATAAAAATTTGAACAGATGGAAACATCTGTTTGAAAAGGAATTGGCAGAAGAAAAAATATATTTTTCCACTATTGGGCCCTGGGTAAGAATAGTGCTGTTGTCAGTGTTAGCAATGAGGCTTGTAAGCTCTCCAAGTAGTTTGTATTAACAGCTGGGCCTGACATGGAGAGCATGTACAAGGGCAGCCAGAGTGAAGGGGGGGGGGGGGTTAAAAAAATTGTCTGAAAACCTTTAACTAAAGGATCAAAGACATGAATTCATAGAAAATTGGAGTGGATAGTGAACTCCAAGAAATAAAGGTGGAGTGGAAGATGAAAAAATGGACATAAAATGGAGTATTGATTTGAGTTAAGTGTACCTGTAAATGTTGTATCAATAATGTGTGTGCCAGGGAAATAGACAAGTGTGATTTAAAATCACATCATTTAACCATCCGTCATATTGCAATGGTTGTTTATGATTAACAGGTCGCAGAATGGTAGCCTGGCAGCCCCAGATCATGATAATCATATATCATTGTCACTGGAAGAACAAATGGATACCAAAATACTGTATATTTAATATACAATCTTCAAATGCATTAATAGTACAATAGACAAGACAGAATGTATTTGGAGCGAGAAACAGACATATTTGCCCTCATTACTTCCTTCAAGCCATTCCCTGCCTCCTCTCTGTAATTAACCCCAGATGCACGTAGAAAAATTAGCATATATTTTGCACATTGGTGCTAATCGGTCATATATTTGGGCATGTATAAAATATTCAAATGTATACAAATCTTTGAATATAGACCAATTCATGTAAGTAATAATTGTGTACTAAGTGTACAAATAATGCAATATTAGATGTATTTATCAAATTAATTATGTAAAGAACAGAAACAAATAAACAAAGGGGGATTCACCACTCCTGGGAGAACAAGGAAAAAAAGCCTTGTGGGCCAATGTTCTCTTTGTTCCATTTTACACTAAACAAATGGCAGCATGTACCTTTCCTCTTTATGTTTTGTGGTTTGGTGCTACCTGTCTCAACAGTCTCTTACATCTTTTTTCAAATCCAGCCCTCCTCCCCAGCATCCTCTCTGTTCAGTCTATAGAAAGCCACTCATGCAAACCACATCACCAGGTTATATCACACAGCAGTGAGACAAGCTGCTCACTACACTGAGCCCCTAACAGTCAATGACTGAGTAATGGTAGAGGCTTTGGATTGGTTGTGGGGGAAGGGCAGAGGTGCATAGGGTTCTGATCACACAAGAAACTAGGCCAAGACCGACAACACTTCAAACGCTAGCCCCTCCCATCACTGCAACTTGTTACAGGATCAAGACAATCCCTTGAGAGAATGTCATTAACCAGACATAAAAAAGCATTTTGTCCACAACATGTGTATTTAGAGCATAAACCTTATGTATTTGGGCAATGATTCATATTTCCGTACCCCTTGAAAGCATTGCTCCAATGAAAGGGGCTGAAGGTAGCAGGGGATAGATTGATAGCGTTGGCTGGATGCCTGTATTTTGAGTCTATCTCTGCAGAAGTAAAGGGGGAGGGGAGGAGGACCTATCTGTTGTGCTCTCTGTACTCATGGTAAACTGACCCCCACAGAGCAGAAACTATCCAAGCTCAGATGCCCACCTGTGTAATATCAGCAAGGTGCACAGTGAAGAGTGTTTAACAAGCTACAAGGCCAGCTAGCTATGAGGAAAGACAAGTTTAAGACTGTATGTGATGTGAAGACACCTCAAATTCAAATAATTCATAGATAATCATGGTACACAAATTACCCCCATGGTACACCCCCATGGTACACAAAGAATAAGTTAAATGTGAACACAAATGTGTTCTGTATTATACTTCCAATATAGTATATTGCATTTGACTGAAACTATAATTCCCAAAGAGCTTTTTGGATTGACTTTAAAATGAATCTCACAACCATCCCAAAGCTAAAATGAACATAATGCTGAATGTCACAGACAAAAACAAATCAACTGTGTATTAACAAAGCCCAACAAACCCTATTGTCCCATTTTAACATGAGGTGGATTCCTGACCACTACCTTTCTCTTGTGTTTTTTGACACCCCTCCTGCCATCTTGAAATCCCATTATTGCGCAGTAATTCCATGGGTAGCCCCTGTTCTGCAACCCACACTTCAGGTACGGTGAACAGAACACTGTCAGGCAGGCACATTAGAACCCCCACCACGGAACAGACTTGCGGTCCCATGAGTGAGAAGGAGAGCAAAAATGTGGTAGTGCAACAAAAGACAGAGAAAGAGACAGAGACACAGAGACACAGAGAGAGAGACACACAGAGAGAGAGAGAGAGAGAGAGAGAGAGAGAGAGAGAGAGAGAGAGAGAGAGAGAGAGAGAGAGAGAGGTCCCTGGCAATATCAAAACTTCCCAATCTTTGGTCGCTTGACATTTTGTAAATATAATGTAATAGTCACATACTGAGTAGGAAGTGTGGGAGGACAAATTCATATGATTACAATCAGATCAAGGTTTGAATTGACTCTAAATCAATTGGAGCAGGCATGTCAGGCAGATCCAGGACAGGAGGAGGAAAAGAAGGAGAGAAAGGGAGATAGATTGGAGTGAGTGGGGGAGGGAGACAGAGATTGTTGGTGTCTTGGGAGCACTGGAACAACAATAACAGCAGTGTGTGTGTGTCTGTGTGAGTGAGTGCCTGCGTGTGTGTGTGTTCGTGTGTGCATGTGTCTGAGCAAGAGCATAGAAGAGGGGGGTGTTATTGCTTGCAAACGTGATGAAATGACATCTCCTCTACTCCACAACACAGCTGCTGCAGCAGTAGAACACATTCTGTCAAGATACCTGACCTTTTTCTGTTTTCTCCCTGACACACATCAGGCCATAAGTGTGTTTATCCGTGTGTTCTAATCTGCTTCAGTATGTCTAACGTTCTCTCGTTACACTGATACTCTATTGTTTACCACAACCCTTTCTGTTCAAAACATGATCTCTCTTTAGGTAAAAATTACATCAGCAAAATATAACAATAATGCCTAGACTATATTTCTTTATTTTGAAAAGAATCAAGTACATATTGCTATTCTCCCAAAATGTTTGTGACCTATATATACCATTTTGTTATTGGCTGAAATGACTAGGGTCATTTTTAAGCGTATGAACCCAGGTAATAACTTTGATTTCTAAAGTTATGAAGGTAAGAAATTCAGGTATTGGACCCTCTTTCATTATATCTCTATATTCTTCCATCCTTTTTTGCATCCCCTCCCCCTTTCTTTGCAGATTAGAATTAATTAGCAATCAAAGAGCCTCCAGAGAGCTCAGGCTCTTAATTACCTCCTCATTTGCATTTTTGCATATTAATGACTGCAGAGTTTTGGTGGGGTTTTTGCCGCAGTGGTTTAAATGCACCTCAGTCCTCTCCTCTAGGGAGGGGAATGGCCAGCGGCGAGGCTCCAAGCCCCCCCGTCCCCCAAAATACTTCCTGGTGGGAGTTGGGCAGAGTGGGGGTAGATGCAGAGGGTGGCAGGGTTCAGGGGTCAAGGGTCACTGTCCCTGATCAACATAAGAAAGAACACATGTCTTCTGTGTGTGTTCATTGTGAAAACAGCAGGGTGCCCAACTACCTCAGGTCATAACGAAGACGACACACACACAAAGTGGTCACCAGAGACGGTAGACAACAGCTCCCAGGCTGTTGTCTACCGTGGGCCTAAACCTGGAAAATAACACCACATCCTACTGTGTCGGAGATACCGAACACATTTATTCATTGTGTCAAACTTAAAGACATTCTGCACTTCACTGTAGTCATGTATAATGTAGGTGTTCTCCATTCATGATGTTTTGTTGTTTGAAAATAGATTGTTAGCTTCAAGTATTCACCAAAAATACTAGATTCATTATACTCAAACATGCACAAATAGACATTATCTCAGTGAAGATGAAGAATAAGTGGAGATTTGGACACTTTCCCGACAGTATGCCTTCTCATCACAGGCTGAGCTAGGAAACATTTATAACCACATGGATAACACACGAGAGAGCACCCACACACACCATTTGTGGGAATATGCAACTCACACAGTGGACTCTTAGTCTGCTTAACTGTCATTAGTGGAGGATTAGATGTGTGTGTGTGGGGGGGGGGGGGCAGGCTGAGCAGGGCCTGAAGTGAGGGGAGTGGAGGGAGCCGTCACGTGACTCCGTTCACCCCACAGGACACCCTGAGGGAATCAGACGTGCGCACACACACACACACCCACAACTGTGTAAGTGGACACGGCAGAGTACAAGACCTTAGCAAAAATGGTGGAATTAAAGTTAAGAGTCAAAGTGCACACATTTCAGAGTACGTAAGAAAGCATCAAGAAGCATAATGGTGGTGTGTTTATGCATTTGCTTAAGTGGGTAAAAAATATAGTACTGTACTTGAATGTTCAGCATGGTCTGCTTAGCGTCTATAGCTAACCATGTGTACTGGACCAATAACAATGTATTTGATTTGATGGCTGGGCCGGCTTCCGCTGTGGTGGATTCAGCAGAATGAATGGCAGCAAGTTTGTGTGTGCAGTAGCAAGTTACTACTGGGATGTAGCTTCAGTATTCAGGTCATTCTAGAAAGGATACTGCCATCTTGAGGCGGAACTGATGTCCTGAGTACTGCATGTGGAAAATATATAGTTGAGGTGGGAGCTCTTAATACTAGAATATCCTATTTATTTTTCAATTGTTTATTTTTTTATTTTTTTTTCTTCTTTTGACTAAGTACAACACAAAATCATACAACCACTTTTTTCACCTAATTTAACCTCTATGGGATCAGTGTCCAGTTGAGCTACCATAGGCTAATGTGACTAGCATGAGGTTGTAAGTAACAAGAACATTTCCCAGGACATATACATATCTGATATGGGCAGAAAGTTCAAATTCTTGTTAATCTAACTGCACTGTCCAATTTACAGTAGCTATTACAGTGAAATAATACCATGCTATTGTTTGAGGAGAGTGCACAGTTATGAACTTGAACATGTAGTCATAAATCAATTAGGCACATTTGGGCAGTCTTGATATAACATTTTGAACAGAAATGCAATGGTTCATTGAATCAGTCTAAAAAGTCTAAAAAGTTGCACATACACTAGTGGCCAGAATCTAAATGGCACCTAACCTGGAAAAGTATATTATGGCCTTTCTCTTGCATTATCTTTTACCAGATCGAATGTGTTATATTCTCCTAAATTCATTTCATATTTCCACAAATTTCAAAGTGTTTCCTTTCAAATGGTATCAAGAATATGCATATCTTTGCTTCAGGTTCTGAGCAATAGGCAGTTCGATTTGGGTATGAAATTTAGGTGAAAATTGGAGAAAAAAAGAGTCCAATCATCAATTAATCAGTGTTTCGTCTAGAAATACATGTTTTACATTGCAATATATTTTCATATAAAATGATTACCTTTTACAATGCAATGCTCATTTTACTTTTGATGATTCTCTTCTCATTTGTTAAAATAAACGTTACTATTACTTAACCGCTTGGTGACCCTATTTTAAACCGGTTTGTCTACTAAAGATTTTGAGAAGTACATAATGAAAATGTAGGTCTGTAAAGTAGAAACATATAAAGTGTGATATATATACTGTAATGTTCTATTATGAGGATTATTGTCATTTTACTTCACAGTAAATTAAAATAAATCTGATATTGACAAGGTCAGAGATGTACTGTATGTAACAATGCATCCCCAATACAGTAAACATGTATCCAAAATGAAGCTCCTGGGGTGTGATTCACACTGCTTTACTATAAAATTGCATTGGCCAATACAGTCCTGTAATTCCATAATATATGCCACTTACATAGCAGACGCTTTTAGTGTGAATCCCACCCCAGCAACTTCCTTTAGGATACATGTTTACTGTATAAGGGGTGCATTGTTACATGAAGTGCATATCTGATCTTGTCAATATCAGACTTTTTAAAACTTACTGTGAATTAAATTCATAATAGTTATCACCATAATAAGCACATTACTATATATAGCATAATTTTGTTACCAAAAAATGGTTTAACAAATCAAAACATATTTTATATTCTTCAAAGTAGCCACCCTTTGCCTTGATGACAGCTTTGCACACTCTTGGAATTCACTCAACCAGCTTCACCTGGAATGCTTTTCAACAGTCTTGGAGTTCCCACATATGCTGAGCACTTGGCTGCTTTCCTTCATTCTGCGGTCCAACTCATCCCAAACTATCTCAATTGGGTTGAGGTCAGGTGATTGTGGAGACCAGGTCAGCTGATGCAGCACTCAATCACTCTCCTTCTTGGTCATATAGCCCTTACACAGCCTGGAGGTGTGTTGGGTCATTGTCCTGTTGAAAAACAAATGATAGTCCCACTAAGCACAAACCAGATGGGGTGGTGTATCGCTGTAGAATGCTGTGGTAGCTATGCTGGTTAAGCTGATCAAGCCATGATGGTTAATCTGTCTTTCGGCACTGTATATACAGTGACTTCAGAAAGTATTCAGACCCCTTGACTTTTTCCACATTTTGTTAGGTTACAGCATCATTTTAAATGGATTAAATCGTTTCCTCCCCCGTCAATCTAAAACACAAGATCCCAGAATGATAAAGCAAAAGCAGATTTTTAAAACATGTTTGCTGATTTATAAAAAAACAATTTAAATATCACATTTACATAAGTATTCATACCTTTTACTCAGTACTTTGTTGAAACATGTTTGGCAGCAATTACAGCCTTGAGTATTCTTGAGTATTACACTACAAGCTTGGCACACCTGTATTTGGAGAGTTTCTCCCATTCTTCACTGCAGATCCTCTCAAGCTCTGTCAGGTTGGATAGGGAGCGTTGCTGCACAGCTATTTTCAGGTCTCTCAAGAGATGTTCGATTGGGATCAATTCCGGGCTCTGGTTGGGCATTCAGAGACTTGTCCCGAAGCCACTCTTGCGTTGTCTTGGCTGTGTGCTTGGGGTCTTTGTCTTGTTGGAAGGTGAACCTTCTCCCCAGTCTGAGGTCCTGATCGCTCTGGAGCAGGTTTTCATTAAGGATCTCTCTGCTCCATTAATTTTTGCTTCCTGACTAGTCTCCCAGTCCCTGCAACTGGAAAACATCCCAACAGCATAATGCTGCCACCACCACCATGCTTCACCGTAGGGATAGTACCAAATCAAATCAAATCAAATCAAATTTATTTATATAGCCCTTCGTACATCAGCTGATATCTCAAAGTGCTGTACAGAAACCCAGCCTAAAACCCCAAACAGCAAACAATGCAGGTGTAAAAGCACGGTGGCTAGGAAAAACTCCCTAGTACCAGATTTCCTCCAGACGTGAAGCTTGGCATTCAGGCCAAAGAGTTCAATCTTGGTTTTATCAGACCAGAGAATCTTGTTTCTCATGGTCTGAGAGTCTTTAGGTGCCTTTTGGCCCTTTTCCAAGCGGGCTGTCATGTGCCTTTTACAGAGTGGCTTACGTCTGGCCACTCTACCATAAAGGCCTGATTGATGGAGTGCTGCAGAGATTGTTGTCCTTCTGGAAGGTTCTCCCATCTCCACAGAGGGACACCAAATCAAATCAAATTTATTTATCTAGCCCTTCGTACATCAGCTGATATCTCAAAGTGCTGTACAGAAACCCAGCCTAAAACCCCAAACAGCAAGCAATACAGGTGTAGAAGCACGGTGGCTAGGAAAAACTCCCTAGAAAGGCCAAAACCTAGGAAGAAACCTAGAGAGGAACCAGGCTATGTGGGGTGGCCAGTCCTCTTCTGGCTGTGCCGGGTGGAGATTATAACAGAACATGGCCAAGATGTTCAAATGTTCATAAATGACCAGCATGGTCGAATAATAATAAGGCAGAACAGTTGAAACTGGAGCAACAGCACGGCCAGGTGGACTGGGGACAGCAAGGAGTTATCATGTCAGGTAGTCCTGGGGCATGGTCCTAGGGCTCAGGTCCTCCGAGAGAGAGAAAGAAGAGAGAAGGAGAGAATTAGAGAACGCACACTTAGATTCACACAGGACACCGAATAGGACAGGAGAAGTACTCCAGATACAATAAACTGACCCTAGCCCCCGACACATAAACTACTGCAGCATAAATACTGGAGGCTGAGACAGGAGGGGTCAGGAGACACTGTGGCCCCATCCGAGGACACCCCCGGACAGGGCCAAACAGGAAGGATATAACCCCACCCACTTTGCCAAAGCACAGCCCCCACACCACTAGAGGGTTATCTTCAACCACCAACTTACCATCCTGAGACAAGGCTGAGTATAGCCCACAAAGATCCCCGCCATGGCACAACCCAAGGGGGGGGGGCGCCAACCCAGACAGGATGACCACAACAAATCAAATCAAATGTATTTATATAGCCCTTCGTACATCAGCTGATATCTCAAAGTGCTGTACAGAAACCCAGCCTAAAACCCCAAACAGCAAGCAATGCAGGTGTAGAAGCACGGTGGCTAGGAAAAACTCCCTAGAAAGGCCAAAACCTAGGAAGAAACCTAGAGAGGAACCAGGCTATGTGGGGTGGCCAATCCTCTTCTGGCTGTGCCGGGTGGAGATTATAACAGAACATGGCCAAGATGTTCAAATGTTCATAAATGACCAGCATGGTCGAATAATAACAAGGCAGAACAGTTGAAACTGGAGCAGCAGCACAGTCAGGTGGACCGGGGACAGCAAGGAGTCATCATGTCAGGTAGTCCTGGGGCACGGTCCTAGGGCTCAGGTCCTCCGAGAGAGAGAAAGAAAGAGAGAATTAGAGAGAGCATATGTGGGGTGGCCAGTCCTCTTCTGGCTGTGCCGGGTGGAGATTATAACAGAACATGGCCAAGATGTTCAAATGTTCATAAATGACCAGCATGGTCGAATAATAGTAAGGCAGAACAGATTAAACTGGAGCAGCAGCATGGCCAGGTGGACTGGGGACAGCAAGGAGTCATCATGTCAGGTAGTCCTGGGGCATGGTCCTAGGGCTCAGGTCCTCCGAGAGAGAGAAAGAAAGAAAGAAAGAAGGACAACAGTGAATCAACCCACTCAGGGGACGCACCCCTTCCAGGGACAGCATGAGAGAGCCCCAGTAAGCCAGTGACTCAGCCCCTGTAATTGGGCTAGAGGCAGAGAATCCCAGTGGAAAGAGGGGAACCGGCCAGGCAGAGACAGCAAGGGCGGTTTGTTGCTCCAGAGCCTTTCCGTTCACCCTCCCACTCCTGGGCCAGACTACACTCAATCATATGACCCACTGAAGAGATGAGTCTTCAGTAAAGACTTAAAGGTTGAGACCGAGTTTGCGTCTCTGACATGGGTAGGCAGACCGTTCCATAAAAATGGAGCTCTGTAGGAGAAAGCCCTGCCTCCAGCTGTTTGCTTAGAAATTCTAGGGACAATTAGGAGGCCTGCGTCTTGTGACCGTAGCGTACGTTTTAGCATGTACGGCATGACCAAATCAGAGAGATAAGTAGGAGCAAGCCCATGTAACGCTTTGTAGGTTAGCAGTAAAACCTTGAAATCAGCCCTTTCTTTGACAGGAAGCCAGTGTAGGGAGGCTAGCACTGGAGTAATATGATCACATTTTTTGGTTCTAGTCAGGATTCTAGCAGCCGTATTTAGCACTAACTGAAGTTTATTTAGTGCTTTATCCGGGTAGCCGGAAAGTAGAACATTGCAGTAGTCTAACCTAGAAGTGACAAAAGCATGGATTCATTTTTCTGTGTCATTTTTGGACAGAAAGTTTCTGATTTTTGCAATGTTACGTAGATGGAAAAAAAGCTGTCCTTGAAATGGTCTTGATATGTTTTTCAAAAGAGAGATCAGGGTCCAGGGTAACGCCGAGGTCCTTCACAGTTTTATTTGAGACGACTGTACAACCATTAAGATTAATTGTCAGATTCAACAGAAGATCTCTTTGTTTCTTGGGACCTAGAACAAGCATCTCTGTTTTGTCCGAGTTTAAAAGTAGAAAGTTTGCAGCCATCCACTTCCTTACGTCTGAAACATGCTTCTAGCAAAGGCAATTTTGGGGCTTCACCATGTTTCATTGAAATGTACAGCTGTGTGTCATCCGCATAGCAGTGAAAGTTAACATTATGTTTTCGAATAACATCCCAAAGAGGTAAAATATATAGTGAAAACAATAGTGGTCCTAAAACGGAACCTTGAGGAACACCGAAATTTACAGTTGATTTGTCAGAGGACAAACCATTTACAGAGACAAACTGATATCTTTCCGACAGATAAGATCTAAACCAGGCCAGAACTTGTCCGTGTAGACCAATTTGGGTTTCCAATCTCTCCAAAAGAATGTGGTGATCGATGGTATCAAAAGCAGCACTAAGGTCTAGGAGCACGAGGACAGATGCAGATCCTCGGTCCGATGCCATTAAAATATCATTTACCACCTTCACAAGTGCCGTCTCAGTGCTATGATGGGGTCTAAAACCAGACTGAAGCATTTCATTTACATTGTTTGTCTTCAGGAAGGCAGTGATTTGCTGCGCAACAGCCTTTTCTAAAATTTTTGAGAGGAATGGAAGATTCGATATAGGCCGATAGTTTTTTATATATTCTGGGTCAAGGTTTGGCTTTTTCAAGAGAGGCTTTATTACTGCCACTTTTAGTGAGTTTGGTACACATCCGGTGGATAGAGAGCCGTTTATTATATTCAACATAGGAGGGCCAAGCACAGGAAGCAGCTCTTAGTAGTTTAGTTGGAATAGGGTCCAGTATGCAACTTGAAAGTTTAGAGGCCATGATTATTTTCATCATTGTGTCAAGAGATATAGTACTAAAACACTTGAGCGTCTCTCTTGATCCTAGGTCCTGGCAGAGTTATGCAGACTCAGGACAACTGAGCTTTGAAGGAATACGCAGATTTAAAGAGGAGTCCGTAATTTGCTTTCTAATAATCATAATATTTTCCTCAAAGAAGTTCATGAATTTATCACTGCTAAAGTGAAAGTCATCCTCTCTTGGGGAATGCTGCTTTTTAGTTAGCTTTGCGACAGTATCAAAAAGGAATTTTGGATTGTTCTTATTTTCCTCAATTAAGTTAGAAAAATAGGATGATCGAGCAGCAGTAAGGGCTCTTCAGTACTGACTTTCCAAGCTAGTCGGAAGACTTCCAGTTTGGTGTGGCGCCATTTCCGTTCCAATTTTCTGGAAGCTTGCTTCAGAGCTCGGGTATTTTCTGTGTACCAGGGAGCTAGTTTCTTATGAGAAATGTTTTTAGTTTTTAGGGGTGCAACTGCATCTAGGGTATTGCGCAAGGTTAAATTGAGTTCCTCAGTTAGGTGGTTAACTGATTTTTGTCCTCTGGCGTCCTTGGGTAGACAGAGAGAATCTGGAAGGACATCAAAGAATCTTTGTGTTGTCTGTGAATTTATAACACGACTTTTGATGTTCCTTGGTTGGGGTCTGAGCAGATTATTTGTTGCAATTGCAAACGTAATAAAATGGTGGTCCGATAGTCCAGGATTATGAGGAAAAACATTAAGATCCACAACATTTATTCCATGGGACAAAACTAGGTCCAGAGTATGACTGTGACAGTGAGTGGGTCCAGAGACATGTTGGACAAAACCCACTGAGTCGATGATGGCTCCGAAAGCCTTTTGGAGTGGGTCTGTGGACTTTTCCATGCGAATATTAAAGTCACCAAAGATTAGAATATTATCTGCCAATAGGAATTCAGGGAACTCAGTGAGGAACGCTCTATATGGCCCAGGAGGCCTGTAAACAGTAGCTATAAAATGTGATTGAGTAGGCTGCATAGCTCAAAGGACGAAAACGTCATTTTGTTTTTTGTAAATTGAAATTTGCTATTGTAAATGTTAGCAACACCTCCGCCTTTGCGGGATGCACGGGGGATATGGTCACTAGTGTAGCCAGGAGGTGAGGCCTCATTTAACACAGTAAATTCATCAGGCTTAAGCCATGTTTTCAGTCAGGCCGATCACATCAAGATTATGATCAGTGATTAGTTCATTGACTATAATTGCCTTTGAAGTAAGGGATCTAACATTAAGTAGCCCTATTTTGAGATAATATAATATATGTTCCTCTCTATGTATCCTCTATGTGAGATGTGAGGTATCATGATCTCTTTCAATAATGACAGGAATGGAGGTGGTCTTTATCCTAGTGAGATTGCTTAGGCGAACACCGCCATGTTTAGTTTTGCCCAACCTAGGTTGAGTCACAGACACTGTCTCAATGGTGATAGCTGAGCTGACTACACTGACTGTGCTAGTGGCAGACTCCACTATGCTGGCAGGCGGGCTAACAGCCTGCTGCCTGGCCTGCACCCTATTTCATTGTGGAGCTAGAGGAGTTAGAGCCCTGTCTATGTTGGTAGATAAGATGATAACCCCAGAGCTCTGTCAGAGTGACCATCAGGTCCTTGGTCACCTCCCTGACCAATGACCTTCTCTCCCGATTGTTCAGTTTGGCCGGATGGCCAGCTCTAGGAAGCGTTTTGGTGGTTCCAAACTTCTTCCACTTAAGAATGATGGAGGCCACTGTGTTCAATTTAGTGATTATCAATTAAGAGCTAACAGATTAAGTAATAAAATGTATTTTAACAAATGAGAAAAGAATCATAACAAAAGTAACATGAGCGTTGCATTGTAAAAGGCAATGACTTTTTTTGAACATGTATTGCAATGTGAAAACTGTATTTCTAGATGAATTTTGTACAATAGTTGTGAAAACTCACCACATACTTGTGAAAATTGCACAAAAGCGATTGAAAAAACAAACTTGTTAAAAGAAGAAAAACATTTGAGAATATATCATTGTTTTATGCTCATGGTATTCCACAGTAAATTTATATTTTGGTTCAATAGTGAAAAAGTTTTGCTGCATTACAAGTGTTACCAGTTTGGAGTTATGTACTAAGAGTTTTGATAATTCACAACTTACGTGTGAAAATAGCACCAAAGCGATTGAAAAATACTGTAAAAGATAGCAATAATTTCTCGGACATTACATTGATAGTTAAGGTACATGTGTCATTTATAATATTCTTAATTATTAAAAATTCACAAACAGGTTGGATTGCTGTATTTTTCAGTGGGATGATTTTAAAGTGAAGCGGATTTAGACTAAATAATGAAATGCAAAACTTTCTGAATGTACAAATACATATTCATTAACTATGAAAACTATTGCAGTACTGTTAGCTGTTTTTAGATAATATTTGATGAGAAACTTATACTTGGGAAGGCTATCTGATGTGGTTTTAGTGTGTGGGCAAAATAATAGAGACAGAAACCATTTGCCTGACATTCAAAATGACAATCGCCAGAGGCTTGCTCTTGAATGCATGTGCTAGTGTCCATTCTTAGTTATAAACAAACATTTGCATGCAGACAAACAAGTCACAACCATTGTTTTTTTTTTAATAGAAAGATCGTATTTTCTTTCAACCAAGGACGCCAGACATTTTGGGATATATTACAAAGAGAAAAACAGAACAAAACAAATGGAATTATATGGTTTAGACGGTGTGGATTTAGTGGTCTCGTATACAATACAATTTATTTTTGTAGCCAAAAGTGCAAATTCTCCAGAACCACCTATCCCCTGCATAGCCCTGCATAGCCCTGCATAGCCCTGCATAACCCTGCATAGCTTCCAAAATACACTGACAGACAATGTTAATGAAAATGACTTTTCTGAAGAGGACAGGGTTTTTAGCATCCAAGCCTGACAGACAGGGAATACTCTGCTGCCCCAGCGTTTTAAACTAGAATGGATGAATAGTGATTTTTACAATTAGAAATCAATCTACAATGGATAGTCACTCTCTTCTCCCTCACACTACTCTATTTTGCTAAATCTCATTTGGATTTGACTGACAGATTTGGTCGTTCCTATTTTCATGTCTCAGAATGATTTGAGGATACCAGATCCAGCAATTTACTCTAGCTACACAAGGGGCACTATTGTACAGCAAAGAGACACCACATACATTAATGAACCAGTATGTGTAAGTGACATGAGAGATACAAATGAATTGAGCTTTAAACCTACAAAGTACTGCATGTTTGACATTAAGTAGAACTACCCAGTTAGCCTTCTCAGAAAGCTTCTCAACTGTTATGGAAGTTTCTGTGCAGCGCAACTCTCCCAATGAGAATATATGACTTGTTTTCCAAAGAGATTGTATGTGGAGATGAAGGAGACCTTGCCTTAAAACCCTTTCACTCCGAGTGTATCCCCACTGAGCTGCATCTATTAGCTGAGACTCTGTGTATGCCAGAGGTGTATGTATGGCCTAGTGGGGCGGTAGCTCGAATGGACTTCAACCCAAATATCAAATATTCAAGTTCTCATTTTCATGTAGCTTTGCATTTAAATAAAAATCCATAATGAAATAAAAATATCAACAAGAATAAACAATAATAACAATAGTAATAACCCCCAAAAACAGCAAACAATATTCTGGATGGCCTTTCGCAAAGTGCTTTGTTACAATCGCAGAAGCTGAGACATTCAGGCAGTCGGACGGCCAAGCGTCGAGAGGCCGAGCTCACTGCCTGCCTGTCTGTCTGTCTGTCTGTCAGACTGGGGGTGGTAGGAGGTGGAATGGACAGATTGAAACACTCGGCTGTAAAACGCTGACTGTTCCTCTCCCTCTACCCCCTCCGTCTCCCCACGCCAAGACTCAAAAGCGGGAATTACTGTATGAAGTTATGGAATGTATCCTCTATTGGTTGGTGGCTTTAAACCACAAGTGAGTCTCTTTTTCCCTCCCTCCCTCAGCTTCCCCTGCTGAGGGCCTGTGATCTCTAATCAAAGGCCTGTCTTTAGAGATATGGAAACCAGGGTCTGGAGAGACAACCCACCCTTCTCCCCTCCCCTCTGTGCTTCTCATACCCAGATACTTTTATGCATGTTTCAACCTGATTAACACAGACTTCTCAGCACTCTCCCTCCCACAGACAAGCCATTGAATCAACATTAGGTAAAGCAATAGGGGTCACAGTCACATGGCAATGGGGAACCAACTGTTTCCCCGCTCTGCATTCTGGGAACCATTTTGTTAAACATTGGTACAATTTGGCAATTGTACAAATGGATGTTACTGGGGTCAAATCACTAACTGAACAGAAACAGAAATTGAAACGCAATGCATTGCAGTGTTGCTTTCCACCTGAGAAGCACTAACAGAAAAGTAGATAATCAACATTCCCCTGTAATGTCCCCATCACCAGTTCTGTGACTCCCCTATATCGTCCACCATTTTGCTACATCATATAATTCCCAGTGAAACACAACAAGAAGGGGCAACCTGAACCATTGCACAGCACAACTTCCCTGATCTGGTCTCTCCCACTTTTTCCAAACCATTGTACCCCACTGACGTAGATAGTGACTCCTACAGTAAACTGGCCGACCAACCAGCCAATAGCCTCTGATAGGCCCCAGGGATAGCTGTGCCAGTGCCAGAGCCACGCTGTGCATTGTGCCATACTACATATGTCATCCTCAGCTTGCTGTGCTTCACCAGCCTGGACATTCAGGTGTGCAGCACCACTAACAAAACATATCCTCCACCACCATTACCCACTCTCCTGTTTACATTTACATTTAAGTCATTTAGCAGACGCTCTTATCCAGAGCCACTTATTACAGTTATAATTGTTATCAAATGTTTTGCGTAGTTTTTAATGCTTTCAGACATGTTATTTTCTTTTTCTTAATAACTTAGGAACAAAACATCAGGACGATTTGGATAAACACCAACAATAAGTCTTCTTGAAGGAGTTGTGAGACACCTTGTCAGTGTAGCGTGTGTCGGAGTAACAGAGGTCAGGGGCTGAGCCTGGGAGGTCTCACCAGGAGTGGGACCATGGGAACATAGGGCAAGGAAGTAGCAGAGAACTACACCACAACATCAACCAGTAGAACAATTAGTTCATAGGTTCACCTCTTCTTACATTTATAAGTAAGTCATAGTAGTTTGATCAAACAATACAGTGGGAGTTTGATTGAGAGTGGCTCACCAGAGATTTTCAGCCACACTCCTCAACATCCACATGTTTTAACTAACCATTAGGAAGTTAGATGAAGGTGTTCGACAATTAAAAAGAGGGAGGGGTTCTTGCTTTCCTTCTGTTTTAAGTCCGGTTCTCACCCATGTCCCAATGTTCTCCTGGCGAGACAGACAAACAGAGCCCCAGACTGCTACTCGACCCATTAAACAAAGCTTAGTCCTCAGACAAGGCCACAGAGTCCCAGAGAACACTCACTCTACCTAAAGGACACCTGAATTTATCTAGACACTGCTGCTGAACACACTGCTCAGAGGGTTGTCATACTACCTCCCAGAGGTAGCTATATAAGTTATATATAGGGTCTGAATGTTTACAACATTTCAAACATGGAGGGAGAGTTTCAGATTCGCTGTAGTTACATGACTTTAGTCTCCTCTGTGTGAACTATTCTACTACTTTCAAAGCACCTTCAGGCTTTGCTGTATACATTCAACATGATAAGACAGCTTATGTGCAATGACTTATCACAGTCTTTTTCTGCTTTGGTTTGGTTAATTAATGTTGGTATACTTCTCAGAAGAACCTTTACATGATCAAGTCTGCTGGTTAGGGGAATGGATGACCTCTGTGTGTTGGACCGCTGAGTGTGTAACACTCTGTGCTCATGGAAACTCAAGGGCCTTGCTGAGGTCTCATGCCCTCCTACCCTTAGCAGGACAAGGACATGACTTTAGTGCAAACTCTTGTTGTCTCAGCTATAGCACTATTTCCAGTGCTATCAGGCTTTATATCCCCAACCCCACCCAAAACACCCCTCTGCCCGACCTCATAAAATACCCCACCCTCCCTAAACCACATCCCATACCCTGACCCCCACCCACACAAAAACAGCCATAAAGTTGGTTAGAAAAAGAAGGAATGCTGTAGCAGAACCTTTAAGATGTTTTTTTTTTTTACATAAAGACATAAAGGACAAGCTATTCCATCTCCATCATTGTAAAGTCCACAGAAATAAAGGGAGAAATGTGAACTCAAGTAAATATTGTGTATGATTCCACACAATTTCCTGCATACATATCGAGGGGGTGGGCTTCGTTGGTGTGTGGCTTGGTCAGAGGCGTTCTCATTCTAGATATAATGTCTGGAATTACTTTCATATTATACACCAGACATGAAGAGCAACTAGGGCATATCTCTATAAGAGTGTCCTATGTGCAATCTGGGTCTATTTTGGCTTAGCCAAAGAATAACGAAATAAAATAGGAATACAACTGAAATCACAATACTAAGGCCCAAGAATGTCAGCCGTTTAAATGGTTACATATTTGGGAGGGGTAACTTCGAAGCCTAACACCTTACCGAACTATGGCTTTCATCAGACCTGTGCATAAACATGACCCTACACCGAGCTCCTGGCATTCAGGCTATACATATCAACCACCCATTACTACCTCCTAGTATTTGACTTGATCATTGTAGATGTCCACACTGACAGACTAATGAATACATTCATCTAAAAAGGAGTCAAACTGCTCAATAACAAATCCCAGGGAAATAAAGATTGCAACAGAATACATAGCGGTGAAAAGCTATGGAAAAGATGGTTTAGGGTGTGTGGATGTTTCAAGTATACTCACACACACACACACCCCTTAGTCAGCCACTACTTGGAAAATAGTATGTGAATGATGGAACTGCCTTGCAGTTGGAGTTGGTGTCTGACTGTGTTTTCTTCCCTGCGATAATATGTGGAGCTATGAGAGGGGAGCTGGTGAACAGATGGGTGGAGATAGTTTGTTTATCCAGGCTTGCCCTGAGACCCTCCAGCCATGCACAACCACTCACACACACTCCGGCCCCACCCCCTCCACTCGTCCCCTGCTCTGCATTAAGACATGAATATATATATATATATATATATATATATATATATATATATATATTTTTTTAAACCAAAACTTAACTTCAAGTGCAATCAGTTACATGGGGTTATTTTGTATTTTTAAAAGTTTGTATGGTCACAAAACCCAACATGTTAATTTCTGAACCTGCCTGAATTCTCTTAAGAGATCCAAAGCGCACATACATTTCTTTCTTTTTTGGCAGCTTGTCGTCAAAAACTGAACAAAACCAGAAAACAAGCTTAACGGCAGCACTTGCGTTGGGGATATTAAGCTCATTCGCCTTACTTTGTTTCAAAGTACCCGTTTCTTTGACAAAAGTGCCCTTCTCAGTAACAAAGTGCATTCAGAACCTGCTTCTTTCCCATTAAGGTGCAAAGGACTGATACTCAGGACACCGCATTGCAGCAATGGCAGGGGAATTGGATCTAAGTCACTGGCACGGCACCCTCTCCTCTGTGTGGTTAAGAGTGTACTGACCAAGACAAACATGTCCAGATGTATGTGAGCCAGTGGCCCATACCGAACACACGTCATAAGTCTGTAGAGCAACATCTAGTGGCTGCCCTCATGTTTTTCGCCCACTTTAGTGTCTGCCTGGTTTTTAGTGCGCCAGCAGTTTGGGGAGCGTGTTTGAACGTGCCCACAACTGGAGGAGCTGCTGACACTCCCAGCCCGTCTGTGAGTGAGTCACACTGCACTGATGTGGCCAGAGAAAAGACCCTGACTGCCACACACACAAACACCCAGCAGCAGTCCAGTCAGCCACTGAGTAGACCTTCTCTACCCAGGGCTCTATAATACCCTGCTCTCCACAGGCTGGTTTTGGGGCATTGGAGGACTAAAGTGGGAGAGAGAAGGCCTGATTTGAACCCGTTCTGCCTGGAAACATGGCTGTGCCGAGGAGATTATATTTTGGAATGCAACAGACATTGTGAAATCCCCCTCCACTCGCCCTCCCCTCGCCACCCATCCCCCAACACCCAGTTGCGCACTTATTTGGCCTTCCAACTTGGACAGGTATTTATTGCTCTCTTCACCACACAGGTTGCCTCGCGGTTTTCGTGGTCCCCGGGACAAAAAAAAGATTGGAATACGCACTATTACACACCTCCTTTCCCTGACGACCCCCTTTAAATATACATCTCTCTGTTGGGATATCTTTAGTAAAGCTGTGCAAACGTATAAAAAAGGTGCTCATCTCATCTCTGTCTATCCCTGCTTTTGGTCTCTTTCAACCTGCTGCTGGTTAGACACTGCCCTCTCTCCTCACACCAGGGAAGATTCTGTCAGAACTGCACAAAGTTAAGCACATAGCTAGTAACTCTTCTTTCTTTGGGCAGCAACTCTATACATCTCAATCAAGTGTTAAGTTTAGGACCAATGGGTTTCTCAATTCAATATACTCTAACATTCATACAGTTTCTTTTCTCTTTCACCCACAATCTTCACTCTGTGAGAAATCTGACATCAAGCTGAAGGAAACCCCAATTGGTAGGCTAATATATCTCAGCATTAAAAAGGGACCAATATAATCACCGCCTAACGTATCTACATGTATACAAATGTAAAGTGTCAAGTACCCAAAGCAGTCAACTCAAACAAGAAACAAACAAACGGGAAAAAATGAAGACAAATCAAAAAGAAAATAGAAAGGCTGAAATGTCAGGGTTGTGATTGGTGGTCAACGACGTGGTCACCTGGCAACATGACCATAGTAGTGCTTTAGAAACACCCCCCCCTGCTCTTGCGGTCCTTACCCCTGCAATGGAAGAGCCCCCCCCAAATGTGGATTCAACTCGACATTTAACATTTTAAAAAGATGAACCATAGATTTAAAAATATATTTTAAAGAGTAAGTGACACTTAAATCAAATCCTTGTCTGATTCTTTCTGGAGCATTTGAAAACAATGATTATTTCTGCATCAGAGGTGTGGTTGAGTTAATCTTGCATATATTGTCATATTCTGACAATACTACTATTTCTATAGTAACTGTACATTGTAGAAATGCAAAAGAATAGAAAAAGATCGGTTGCTTTCCATCTGAATATGAGAGATCACACTCCGTTCACCAATGCAGCAGCCAATAGATGTGGGACACCTCAAAGTTTGAAGGCTATGAAGTCCAAACCAATAGAATCTATTTTAACTGCATAGTTTCTCAGGTTTTTCTGTTGTTTGGTTATACATAAGCTTAAGCACTTTTGCCAAATGTACAGAAACCCAGATGAGGCAGAAATGACCCAGAAAGGAGACATCATGGAGGTGTGATTTGAAGCGTTCTTTGCTCTTTAACAGAACGCTGACTCGTGTGTGTGTGTGTGTGTGTGTGTGTGTGTGTGTGTGTGTGTGTGTGTCTACTCTGTTTCCTAAAGCAAAGGGATAAAATAAACGGAAAATATTAGATTGGTGACACCCTGATTTGGTATATAGAGGAATAGTTAGTTGTTGTGTTTATTTTGTTTGCCGTTGTTCATAGCGTGTTCTTTTCTCCCTTGGTTTTGGTGGCGGCCCCTCAGGGTCCCAGTATGAATATGGCGTCCAGCGTCCCTCCCTGTCTCAGTCCCCCGGCTCCCCTGCCATCTCCTGGGGCTGAGGACTGTGTGCATGGGCCCTGGAGGCCCCCTCCACCGCCGCAGCTGAAGCCGCCTCCATGCGCCGTCTCCCCCTGCCACTCCGAGGGCCGGGGCCCACCAGCCCCACAGGGACCTCCAGGAGCCCGGGGTCCCGCACACGAGGCTTGCGGCCACGGCGGGAGGGGATGCCGTTGCAGCCGTCCTTCTTGAGGTGGCGGTGCAGGTGGTCTGAACGCACAAAAGTTTTAAAGCAGCTGGAGCACTGGTAGGGCCGCAGGCCTGTGTGCACGCGCATGTGGTTCTTCAGGTCGTAGTTGTGGGCGAACGCAGCACCGCACTGCGTACACAGGTAAGGCTTCTCTCCCGTATGCTTACGCATGTGAACCTTGAGCTTGTCCTGCCTGCGGAGGAAGAACACAGAGGCTCAGTACAGAAAAACAATAGAATTGATTAGTACAGTAGGAACTCCGATAGCAACAAGGGTCGTTAAAATAAGAAGCAAACTACAACCATTAACCAAACAATAGGCTAAGAATCACAATCTTGAAAAATGACAATTTAAAACATGCCTGTGTTGACATTGAAACAAAATAGAAAATGTTCCACTACTTTGCAACATAGGCTACAGTACATATTGTTATGTGATCTTAAAGTATGGTGTTTGTCCAGGGTGAATGTGCTTATGGAGGCTGTTTGTCTCCCTGTGTCTATCTCCTTCACTATAACACCTAATGGACCTCTTCCAGGTTGTTTACTCTGCCATGGCAGCAAGGTCATTTGAGGACAGGCCATGAATAAATACAAAAGTTTGGAAAATAATAGTAGTGGTCACACGGTCTTAAGTGTGGATATTGTGGAAGAAAGGCCTCGTAAAGTTCCAGCCATGCTGGAATTGAAGATTCTTTGCTTGTAGAACTATTTTTTACTTTATTTTTTTCCTTCACACTTTTCACTTACAGTTATCTACACCATTTCTCAAAGTACATGTAGAGACCTGGCCCGGAGCTCAACGTTCACAGACAGTGTGGCTAGGTTCAGGGGAAATCTATTTCTGGTGCCGCTACCTTCAAAGAATATCACATATAACACTGGAAAGTGGAAATAAACTCAATTAACCAAAAATGCTTGTGAACGAAACTGTATATTTCTTCATTGAACCTTTATTTTAGATTAAGGGTCGCAGAAGCGTTAGTTTCTCTTGTCACTTTTTTTTGGACAAACCCAAAAAAGTGAGACTAATCAATGGGTCAATAGCTCCTCTTTAAATATCAGCAGCAAGTTTTCAGTGAAATTAAACTAGAAGACAAAACATACACTTTAGGATTACAGTCTGTAGAAGTGCTATCTTGTAAAAGTAGGACAGCTAGCTGTACACCTTACTAGTGCCAAGTTCAGGCCCCTCTACTTTATTAATTGAGGCTTCCCCCACAGGAGACTGAAAAGATTTGGCATGGGTCCCCAGATCCTCAAAAAGGTTGACAGCTGTACCATCGAGAGCATTCTGACTGGTTGCATCACCGCCTGGTATGGCAACTGCTCAGCATCCGACCATAAGGCACTACAGAGGGTAGTGCGTATGGCCCAGTACATCACTGGGGCCAAGCTTCCTGACATCCAGGACTTATATACCAGGCGGTGTCAGAGGAAGGCCCTAAAAATTGTCAAAGACTCCAGTCACCCAAGTCATAGACTGTTTTCTCTGCTACCGCACGGCAAGCGGTACCGAGGTGCCAAGTCTAGGACCAAAAGGCTTCTAAACAGCTTCTACCCCCAAGCTATAAGACTGCTGAACAATTAATCAAATGGCCACCCGGACTATTTACATTGACCCCCCCTTTGTTTTTACACTGTTGCTACTCACTGTGAATTATCTCTGCAAAGTCACTTTACCCCTACCTATATATACAAACTACCTCGACTAACCTGTACCCCCCCCACATTGACGCGATACCGGTAACCCTGTATACGTATAGCCATGTTATTGTTATTTTATTGTGTTACTTTTTATTTGATTTTTTTACTTTAGTTTCTTAACTCTATTTCTTGAACAGCATTGTAAGCATTTCACAGTAACGTCTAAACCTGTTGTATTCAGCGCATGTGACAATAAAACATTGGATTTGAATCAGTCCTTCAGCTTCCCTCACCTAACCCACCCAGTCATAATATCTGTCTCTCTGCCATCCTGCCCTTTAGCACCCAGAGTGCACCTAAACAAACCTCCGGAGTTAAGATAACTACTTAGCACCCACACAAGCCACATAGGGGCACTACTGCTACTATGGTTACACACATACAGTGACACAGGGTGAAATATTTAAAGGACAGGAGTGGTTTATTACAGTGCGAAAGCAGCACACTCGTAACCCTGATCAAATAGGATTAAGATTACAACACCCGCTTCCCACTTCACTGCCGATAGGCTGCATTTAGAAGCAAGCACATTTAGATCAGACTCGCCCGCCTGCGCAAAGGGTATATCAAAATATGTATATATAAAGGATATTTCATGTGGAAACCCTCATATTAAATGCTAAGGTGATGGTTTATATTCAGAATAATGTATTACAGCTTTGTCATTCTTCTGTATTTATTTAAAAAATATATTTTACATGTGATAAGGCCACACAAGAGAGCCAGAGATAATTACACACACCTGTGATAATCTGAAGTACCCCAAAAGCCCACTAGATGTCATTTGATAAAATTCAATATATTCTTTGAAAGTTACCAACATTCTGGTAGCTTTCTGGTAAACTTCAAACATTTCCAGTAATACACCCTCCCTTTGCAACCCTAGTCCTGGGTATTTTCAGTGTGCATCTATTTCCAATGCAAGTCCATTGACTCATTCATTAAGAAGATAGATTCAAGGAAGAGGTAGTGCTCTTAAAATACAGGGCAGCCTGACTGCGAGCAGACAGATTTCATTAGTTGGCTAAGGACTGGGAGAGGGAGGGGAGAGAGAGGGAGAGGGCTGGTCGTTTGGGAGGGAGGGGAGAGAGGAGGAGAGGGCTGGTCGGTTGGGAGGGAGGGGAGAGAGAAGGAGAGGGCTGGTCAGTTGGGAGGGGAGAGAGAGGGAGAGGGCTGATCGGTTGGGAGGGGAGAGAGAAGGAGAGGGCTGGTCGGTTGGGAGGGGAGAGAGAAGGAGAGGGCTGGTCGGTTGGGAGGGGAGAGAGAAGGAGAGGGCTGATCGGTTGGGAGAGGAGAGAGAGGTCCAGTCGGTTTTGTCGTGGGCAATAATCAACAAAACCAGGGATCACAAGTTCAAATTCCGGCATTGGCACAGATAGAGGGCACCGCTCGGCTTGTAACCCCCGTCAGTATCAGAACAGAAAACTTTACAGCAGCTTCCTCCTAGATAACGTGTCACAACCCTCTTTTATACCACCTGTTACCATTCCAGGACTTTACCATGAGCCATGTCTTTATAAAACATGTCTTCATGACACCCTGATTACCTCCACTAGATGAAATATCAAACATGTTCATCTCTGATTAACATTTTCCAGAAAGGTTTTGGCAAAATGATTCACATTACCACATAGATAGGGGACATCAGAGCGGCAGGCAGCCTAGTGGTTAGAGCGTTGGACTAGTAACCGAAAGGTTGCAAGATAGAATCCCCGAGCTGACAAGGTAAAAATCTGTTGTTCTGCCCCTGAACAAGGCAGTTAACCCACTGTTCCTAGGCCGTCATTGAAAATAAGAATTTGTTCTTAACTGACTTGCCTAGTTAAATAAAAAAATGGTTTACTATGCTTTCAGCTATGTTTCTCACTTTAATTTCAGGATAGTACATTAATTAGTACATTAGTAAATTAATTAATTGACAGAGAGCAAACATTTGGCTAAGCTAGCATAGCTCATGCTAAGTAAGACTGTCCTTGGCTGTAGGACAACAGTGGTCTTGTTTTTGCTCCATCACGCCTCCTCACCATGAGTAGATGTGACATGGGTGGTCAATGCATTAATTAGGGCGTACCTGGTGAAGCGCACTTTGCAGATGGCGCACTCATAGGGCTTCTCTCCCGTGTGCGTGCGGATGTGGCGGGGTAGCTTGCCTGCACCCTGGATGACCTTGGAGCAGATGGGGCACTTCTGGAAGGCCTTGGAGCGCATCTTCCTCTCCCCACCCCCCCTCTCTTCTCCTCCCTTTCCTCCCCTCTCTCCTCCCCCCCTCTCTCTCTCTCGGCTAGAGCCGCCCCGTGCCGTCCAGAGGGGCAGCAGTCCCTGTGAGACGGCGGCAGCGGCATCTTCGTGCTGCGTGCTGTTAAAGTAATTCAAGTAAAACTCCACGTCCGGGTCCTCTCCCTCCCCCAGCTCCTCCCCAGCCGCGGCCCGCTCCTTCTGCCTCTCGATGGAGTCCATCATCTTCTGCAGGAGGGCGCTGGCCGAGCCCCTCTCTCCATCCCGCCCCCCCTCTTCCTCCCCCTCTTCCTCCATCTCCAGTTTGGGCTTCGTTGGGAGGTAAAAATGTCCGTTCTGGGCTGGGACGTAGAAAGAGGCCCCTGGCCCCCCTCCGTTACCCCTGGCCCAGGCCAGCATGTCCCTGCCACTTTCAGAGTGCTCCACTTCCCCTTCGTCCTCCTCATCCTCATCCTCTTCATCTTCAGGGTCTTGTGTGGGGGCCTGGGTCAGGGCGAGGTCCAGGGGAGAGTAGTACTCTCTGGGGCCCCCGGGGGCCCCGTTGCTTTGGGCCCCATTGCCATGATTAAAGTGCAGGTTTGTGGGCATGTCCCTGAGCTCTGGCGTGCTGCAGCTGCTGCTCCAGTGGGCCCCTCTCTGGAAGTACTGTAGATACTCCTGGGCCCGCAGCCGATTCCCCTGCTCCACCTCTCCTCCTCCACCTTTCCCCTCCTCCTCATCATCATCCTCTTCTTCTCCTCGCTCACTGCCCGCCTACAAAAGAATAAACAGGATTCCATTACACTCATACAATGTCTAATAGAATGTGAGTGGACACATGCATATCATATTCACACAACAGAAACATATATGACTATGAACATGGCCATGCTACTGCTATTCTACACGCTCCCCGTCATGCAAATGTTGTAGCTTAACTGCGATAGGTTTTGTCTGTAGAATGCAGCTTGTGAAAGCGCACCCTGTCCTGAGACTCAGAGACTGGTGTTGGCTTAGCGTGGGTAAATGTTTTGAGGTCAGCGTTATTGTGACCCCAGGGTGTGGATGTGTGTTTGGCAGTGTGTGAGAGAGACACTAATAAAGAGCATGATGTGATGGCCAGACAAAGACCGATGACTGAGTGTTAGTTTGTTAGCGTGACGCGATGAGGTTGTGTGGTACGTGGTCTGTGGTGGCGCATTTGGATGGAGCTCCAGAATGGCACTTGCAACACAATAGTTTTAACAACTCAAAACAAGAGTGGTTTGACTGGTTTCCACAGAGGCCATACTGAATACATGTATTTTAACTTTCAGAAACTTTGGATAAGAAGGTTTGTTAAGTGACCATATTTTGATGCGAGGCCTGTGATGTAATGGTAAGACAGAGACTGTTAATGGTAAGACAGAGACTGCTGACGGAGTGTTGGTAAGTTAGCGTTGTCATGATGACCAGCCTACCGGCGGGGAGAGCACTTTGGTGTCCAGCAGGTGAGTGCAGACTTCCTGGACAGGCGAGATCTCCAGCAGGTGGGCAGCGGCCAGGATGTCTCCCACGGAGCTGTGGCTGACGGTCAGCGTGGCTGTGTAGGCAAAGTCCAGCAAGGCGCCTAGGGCCTCGGCCGCCACAAAGTCGATGGAGTAGACGTGCTGCTGGTCGGCAGTTGGACCAGAGGTGAACAGCTTGTAGAAGTAGGGGCTACAGGAGGCCAGGACCGAGCGGTGGGCGGGGAACTCCTTCTCCTGGTTGACCAGGAGCACGTCACACAGCAGGCCGCTGAGGCGCTGCTTGTTCAGGCTGCCCAGGATGTCTGCGCTGTGCTCGGGGAAGGGGATGCCCACCAGGCCCTCCTCCGCCACCTCCCCTCTCCCTCCTCCTCCACCCCCAGTGCCCCTGAGCCGCCGCCCGCCCCTTCCGCCGGCTCCCAACGACATCTTCCACCAGCCTGCCGCAGAGCCGCCAATCACAGCCGCCGCCCGCGTGTCCGTCCTGCCGTCTGTCCGTCTGCCTGTCTGAGGGAGGAAGAAGACGGGGAGAAAAGGAGGGGAGAATCAGTTCTCAGTCTTTAAAACACAATACACAGATGCCCAATTCAATTCCTAGCCCAAAGTCCTAGGGATTTGGTAGGTATTACAGTAGCAATATGGTAATAACATTTGAGGACACCGAGGTCCAGACCACTGTATTTTTTTCGAATTTGAAAAAAAGTTTAATAATACAAATATATATATTTTGTACACAAAGGAAATCAATCTAAATATTGCTCAAAGCTCAGAACATTGATATTTTTCATAGGATTGAGTTCTAATCGCGCCTGCTTGTTTGCAAAAGAATGGAATCATGAACAGTGGTTTGCTCGTTATGTTCGCCTGCGCCCCCGGATTTGCCATTTTAGCAGCACATGGAGTTTATAGTTTTACCCATCATTTTTTACCACCACATCACTGATATTAATACAGAATCGTAAATTATATTCTATTTGTTGACCCCTTTTTCTCCCCAATTTCATGATATCAAATTGGTAGTTACAGTCATGTCCAATCGCTGCAACTCCAGTATGGATTCGGGAGAGGCCAAGGTCGAGAGCCATGCGTCCTCTGAAACACGACTCTGCCAAGCCGCACTGCTTCTTGACACACTGTTCGCTTAACCTGGAAGCCAGTCGCACCAATGTGGCAGAGGAAACAGTGTGCAACTGTAGACAGCGTGCATGCACCCGGCACGCCACAAGGAGTCGCTAGACTGCGATGGGACAAGGACCTCCCGGCCGGCTTAACCCTCCTCTAACAATTGTGTGCCGCCACATGGGTCTCCCGGTCACAACCGTCTGGGACACAGTCTGGGATCGAACCCAGGTCTGTAGCGACTACTCTAGACCACGCCGCCACTTTGGAGGCCCCGTAAGTAATAGTCTAATAATTGATAATACGATCATCTATGTGCTCCATTGATGTCTGTCTGTGAGGAGCTTGATTAGTAATGGCTCGGAATACAAATGTGAACGCTACGTAATTTCGGAAAAGAGATATACATGTAAAGAGTTGATGATTTTATGCAATTCATCATTACAACTGACTGAACAGCCGCTGATGCTAGGTGTCAGTGTGATTCAGTTCTCATATTTCCCCCATTTCCGGAGTATAACATTACAGTGGTATAGCTAATAGCTGGTGGGAGGAGCTATAGGGGGACGGGCTCATTGTGATGGCTGGAATTGAATTACTGGAACAGAGTCTACAATGTGGTTTCCATAGGTTTGATACCGTTCCATCTATGCCATTCCAGTCTTTACAATGAGTCCATGATCCTATAGCTCCTCCCACCATGCCTGCTCTCCTAATAGGCTGTGTGTTTCTAGATGGACTGAGGTGAATGAACCTACACTAGCTTGTTTTTGCTGTTCTCTAAACAGACATTTACATTTACATTTAAGTCATTTAGCAGACGCTCTTATCCAACAGCATTTGATCTTTTTTTTCTCCTTATACAGAAATGCAGTAAATGATCTTCAAATGATCTTCTTAAATGATCTTTTCTCTGTAATGTTTCCATCCACCCAGATATATAAGAAGTGCCTCAGGGTAAGGGCTGGTGGTTATTCAGAAATTGTGTAAGAAAGTCATTTAAAGTGCCTTCACACCTGTGAGTATACATGAAAATAATTTTGTGTTGAAATTTTGCTCATTAATGCCACAATAATGTGGCGTGCCATTAATACCCACTGGGCACACACTGGTTGAATTAGTGTTTATTCCACGTCCTTTCAATTAAATTACGTTGAACTAACTAGGTCCGCGACGATATCAGTATTGCGATGCTCGTTTATGTGTAATGGCAAGGACCTTTTTAGGAAAAAAAACCTAATGTTGGAAACAAACATCATTATGTTGTCATCCAGAGTCAGATTAATTATTTTCCAAACTATAGCCCACAAAATGTTTTTAAAAGAACAAAAGAGTGAACTGCTTCGTGTTTTCATTTTCACCATGGAAAAAACCATTACGATGCTGGTATCTTCACAGCCCTAGAACCAACGTGGTATAAAAGTTGATAATGTGGATCAATCACTATTAAATCATGTCAGTTCCTAAATCATGTCAGTTCCTCCAGTTTAGCTGAAGAACTGAAAGTTTTCAAAACGTCTGATTTCTCTTGCCAATAGCCCATCACTACAGTCTCTACAACACCAGGCCCCAGAGTTCATTAAAGAGCCTGAAGGGCCTGGAGGTGAGCCATGTTGTAACATCACCACCATACAAACACTACAGATACCATTGATTTCACTGACAAACAGCTACTGGCCGACATACTGGCTCCACAGACCAATCTAATTGAAACTACAGTATAGCTATGGCATACATCCTTTTTGGCCAACATCTCCCATACATAGTGTTGAAATAGCTGTCATCCATGCTGTATCTGTAATGCTGGATGTATTGGCCCACTGCTGAACCTATTACCATGAGAGAGTGAAGGGCAGTTTGAGGGAGAGCAGGGAGGATCAGAGTGCATGCTGGGAGGAGGAGCAGGGCCGGGACTGTACAGCAGCCTGTGCGTCGCTCTGTGTCAGTTAGGAAAGGGGGAGGAGTGGGGCGGGGGTTACAGACCCCGTGGAAAAACCTCACTGGAGGAGGAGGACACGCACAAGCTGCGAAGGAAAGGTATTAAAAAGGGAGGTTGTCAATCCGGTCTGAGCCGGTTACCCCACCCTTTACTGTGTGCCAAGTTTCAGGAAGGCTGTCCCCTCGCTCACGTGTGTGTGTGTGTGTGTGGGGGGTGGGTAAGATTAAAATGATCGACTGCAGCTTGCAATGCGCGGGGGAGGGGGGCTCGGCAACGCAAGTCCTTCCTGATTTGTCCATTTACAAACACACTTACACAAGCACAGACAAACACACACACACACATGAAATAAAGCCCCCTCACCCTTCTCCATCTGCCAGGAAGACCCAGCAGGGGGTGAGGCAAGTGGGATTATTCTCTATAAGAGCAACGCATTCAAATGACATTCCTTCAGATTAAGCCTCTTGGTATATACACTAGCTGTGCTCAACCTGGCTGCCTCTCCTCTCCCCTGCTTGGCTCTCTCCCACACCTCCTCACAAAGCAACGCCTCTCTCCACACCTAGAGATCTGGCACCGCAGCAACACTAACCACAGGTCATACTCCGGTAACGCTCTCTGAAAAGTCATCTCTGGGTAGTGCTAGAAACCTAATTGCACTTTCTCTGATGTTAACTCCACTCCTTCAACAAAGAGGAAAAATCCTTAACAAGGCCTGTCAATCATGCCACCTCATAATGTGTGACATTTAAATGCTTTACTATGGTAAACCGGTACATCTGTCTTGCGGTAATCTTAAAACAAACAAGCTTGCAAATGGAAATAATACTACTGTCCCACTTGGTTCCATGTGGAGTAGTTTGTGTCTTTTATTCATGACACAATGCCCTTTCATTTCGGCTCAAGCCAAGTTAGAGCACTTTCTTTCTCCTTTAACCCCCTACTATTTTATATGCACCTGACCACACCGCCACTACAACTTCTCCCATTGTTTTTCTGATAAAACTGCCCTGTCTGACGTGGGAACATTTGATTATCCTCCACCTCTCATTTGAATATGCTGAGGGAGGGGAGCGAGGACAGAGACGAGAGAGAGGGAGGGGAGCGAGGACAGAGATGATAGAGAGGGAGGGGAGCGAGGACAGAGACGAGAGAGAGGGAGGGGAGCGAGGACAGAGATGATAGAGAGGGAGGGGAGCGAGGACAGAGACGAGAGAGAGGGAGGGGAGCGAGGACAGAGACGATAGAGAGAGACACGAGAGAGAGAGACACGAGAGAGAGAGAGAGGAGAGGGAGAGAGAGAGAGAGAGAGAGAGAGACGAGAGAGAGAGACACGAGAGAGAGAGACGAGAGAGAGAGAGAGAGAGACGAGAGAGAGAGAGACGAGAGAGAGAGACGAGAGAGAGAGACGAGAGAGAGAGACGAGAGAGAGGGAGGAGAGAGAGACGAGAGAGAGAGACGAGAGAGAGAGAGAGAGAGAGAGAGAGAGAGAGAGAGAGAGAGAGAGAGAGAGAGAGAGAGAGAGAGAGAGAGAGAGAGAGAGAGAGAGAGAGAGAGAGAGAGAGAGAGAGAGAGAGAGAGAGAGAGAGAGAGAGACGAGAGAGAGAGAGAGAGAGAGAGACGAGAGAGAGAGACGAGAGAGAAAGATACGAGAGAGAGATACGAGAGAGAGATACGAGAGAGAGACGAGAGAGAGACGAGAGAGAGACGAGAGAGAGAGAGAGAGAGAGAGAGAGAGAGAGACGAGAGAGAGGAGAGAGAGACGAGAGAGAGACTAGAGAGAGAGAGAGAGAGAGACTAGACAGAGAGAGAGAGAGAAGGCAACCGCAGGGTTAACGGTCATGTCCTTCACAGTGTGGAAATAGATCCTGGGTGAGCCCACAGAGACCTCAGCCAAGTCAACCTGCTCTCACTGATGCTGCTGCTTACTGCACCAAGCTGCTGGGCTGGCCCCTGGTGCAAACCTGCTTACACATTATCCTCAGGACATACACGCCTGACCCTGGGTCACACGCAGATCTGTGGAGGCTGAGAGAAGTTAAAAACAGTCTCATAGGCTACCTCATACAGCCCAGTCACCCTTGAGGCATGCAGGTGTCCTGTCTCGTACACAGGAGCTAGGGGGAGAGAAAAGGCCAGGGCCAGGATGAACCTACAGAGAGAAAGAGGAGGAAACAACAATGCAAACAAACCTGATCCTGACACCTACTCATGGCTTGAAACATTCCTTATCACTTATTCATGGCTGTGGGTGACAGCGGCCACAGTGCCACATGGTGTCCCCAACGTCTCAGTTCCCAGGGCCACCACCGATCCAGCGTTGCCTGCCTAGTTTACTAGATCCTACTCTGCACACACAGGGTGCTGCTTTGCAAGTCAAACCATTACTTACTGCTGCATACACGCCCCCCCCCCCCCCCCACACCACCACCACCACCACCATGCATGCCCAGCAAACGCGGAGAACAGCTATCAAGATTAGATTTCGGGGACGATCCCATGCAAGACACTGAGCTGAACATCGACTTTCAGTTTCAGTTCTATTGAACTTTGTCTATTTGGCTTTTAACACCTGACTGTGATAAATGGGCTTCTGTCCTAGATAGAACCCTTCTTATTTAATGACCAATACAGTGACACCGTGTGGTTATACTGATAGTTATAAAACCTGTAATACACTGGGTGATGCGTTATATTGGAAATATAATCTCAGGTCAACTGGGACCAGGATGAAAGAAGCTACAGTCTTTGTCTGACACATACAGTTCATTCCTGGAGTAAAATGACTATCATCCTTACCCACGACAAGCTCAGGTGTTCCTTACATGACCAAAATGAAAGTCGCTGAAACTGAGTGTTTTGCTATGATGCTTTTGAAGAGCAGTCAACCACACACTTCTTTGTTTCCCTGCTGAAGGGAGCAACACAGAAACCAGAAAACAAGAATCCTTAGCAGAACAAGCAGTGCAAGTGTGTTGGGGATCAGAGGTATATCTGTGAATAATTTAACTCCAACCACACTGGAACAATTACAGTAGACTAGGGTATAACTCACAGAAGCATAGGGTGGGTGATATAGCTAGACAGCAGAGTGCAAACAGGTTATCTTTCCCTGGCTGACTGTCACGGGCTAAGACCAGCTCCCTGTTGATTGAGCCCAGAGAAAGGGAATCCCTGGACCGGGGTCACCAGGGTTCAAGGTCATGTCACAGCGGATATTACAGGATAATCAGAAATACTATGGGGAGGAGGGGGGCAGGGGCTGGCCAGTTCCAAGAAGAACATGATTCTGACTGAGGCTGAGCCTGGCCTAGTGTGGCTGTGTGAATCATTACTGCCAGGCTTCCCGGGATAACAAGCCTGATAGGTCCTGAGCAGGAAGAGGGCGAACAACTGATAAAACTGGAGGTGGGGCTGTGCTGCTCAACTTGAAACACGGCAGACGGCTGCCAAGAATCAGACACAATGCCCCTGACTGAAAGGTAGTGGGCGAGGCAATCTTAAACAAACTCACAACCTTCACATCAGAACAAGGAATACTGTAAATGTAATGCACTTCGAAAGTGTCTGAGACTCGAGAAACCTTTTCTTAGCCCCTGTAAGAAACTAACCCTTCACACTGCAGGAGGGGTTAGACACCATTATATAAAGTCCTTTTATCATGTTTGTCAATAAAGGTTAAGTGCAAGAGGAAGAGGGAGATTTTTATGATTTCATATCAAAGGTCTAAGTTCTTTAAGGGTACCATTACCCCAGAGATCAAGAGATAGATGGAGAGCCACTGTCGGGAATCAATAACTGACTATTGTATGGGTTTACAGTACCATCCCCCTTCTCCTAGCAAAGTAAAGTCAACCAAAGTGAAGGCTCTACTTGGCTTTCCTTGCCTCACTCCTCCAGCCTGAGCTAGCTGGTCCAGAAACAGACTTGCAAATCTGGCAGCACCGTTTCAAACAGAGACACAACCTCTTCTACTGCTGGAACTATACTTCCCTAACGCTGCCATGCTGTCAGTCAGGAAGTAGTGGATCCAAACTCACAGTAGCACAAAAATCAGCTGCACCCCTAGTAGAGCCAGGCCCAGCAGCAGTAGCCCTCAGCCCTGCGCCATTCTGCGCAGGCGGCTGTGCATTGTGTGCAGAGGACTTCCTGTGTGTCTGTGACAGGCGTGTAACAGAACCCGCTCTGTTATCAGATGACCATCCCTCTCTCTCTCTTCCAGACACTGCACTGCGCTGTGCCCCTGCTGGCCAACCACATCGCCCACATCCCCTTCAGCCTGCTGAGAAGGCTAGAACAACGTCTGGAAATGAGACAGGAACTCACCAGCCATGAGATTGTCATATGCTACCCTCTGATCACAGGAGACTTAAGCGAACACTCCTCTCTCCATACGTAGTACCAAGGTCAACATGGGATTTCTCAGACAATAGATTACTCAGACAAAAATGTGTGACATCTTGGAGACAACCCACCGCGTAAAAGGAAAGTGTAAAAAGTGAAGTCCCACTCACAACACAACAGCCTATTCTTACCCTGGCTGCATCTCAGCCTCTAATTTGATCAGGTTATGTGAGCTGCTTCATAACCCAGCAGGCCCAGGACAGCCCCTATCACTCCCCCCAGACTCCACAACAACAACAACAGACAGAGCCATGTCTGTGTGCCTGTCTACTTGGGACAAGAACAGTGGGACATTTTGCTGCTGACAAGGGGAGTTCCCCCTTAATAAATGGGGAAGATTATAGTTCAGTGCACCACCCAAAAGCAACATTACCCCAAAATGAGGCCTTCCAAAGACTGTCAGTAAGCATGCATGCAACCTGTCTCCTCCTGTCACTGTGGACCTGCTAGTTTGGGGCATTATGGTGCACAACATACAAGAATATCAAACTGTATTCAACATGCTCACCGCCAAATTGATGGGTGGTGTCTAGGGCCTACCCACAGCCACTGAAGTCCCCTGCAATTCCCCTGGATGCTATTGTGGGTAACATGGAGAGTCCCAACTTAACCTCTTAGTGGAATTTATTCAGGCTGAAAGTAAGTGCAGCCTTTTGCAATTGGTACTCAGGGGTAGCAAAAGTAACATCAGAACACTTTGACATTTGACAGATGAATAATTTTTTAAAAACTGCCTCTGAAAGCTATCTAAACACCTCTCAGTTGTGGGTGTCTTTATTACAATACAATATGCCCCTTCCTCTCTCTCCTACCCACACACTTCAAAACAAGTCCAACAAGTATGGGTTGCCAGAAATATGCATGCGTGAATTAGAATGAGTTATGTTTCCTGCAACGTCTTTAGACAGACAGACAGACAGACAGACGGACGGACGGACGGACGGACGGACGGACGGACGGACGGACGGACGGACGGACGGACGGACGGACGGACGGACGGACGGACGGACGGACGGACGGACGGACAGACAGACAATAGGCTAAAATACATTGTGACACAAATTACAAATGCCAAGAGGGCTACTTGAGGTCAGCCGGGGAGAAGAACAACTGAAGGAGGGTGTGGGCAGCCGGGGAGAAGAACAACTGAAGGAGGGTGTGGTCAGCCGGGAGAAGAACAACTGAAGGAGGGTGTGGTCAGCCGGGGAGAAGAACAACTGAAGGAGGGTGTGGGCAGCCGGGGAGAAGAACAACTGAAGAAGGGTGTGGGCAGCCGGGGAGAAGAACAACTGAAGGAGGGTGTGGGCAGCCGGGGAAAAGAACAACTGAAGGAGGGTGTGGGCAGCCGGGGAGAAGAACAACTGAAGGAGGGTGTGGTCAGCCAGGGAGAAGAACAACTGAAGGAGGGTGTGGGCAGCCGGGGAGAAGAACAACTGAAGGAGGGTGTGGGCAGCCGGGGAGAAGAACAACTGAAGAAGGGTGTGGGCAGCCGGGGAGAAGAACAACTGAAGGAGGGTGTGGGCAGCCAGGGAGAAGAACAACTGAAGGAGGGTGTGGTCAGCCAGGGAGAAGAACAACTGAAGGAGGGTGTGGGCAGCCGGGGAGAAGAACAACTGAAGAAGGGGGTGGGCAGCTGGGGAGAAGAACAACTGAAGGAGGGTGTGGGCAGCCAGGGAGAAGAACAACTGAAGGAGGGTGTGGTCAGCCAGGGAGAAGAACAACTGAAGGAGGGTGTGGGCAGCCGGGGAGAAGAACAACTGAAGGAGGGTGTGGGCAGCCAGGGAGAAGAACAACTGAAGGAGGGTGTGGGCAGCCGGGGAAAAGAACAACTGAAGGAGGGTGTGGGCAGCCGGGGAGAAGAACAACTGAAGGAGGGTGTGGGCAGCCGGGGAGAAGAACAACTGAAGGAGGGTGTGGGCAGCCGGGGAGAAGAACAACTGAAGGAGGGTGTGGGCAGCCGGGGAAAAGAACAACTGAAAGTTAATAAACTAATACAGGAGTTCCCAAGGGCAGTGGGCAAAGTTTCCAGTGGCGGCTCATTCTCTACACTTCACTAATGAGGGGAAATTGTCCACAAGAGGTGTCACATTTTCTTCCATCATGTCACAGCTGTGCCTGAGGGTAAGGAGGGAGATATCATCTGTAGCAGACTCACTTATTACATTAATAACACCATTAATAACCATTACACCATTAATAACCACTAACATTACACACAATCACATTATTTTAGATCATCCTCATTTTAAATCATCCCAGTAAGTAAAGTGTTAAAATGTCATAGTGTGTATTCCTAAATCTTTAAGACAACAGTCTCTATAAACATGATGTGATCTACCTGCTCTGAACAGTGCCCTATTTACCAGCTTTTCATTAGTTTTTTATCTGCAAGTGGGTCAGGAGCTCTGAAGCCCCATCCCACTCTCTCTCTCACACACACCACACACACACACACAGAGAGAGAGAGAGAGAGAGAACCTGGTATTTATTTCCTCAGCTCTCCTCCTCCTTTCTCTTTCCTCAGTGTCAGGGGAGAGAGTGCAGTTTGAGCTCTTACCAGCTGGGCAGAAGCACGTGTCCCTTCCCCAGGCCCTGTCCGGCTCTCCTGTCTCCGTGTCTGGGTAGGGCCCTGCCTGCTGCCTCAGTACTGGAGCTTTTGCAGACAGGAAACTTCCGAGTGGCCCTAGTCATACAGGCAAGCCCTTGCCTGATTCCACACAAGCAGACACCTACTCCCCCCCTCTATTTTCAGCCCACTGCTCTTGCATATCTTCCTCGTCTGTGATTGGCTTGACAGCCGCTCACTCACCACACCTCCTTGCTGGGATAGGCTGGCAGCTGTTCCCTTTTCTGTATGGCCAAGGGCAAGGCACTCTGGGATGTAGAGTCCTTAAATGCTATTTGACCTGCTACACAGCCCAAGCTGTGAACTACGAGTCCCAGCTTTCCATCCCTCGCCACCCCCACTGCTCCAAGCCTGTTCCAACGTAAGCACTCAGGGCAGAATTATACACTACAGTATGTTGCTAGCAGGATGCCAGGTATTAAAAGTACAGATCAGCCATCAAACAGGGCCGTGCTGCATACTAACAAAAGGCTCTCGGCCAGAACCATCACAGCCAAACACTGTATTCAGTGAGACTACCCCTCTGTCTACGTTTTAAACACACTTCAAGAGGCCTGACCAAATTAAAGAGTCATTTCTATTCTGATCAATTCCAAACGAGGAGGAAAGGACCAACCCAGCAAAAATATATTTAAACACATTGCTCGTAACTTTTCCCTCAAAGCATGATTTCTTAGTGAATGACAAATTCTAAAAAGTTGTCATTTGCTTGTCATCAAACCTTGTTCTACATAATTATTTGTGGTTCCTCCTTTCTCTTGTTCAGAACCCCCCCCCCCCCCCCGCACATCCCATCCACCTCATCCTCTAAGTGCTTCCACCTGCCCAAAAAGTTAATGCCTCAAACACACCAAATAAAACTGAATCATCCCCAAAAAGGTAAAAGCAGGAATCAGATAAGTATTTTACCGGGAATAAAAACATATCCATAACTACTGTCTGCGACAACCCCCCCCCCCCCCCCTCCCTCCCTCCCTCCCCTCTTGCTCTTTCTCCTCTCTCTCTGTCCCCCTCCCTCATTCCTTTCTCCTCTCCTTCTGTGCCTGCTCCCTCCGGTCGACAGGCCCTGGGCGGACAGCGGGGTGTAAGCAAGCGGGGGTGCTTTTAGCTCACCTGCGATGGCCGTGGTGGTGCTTGTTATGGGTCAGCCCTCCTCTCCCTCCCTCTCTCTCTAACTGTCGTGCTGCTCAAAGCCCCGTATGCGCTAACCAAGCGCCAGCAGATCAACTCAATTCCCTTCCTGGTTTCTGGAGGGCAAAGAGGTCCCTCCCTTTCTCGCTCTCTCTCACCCTCTCTCTCTCTTAAAGAAACAGCATTCCACTAGATGTTTCTCTTGCTCTCCTCTCTGGGGAGAAAAATAAGAGAGATTTGTCTGCGATCAAGAATGGACATTTGTCATCTCAATGACATAATTCAAAATGAGCGCTTGACTTCATCGTCTTGCTGTGGGTACAGTTGACAACAGAGTCCATATTAATTGGGCATGAACTGTTTGTAGTTCTTACCTTAGTCTTTTCTCTTCTACCGAATCGCACCCACCCATCCCATAGCCTGAGGTCATAGTGTCCCACCCCAAAAACAAGCCTTGGTACATTCCAGGACACAGGGGCTGCCAGTAACCCCCTAGACTCTCAATCTCTCCCTCCCCCTTCTCACATTGTACTAGAATACCTGTACCTTTTACAGGTAAGACTACAGAACATGCCTCACCTCGTCATACTAATCCCACTTTTACCAACGCATCTTAGGTGGCGTGTAAGACAACCAGTCAAAATCAAATCGTTCGGCTTTATATAAGGACAACGCATTTTGACTGATTTCGAACAGGCCTACGCACTTTTTACATTTTCTACACTGCACACCTGGACAGTCAGTCAGATTGGGATGGAGATCTTCCATACTCTAAACAGGCATCACACGGAGTATGAACACGTTATCATGTATGAAGTGAAATGGCTTACCTTATGTATTGTGATGAAACAGCTAGCCATGACCGGTGTCTCCTTGGTCTGACTGGAATCTGTTGCACCCCACACAGTGTGGCATGGCTTGGCACTGTGAGAAAAACTAGGCTAGGCATGCTGTGACAGCATGGGGGAGGCAGTAACACACACCCAGCCTAGAGGGCAGTGTCAGCACTACAGCAGGTAGCAGAGGTAGTTCACAATCAGACAAAACACAGAATATAAAAAAATATATACATCCCTCAAACTCAACTCTGGACCTCGAAGGGTGTTCCACTGGATTGGTTCCATTTGAAATCAGGGACAGATTTAGACCTGGGACACCAGGTGGGTGCACCTCATCAGGTAGAACAGAAAACCATTAGGTTTTTGAATACCCACGCCATACGGACAATTAATATAAAGTATTTACACTAGAATAACAGCTAGAAATCAATAAATGAATCTATACCAACAGTACTGCAGTTTAACATCCAATACATTGTACATCTGAACTATACAGTTTTCATATAAGTCTTAAATAATTAGCGAACCATCAGACTGATTCATTTTCCCTTCTGGTTGGCAGGTCAGATGATGTCAGCCATTTTTATTACAATTACAGTCCAATATAAACGAGTCTTACCCACCACAAACACCCACCAGCAACTCTGTTTTTGTCATTTGTGGCTGAGTCATGGTTGACTTAATTCAGGCCAAATGCGAGAAATTTTAATCAAACACTTAAGAGCAATGTGGAATGTATCTCCTAAAGTGTTTTGGTTTTAAAATAAGTATCCAGAGTATAGGTTAACGGGGAGCCGTGTTATATCTACAGTACGTGACTCGAGAGTTGAAGACTCTTTGGATATGTGTAGCATGTCATAACCTGGGTCAAGAGCATCATTTGGCACTTTACCTCCGGTCTTTCCTCCGTAAGTATCAGGTAGTGTCGAGTTTCTAAAGGAACGCTCCTGCCCAATAGAAAGCTCTGTTTATCATTTGTTCCATAACTAACTACAACACTCTCCCCACATAAAACAAAATTGCCATATACATTCACAAATACGTTTTATTTTTTACATTATAACAATATCCAACACATTTTCTTTAGATAAAACGAAATGTCTTACATTTCTGTCTAAACGAGTCAAAATAGCACTTTGCGTACAGTTTATATAGCTTTATACACATACAGGCGACAAAGCAGTAACTTTGTTAGCAACGAATGCAAGTCTATTGGAAATTGTAAAGGTCAGCCAGAAGCAGATTATATATACACAGGGGCTCTTACAGACGACAGGCTAATTAATACATGCTACCCAAACCCCCACCAGAGCCAGTAACCACGGATTCACCAAAAGAAAGCTTGGCGTGTAGGTTACACTTACTCACGCAAAGCAGAAGAGTGCGAGCAGAACCAAAAACACTTGGGGGAATAAATTGAGTCGAATGGCAAAAATCGGAACATTTCAGAGCGTCTCTAGTCAAGGTGTTGGACGTATTCTGACTTGACACAGATGTGCGTTTCAGGCAGTTGATACAAATACAAGTTTTAAAAAACAACAACAAAAACATGATCTTGAGTGTCTGGAAAATATATAAGATTGCAAATTATGTCATTTTGTAAAATGAGCACATTTGATAACTACGTAATTACTATTATAGTCAAATAAAAATGTCAACATTCAAAGTACTCCTCTCTCGAAACTGTACTGGTCATGAATGTACAAAACGAAGTACTTTGATAAGGCATTAAATGCAAAACATTAGTAGTCACGATGAGTACCTTCTTTGGTTTGCTGTCCTCCTGTGAATACAAAGCACTTGACTCCAGTGATTTCTGTCATGGACACTTTTTCTTTGTCAAAGATGGCCCCTCTACAGCCTTCACTAATATGCAGTTGCACAAACCATTAACAACTCTCTTGTCAATATTAATACAGAATTTATCAATACAAATGTGGTAAAATGATATCAATGACAATTCATTAAATTATAACCTGGCAGCCCTTTCATGCCTTGTACCTTCTCTTTAATATGATGATTGGAGAAAAATATCATGACTAGTGTGTAGATCTACCCTGCCACTGGTATGGAAAATCTGTGGTCATACATGGAGTCAATTGGCCCTGTTGATGATATGTACTTTAGAGAGAGTGCCGAAACCTTTTTTAAAGAGCAAGACGAAAAGGGTGCCAAAGTGTGTGTGTGTGTGTGAGACAGTGAGACACCATGGATCCTAATGTGGGAAGCAGTTTGGCGTTGGGCTGTTCATTCTGTGATGCGGGTTGGGGTGCTGGGTTGGTTGAGGCCCATGGTTTTACACATCCAGCCAGCAAAGTCCACCTCCTCCACCTCAGCACGCTTGATAAACGTGTGGTTCTAAACAATAACAAAACAGCAAACGCAAGTTAGTTAATACATCAGAATTAGTTCTTGGCTAATATCGAAAGGGCACTTACAGTAGATAGTCAACATAGCCACAGTGGTTGCTTTAAAGCAGAATTTACACCTTTTTCCACACAATTATTTTAGATAAAACGCATAAGAAATATATTGCTGCCTATTGTCAAAGTAGATCTGAAATGCTTCTTATTGTAATTTCTGCTCGGCTTCAGATTCATTTTGTGATTCAGTTGCAATTCTCCACCAGATGAGAAATCTTTGCTCTCATCATCAGACCAATCAAATCCCTGCATTCTCAAACAGGCATTCCATCAGTTGACAGTGCTTTGACTGATGTGAAGCTACTTTTATCCAGTACTTTTCTCTTATTTTTCTCTGGTAAAATGATAGATTAATTTAAAGCAAAACATTAGAATGTAGCCAGCTAAAATGTCCTATGACAAACATTAGATATGATGGTCATGTTTCATTTTTGCATTTAAATTATTATTATTATTATTATTTTTTAAATACCTTGCTTTTTCCATTGTAAACTAATCTTCTTGTGTGGCTCCTAGCCAAAATAGCATTGCACTTCTGTTGTCATCTAATGAAATGAAGCAATTTTCTGCAGAATCTGTTGCACTAGCGTATTTTGTGCAGGGTTGGGTAGGTTACTTTCTGAATGTAATCCATTACAGTTACCTATCCAAAATTGTAATCAGTAACGTAACTTTTAGATTACTCAAACTCGGTGACATAATCTAATTACATTCCATTACTTTTAGATTACTTTCCCCTTAAGAGAGTAATTAGAAGAAGACAAATGTGTTTTAATTGGTAGCATATACATCTATTGCAGGATAAATCAATGTTCAAGTTTACAAGGCTGGCCATATGTTAAATTTTACTTCATGGGTTGGTTATGTAGGATTCTTCTAACCCATCGCTTTCTACTACATATAATAATACGATTCAATTATATCTTTACATTAAAAACCCGTCCATCAGAATTCCAGTCATTCCAAAAAAAAATGTTATACCCCTTAATCTTCAAGAATAGGACTTGGAAATATAGATTAGCCAAATTGTTTTACCTGAGCATAACACCAAAACTAAGGACTTATTAGCCAGCCCTACTCTGTTGTTTAGGATTTTGTCATGGAGGACTAATTGGGCTCATTAATTTGAGTTGAAAAATAAATGCTGCGCTCATGGAATGGCATGCTTTGAACACTACTGCAAAGTACTATTTACATGTGAAAAATGAATGCTGCATTTGCTGTAGGCCTATTTAACTTTTGTTGGTGTTTTGGTAAAAATCTGAGGAATGGGCCTGGAGAAATGTTACCAATCTCAAATGAATAGACAGAGCTATGGATGCAAGGACTGACCATCCATTACATCAAAATGATTGTTTTAACCATGTTATGAAGCTATATAGTGGTTGTTTACATTTACAAACATTGGAGAAAAACAAGCTTATATTTTGGGTTCTTGGAGTATAACAGTTGAACTAAGCTCATGAGTCATTTACAAGTTATATTCTTCAAGAATCAATCTATGGATGGATATATATATATAATTTACAAGTCCAAAAATGGATGCAGCAACTACAGATTGCCCCTTTAAGTCTATCAAAAGTGTGTGAGTTGGAACATGTGTCCATTAAGCCAATGAATTACATTTTTTTATCAGCATGAATTAGACTCTAGCCTAAAAAAGCCTATTCCTGTTCTTTTGCTGTGGTCCATCAAACACATTTGGTGTGACATCAGTGTTCTCTGACTTTCTGACTTGTGGTCAGACACACTCAGGTGGCACAAACTTAAACTTGCGCCTTTTTTCAATGCTGATTTGAATGTCATTGAGAAAATAGAAATGTGAAATATTTTTCCTTTGCAAACGTTTCTGAATTTAAAAGAAATCCTCGAAGAAATGATCTAGTTATTCCAAAGTATCTGTAATCTGATTACAATATTTTTGCTGGTAACGTAACAGTTTACAGTTACCATTTTTGTTATCCCTTACATGTAATCCGTTACTCCCCAACCCTGATCACATCATGCCCCTGATCACATCATGCCCCTGATCACATCATGCCCCTGATCACATCATGCCCCTGATCACATCATGCCCCTGATCACATCATGCCCCTGATCACATCATGCCCCTGATCACTTTATTGGAAAACATGTTGTTTTTTATTTTATTTTAAAGACTTGACTTTCAATATGAAACGCAGGTGAAGCGGTTTAAAACGCATATTTTTTTGAACGTCTGCAGTCTTTTGAAAAATGCAGATTTCTGAAAGCTAATAGGACTCCTGAGCCAATTTGAAAACTACATACCATCAGCATCTTCAGGTCAGCTCTCTCCGCTGGATTCTTGATCAGACTATTAACACAAACAGTTGATCATCTCTATGACTTCCGAGAAATCATTAGAAAACTCAGCAAAGAGAAATAAAAGGAAAGCTTTCTCCACTATGAAAGATATTTCTCTCTAAATCCTGCAGAAGTTCTTGGAGTAGGTTAGTAGCACAGGGAATCACAATAAGCATTTTGCTGACTTCACCTAATATAAAGTGATTCTCTAGAGGTGAGAATCTAAGTTTGTTCCATATTGCTCTAGGCTCTGCCTAGTGTACACAATAATTCACAATATGTGGAGAGTCCACACACAGCCACCAAACAATCATAGTAAACCAACTGGGAATTCTGTCTGAATGATGACAATAAAAGGTGCTGAGGTAATAATAGGCAGTATTAATATATGATGAATGCTTGGGCTCACCATTTTGTCACAAACTCCTGGAAATCGTTGGTGAAGACACCGAGTGGAAGCCTGGGAGGAGGCTGGGAATGAGGAAAAGGTGCGCAAGACAAAACTCATTTAAAATAACCAGAGCACACGAACAAGTAGAATATATTGTAGAGTCAGCAGTTCATCTGACCTCATTGACAATGTAGTCCAGTAGCTCAAATATAGCCATGGCAGGTCGACTGTCCATCCCATGTCCTGAGGAAGAGGACAATATGGAGAGGTATTTAGATATTATAAATAAGACATAACATTTTTTTGTAAATATATATATATTTTTCTTCCAGAATACCTTTTATTGAAAAGCAAAAATAAATCTGTTTGAAAAGCAGTTATATAATCAGTGTTGTAATATTGTGTAAGAAGAAAGGGCTTCAGGTGTGTTCCAACCGCTGACTGGTCGTCCTCCTGGTGGTCTGGGGAGGCGGTTGGAGGGGGCCTGTGGTTCCCCCTCAGCTCCATCCTGTACTGGCCGGCCAAAGATGGCTTCCAGCTCCTTGGCGTCAGGCGGGGGGATGGGGTAGCGGCCAATGGCCAGCTCCACCAGGGACAGGCCCATGCTCCACACGTCTGACTGCACAGAGTAGTGTGTGCCCTGCAGTCTCTCCGGCTGTTGAGGAATACACGCACGTCACACCCAGAGTGGGCCAAGTGGGCGGGCAGCTCTGTGCATCGCTCCCTCCAGGTGTCTGGGGGAAGGGGACAGGGGACAGGGCTGGCAGCGGGTGCCTCCGTGTGACACAGCCCTCTACTGGGTACGGCCTCGGCTCTTGGCAAGGCGGCTTGGGCAGGGGAGGGAGAGCTGACTCACCGACATGTAGGAGCGCGTTCCCACGAAGGAGTTGGCCATGGAGTCGATGAGCTGGCCACTCACGCCAAAGTCACACAGCTTGATCTCCCCGCGCGAGTTCACCAGGATGTTGGAGGGCTTGACGTCTGCGTGGCAGAGTAGGGAGGGAGGACAGTTGAGTTGTAAGAGAGCGAGAGAGGGCTGGAGGCCCAGACCCAGCAGCCCCTTCCCTACTTCTCTTTGTCCCTGTCCCTCTACCATGCCAGACACCACACCACTGACATTTCATAAAGCCACTGATTCTGCTAGCTAGCATGGACCACAACATTTACATTTGAGACCATACAGACAAGCCAAATCCTCTTCAATCCCTCTAGCCTGGAAAAATGATCAATAATGGGGTGTAGTAGACCTGCTATCCATCCTCTGTGGTGACCCCTCCCACTTCAGAGGAGACAGAGGGGCAAGTATGAGAGGTGGCGTGACAGAGACAGAGGGAGGGGGCTGCAGGGTGTGGCTGCCATGTAATCACATCGGAGAGTGTGTAATTACCGACTGGGCTCCTAGACAGCTCTGCCTCAGCCCTGCTTCTGAACACCACCACACCCCAATACACCGTGGCGCTCAGCTCCGCCTCTAACTACACCCCAGAGCCCACCCCATCGGCTCCACATACACCAGTGCCCTCAACTAAAAAATAAAAAAACTGTACACCACAACGCTCAGCTCAAAACACTTCACCACCGCCCTCAACTTCAGAACACTAGACACCAGAACTCCTCAGCGTCAGATACACCCAAACACACTATAGACATCACACTAATTCATCCCATCCAAATCATACACTATCCAGGGTCTCAAATCATATCGTTAATATGCACAAAAACACACATTCTATATGGAGAGCTGTCGCTTACCTCTGTGCATGATCTGGTGTTTTTCCCGCAGATAGGCAAGTCCTCTGAGTACCTTTAAAAGTGAGATGCAAACATTTTATTTAACACAACATATAATAACACACACTTCCTGGACCTGAAATCATACAAAGACCAGCTCTGAGTCCATAGATACATCCATACAGGATATCACATCAAACACACACACACACACACACACACGCACACGCACACGCGCACACACACAGTGTGAACGGTGAGAACAGTGAGGTCTTGCATGCCGAGCTTCCTGTGACTCCTGATTATCACAATTACATGAGAAAAAGCAGTCCATTGAGAAACAATAAGAAACTCCTTCGAAAAGGCCCAGTGCAATCCAAATTCATTTTTGTCCTATCATATTGTACAACAACTGGTGAAATGTGTTATTTACTGACAGTTGCAGGCTGAAAATACAATTTATACAGGACCTATTCAGCAGGGTTTACATTTACATTTAAGTCATTTAGCAGGCTTGCCTGGTGTTATAAATTAATAGACCACAAAGAGAGTTCCAAACCGCTCTGCCAATAACAGCTGGTTTTCAGGTTATGTTCCTCCCATTAGGCCCCTCCCATTAGGCCCCTCCCATTAGGCCACTCACTCAGGCCACTCACTCAGGCCACTCACTCAGGCCACTCACTCAGGCCACTCACTCAGGCCACTCACTCAGGCCACTCACTCAGGCCACTCAGACATTCCCAGCAAAATCAAATCAAATGTTACCAAATACAACAGGTGTAGTAGACCTTACCATGAAATGCTTACTTACAAGCCCTTAACTCTTTCTTGAACTGCATTGTTGGTTAAGAAAATATTGACTAAATAGACTAAAGTGAGAAAAAAAAAGACAAAAGTAACACAAGAGGATACATAACAATAAAGAGGCTATATTACAGGGGGTATTGGTACCGAGACAATGTGCAAGGATACAGTTTGAGGTAATTTGTAAAGTGACTATGCATAGATAATAAACAGTGAGTAGCAGCAATGAAAAAACAAAGGGTGGGGGGGGGGGGGGTTTGATTGGGGGTTGGGGGTAGAAGCTGTTATGGAGCCTTTTGGTCCTAGACTTGGCGCTCTGGTACCGCTTGCCATGCAGTAGCAGAGAGAACAGTCTATGACTTGGGTGACTGGAGTCTTTGACAATTTTTAGGGCCTTCCTCTGACACCGCCTGGTATATAAGTCCTGGATGTCAGGGAGCTTGGCCCCAGTGATGTACTGGGCCATACGCACTACCTTCTGCAGCACCTTACAGTCAGATGCCGAGCAGTTGCCATACCAGGTGGTGATGCAACCGGTCAGGATGCTTTCGACAGTGCAGCTGTATAACTGACGATCTGGGGACCCATGCCAAATCTTTTCAGTCTCATAAGGGGGAGAAGGTGTTGTCGTACCCTCTCTTCATAACTGCCTTGGTGTGTTTGGACCATGATAGTTTGTTGGGGATGTGGACATCAAGAAACTTGAAACTCTCAACCCGTTTCACTTCAGCCCTGTCCATGTTAATGGGGGCCAGTTCGGCCTTCCTTTTCCTATAATCCACGATCAGCTCCGTTGTCTTGCTCACATTGGGGCGGCAGGGTAGCCTAGTGGTGAGAGCATTGGACTAGTAACCGGAAGGTTGCAAGTTCAAACCCCCGAGCTGACAAGGTACAAATCTGTCGTTCTGCCCCTGAAAAGGCAGTTTACCCCACTGTTCCTAGGCCGTCATTGAAAATAAGAATTTGTTCTTAACTGACTTGCCTAGTTAAATAAAGGTACAACAAAAAAACATTGCGGGAGAGGTTGTTGTCCTGGCACCACACTGCCAGGTTTCTGACCTCCTCCCTATAGGCCGTCTCATTGTTTTCAGTGATCAGGCTGTTGTGTCATCAGCAAACTTAATGATGGTGTGTTGGAGCTGTGCTTGGGTGAACAGCGAGTACAGGAGCACACACCCCTGAGGGTCCCAGGTGTTGGGGATCAGCGTGGCAAATGTGTTGTTGTCCACCCTTACCATCTGGGGGCGGCCCATCAGGAAGTCCAGGATCCAGTTGCAGAGGTCTTTAGTCCCAGGGTCCATAGCTTAGTGATAAGCTTTGTGTGCTCTATGGTGCTGAACTGTAGTCAATGAATAGCTTTCTCACATAAGTGTTCCTTTTGTCCAGGTGGGAAAGGGCAGTGTGGGGTGCGATTGAGATTGCGCCATCTGTGGATCTGTTGAGGTGGTATGCGAATTGGAGTGGGTCTAGGGTTTCCGGCATGGTGTTGTTGATGTGAGCCATGACTAGCCTTTCAAAGCACTTCATGGCTACAGACGTGAGTGCTACGGAACGGTAATCCTTTAGGCAGGTTACCTTCACTTTCTTGGGCACAGGGACTATGGTGGTATGTTTGAAACATGTAGGTATTACAGACTCAGGTCAGGGAGAGGTTGAAGATGTCAGTGAAGACACTTGACAGTTGGTACGCGCATACTTTGAGTACACGTCCTGGTAATCAATCTGGCCCTGCGGCTTTGTGAATGTTGACCTGTTTAAAGGTCTTGCTCACATTGGCTACGGAGATCATGATCACACAGTCGTCCGGAACAACTGGTGCTCTCATGCATGCTTCAGTGTTGCTGGCCTTGAAGCCAGCATAAAAGGCTAAATGTTTGCTAAAAAGCTATTATGGAAAAGTATTACAGTAATGTAGTAATTGTTACCCAGAAATTATTTGATAATTGCATCAGGCCTTTAACCACATGGGAAGGGAGCAGAGTGCATTTGATCACAGTTGTGACATACTGTGAAGTTATGTTTAGAGCACGGATGGGCAACTGGCCCGCAGATCAATTCCCCCACAAGGTGCAATTTTGAAATGTGGTTGTGCATTAGTAGTTTATGTCTTGTTACGTCAGTTACTCAATTGGCCTGTGTCAGCTAAAACTTTTTAGTTTGGTAATTTGTGTTATGGACAGCTATCTAAACTTGTAGGAATCATGGTTGAATTACCGACCACGGGGCTCTCATTGCTTTTGTTAGTCACTCCGGTCATCATATTAAAAACTGCAAACATTTGTCTCCACCCTATGGCAACATGTGTAGAATTGCAGGAAATTTGGTGTAAGACTGATGATTTTTTCTCTCCACTCCATGGCAAAATATATAGAATTGCAGGAAACATGCTTTAAAATTGAGATAAATCTAGACATCTATAAAATAACCGCAAGTACCACTGAATGAAGCACAAATAATAATAAATCTTCATTATGTAGTGTAATACTCACTGCTATGCTGACTTTGCCCAGGATCTCCTCAGGGATTCTCCTGGCTTCCTTCAGTACCTGATCCAGAGAGCCTCCATCCTGTACCCAACAGGCCACGGCTTAATGTCTGACACACACTGCTACTGTACACGGTCTGCATTTTGTAGGGTTTTGTCATACAGTAATACACAATAGCTCCAGGTGCATGGCAAGGTATATCGTAACAACCATTGCAACACATACATTTGTTAAAACAAAGTTACAACTGGTTTGTTAGTGTTATACCACAGGTCCTATTATAAGCACCATTGCTGTCTCAAAACCACACACAAATGTTCATACTCTCAGCAACAATGAGAGTTCACACATCTGCCTTTTTGCCGTGAACCCCCCCCCACCCATTGTCTTCCAGCAAGCTGCATCATTCCAGCGTTAGTTCAATGACTGAGGTAAATCAGACACTCCCCCTCAACCCAAACCTCTGTCTCTCTCACTCTTACCATGTGCTCCATACAGATACTGATCTCGCCATCGCTGTAGAAGGCCCCGTAGAAGCCCACGATGTAGGGAGAGTTACACTCGTGGAGCACCTGCAGCTCTCTGATTATCTGGTTCCTGATGGCAGGCTTAATCTCCAGGTGGATGAGCTGTGGAGTAGAGAGATCAGATAAACATTCGAATAATCTACTGCTCATCTAGAATAACTATCAGTTTCAGAGTCAAAAGCTCTGGATTTGGAGAAAAATGTCAAAAGTACATACAAGGTTAGACTCACCTTCCGGGCCATGACCAGTCTGGAGGGTTTGTGGCGGACCTTGTTGACCACTCCACCGTTGCCAGCGCCCAGCTCACATATGGGGTGGAAATCGTCATCTTTCAGCTCGCCCACTTGGGCTTTCTGGGTGAGGAAAGCCTCCAGACGTTTCCTCTGCTGTTCGTCCAAATCTAGCTCGCCTAGCTTCTTCTGTAAGGCCTCCAGATTGGCTCTAGGAAGGAGATATGCATGGAGTGAGCATGGCAATATTAAACAACCATATTCTTGACCATTTTCCTGGGGACACATTTGTGTTCTAGCCGAGCAGTACCAGATACAACTGATCACTGAGCCCATGATTGGTTTGAATCAGGTGTGTTAGGCTAGTGTTACGTAGGTTAGTTTTGGCCTGAAACTAAATTGTGCAACTACAGTTCCCGGAATCAACATTTGCCTAATATCAGTACAGTACATGCCCTCAGCCCTCCTTGAACACTCACTCGGACGCAGCATCAATGGTCGTGGAGATGGACTGCCCCTCTCCAATGGGCGTGATATTTAGGGGAACGGGTCTTCTCTTCGGAGCCATTTCGAAATATTTGACAATGCACTGGACGACTTTCCAAAGCAAATCAGTACAATAAATAACTGATATTTCAAAGTTGTTTTAAAACAGCAACAGGGGTAAATGTTGCTGGCGGTCTGTGACTTAACGTTACTTTGCGATCATGGCAGATAACTGTAAGGACAATCCCTAATGCACGTCACCTACAGGTCAGGTGCATTTGACTAACGTTATTTAGATAACTAACTAGTTAACGAGTACAGAATATTTCACAAACAAACTAGCTAGCTATAACAGTAACGTTACACTAGCAGTATTTCTTACACAACACATGAACGTTACTGTTCCTTTCGATTATTGCCTAGCTAGCAAGCTAGCTGCTAGGCGATAACTAGAACCAGCTCCCCTACGAAAATCGTGTGCTGCGTTCCTCAAATTGGAGCGGCCCTCGCCACTCAGGTCTCACGGAAAGGACAGCGGCGGTGGTTGACAGGACTGGTCAGTGACCGAGGATGGTTGGCCTTCGAAGGTTTCGGGGGGGTACCGCGGTGGACCTTCCCTATGCAGCCGGGTGTGAAGCTTGGTTGCGGAGAAGGGTTTCGGCAGAGACTGAAAAGGAAGCGAGACACCCCACTCGCAGTTGTTTTCTTCTGGTTTAATGGACCTAGCTGCTATTGTATTGGTGTCTATGGGAGACACACCCAGTTAAGTAGACCGGAACTGACTTATTTTTTCCAATGGTAAACGGCATGAGTGAACTATCTTTGCTTATGGGGTTTCTGTACAGGAAACAGAAACATGTTCGTCACTAGTTACCAAAGCCACAGTCATAAACCCCACCTATAAACTAAAATGTATCTTCTTAAATATTTATTTTTAAACCTAACCTTAACCACACTGTTAACTTTATGGCTAATCCTAACCTTGAATTAAGATGTAGACAATTTTGACTATGTGGCTGTGCTATCTAGTGTAAACCCAGCAACGTGGAGTCTTCCAAAAATCGCGAGACTGAGCTATCATGGGCATAGCAATTGAACTATGGCCAGGTCTCTCATGATTAGCGACCTCCAATGGAAGGTTGTAGAAATTACAATCAAGTCGTTTTCTTCAACTAGCTACTCAAATACTTTAGTTCAGACTACAAACTTACTTCACTTTTCAAAAGGTTTGCTTAGATTTTTGTTTAATTTTGTATTTCACCTCTTAAAGTCTAAGCCTCTGGAGTTTTTTTTACTAAGCTAATATATGGAATTGTTTTAAGATGGTCATACCATGGATCATTTAGCGATCTGATTTTGAATTTTAGGACCCCTGTAGGTACAAAAACATACAGTTGAATTTGGAAGCTTACATACACTTTAGCCAAATACATTTAAACTCAGTTTCACAATTCCTTACATTTAATCCTAGTAAAAATTTAAAAATTCCCTGTCTTACGTCAGTTAGGGTCACCACTTTATTTTAACATACATTTACATTTAAGTCATTTAGCAGACGCTCTTATCCAGAGCGACTTACAAATTGGTGCATTCACCTTATGACATCCAGTGGAACAGCCACTTTACAATAGTGCATCTAAATCTTTTAAGGGGGGTGAGAAGGATTACTTTATCCTATCCTAGGTATTCCTTAAAGAGGTGGGGTTTCAGGTGTCTCCGGAAGGTGGTGATTGACTCCGCTGTCCTGGCGTCGTGAGGGAGTTTGTTCCACCATTGGGGGGCCAGAGCAGCGAACAGTTTTGACTGGGCTGAGCGGGAACTGTACTTCCTCAGTGGTAGGGAGGCGAGCAGGCCAGAGGTGGATGAACGCAGTGCCCTTGTTTGGGTGTAGGGCCTGATCAGAGCCTGGAGGTACTGAGGTGCCGTTCCCCTCACAGCTCCGTAGGCAAGCACCATGGTCTTGTAGCGGATGCGAGCTTCAAACTGGAAGCCAGTGGAGAGAGCGGAGGAGCGGGGTGACGTGAGAGAACTTGGGAAGGTTGAACACCAGACGGGCTGCGGCGTTCTGGATGAGTTGTAGGGGTTTAATGGCACAGGGAGCACAGCCAACAGCAAGTTGCAGTAATCCAGACGGGAGATGACAAGTGCCTGGATTAGGACCTGCGCCGCTTCCTGTGTGAGGCAGGGTCGTACTCTGCGGATGTTGTAGAGCATGAACCTACAGGAACGGGCCACCGCCTTGATGTTAGTTGAGAACGACAGGGTGTTGTCCAGGATCACGCCAAGGTTCTTAGCGCTCTGGGAGGAGGACACAATGGAGTTGTCAACCGTGATGGCGAGATCATGGAACGGGCAGTCCTTCCCCAGGAGGAAGAGCAGCTCCGTCTTGCCGAAGTTCAGCTTGAGGTGGTGATCCGTCATCCACACTGATATGTCTGCCAGACATGCAGAGATGCGATTCGCCACCTGGTTTAAGAATGAAATGTCAGAATAATAGTAGAGATAATTATTTATTTCAGCTATTATTTCTTTCATCACATTCCCAGTGGGTCAGAAGTTTACATACACTCAATTAGTATTTGGTAGCATTGCCTTTAAATAGTTTAACGTTTTGGGTAGCCTTCCACAAGCTTTCCACAATAGTTTGGGTGAATTTTGGCCCATTCCTCCTGACAGAGCTGTAACGGAGTCAGGTTTGTAGGCCTCCTTGCTCACACACGCCTTTTCAGTTCTGCCCACAAATGTTCTATAGGATTGATGTCAGGGCTTTGTGATGGCCACTCCAATACCTTGACTTTGTTGTCCTTAAGCCATTTTGCCACAACTTTGGAAGTACGCTTGGGGTTATTGTCCATTTGGAAGACCCATTTGCGACCAAGCTTTAATTTCCTGATTGATGTCTTGAGATGTTTCTTCAATATATCCACAAAAAAAATATCCTCCCTCATGATGCCATCTATTTTGTGAAGTGCACCAGCCCCTCCTGTAGCAAAGTACCCCCACAACATGATGCTGCCACCCCCGTGCTTCACGGTTGGGATGGCATTCTTCGGCTTGCAAGCCACCCCCTTTCTCCTCCAAACATAACAATGGTCATTATGGCCAAACAGTTCTATTTTTGTTTCATCAGACCAGAGGACATTTCTCCAAAAAGTGCTATCTTTGTTCCCATGTGCAGTTGCAAAGCGTAGTCTGGCAATTTTATGGCGGTTTTGGAGCAGTGGCTTCTTCCTTGCTGAGCAGTCTTTCAGGTTATGTTGATATAGGACTTGTTTTACCGTGGATATACAGTGGGGCAAAAAAAGTATTTAGTAAATTGTGCAAGTTCTCCCACTTAAAAAGATGAGAGAGGCCTGTAATTTTCATCATAGGTATACTTCAACTATGACAGACAAAATGAGAGAAAAAATCCAGAAAATCACATTGTAGGATTTTTAATGAATTTATTTGCTAATTATGGTGGAAAATAAGTATTTGGTCAATAACAAAAGTTTCTCAATACTTTGTTATATACCCTTTGTTGGCAATGACAGAGGTCAAACGTTTTCTGTAAGTCTTCACAAGGTTTTCACACACTGTTGCTGGTATTTTGGCCCATCCCTCCATGCAGATCTCCTCTAGAGCAGTGACGTTTTGAGGCTGTTGCTGGGCAACACAGACTTTCAACTCCCTCCAAAGATTTTCTATGGGGTTGAGATCTGGAGACAGGGGGACACGTCTGGCACTGCAGGATTTGAATCCCTGGCGGCGTAGTGTGTTACTGATGGTAGGCTTTGTTACTTTGGCCCCAGCTCTCTGCAGGTCATTCACTAGGTCCCCCCGTGTGGTTCTGGGATTTTTGCTCACCGTTCTTGTGATCATTTTGACCCCACGGGGTGAGATCTTGCGTGGAGCCCCAGATCGAGGGAGATTATCAGTGGTCTTGTATGTCTTCCTTTTCCTAATAATTGCTCCCACAGTAATTTCTTCAAACCAAGCTGCTTATCTATTGCAGATTCTGGTGCAAATCTACAATTTTGTTTCTGGTGTCCTTTGACAGCTCTTTGGTCTTGGCCATAGTGGAGTTTGGAGTGTGACTGTTTGAGGTTGTGGACAGGTGTCTGTTATATTGATAAGTTCAAACAGGTGCCATTAATACAGGTAAGGAGTGGAGGACAGAGGAGCCTCTTGAAGAGGAAGTTACAGGTATGTGAGAGCCAGAAATCTTGCTTGTTTGTAGGTGACCAAATACTTATTTTCCACCATAATTTGCAAATAAATTCATTAAAAATCCTACAATGTGATTTTCTGGATTTTTTTCTCATTTTGTCTATCATAGTTGAAGTGTACCTATGATAAATTACAGGCCTCTCTCATCTTTTTAAGTGGGAGAACTTGCACAATTGGTGGCTGACTAAATACTTTTTTGCCCCACTGTAGATACTTTGTACCGGTTTCCTCCAGCATCTTCACAAGGTCCTTTGTTGTTGTTGATCTGGGATTGATTTGCACTTTTCACACCAAAGTATGTTCATCTCTAGGAGACAGAACACATCTCCTTCCTGAGCAGTAAGATGGCTGTGTGGTCCCAAGGTGTTTATACTTGTACTGTTGTTTGTACAGATGAATGTGGTACATTCAGGCATTTGGAAATTGCTCCCAAGGATGAACCAGACTTGTGGAGGTCTACAATTTTTTTTCTGAGATCTTGGCTGATTTCTTTTGCTTTTCCCATGATGTCAAGCAAAGAGGCACTGAGTTTGAAGGTAGGCCTTGAAATATATCATTAGCCTATCAGAGGCTTCTAAAGTCATGACATAATTTTCTGGAATTTTCCAAGCTGTTTCAAGGCACAGTCAACTTAGTGTATGTAAACTTGGCTACCCGGACTATTTGCATTGTGTGCCTCCCCCAACCCCTCTTTTACGCTGCTGCTACTCTCTGTTTATCATATATGCATAGTCACTTTAACTATACATTCATGTACATACTACCTCAATTGGCCCGACCAACCAGTGCTCCCGCTCATTGGCTAACCGGGCTATCTGCATTGTGTCCCACCACTCACCACCTGCCAACACCTCTTTTTATGCTACTGCTACTCTCTGTTCATCATATATGCACAGTCACTTTAACCATATCTACATGTACATACTACCTCAATAAGCCGGACTAACCAGTGTCTGTATGTAGCCTCGCTACTGTATATAGCCTCGCTACTGTTATTTTTCACTGTTTTATTTCTTTACTTACCTATTGTTCACCTAATACAGGCTCTAACCAATAGTGCAAAAAAGGTAAGTAAGCATTTCACTAAGGTTTACACCTGTTGTATTCCACGCACGTGACAAATAAACTTTGATATGACTTCTGACCCACTGGAATTGTGATACATAGCGAATTATAAGTGAAATAATCTGTCTGTAAACAATTGTTGGGAAAATTGTGTTATAGACAAAGAACATGTCCTATCCGACTTGCCAAAACTATAGTTTGTTAACAAATTTGTGGAGGGTTGAAAAACGAGTTTTAATGACTCCAGCTAAGTGTATGTAAACTTCCTACTTCACCTGTATACAGTACCAGCCAAAAGTTTGTACACACCTACTCATTCCAGGGTTTTTCTTTATTTTACCATTTTCTACATTGTAGAGTAATAGTGAAGACATCAAAACTATGAAATAACAGATATAGAATCATGTAGTAACCAAAAAAAAACAAGCAATGGACATTAGACCGTTGAAAATCTGTCCTTTGGTCTGATGAGTCCAAATTTGAAATGTTTGTCTTTGTGAGATGCAGAGTAGGTGAACGGATGATCTCTGCATGTGTGGTTCCCACCGTGAAGCGTGGATGTGGTGTAATGGTGCTCTGCTATAAGACTGTGATTTATTTAGAATTCAAGGCACACTTAACCAGCATGGCTATCACATTCTGCAACAATACACCATTCTATCTGGTTTGTGATTAGTGGGACTATCATTTGTTTTTCAACAGGACAATGACCCAACACACCTCCAGGCTGTGTAAGGGCTATTTGACCAAGAAGGAGAGTGATGGAGGACTGCATCAGATGTCCTGACCTCCACAATCACCTGACCTCAACCTAATCGAGATGGTTTGGGATGAGTTGGACAGCAGAGTGAAGGAAAAGCAGCCAACAAGTGCCCAGTATGTGGGAACTCCTTCAAGACTGTTGGAAAAGCTTTCCAGGTGAAGCTGGTTGAGAGAATGCCAAGAGTGTGCAAAGCTGTCAAGGCAAAGGTTTGCTACTTTGGAGAATCTAAAATCTATTTTGATTTGTTTAACACTTGTTTGTTTACTACATGATTCTGTGTTATTTCATAGTTTCGATGTCGTCACTATTATTCTACAATGTAAAAAAAATAGTAAAAATAAAGACAATTCCTTGAATGAGTAGGTGGATCCAAACTTTTGACTAGTACTCTATATACAACAATTTTGATAAAATATTTAAATTTGACCACTATCGTCCATAGAAGCACACTGAAAGACACTTATAAATGGCAGAACACAGAAAAAAAAATCATATAGAATAAGGTTGTGTTTTTCCTAGATCTAGGAGATAAGAAAGCTAAGGAAATATTGTTTTTTTGGACACAACGACCTCCATAACTTAAAAAACAATAACGGTACCGATTACCTTCAGACAAGTCCTGTGACACTTGTGGGGGTCGTAAAGCAAAACGGAGAACATAGTGTTTATGAGAATCTCCCCTTTCCATAGTGGGGTGATATTAGTGTGTAACCCAAATGGTTCGGACGCTACAGACGTTTTCATGAGAAGATTGATTTTAGGGATGCTTCATGGCCTGCTTCATGGCCTAACAAACATCGCTGTAGCTCGGCCACCTTCCATCGCAGATGCAGAAGGCCGACATAGCTGGATGCGGTGGATGGAGAACATATTTTTCTTAAACTGACAGATTTTGATGGAGATTTTTTTAGTATGTTACTTAGACACGTGCATCAAGAGACTATTAATGGCTTAAATTTAGGATGGAAAACTTCACTTAGCGTTCAACACCATAGTGCCCTCCAAGTTCATCACTAAGCTGAGGACCCCGGCACTGGAACACCCTGGAACACCTCCCTCTGCAACTGGTTCCTGGATTTTCTGATGGGACACCCCCAGGTGGTGAGAGTAGGTAACACATCCGCCACGCTGACCCTCAAAAACAGGGGCCCTTCAAGGGTGCGTTCTTAGTCCCCTCCTGTCCTCCCTGTTCATCCACGACTGTGTGGCCGGGCACCACTCAAACACCATTATTAAGTTTGCCGATGACAAAAGGGTGGTAGGCCTGATCACAGATGACGATAAAACAGCCTACAGGGAGATCAGAAACCTAGCAGTCTGCTGCCAGAACAATCTCTTCCTCAATGTCAGCAACACAAAGGAGCTGATCGTGGACTACAGGAAATGGAGGGCCGAGCACAGCCTCATTCACATAGAACGGGCTGAAGTGGAGCAGATTGAGAGCTTCAAGTTCTTCGGTGTACATATCCCTAAGGATCTATTATGGTCCAAACATACCAACAGTCGTGAAGAGGGCTTGACAACACATTTTCCCCCTCAGGAGGCTAAAAAGATTTGGCATGGGCCCTCAGATCATCAAAAGGTTATATAACTGTACCATTGGGAGCATCTTGACTGGCTGCATCACCGCTTGGTACTGCAACTGCTTGGCATCCGACTGCAAAGAGCTACAGAGGGTAGTGTATACGGCACAGTACATCACTGGGGCAGAGCTACCCACCATCCAGGACCTCTATACCAGGCGATGTCAGAGGAAGGCCCTAACAATTGTCAAAGACTCCAGACACCAAAGTCATAGACGATTCTCTCTGCTACTGCACGGAAAGCAGTACCAATGCACAGTCTGGAAACAACATGATCTTGAACAGCTTAGCTTCTACCCCCCAAGCCATAAAAGACTGATCATTAATAAATTGATAGCCATTATTTATTTTGTACTAACTTTGACTCATCACCAACACTGCTGCTACCGTTTACTATCTGTCACTTTATTCCTAGTTATATGTATATACTCATCTACCTCAATTACCTCGTAACTCTGCACATCGACTTGGTACCCCTTGTACATAGCCAAGTTAGCGTTACTCATTGGTCATTACTATGCGTTTTATTTCTCCATTTTCTTTCTCTGCATTTTTTGGAAGGGCCTATACGTAAGCATTTCACTGTTAGTCCACACCCGTTTACCAAGCATGTGACAAATACAATTTGATTACCTATGGGAAAACTGGCAAAAGTAATTTGATCATGATTAAACGTTTGTTTTAAATCACTTTTTCCAGAAGGAACTTCAGTTAAGTAATTTTAGCTTTAAAAGTATCTAAGACAATTATATTTTAATTTTTAAAAATTAGTTCCACACATCAATAACAGGTGTTCGAATACGATTCTTTAGAAATTTAGTTATTTTTGAACAGGAGACAAAATGTGTCAGGTACAGGACATCACACCAAGCTACACCTCAACCACCTCTCACACTTTAAGTGGCATCAGTTCCAACACTGCTATTTGTGATTTTATTGGACTTTTGGAACAACTGGAGGCAATTCAAAGCTTAATAAAATATTTTAATTGTATTGTCTTTTAATATGAACATATAAAAAGACAAACAAAACATTTACATCATGGATTGCAAGCCACTGCTCATGCTACCTTAAGCATTATTATAATTGAGTTCTTAGAAACAACACGTACTTCACCTCTCTCGCCTTGCCCACGATATGAAAAAGCTTGAGGAAATCTTATCTGTGCAGCGATGTTCTTCTACACCTTTGCACCTGTAAATTTAAACAATGTGATTTAAATCTGTAAAGTAATTTCTGTTAGTTGAAGATGAATTCTGCAACTAACAGAAATGTTAGTTGCAGTTAGTAACATGTTAGTAACATGTTGCTTAAATGCATTAAGTTGTACAACGACTGTCATATTCAGGGACACGGCTACGGTTTGAGTTTCTTTTACAGAAAGTGCCATCAATCATTGCGGGTTTCCCATGTTTACAGGACTCACGAATCAGTATAACAATCCGCAAGCTATATGGACATGTCATGAGTACTGCAGAATATTGGAAGACCAGGTTAACATAGAAGACCAGAGCCCATAAGTTTCCTCAGGTCGTTACCATCTCATTATTAGATTAGGTATACTACTACTGGACAAAATGTCTACGCAAGTCTGAATTCAGGATGATCACAAAATGCTATAGTCAAATGCATGCATCAATACCATTTGAGACATTTTTGGAATTCAGAAGACACAGTTCTATAAAAACAGAAATGCCATCTCTACAGTTCTGAATGAAAACAGGGACTATCTTGGGGTAAGGAATCTAATGACCTGGAAAGTAAATAAAAGTGAGAGGATATTTAAACTCATACCATCCATGTAGCTAAATTCTCTCAACAACATCAAAAGATTAACTGTTTATTACAATTTTAACTGTGCCTGTGGAAAAAGCTCCCCTGAAGAAGCTATTACGGATGTAGAGGACATTCATCTAGGATCTATGTGATAATTAATGCTGATTTCTGAGGGTAATATCTTTGAACTGGGAGGAGGCAGAACGTGTCATTGGTTAGAAGTGCTAAGTTTCCTCAGATGAAAAGGAATGGAACCTGTCTAACAATGGCAGTGCTTTGTGCCACAATCATTCACTCTTCCACAAAAAGTCCAAGCTTCATAAGTGTTCTGCCATCTCTTACTGAAAACGTGTGCAGATCAGAGCCGTATATAAATGCTCTGGTAAAGCACTCTTTCCATTGAGACATATGTACATTTTAATATAAACTGCCATTCAAATAAGACGTGAAGCAATCAATTATCAATAAATAAATTACTTAAGACGAAGAAAATTAAGTCAAAAAGCATGACGACACTAAAAAAATTCATCCCATTCCAGATCTGAAGATACATCCTTCAAGTCCTCCACTCCAGGGAAAAAAAAAAAAAAAAAGTTAATTAATTTTCTTACTGAGCCTTCCTGTGTAGACCAGCTCAAGTAGCCAAACAACTGTGGGCTCCAGCCTCCACCAATCTTAACTCAAAACAAAAAGGCACCCAAAGCTGACCTAACAACAAGAGATAACTGACCCAAATCGGTTTGGAACAATTGCCTCAACATGATCTTGACCAATTGTGTGGATACTAATATTTGTGACATGATCATTCTTTAGTTAGAGCCTTGTTCAATAAAAAAAAAAAACAGAAAGAAAAACTCTAGTCCAGTTCAAAACCCTGCAAAGCTCTCAGGATATCAGGGGAAGGTTGAATGCGGCAGTAGTCAGTCTCTAGGCTATCCAACTGTTGAAAACTGACATGAAATAGGCAAGTGAAAAGAATACATCCTGCATTTGTTTCCTTGATCAATATGAACAGCACTGGCAAAACAGAACACTGGAAAGAATCTGAAAAGAGCATGTTCCAAAACCTCAAATGATAACTGCTTGTTTCTGCAAACTCTCCACAAAGACAATTGCTTGTCATATGAATTCAGCCACCAAATCAAATCGTAGATTTCAATGCAGTGAGGGGTATATACAAGAACTTGTCAAAGACAGCATTCCTGGGTCGTATTCAGTAGGCACAAATTGGAACAAAAATGCTCTAATGGAGTTAAACAGGGGAGGTACCAACTGTACTTGTCCAATAAGAAATGCTCATTTTCTGTTACAAACCATAAACATATGTTTTGCAACATGTGCCCTAATAAACACGACCCTGATTCCAATAACCCATTCCTTAGAAAGGCCATACATAAATTATTTGGAAAAGTGAGGCGAGTGAGCGAAAAAAAGTTAGACAAAAATTAAATAAAAATAGACCCTCTTGTTAAATACGATAGCAACCTTAGTTCAGGTGCTACTCTCACTGGTCAAGTAAGTTTGCTGTGTATGACTGAGGTAGGTTGTCAGCATTTAAAGACAAAAATGGGGAAAGGTTTTGTTAGAGCTAATTTATTTTCATTGTCTGAATAAATTAAACAGAAAGAAAAAGTAGGGGTGTTGTTCAATTTAATCATATTCCAGAAAAATCTAGTCTGTTGTTCGTGTCCCAAATTATTCATTCAAGTTATTTTGACCTCTTACCACAACTACGGAGGAGGCTCCATATCTCCCACTGCCTGCGATCACAAAAAGTGACAAAATTCTGAGACGCAAACACCAAATGCTTGTGGCTTTGAGAGCCTTAAGTTCAAGTCAAATACAAAGTACAAGAAGATGGAGGGGATAAATAGTTCAGGAGGTTACTCTTTTCAATGGTCTTTATGATGGAGGATACAGAATTTGAATGCTGGGAGGGGGAGGGTCACAAGTGTCAGGGAGCTGCTTTTTCCAGTGGTGTATTGAGGAAGCCTAACCACTCCAGAGGTTGACAGTGCATGTATGTGCATGTGTCTGTGTGAATATATGCTAGAGGAGTGGGGGCGGGTGATTTAGTAGGGACTAATGATTTCCAGTCCTCCAACTTAGCCCAACCCTCTCTCCCAGTCTGTGGGGTCAGTCCGCCAGTCAGTACGCTGTGACCAGGTCCTTGTCATAGTCGTATCGGCCCCTCTTGGGGGCGGGGCTGTCCTGGCTGTCCTCAGTGTCGTCACTGTCTCCTCCAGCCCCTCCCCCCTCCTCCTCAGAGTCTAGAGTCAGATCAACCACCACTCCTCCTCCCGCCCCCCCCGCCGTGGACCCAGCTCCTGACTTCCCCGTCTGGCTGGTGCTGCTGTGGGCCGGGGAGTGGCCATTTACCTCAGGAACACCTGAGAAGAAGGAACAGGTTCACACACTATTACAAACCAATGCTGTTTTAAAAAAAAGAAGATAAACAGACATGACCTACACAGCGTGGCATCTTAAATTAAAAATCAAAACGTTAGTCTGCAATTGTCGAAAAGGCAATAATGGCAATATTTGACATGCACTTACATATATCCAGAACAGGGTAGTCAGGCGTGTTGCTGCGTTCCCTCTCCCTCTCCTTCTCCTTCTCATCTCGGATGGGTCTCCATGAACCGTCAGTCAGATATTCAATCTCCTCAATATCCTCATGGGTCTCTTTTAAGATCTCAGATGCCAGCCTGAAACATGAGACAAACAGTCAGTAAGAGAAGTACATATCATATCCGGACACACAAGAAGGGATCGATCGGATGTGTCCCACAACACACATTACCAACTTTCAAATCTTAGATAGGAAGTTTGTGGAATTGTATTTATCTAGGCAAGTCAGTCAAAAATCAATTCTTACTTACAATGACAGCCTACCCCGACCAAACCCTAACGACGCTGGGCCAATTGTGTGCCACCCTGTGGGACTCCCAATCACAGCCAGTTGTGATGCAGCCTGGAATCGAACCAGGGTCTGTAGTGACATCTCCAGCACTGAGATTTAGTGCCTTAGACCACTGCACCACTCAGGAGCCCAATGGAAATAGTTTGATATTTCTACTATTCTACTCTGTTCCACAATAGAACAGGGAGAGGCAACAGCCTTATTGAAAATGTAGCCCAGTGTAGGTAAGCCATTGCAGGTTTTAACAGGAGTCTACAAATTGCTCCAAAAATGCAAATGTTTGTTTCCAAGGTTGAACAAGCAGTGACCCATGCAAAGAGGAAGCGTGGTTCTCAAATTCCTGTGAGTGGTAGTGCTCGTAAGTCTCAACGTGCCTTACTTACCCATCGATGGTGAGCAGCTCAAAGGGAGCCTGCTTGTCACACACAGGGCAGGTCCACGTGGGCTTCTTCTCATTCATTTGCAGGAAGAAGATCGCGTCAAAACACTGCAGGTGGGCACAGGTGATCACCCGACATGGAACACCTATCCGCATCTTCACCAGCTGAGAGGAGGAAAGGGAGACATGCCATTACCTCGACTATAGTGTAACCCCGCACATTGACTCAGTACCGGTATCCCCTGTATATAGCTTAGTTATTGTTATTTACATTTATTGTGTTACTTTTTGATTGATTCTATTTTTAGTTTAGTTTATTTAGTAAATATTTTATTAACTATTTATTGAACTGCAATGTTGGTTAAGGGCTTGTAAACTAAGCATTTCACAGTAAGGTCTACAACTGTTGTATTCTGCGCATGTGACGAATACACTTTGATTTGATTATTAAGCTGTGGACAAATGGTGGGTTGTAAACCTGTTTTGTCGTGAGTTCTTTTTTTGGTCAGAAACAACTGAAAGGTTTTTGACTTCCACTCTTGGGTGGATATGGATTAGGGTGGGAGCCAGATACTCACAGGACAGATGAGGGAAACCCGTAGCCCTGTGGTAGCGATCTCGCTCTCTGGATCAAAGCGTAGCTTGTCCTGGACTGGACACAGCAAAGAGAAACTAGTTGAAAATCACACAGCATTACACAGTGAACATCACTAAAATGCAAGAAGCATGAAAAACAGGGAGAAAGAGAAAAATGTTGAGGCCACTTACTGCGTTCACGACAGCGTTCTGCACTCTCCACTGAGCAGTGTTTGAGTTGGCCGAAGAGCTCTGCTGATGTGAAGACCCTCACTAAATCCACTGCCACAGAGTAGCGCTGCACACAGAACAAGAGCAGTGAGCAGAATGAACACTGGAAAGTAGCAGATATGAAGTTCTACAGAAAACAAACCACACCATTTCAAAAACTTGTCATAAAAATGAATCAAAATAAATTTGGAATACAGCAGCGAGGTTTTCAATTACAGAACAGTGTCAACCAGAGACTGACCTTGCCGAAGTTGCCCCATGTGACAGTGACCCGGTTGGTGGCAGTGGAGAGTTGTAACCAAGGTGTGATGTTGACTGGGCGACAGGGCCGACGCGGCTCCACACCTGGCTTATTAGAAGGGTAGTAACCCTGTACAGAACAAATATAGACATGTTAAGCCTCTAATATTTAGGCCTAGGCATTTTCTTCTGATTAGTTAGTTGGTTTGTATGCTTGATGTGATTCCCCATCTTGAATACTCACCGGTACATGACAGTAAGACTGGTTGACTTTGACAGCAATATTGGGAGGGTACTGATCTTCCTGGACACCGATGGAGTCTGTGTAACAGATCCTGTAAAGCATCGTAATAACAGCATAGGAGGTTCATTGGTTAGCAGTGTTAGATAAGTGGCAACATTTATGGCTCAGGGAATGGCTCAGACACTGAGCCATTCCCAATGAATGGTTGAGGTGGTCAGATTTGTCTTTCAATACACACATTTCAAATTGTATACCATTTTTTTTTTTTACTTTCACGGTTGACAAATGAGGACACTGTAGAGGAAAACTTTCCAAATGTCAACAGAACAAAATTACCATCATCTCAAAGTAAAATGTAGAATGTTGCGTGGTTCTCCCATGACTTAGAAAAGCATGTGCACTGCAGTTTATTAGGCTACAGATGAAATAATTGATGAACTTCACAGGGTGGTGAAAGTGCACAGTGATGATCTTGATGCTCCTTTCCAGTAAATATTGAGGGTCTTAGTTTGACGCTAGTGACATGATGATCAATGCTTGGCTGTCAATTGACAAATAAAAATGATCTTGCTCTCATCCAAAATGTCATCATGAAGCCTACCCTCTGCACGGCATCTGCGAGCTGTTGTCTAGAGCACACGTGCTAAGACCAGTGGGCAATTTACCGTTTGTTGCAGACTTCTTGTGCCAAAACCAATGGCAGAGTTAAAAACTGGATGGAAACACATTGTACTTGTTTTGTTTTGGTCAATTCAAAGTTTTACGACAAAGTGCTTTTTATGTGCACGTCATTCCGCACAGCTTTTAATAAACAAGACAGTTTGATGGAAATCGACCACTGCTTGTGAAATTTGCATATTTTAAGCAAATATTTGCATGAAAATCTAAACAAATTGCTGTAAACCTAGATACTGATATGGCATAGGCTATAACTGCATACTTGAGTTTTACTAATCAACTCTATGTACCTAACATGTACAGTACTTGTCAAAAGTTTGGACACACTCATTCAAGGGTTTTTCTGTATTTCTACTATTTTCTTCATTGTAGAATATTAGTGAAGACATCAAAACTATGAAACACAAACAGAATCATGTAGTAACCAAAAAAACAAAAAAAAAGAGATGTTAAGTCAAAATATATTTGAGATTCTTCAAAGTAGCCAGCCTTTGCACACTCTTGGCATCCTCTCAACCAGCTTCATGAGGTAGTCACCTGGAATGCTTTCAATTAACAGGTGTGCCTCATTAAAAGGTAATTTGTGGAATTTCTATCTTAATGCATTTGAGCCAATCAGTTGTGTTGTAACAAGGTAGGAGGGTATACAGAAGATAGCAATATGTTGGCCATATGGCAAGAACAGCTCAAATAAGCAAAGAGAAATGACAGTCCATCATTAATTTAACACATGAAGGTCAGTCAATACGGAACATTTCAAGAACGTTGAAAGTTTCTTCAAATGCAGTCGCAAAAACCATCAAGTACTGTGATGAAACTAGCTCTCATGAGGACCACCATAGGAAAGGAAGACCCAGAGTTCTCTGCTTCAGAGGATACGTTCATTAGAGTTACCAGCCTCAGAAACTGCAGCCCAAATAAATGTTTCAGTGTTCAAGTAACAGACACATTCCAACATCAACTGTTCAGAAGAGACTGTGTGAATCAGGCCTTCATGGTCTAATTGCTGCAAAGAAACCACTACTAAAGGACACCAATAAGAAGAAGAGACTTGCTTGTGCCAAGAAACACAAGCAACGGACATTTAGACTGGTGGAAATCTGTCCTTTGGTCTGGAGTCCAAACGGGAGATTTTTGGTTCCAACCGTATCTTTGTGAGACGCAGAGTAGGTGATCAAATGATCTCCGCATGTGTAGTTCCCAACGTGAAGCATGGAGGTGGTGGTGTGATGGTGCTTTCCTGGTGACACGACACTGTCAGTGATTTATTTAGAATTCAAGGCACACTTAATAAGCATGTGTACCACAGCATTCTTCAGCGATACGCCAACTAGGCACAAACATCTGATTTGTACCTAGTTGGACCATAATTTGTTTTTCAACAGGACAATGACCCAACACACCTCCAGGCTATGTAAGGGCTATTTGACTAAGGAGGAGATTGGTAGAGTGCTGCATCAGATGACCTGACCTCAGCCCAATTGAGATGGTTTGGGATGAGTTGGACCGCAGAGTGAAAAGTAACCAACAAGAGCTCAGCATATGTGGGAAGTCCTTCAAGACTGTTGGAAAAGCATTCCAGGTGAAGCTGGTTGAGAGAATGCCAAGAGTGTGCAAAGCTGTTAAGGCAAAGGGTGGCTACTTTGAAGAATCTCAAATATAAAATATATTTTGATTTGTTTAACACTTTTTTGGTTACTACATGATTCCATGTGTTATTTCATAGTTGATGTCTTCACTATTATTCTACAATGTAGAAAATAGTAACAAATAATGAAAAACCCTTGAATGAGTAGGCGTGTCCAAACTTTTGACTGGTACTGTGTGTATCATCTATGCAATTATATTAACAGTAGGATTGGTGGGCTGCTGTGTGTAAAACAGTTGGACATCTTAACTCACCTAAGAACCACCTGAATTGCCTTCATTCCTGGCCGAAGCTCACTGAAACAACAAGAGGGAAAAATGATGGTACCCTCAGTGCTCATTCAAAGTCACAAGCAGTAGGATAGACAGTTAACTTTTATTAAAAGTGTTATACTCACGTTGAGTTTCTGACTTGGTCCGCTTGGCTCTGTGTTAACTCAAATACACATTGACTGTCCTGCAGTTTCTCACTGTTCTGGGCAACTACAAGGACAGGTGCAGAAAAACAGATCATACACATTACGAAGCATAGTGATGTTGTGCAATGTCCAAAATGTCCTTAGTACTTCTAATTTTAATGCCATGGCATGTTTCTATCAGTAATATACAGTGCATTCGGGAATGTATTCAGACCCCTTGACTTTTTCCACATTTTGTTATCTTACAGCCTTATTCTAAAATTGATTAAAAAAATACATTTGTCCTCAATCTACACACAATACCCCATAATGACAAAACAAAAGTTTTTTAGAAATGCTTGCAAATGTATTAAACAAACAGAAATACCGTATTTACATAAGTATTCAGACCCTTTACTATGCACACTCAAAATTGAGCTCAGGTGCATCCTGTTTCTATTGATCATCCTTGAGATGCTTCAACATGATTGGAGCCCATCTGTTGTAAATTCAATTGATTGGACATGTTTTGGAAAGGCACACACCTGTCTATATAAGGTCCCACAGTTGACAGTGCATGTCAGAAAAAAACAAGCCATGTCGAAGGAATTGTCTGTAGACCTCGAGACAAGATTGTGTCGAGGCACCGATTTGGGGAAGGGTACTGAAAAATGTTCTGCAGCATTGAAGGACCCCAAGAACACAGTGACTTCCATCATTCTTAAATGGAATAAATCTGGAATCACCAAGACTCTTCCTAGAGCTGGCCACCCAGCCAAACTGAGGAATTAGGGGAGAAGGGCCTTGATCAGGGAGGTGACCAAGAACCTGATGGTCACTCTGACAGAGTTTCTCTGTGGAGATGGGAGAACCTTCCAGAAGGACAACCATCTCCGCAGCACTCCACCAATCAGGCCTTTATGGTAGAGTGGCACATCTAGAGGAAACCTGGCACCATCCCTACGGTGAAGCATGGTTGTGGCATCATCGTGTTTTGGGATGTTTTTCAGCGGCAAGGTCTGGAGACTAGTCAGGATCGAGGGAAAGATGAACGGAGCAAGGTAGAGAGAGATCCTTGATGAAAACCTGCTCCAGAGCATTCAGGACCTCAGACTAAGGGTGAATGTTCACCTTCCAACAGGACAACAACCCTAAGCACACTGCCAAGACAACGCAGGAGTGGCTTCGGGACAAGTCTCTGAATGCCCTCGAGTGGCCCAGCCAGAACCCGGACTTGAATCCAATCAAACATCTCTGGAGAGACCTGAAAATAGCTGTGCAGCTCCCCATCCAGCCTGACAGAGCTTGACAAGATCTGCAGAGATGGATGGGAGAAACTATCCAAATACAGGTGTGCCAAGCTTGTAGCTTCAAACCCAAGAAGACTTAAGGCTGTAAATCCCTGCCAAAGGTGCTTCAACAAAGTACTGACTAAAGGGGCTGAATATGTGATATTTCAGTTTATTTTTATATATAAATTAGCAAACATTTCCAAAAACGTTTTTACCTTGTCATTATTGGGTAGTGTGTGTAGATTGAGGGGGACATTTTTTTAATAAAAAAAAAAAATCAATTTTAGAATAAGGCTGTAACGTAACTAAATGTGGTAAAAGTCAAGGGGTCCGAATACTTCCCGAATGCACTGTATGTGTAGGGCCAGGGCCCAATTGCCAGGGGATTTTCTGACCACAAGACCTGACCAGGAAGTATTCTTCTGAGCTTTATCGTTTGAGCATAATTTTTTTTTGGGCCTCTCTACAAAGACTAGCCTGACATGTCACTGCGAGTAAAAAAAAAGTATACAAAAATCACTCACTCAGCTCCGTTGGCAGCAACAGCTTCTCCAGAGTTTGGTAAAAGGGCAGTGACACCAGCTTGACCTCAGCTGCTGGTGTGGAAGACAGCTTGGGGATGCCGTTGAGGTAGTCTGTGCCCTGTGTGCCAGTGGGTGAGGAGCTGAGGGAGGAGTAGGCCACAGAGACCCCCTCCGGGCGCCTGGCAGCCAGCCAACCCGACGCCTTGGGGAAGCGTGACTCATAGAGCTGCCGCACGTTCTTCAGCAGCTCTGGGCTGCACTCTGTTTGCACCAGCCTCAGCGCCCGTCCCACCAGGTCCTGCTTCAGACCACTTTTACTGCGGCCCATGGAGGCCAGCAGCGTCTGCAGGTCAGACACCCGAAAATTCTTCACCATGTTCTGGAGGGAAGACAATGGAGAGAGGGACAGGAAGAAGAGGGGAGGTTTTGGGATTACCATCTTTGATTCTGGATTACAATCTTTGGATTCCTTGACCTAGGCAAGTTCCAATAAGAAAAATAGCCTACACAAAGAGATGGGCACAGGTGTCTAAAAAAAGTTTTGTTAAGTGTATACTCAGGTCATTCCAACCTATTTTTTTGCTGGGTTGAAATATCAGTGTCAGTATTTGCTTGGAGCATTATTTCCCATCCATACCCTCTAGAATTCAGTAACGTGACATATGAGCCCCTTCTGTTCCTAACGCCATACATATATTTCCTGCAAGCAAAACCTAGACTGGTCCCTCATTTAACTACTATAGGACACAACACCGGTATAGTCGAAGACCCAGCAATGCATGGAACGTTAGCTAGCTATTTAGTTAATAAGAAAATGACCTTACAAGTTAGCTACATCAGTCAATCTCATCAACTGACTTAATTTCTACAGTTCGTGCATAAGCCTTAGTGACATGCTTGCGGTTTTGTCCAGCCAGCGGCATTGAGCAATTGCCTTGTCTGACAAGAGGCTAGGCTATTGGTTACATAAGCTAACTCCACTTGTTCTGTTGTCACCTCCAATACTGAAAATACATCCGAAAATACATCCGCTGTCCATTTGACAAGACAAGTCAAATGGACAACGGATGGCCCGAATGCTTAATGCAATCTCTTGCTTAAACACTGAATGGTACAATTTCACGCCGACTCCCTGCTGGCGAATGTTTATGGTCTCATCACTTTGCCATGTCCCTGCTAACTAAACGCACTTAGCAGCGCACGGAAACCAGTTTCTATATACCAATTAATCAACCATCACTAAGTAGCTGAGTTAAACCATTTTAGACCGTATTCATGACACACCTTTACAGTTTCCCAGCCTAGCAGGCCATCCCCCACGCTACAGCAGACCCTTTTCTATCAACCCAGGCGAGCGGAGCTCTGCTTACCATCGCTTCCACCAGTTCGGCCGCCATCTTCGTACAGCAGCCCCGCGAGAGCCAGAGCCGAAAGATAGTCCTTCGCCAATGAGAGACAGAGGGGTCGCTGGTCGACGGTTCTCCGCTTCCAATCACAGCGCAACTACATCACGAGCCTCAAGGAGTGTGTTGAAAGTAGGCGTGCCAGCATTGTTTTAAAGTGACAGTACAACTTTTTTTTAAACACTAAAAGACAGGCCTCCCCAACATGTTAGGCCTCAATTATAAGAAAACATAACCAGCCTACAAATAGCTGGACGTTGGTGTTTGCTGAGTTTTATACTATCGAGACAAAGAGAATATGCGTTGTGGAAATAATTCAAATTCAACACAAGAGGAAAGCATGACTTGTTAAATGGGGAGAGGCACATGGCCAAATCAACTCCTGACCGAGTGAAAAGCTCCACTTCGGGATTTGCAATGAACTATTAGCTATCAACTGTAAATGCTTTGTATATTATTTTTTTTACACAAAACCTGAATAATCACAGGCAGTGAAGTCAAAATGCAGTACACAGATGTAGCGTACTGAAGTCACGTTCTGATGAGAGGTTATAGTTGATTTTCAATTTGAAAATGCAGTGCATTGAATTAGAGCAGTCATGAGTTAAATAAATCCCGATTTCACATTGTCCATTGAAGATCCATTTCTGGATTTCCAAACTTTGTGATTTGTGCTGAAGAACAGAAATGGTACAAATTGATTCATAAAATCCAATGAAAGATTATATACGCTGTCATATATAATCTTTGATATATGTTAACTTAAGTATACTATTGGAACAATACATAGTAGTCTAACTCTGCTCTAGGTCTTAATTGAAATAAGAAAAGAAAAACGCAGACACTAGGCTCTCCAAGGAATGAGTTTGACTGCTGGATAGCCTCAAAACGAATTAAAACTATACTTTTGATATTATGGATGGTCAGTCCTTGCATCCATATCTCTGTCTATATATTTGAGAGTGGTTACATTTCTCCAGGCCAATCCCTCAGCTTTTTACCAATACACAGGTGGATGTAACCTCTTTGTTATTCGTTAAATGAAGGGTTCTAGCTTTAATTAATGACACATTTTACCACATGGCTCACTCTTTATACTTGGATAGTACTGTATATGCTGTAGTAGTAGTTCCACAACTCGGACAGACGAGGGCGATATATTCCACTGGTGGTCCTTCATGCCTCTCATTCTTTGGCCAGTGTGAGACGGTTTGCATGCCCTACTTTGTTCTAATACAGCATTACAACTTAGCTTTCTTTATTGATGCTAGGGACGTTCCTAGAAAGTAGAACTTTGAATGAAATATAATTGAGGATAATACATTTTATAGCAAGATTATGTACAGAACAGGGCTTTAGGCAGGGCTATCGTAGTTTAACTCTAGAATAGCACAAGTGCAACACTTTTTTAGTGTTATAATAGTTACAAATAGTCAGCAGCATTAAAGCTTTTTACATAGAACAATTAAATATTTCATAGTCCGTTTGGAACCTAGCAACTGTGACAAGACCTATGCGAGAAATAGTCGAATATTCGTAAAATAATGAAGTTGAGATAGTTCTGCTCTTGATTTGGCACTCAACATCTGCAACCAAATGATTGAATTTAGATCAAGTAGATAAACTCAAGCAGTGTAGTTTGAGTTATTATGTCTAGCCTCTTGGCTATTGTCATTGTGCCAAAGGAGTTGGATTTTAGCATATCATTTATGATAAATGATTTAATGTTTTATAACAGAAAGGCTTACAGTAAGCCTAACTCTAATGATGTGCACTATGCAGCGCATCCTCTGTTCGAAAACCATTTAAGTAGGGATAACGCTGTTTAAATGCCTTTTGGTGCTGCTGAAGCACCCTCTGAACACCATGTCCTACTAAATCAGAGTGTTTAATCTCCCGTAATTACAAAGATTTGCTGTGGTTAATAAAATTAATCTGCTTCGATTAGACCCCCTACCTCTGCTTCTCCTGTCTCTATTGCCCCTCACTGTGAAGGATAAATTCACGGACATTTAAATAGTGGTACCTTCACAACTGTGATCCATTCTGATCTAGTGTACACAAGATACAGTTGAGCACTGCATAGATTGTAAAAATATACTGTTTTTTTTCTCTAACCTATCTATTTGGTCTAACAAATTAGATTTTTCTAAACTTATTCAAGCTTTGGCATCACATTGAGTTTGAGTCACCAAACAATTAGAGTACGTTGGGAGGATCCCTTTTAATTGTACTAACTTGATCTTGTGACCAGAGACTTAACTTACTTAGCCCAAAGGACATTGAAGAGAGGCATCCTACCTGATGGAGAGCACAGCAGTGTCCTAGACCAGCATCTTGAAATTAAGAAACAAAAACACCTGTGAAAGAATCTGAGGATTGCCTTTTGTGGTGGTTATAGATCATCTACATCGAAAGTATTAGTAACTGCCTTAAAAGTCTAAGAAGAACCATGGAGGACAGAAGCAGCTGCAACAATGACCGGGAGCGCTTGGGAATACGCTTCACCATAGACTACCTGCTGTACAACAAGGACAGTAAGTGTATGAGAGAAGAGCAAAATATTCCTGCAGTGGAGCAGACCCCTCATAGCCTACTGGAGGGCCAGAGTCCTGACATCCTCTCAGTGAGGAAAATTATCAAACCTGGGAGCCCTGAGAAGGGGCCAGAGGGAGAAGAGGGGTCAGAGGAGGATAATGAAGAGGAGGAGGAAATCAAAGGGGGGAAAGATGAAGAGGAAACCACTACAGACAGCCCACAGGACAAGCCTTCCCAGTCCTACATCTCCCTTATCTCCATGGCCATACTTGCTTCAGAGGAGAAGAAGCTCTTGCTGTGTGACATCTACCAGTGGATCATGGATAACTACCCCTACTTCAAGAGCAAGGTATGTTCAAGTGATTCATTTCAGGGTTCATTTCAAGTTGAGAATTTGTCTGAATTAGGGTTGGGGCCAGTTTAATTTCAATTCAGGAGATACACTACATTCCAATTCAATAATTTAAAAGAGTTCCATTTATTTAGAAAGCAGATTTTTTTAAATGATTGAAATGCAATTTCAATTAATTTAATATATGGAGTGAATTGAATTGACATTGCCAACCCTGTATAGCCAATAGCCAATTACTGATATTCTTATCAATTTAACTGAATAACAGCAGACCTTTGCAAAGTTCTTTGGTCAAGCAATGACTAGTGTGTGGAAAGTTTCCAAAACTTAAAGTATTATACTGGGACATTACGAACTTCCTCCACTGCAATCATAAGGCAGCATCTGAAAATAAAGAGCTTGAGAAAAGTTTATCTATCATTTTAAATGTTCACTATATTCCTATTGTGAGCTGTAGAAATACAGTGGTCTGACTCAGTAATGAGTATAATTGCCGCATGCAGGACCCTGACTCGGCTGATGCTGTTGTTGCATGGAAGGTCTAACTGAGTCATCTCAAGGCTATAGGTAAACCTCTTGATAGCCGCAACAGGCTAAAAACTAAAACTAGGTCTTTAACAGGTGTAACAGCAAGTTTACCTCATGATTGGGGGAGTTTGACAAAGTGAACATGATGGTTTCGTCTGGCAGCCAACTGAAACGTCATTGACCAAAGGTCACCATGGACCCTTCACATGAACTTGGCACCAATGAAATGAAAGCAAGAGCAAATAGCCATATTCTCGGTACAGTGTATCAATGTATATACTGGGGATTCAGCTGTGAGGGAAAACGATTATTTGTTTCTAATAAATTAAGATACTTTCTGTTCCAGGGCCACATACAACACTTCATTCACTACTCAACTTTATACTTCATGTCTCATATGTGAACTTTATTGTTGTCCTACAGGATAAGAACTGGAGGAACAGCGTCAGACACAACCTGTCCCTGAACGAGTGCTTTGTGAAGGCTGGTCGGAGTGACAATGGTAAAGGCCATTTCTGGGCCATCCACCCCACTAACTTCCAGGACTTCTCCAATGGAAACTACCATCGCCGCCGGGCTCGCCGCAGGATCCGCAGAGTAACAGGACAGCTCCCCTACGCCCTGCACACACCCTATTACCCCCTCCATAGGCCCAGGGGGGTGTGGTGCTGGTGCTGTCCCCCAGCCCACCCTCTCTCCGCAGCCCACCCTCTGTCCTACGTCTCAGCCAGGATCTATTGGAGCTGGGCCAGCCTGCAGACCAGACGACACCCATCCACGCTTCGGTTCAATAGCACCACATAGAATTGGATGCATGTTGGATGTTGGTCTGTTCTGTATATGACAGGTGGCTGAGAGAGATGTTTTGAGTATGATTGTGAAATCTGTGGCTGGCTGGCACAAATAAGAGTACCAAAGCACCAAAGTACGATATTGCACAATTTTTTGATTGAAATGCAATACACCAGATTTGTACTGTGATACTATACATGTATATTGTATTTGATAAATTCTGTATATGAAGAAAATTAATTGTAAATATACCAATGAAGATATTGCAATATTTTATATATCTTGCACAATTTCAAATAAATAAACAAAAAACTCACCCAGCAAAGTGTCATTGATTTCTGTCAGATGAGAAAAGGCTTAAACTGAATGATAACTTTTTGAACTAGTAAATAAAGAACTTTAAAGTAACAAATCTGTACAGAATAATGGACCATACAGATGACTGTTCTGAGAAGACATATGGTACTCCGGGTAGTACAGTTCATCAACTGAGCATGTGCATGTGTGTGTGCGTGCGAGTGAATACCTTTATGTGTCTGTGTGTCTTTTTGTGTGTGGTTGTATGTGGTTGTGTGTTCCTAATTGTGTCTGTGTGTGGATGTGTGTAGATACAGGGTGTTAAAAGTGAGCCCACTCCGGCAGCCCGGCGCGGTTTAGATGCTAATTAGTCAGAGCTGACAGGTTGCCAAATCTTGTGCCGTAAGAGAGACTAAAGCAGGCTTCCCAAAGCTGACTTTGGGGATAAGCACCTGGATAATCCCAGAGATCCCAAGGAGTTTCGGAAAAAAAGGAAGCTTATCACACAGTGTAATCTGTAACCTCTCCTGTGGTGAAGAGACACTGCGGGAGGTGAGGGAAGGGGGAGGGAGGTGAGGAAAGGAGGGGGGAGGGAGATGAGAGGGGGAGGGGGAGTGGATGTCATGGAGAGGGCAAGGTGCAGGTGGAGGAGTGGACATGGAGAGGCCAAGAGGACAAGTTCATTGTCAAAGTCATCACAGGCAACAACAAGTAGAAGGTATACAGGTCCAATCAAACCCAACAGTCAATCAAACCCAACAGTCAATCAAACCCAACAGTCAATCAAACCCAACAGTCAATCAAACCCAACAGTCAATCAAACCCAACAGTCAATCAAACTCAACTGGAAATGTGAAAGAGTTATGATACAGTATACAATAATAATCATCTTTAAACAGATCTGAAAATTGATAGGGAACTGGCACCATATTTCTTTCCCAAAGGGCAAAGCGTGTTAAAATATGCAGCAGCATGGTCAGAAAATCATATCTGGAGAATACAACAAGATTTTTTTTAAAGTCAATCATCAGCTATCAGTTATTCCATTAATAGGAAATTCCTATGTGATTTCCAAAGGTTGACATTTAAATTCACAATGCTTGAGTTGTTTTTTAAATGAATTATGCTGCTTGTTTATTGCAATTTTACGTGAGTTTTTTTTCTTCAGATAAAGCAATACATCTGACATGTAGATTAGATTACATTGTAGAAAGAAAATATAATGAATCTATTAATGGGAAATGGCTAAAATACAAGAGACAAACATCTCAATACCCAATTTCCATCTATGTTCATTAGAGCAATGACAAATCCATCTAATTAATTTTTGTTGACCAAATCTCTCGATTCGTTGTGGACAAGCTAATTAGATCACTAATTTGTTTAATTCCCATGAATTGCACTCTGCATTAAATCCTCATCAATTTGTGAGCTTTAGGGCTTTAATTCTGTTGCATATGTTTGCTGCATGCTGGCAGGAAACAAGACTTTGAACAGGTTGCATTCACCACACACATGCACACACACACACACGCACACACACACACACACACACACACACACACACACACACACACACACACACACACACACACGCACACGTACACGCACACGCACGCGCACGCGCACGCACACACACACACACACACACACACACACACACACACACACACACACACACACACACACACACACACACACACACACACACACACACACACACACACACACACACACACACACACACACACACACAGTTAACTATTTGGTGGTTGTGAGGTATAAGGTTGAAGTTCACAGTAAAATTTTCAATGAACAATGGGAAAACTATCAGACAATATAGAGCCCCTTGAATGACTTTAACGTGATACAACACATGTTGTCAAGTTGTTCAACTTTTAGGAATGATGTCTAATCCAAAATAGCATAATTGAAGGTTTACATTTTTTGGGGGAATAGTCAAGCAATGTGCAATAATCTTTTGGCCTCTGACATTGTAGGTGTGCCATGTATTTTAGGAATATGTGAGTTGTCCATCGGCAAGAAACCTGATATCTCAATATTCCAAATAAACTCTCCATTCAATGTATGGTGGTCAGAAGTTAAAAGTGTTTACAGTAAGATGACTGACGCGGTCAGAGTGTGGTACACTTTAGCCCCAGCCTGTAGGGCCATTGCAGAGGGAGGTTGTCAGGTTGGGAGCTTTAACTTCTTAATCTAATAGGATAGGCTGAAGGGTTCAGGGGATTACTGTCCACGACTTGTGCCTGATTAACAGATCTGAGAGTGAGGTAAGAAGATGTGTCCTGCTGTGATGAAAACTTATGGCCATGTTCTAGTACATTAGTACATTAGTACAGTATTCAATACAGTATTCCAAAGCTAGCTCTGATAGCTCTGTTGTAGTATCTCTTGGATTGATTATGGCTCAACACAAGACACAATATTGACACATGTTGACCACACATTGGCTGTTGTCTGATTCCACAGAGCATCTGTAAAACAGAAGAAAATTACATAAAGCTGGGGTTTTTATGTGAATGACATTTGATAAGACAAGAAGCACAACTGCACCACCAAAACTTGGCATATAAAAATTATTATTTCAATAAACGTGTCAAATGTGTTAGATTATTTGAATTAGTCAATCCTTAAATTACCCAAATTTAGCCAATGACCTAGGATGTACAACTAGGTTAACTAAATTCATAACGGAATATGTCTGTGTATCTTTTGTTATTTTCTGTCAAGACAGAGTGTGAAAAAATGGAATGGAATAACAGAAAACAAACGACATCAAAATATATTCAACTATTTTTCATACCTGGACGTACTCGCCCCTCATAGAATATTCACAGCGATTACAGCCTAGGTTGGCAGCTGAAAGAAAGGATTAGACTGTGTGAGTGTGACAGAAAGATAAACATACTCATGCTAGCAAAGTTGCATAACTAATTATGATGTTAGCCAACAGAACAAACTCAAAAACATTTGAACAAAGTTGGCTTGTACTAGCTTGCACTAGCTGGCTACAGAATAGCTAGCAGGCTGGCTAGTTAGCTCTACTTGGTTACTGGCTATAGTCATGCTAGCTAGTAGTAGCTAATGGAAGTAAATTAGTCCACTTTATTTAACTAGGCAAGTCTACTTCCGGCAGAAAGGTAGCTCGATCTTCTGTTGGCTGATGGTGTTTGTTGACTAAGTAATAATGAACTGCAATTACTGTAAATAGTTACCTATCTGGCACTTTGCATAGCTAACTTTGATATTGCTTATGAATACAATAATCTCCTTACTAAACTATAGTCAGTGCTGATGCGTGTGTGTGTGTGTGTGTGTGTGTGTGTGTGTGTGTGTGTGTGTGTGTGTGTGTGTGTGTGTGTGTGTGTGTGTGTGTGTGTGTGTGTGTGTGTGTGTGTGTGTGTGTGTGTGTGTGTGTGTGTGTGTGTGTGTGTGTGTGTGTGTGTGTGTGTCTGTGTGTGTGAGAGTTCTGAATGTCCCCGTAGGAGAAAAGTACAATATGGCATCTCAGTTGATCATCGTGAACTTTAGTTACATCAAGTAATACAGCAGGTTAAAATAAGCCTTTTATTGGCATTAGTATACTTCACCAACATCCCTTCCTACTCACGGAAAGGCAGACCAAGGCTATACTCAGTACAAAACACGACTGTTGTTATGACAATTGACCGACTTCTCTGAATGTACACTGTGTAAAAACCATTAAGGACACCTACTCTTTCCATGACATAGACTGGCCAGGTGAATCCAGGTGAAAGCTATGATCCCTTATTGATGTCACTTGTTAAATCCACTTCAATCGGTGTTGATAAAGGGGTTAAAGAAGGATTATTTTAAATCCTTGAGACAATTGAGGCATGGATTGTGTATGTGTGCCATTCAGAGGGGGAATGGGCAAAACCACATTTCTAAGTGCCTTTAAACAGGGTATGGTAGTAGGTTCTAGGCACACTGGTTTGTGTCAAGAACTGCAATGCTGCTGGGCTTTTCACACTCAACAGTTTCCCGTGTGTATCAAGAATGTCCACCACCCAAAGGACATCCAGACAACTTGACACAAATGTGGGAAGAATTGGAGTCAACATGGGCTAGCATGCCTGTGGAATACTTATGACACCTTGTAGAGTCCATGCCCTGACGAATTGAGGCTGTTCTGAGGGCAAAAGGTGGGGGTGCAACTCAATATTCGGAAGGTGTCCTTAATGTTTTGTACAATCCGTGTATGCAGGAGTAGGATCTTAATTGATCGCCCAGTTGTTGCAAGCTTATAGCTTATTTGAGGTTTTAAAAGGCTTCTATAGTTTGTCATTTCCAATTTAAAATGACTGACTTGATTTGCCCTAACTAAGAATTTACCAACCCTGACAAAAGTATCAATGAATTATAATCCACACAATAATTCACATTTCCTGATTTCCTCATTTTTATGCTGTGAGAAAATTATCAAATTAACATCCTACATCTGTACATACCGCCTGTGTGTGTGTGTGTGTGTGTGTGTGTGTGTGTGTGTGTGTGTGTGTGTGTGTGTGTGTGTGTGTGTGTGTGTGTGTGTGTGTGTGTGTGTGTGTGTGTGTGGGGGGGGTCGGGGGGGTCGCTGATTAATGATACGCAACCCGTCTAAAATATTATTTGGTAACTGAGTTGCCCCCCACCCACCCACCCCACAAACACACTCTCGCTCTCTCCCTATCCCTATCCCTATCCCTCTCTCTCACACACACACACACGCACACACACACACACACACACACACACACACACACACACACACACACACACACACACACACACACACACACACACACGGTTCAGTCAAACAGCCCTATCCAGTAGACATGATGCTCTCAAGGCCCCGCACTACCGCCTCCTACAACATCCTGATGGGAAACAATAATCCTGCCCCCAAGACTATAAGTCTGCCTATTTCTCCAACCCTGCTGTACCCTGCTGTGCTGAGTCAATATGACTATAGAACAGTTGTACACTATTTGAAATGGAATGCTCAACAGTGATTATCTCTCTCTCTCAATTCAATTCAAATGGGCTTTATTGGCATGGGAAACATGACAATCCTCACAGTTCACTCACAGATGGTATGTAAGCTGATTGATGACACCTGCATGCCTGTTTGAGGGACAACTTGACAGAATATATAATAATTATTGGACATCAACTGAGACTCTCCTGTTCTTCCCTGCAGAAGTAATCTAGAAATCGAACCTTACTGCAGCAGGTACAGTAGCTCTGGCCGGGCAGCTCATAGCAGGTTGAGGGACTAACTTACTTCCACTAGCTACTACTAGTTAGCATGACTTTAGCCAGTAACCAGATAGGGCTAGCTGGCCAGCCTTGTAGCCAACTAGTGCAAACCAACTTTGTTCAGTTGTTGTTGAGTTTGTTCTATTAGTGTGCTAACTTCATAATAAGTTCTGCATCTTAGTCTAACATTAGTATTTTTATCATCCTGTGACACTCACACGGTCTAATCCTTTATTTGTGCTGCCAACCTAGACTGTAATACCCTCGCTAAACCCTGTGAATATTCTATGAGGGGGTGTGTACTTCCAGGCAGTGTCGATTTCAGCATGTTAGTCTTGATGAGGCAAACTCAAAAAAAGATGCATGCCAGCAAAGACACTACACAACACTAAACAATACATTAATTGCACTATAACGGCAACAAGCGGTGGCCACAAACTGTTAGGACCTACATAAAGCTGTCCCAACAGCAGAGCTTTCTTTCCAGGACAATGGAGTGAATCCTTACCACCGCTACACCTCGCTATCAGCAGAGCCTTGTCTGGCAGCAAAACAATTCATTCAGCCTTGTTTACTGCTTTTAAAAAAACTTAGCTGATATGGCAGACTTGCTTAAACAAATCTGGTTTCTACTGACAATTGAGATGTACAAACTATGGCATAAGGGAACAATGAGCGGATAAGAGGGATTCCGTCATTTCGATTAAGACATTAATGAGTGAGCGACGACGGACGTAGTCAATATAACTATGTGTTTAGCACTTTTGAAATGTACAGCGACAGAATGCAGAACATGGGCTGCTCTTATAGTATTTTCCCTGTACACCATGTCAGAACCGTAAGATAAATAAAGGGGGCATATAAGCAGACATTGAAACCTCTTACAATATTAGATGATGACATTTCTCAAAAACAGGTTATAGGCTACATGTGCACCACCACTGAGTCAGAACAGTAATGTTAGGTGAAATTAAGAGGTGAAAATATACAAAATGATTAGGGGGAGGCACATGGGCTACTAACAGCTTACTGCACAACATACATTTAGTATTACTTAGCTATAGTATACATATCTCCCTTGCATATTACATAATTTATGTAGCAGCATACAATACATTTTTGGACTCACCTTGGCTTATGATGTGCTCACTTAAACATGAAGGTGGCACGGCGGTCTTTTGTGGGACAATTTTGTCATCAAACGTTGTAATCAAAGTCTGACATTCTCTGGATTTATGGTGGGAATTCCATTGAATAGTAGGCTACTGGTTGCTTTGCAATTATTGCAGTTAGGCACTGATTCCTTCTAAACAGCTCATTGTCGAATTTGCGATTTCCAACTCGTTGTGTAATCTTTATGTCCAACGGCAGATGAGCACGATAAGTTTGATCTATAAGTTCTCTTCATTATTTCTCTTCATATGACACGGATTAAAAAGGATTTGCCAGTAGATTGTCAACTCGATTCATGATGATGACTGCGAGCTAAGACTTTGAAAGTAAGATGTTGATGATCAGATGATCAGTCCCATAAAAGCGACTGTACACATAACGTGATTTGATGTCATTTTCTCTGTCGTCACTGACTTTGAGACTTCTTTGAGCCCCACCTGCCCCTCTGAATGATGGGTCGCCACTGCTTCCATGTATGAAACAAATGAAAAACGGAGAGACAAAAAATATATACATTTTGTTGTTATTTGTTTTTTTGTTGTTCCATGTCAAATCGTGACACAATAAATAAGAACATATTTAGGTTATTATTGGTTATCAGAAACGAGAAACCAGACATTTTCAGTTTATCCACTCTTTAGTTATGACTCGGGAAATCAAAATGAGGAAAGGGACACGGACCCATGGCAGATAGACTTGCATGAACTTGAAGTTTTGGAGAAGGTCGAAACAAGGTATTGTAAAGCATATGAATAGATAGAAACAGGTAGACTATTTCGACGTCAGCATTATGCTGCACCTGAACCGTTATCTCCGTCGTGTACAGTTGTGTCACAGAGGAACAATAGCCTCAGCTGCCTGAGCATCAAAGGCCCCATAATAGTCCATCGATTATCATGAATGCGAGGCGCTATTCTACACATTACTGTTAACAATCATTTGCCTCCCAATGCACCGTTGCCATCTTTGAAGCAACGTTTTATTGCCTTTCTTTTCATCTGCATCTGTCATCCCTGAGGTACACTGTTTGATCTCTCCCCACAACCCCCTCTCTGTCCCCGGGGTCGCGTTGACCTGTTGATTGGCAGCTGGGCTCAGACATATGGTAGGACGAGGCATCGACCGGCGCTCCCGGGAGACGGAGGCAGACGGAGTGATTTTCTTTTGCAGGGGGAGCGGTGATGAGAGCGGAGAGGAGAAAGGACCAGCGGTGCCGCGCTGCGTAAAGAGCGATATGGCATATAACCGCTAGATGGCGCAAGATGTCAATAAATCCTCGACATTGTTTTGACCATTTGAAACAAATATTTCAGTTGGGCTCCAATTCGTCACACTTTATGGAAATTCTACACACGCAATATGTAGACTTGCATGTCACTTTCTGGGTACAAAATACAAGCAACAGATTAAGACAGGAAAGCAATATTTCACAGAACAAGACACTCATTTAAAAAAAATTGTCAGACGAGAATTTCTCATTATATTGTAAATATCATATTAACCTGATCATTATAATGTTCCCTTACTAGATGCCTTATGGTACCTTTCCTAAGATGTGGATGTCGATTAAGGCAACCGCCCTGCACCTCTTTGATTCAGAGGGGCCGGGTTAAATGCGGAAGACACACATTTCAGTTGAAGGCATCCAGGAGTACAACTGACTAGGTATCCCCCTTTCCCTCTCCTTTTACTGTAGGGCTAAGCAATACCACCGTATGCTAGTCCAATGTGTGCTAATAGGGGAAGCTGAAATCTCTAAAAGCAAGAGCGATGTGATACAGCCTCTGGTCAGGGGGAGATGGTGGATGTTAGAGTCCAGTGCCCTTTCCCTTTCTCCCTCCCTGGGGACCACGGTTTCTATGGGGATGGTTCTCGCCCAGCCAGCAGTGAACCCTGCTGACCCTTAACCTTTAGGCCATGGCCAGGGTCAAGAGGTCAGTGGTGGCCAGAGGGCTATGAGAGCACTTCCATGATTGGCACTCTGATGCTCATTCTAATTTTTTTATTTAACTAGGCAAGTCAGTTAAGAACACATTCTTATTTACAATGACAGCCTACAGGAAAACTGCCTTGTTCAGCAGCGGAACAAAAGATTTTTACCTTGTGAGCTCTGGGATTCGATCCAGCAACCTTTCAGTTACTGGCCCAACGCTTTAACCGCTAGGCTACCTGCCACCTCACTGCCCCCTCATCTGCAGTCCTCACCTTTCTCCCAGTTTTCACCTCCCATTTGCATTTATATTGGAAACATTAGTGCATAACATTCCATATTTTAGCATTTTTGTTTTTGTAGGTATTCTACACTTAAGGCAACGTATGTGCGCTCAATAGTCTACACATTGCATTTGATTCTATACATCCTCATACATATATTGCCCATATACACACAGATGGACATTCTATGTTTTATGAGTTATCGGTAGGCTACGAGTAATGCACAATATTCAGCTCTAACCCCTGTATGACGAAATTACGTTTATGACAGCAATAATGATCATCGGTATTCCCCACAGCCCCATGTAACCCACTGTAGGCTACGTGTTGATGTTTATAGGCCAAAGTGTGAGTGTATGGAAGGGGGGAGGGGAAATGCACCCCTGGCCTACTCGCAGGGAATAATTGCAGAATCGTGGGTCATGTGACCCTAGCCTTCCGCTCCCAAATAATTTATCCCCTGGCTGATAGCTCGTCAATATCAATTTATTAATTTAACAGCTCTGGACTGATAATAGGGACTGCGCACGGTTAGTGTCCTGAAGCAGGGAATAAGGACACATTTTACAGTGAGGCTAGAGGATGGAGGGAGGTTAGAGGTGTGAGGAGAAAGATAGCTGAGGGAGAGAGAGACTGGGGCTGTGGAGTGATCGATGATTACGTAGAGGGAGTGATGGAGTTTCTGGTGTAAAAGGGGGATATCATTGTTCATGACACAAGGCTGTTGATGTGAACATTTATTAAGACCTAATTTGAGGACATTCAATGACACTAACATGTCTGGAAGGTTCAAGTTAAACTATGCTACCTAAAGACATCCTCTTTATGTAAAACATAATAATATAAATACTTCCCAAAAAACAACATAAATTTGAACCCTGACCCTCTTGACCTTTATGCCCTCACTTTGAATCCTAATAAAAAAGGGTCATAAATATACATCCTGCATAGTTCATATACAATCTCCTAGCTAGCACCCCCTCACCCTGCAAATCTGTCCCAAGCTATTACATACCATCCCTGAAGGAGGCTAAAGGGAATTTGAAGAACCCACTGCTCTGGGACTTTTTACCTTCCTCCACTGACCCTCTTCTGATTCCACCCCCTGACCCCACTTACACAGGCCAGTGACAGTACTGACACCCCTCTCTCACTTCCGTTGGTCAGTTGTACAGGAGAAGAACTTATGTGAATAAACAAATTTGCATTGTTTCTGGGGTCTTAAAAATTGATGCTACTTTTCGCTCCATCACTGACCCGTCAATTCATCTTTTTGTCATCTATCCATCTATCCATCCATCCATATCAATCCATTTGCACAATGAATGAAAAATAAGAGTGAAGGTGACAGGCATGCAGCGAATGGTCATGGGAGCTGAAAGTCATTACACTTATATACATTTTCATCTTCTATAATCCATTTTTTACAGAACAAATCATTTTCCATGAGATTTTTCTTTGATAAATTGTTCTTCTTCTTCATTGTAATATCCCAGGGGGTTCTGATGCGTACAGTTCATACCATGCACATGCTTTCCTGTTCTGAACACTGTCTTTATGCTAACAACCCCTGTAGTGGACTCAGCCTCTGGAGAGGGCTGTATGCTGTATGGCGGTGGCAAGTGTCAATGGAGAGGCCGTGTCGGTGTGAGAGATGATAGACTGGGGTTAAGAGGTGTCAACACACAGCGAGAGAGCTTGAGGACTCTTCAACTGAGCTGCCTGACACTCTCCAGGCCTCTCCTTTGATTAACTGCACTAAAGACAGCCAATCATACACACACACACACACACACACACACACACACACACACACACACACACACACACACACACACACACACACACACACACACACACACACACACACACACACACACACACACACACACACACACACACACACACACACACACACACACACACACACTGATCATATGACACAAACTCAGAGCCTCTCTCTCTCTTTCACTTCACACACTCACAATCCCCTCCTGAGGGAGGGGCGAACACACCACACTGCAGTGGGTAGCCTGTGTGTGTGGCTGACATACAGGAGGTGAGGATGTGTTCACAGAGGCTCTGTGATAGGCCCTCAAAGACCACAATGGATTTCTCACACATCCAATGTGAGGTATATGTCCGGTGGAGTGTGAAATACAATACTGTGGGGCTTTGCTCCTGTCAGACTGTGTCGAGCAACATACAAAGTATCATACAAGACACACTCTCTTTCCTTCTCTTTCCCACGGACACACATACTGAAGAAAATAATACACTTTAAAGAGCTTAAAACTCCTTTGACTTATTTATGTTTTTGTTGGTTATAATTTAAAATAAGCAAGGCTGTTAACCCCAAATTTGTACCAAATCAATAATTTGGTCAATAAATGTGCCTAATTTGTGTGAACCTGGGCCCTCTTATATTTCCCTTAATTAACGCTCCCTTTGAACATCTGTCATGTCATTCGGGGTGTATTGCTTTCTTTCTTTTCAGGTTGCTTCCAACCACCCCTTATGTGTTCCTGTCATGACCGCTGACCTCAGACACGTGTGGTGGACTCTGCTCTGAGCGGATATTAGGCCGTCAAACCTTACCCCCCCCCCCCAGGTCTCCCTAAACAGCCGGAGAGGTCCCCTCTCCCTCCCCACCTCACCCACTGCTCCTGCAGCTGTCCACTTTAAAACACACATTGGACGGAAATAGAGATACGAAATATAAACAAAAACATTCCTGAAGTCTAGATATTTGCATATGTCAATAACTATATGGAGAGAATGCTAATGTGCAACGATAGGCACATGACTCACAGCAGTAGCACTAAAGGTACTTCAAGGAGCAGATGAATGAATCTCAATAGCCAGAGATGAAAGCTGGCTAGAAATGAAATCCACACAGGGGCCTGAATAACGGGTATCAATTCATCACTCCCCTCTTCGCATGAGCTGTGAGGTAGAAAATATAGAGATAGAGAGTGGTAGAGATGGAGTGGTAGATGAAGGAGGTAAGGGTCATAGAGAATGGTCCCTTTATGCTTTTCTTGGCCTCCCCTCTCAAATGTTATTTTATTAGCCCTGTCAGATTGGAATTTGCCCAACTGTAAACAGATAGAATGGGCTTAATTAAGAATTTTTGAACGGGGATACAGTCAAGTCCGGAAACATTAGAGAGATGCAACCGGGTGTCGTAAAGATTGATTGAGACAAAGAGGATGGAAGGACAGGGAGAAACAGTTGGTGGAGGAAGGGGGGTCAGGAGTGGTATATGATACAATGGAGGTATATTCTTCTGTTGCTCCGGGCAGGGCTCCGAAATGGGTTTGGAAAGATAGGGAGAAACGATTTTTAATGCATTAACAGCCTGCTTGTGTAGGGCAATAACAAGGACAAGATCCGCGCTAAAATGTTTGACATCCTGCACAGAGATCAATGGATCCCGGCTCTGCGCATTAACAGAGCACACACACCTAGGACCATGTATCCACCTGGGCTACCAGCTTAGATAACACACACACCTAGGACCATGTATCCACCTGGGCTTACCGGCCTAGATAACACACACACCTAGGACCATGTATCCGCCTGGGCTACCAGCCTAGATAACACACACACCTAGGACCATGTATCCGCCTGGGCTACCGGCCTAGATAACACACACCTAAAACCATGTATCCGCCTGGGCTACCGGCCTAGATACCACACACCTAAAACCATGTATCCGCCTGGGATACCGGCCTAGATAACACACACCTAAAACCATGTATCCACCTGGGCTACCGGTCTAGATACCACACACCTAAAACCATGTATCCACCTGGGCTACCGGCCTAGATAACACACACACCTAGGACCATGTATCCACCTGGGCTTACCGGCCTAGATAACACCCACACCTAGAACCATGTATCCACCTGGGCTACCAGCCTAGATAACACACACACCTAGGACCATGTATCCGCCTGGGCTACCGGCCTAGATAACACACACCTAAAACCATGTATCCGCCTGGGCTACCGGCCTAGATACCACACACCTAAAACCATGTATCCGCCTGGGATACCGGCCTAGATAACACACACCTAAAACCATGTATCCACCTGGGCTACCGGCCTAGATACCACACACCTAAAACCATGTATCCACCTGGGCTACCGGCCTAGATAACACACACACCTAGGACCATGTATCCGCCTGGGCTACCGGCTTAGATAACACCCACACCTAGAACCATGTATCCACCTGGGCTACCAGCCTAGATAACACACACACCTAGGACCATGTATCCGCCTGGGCTACCGGCCTAGATAACACACACCTAAAACCATGTATCCGCCTGGGCTACCGGCCTAGATAACACACACCTAGGACCGTGTATCCACCTGGGCTACCAGCCTAGATAACACACACACCTAGGACCATGTATCCGCCTGGGCTACCGGCCTAGATAACACACACACCTAGGACCATGTATCCGCCTGGGCTACCGGCCTAGATAACACACACACCTAGGACCATGTATCTGCCTCGGCTACTGGCCTAGATAACACACACACCTAAAACCATGTATCCACCTGGGCTACCGGCCTAGATAACACACACACCTAGGACCATGTATCTGCCTCGGCTACAGGCCTAGATAACACACACACCTAGGACCATGTATCCGCCTCGGCTACCGGCCTAGATAACACACACACCTAGGACCATGTATCCGCCTCGGCTACTGGCCTAGATAACACACACACCTAGGACCATGTATCTGCCTCGGCTACTGGCCTAGATAACACACACACCTAGGACCATGTATCTGCCTCGGCTACTGGCCTAGATAACACACACACCTAGGACCATGTATCTGCCTCGGCTACTGGCCTAGATAACACACACACCTAGGACCATGTATCTGCCTCGGCTACTGGCCTAGATAACACACACACCTAGGACCATGTATCTGCCTCGGCTACTGGCCTAGATAACACACACACCTAGGACCATGTATCTGCCTCGGCTACTGGCCTAGACAACACACACACCTAGAACCATGTATCTGCCTCGGCTACTGGCCTAGATAACACACACACCTAGGACCATGTATCCACCTCGGTTACTGGCCTAGATAACACACACACCTAGGACCATGTATCTGCCTCGGCTACTGGCCTAGATAACACACACACCTAGGGCCATGTATCTGCCTCGGCTACTGGCCTAGATAACACACACACCTAGGACCATGTATCTGCCTCGGCTACTGGCCTAGATAACACACACACCTAGGACCATGTATCTGCCTCGGCTACTGGCCTACATAACACACACACCTAGGACCATGTATCTGCCTCGGCTACTGGCCTAGATAACACACACACCTAGGACCATGTATCTGCCTCGGCTACTGGCCTAGATAACACACACACCTAGGACCATGTATCTGCCTCGGCTACTGGCCTAGATAACACACACACCTAGGACCATGCATCTGCCTCGGCTACTAGCCTAGATAACACACACACCTAGGACCATGTATCTGCCTCGGCTACTGGCCTAGATAACACACGCACGCAACCCAACTATGAGAGGGCAGAGAAACAAGTGGGTGCACAGGTGTATTGTATGCAAACTTGAGGATGAAATGGAAAAACAAGACTAGCCAAATCCATATCCACATGTAAAATGATATGTAGGCTGCTAAAATTACAATAGAGAATGGAGCTGGAAACCCATCAGTCTGAACCTGCACTGTATAAATAGGCAACAAAAAGAATAAGAGCCCATCTGTTGTTCCCTCTGGACCTTAAGTTTTCATTCAATACATTATTTACAGCTATATTTGTACTGAGGTATGGGGCCTTTCTCTCTCAGGGATACTTACTTATAGACCAGGGCTCTAACCACTTACAGTTGAAGACGGAAGTTTACATACACCTGAGCCAAATACATTTCAACTCAGTTTTTCACAATTCCTGACTTTTAATCCTCGTAAAAAATCCCTGTTTTAGGTAAATTAGGATCACCACTTTATCTTAAGAATGTGAAATGTCAGAATAATAGTAAAGAGAATGATTTATTTCAGCTTATATTTCTTTCATCACATTCCCAGTGGGTCAGAAGTTTACATACACTCAATTAGTATTTGGTAGCATTGCCTTTAAATAGTTTAACAAAGGACAAACGTTTCGGGTAGCTTTCCACAAACTTCCCACAACAAGTTTGGTGAATTTTGGCTCACTCCTCCTGACAGAGTTGGTGTAACTGAGTCAGATTTGTAGGTCTCTTTGCTGACACATGCTTTTTCTGTTCTGCCCTCATATTTTCTATAGGACTGAGGTCAGGGATTTGTGATGGCCACTCCAATACCTTGACTTTGCTGTCCTGAAGCCATTTTGCCACAACTTTGGAAGTATGCTTGGGGTCATTGTCCATTTGGAAGACTCATTTGCGACCAAGCTTCAACTTCCTGACTGATGTCTTGAGATGTTGCTTCAATATATCCACATAATTTTCCTTCCTCAATATGCCATCTATTTTGTGAAGTGCACCAGTCCCTCCTGCAGCAAAGCACCTCCACAACATGATGCTGTCACCCCTGTGCTTCACGGTTGGGATGGTGTTCATCGTCTTGCAAGCATCCCCTTTTTCCTCCAAACATAATGATGGTCATTATGGCCAGACAGTTCTATTTTTGTTTCATCAGACCAGAGGACATTTCTCCAAAAAGTACGATCTTTTTCCCCATGTGCAGTTGCAAACCGTAGTCTGGCTTTTTTTATGGCGGTGTTGGAGCAGTGGCTTCTTCCTTGCTAAGCGTCCTTTCAAGGTTATGTCGACATAGGACTCGTTTTACTGTGCATATAGATACTTTTGTACCTGTTTCCTCCAGCATCTTCACAAGTTCCTTTGTTGTTGTTCTGGGATTGATCTGCACTTTTCACACCAAAGTATGTTCATCTCTAGGAGACAGAATGCATCTCCTTCCTGAGCGCTATGATGGCTGTGTGGTCCCATGGTGTTTATACTTGCGTACTATTGTTTTTAAAGATGAACGTGGTACCTTCCGGCATTTGGAAATTGCTCCCAAGGATGAACCAGACTTGAGGAGGTCTACATTTTTTTTCTAGGGTCTTGGCTGATTTCTTTTGATTTTCCCATGATGTCAAGCAAAGAGGCACTGGGTTTGAAGGCCAATGCATCCACAGGTACACCTCCAATTGACTCAAATTATGTCAATTAGCCTATCAGAAGCTTCTAAAACCATGACATCATTTTCTGGAATTTTCCAAACCATTTAAAGGCACAGTCAACTTAGTGTATGTAAACTTCTGACCCACTGGAATTGTGATACAGTAAGTTATAAGTGAAATAATCTGTCTGCTAACAATTGTTGAAAAAATTACTTGTGTCATGCACAAAGGAGATGTCCTAACCGACTTGCCAAAACTATAGTTTGTTAACAAGACATTTGTGGAGTGGTTGAAAAACGAGTTTTAATGACTCCAACCTAAGTGTATGTAAACTTCCGACTTCAACTGTACCAGTGCCTTACCAATGGCTCCTGTGGACCTGGGTTACTCGCTGGTCCTGTCCACCGCAGCTAGTATAGCTACTGAAACTGAGGAGGTAGCCTATATGCCCCCACAACGTTATCCATATGTATGGTAAAAAATATGCAATTTTTTCCACACAAAATACATTTACCATCAGTGCCCCCTTTATAAAATGTTGATGTGTGATGCCTCCACTATCCACTCCTCCAGTGTTGGTTTGTATGGGTATAGCACCTCAATCAGAGCCTGTGTTCTGTGTGTGTGTAAATATTACCCAAGTACTGTGTGTCTCTGTGTCTCCTGGGGTTCCAGACACTCTTGCACCCTGGATAGAACAAAGTACAAATCACTCAACTGTATGTGCTTGCAGTGCTTTAAAACACTGCTGGATGGCTCTGAAAGCCTTTAAAACAGAGATCCCCACACACAAGCTGCTGTAGCCTTAAAAGCCTCCATCGCTTTGTAGTAGATTCAGCTCAGATTCAAGAGACAACTTCTGGGAAGCCCAGTCTGTCCGATGACTGTTCAGAAAGAGCGCCTACTGGAAAGAGACGCTTTGGCTCCTCCATCCTCCCTTCACTTCAAACAGGCTATATGTCATCTCTAAAATAGAGCATTTTAAAAATTCAACTTGCAGCCAACCCCCACCCCAACTCGCTCCTATTCTCACTCTCAATTCCCCAGACTACGGCCAGCTGCGATCAATATACTATTGATCAGCTCTCTCCATTTCCATTACACACAAGTGCCAAAAGACCCAACCATTCACTGATCTAAAACATATTCGGTGAGCACTTGCCATGTATGGCCTGTCAAATGTTCTTTCATATCTTGAAATACATGTAGACAGTAGGCTGTACTAGTACCTATACATGTAATCACTCCCTGTGCTGTAGACCAGTACAACAACAAAAACGTAACCGACAAAGTGGGGTTATTATTGTGCTGTAATGCACAGCAAACATATGTTGCAACTGGGTTAAGTCCAGTAATACAGAAGGTGAGAGCTTAAACAGACATAGACTGATCCTTTCCTTATTTTCCTGCTAGTTCATTTCTCTCCCCCTTCCCTCTCCCTCTCTCTTGCTCCTCTCCCTATCCATAGACAATGCTACGGGCAAAATCAATACTTTCCAGAAAGAAAAAGGCATATTTTTAGCCCGTTATTATATGAGCTGTAAGACGAAAGCATGTTTGTGGGAAAGGCAGAAACAGCAAAGTGACTGATAAGAGGACTAGGAGAGACAAGAAGAGAGAGACAAAAGAAGGAGAAGAAGAGTGCTAGTGGATGGAAATGATAGTCTAATGGAGATTAATCAAATGGAGGGGATAAGAGGAGGCGACTGGGAGAAAATGGCCGGTGCCCCGACCAGACCAGAGAATTGGCTGCATGGGAGGAGGAGCGTATGGGCTGACTGAGAGAAGAAAGGAAGGAACAGCGACTAATGTGATACTTGATATGATATTGTGATAAGTTTACAGTGACCAAGTGATACTTGATGTGATTTTGTGATAGGTTTATAGTGACTCTAAAGAGGGTATACCGTGTGTTTTGTGATATCAATTGACTCAACAAACACATTTATTCCTATTAGATTGATGTGAATACTGTATCAACTAGTCATTTTTCTCCAACCATAGATGCCTTCTTATACACTAGTTTCCCACTACAGTTTTGCCAGGATTACACAGGGCACTCTGTAGCTCTGTGGATTTAGCACTAATTCTATTCAATCCAACTCAGGAACAATTCTCCTGCCAATGGCTTTCTGATTGGCTCTCCCCTGGCCATAGTAGGGCTAACCTCCATTATGCTGTCTGTCAGTCTCCCTCCCACCTGCCTCCCCATTGGCCACGGAGCCTCTGTTGATCAAACAATAAGCCCTCCAATTGGACAGAGGAGCTCAAGGGGAAGGCAGGAATTGATTTATTTGTGGTATTAGGGGATCAATTAATCCCCATTGTGTGTGCCAGCACAGATAGTCGGTGGTGTCTTATTTGGTAGGGCTTGTTTTCTGCTCAGCCAAGATAAGAGTCTCCAATCACTTCCTTCTATGAACATCATCAAATCAAATCGAATGGAATGGTGGGATGACGGCACGCAGCAGGTCCTCCCCAGGGCAGCTTGGGTAGTCACAATAAGGAAATCCCATCAATAACAAATTCTTCCTCAGAGAACAAATGCCTCTCATTCCCAGGCTGAAATGTCAGTGACTGGATGATGGAAATTAATCTCACTGTACTGTACATATAAACCCTGAATATTTATTTTGTATTATGCGCAAATCAGAATCACATACGACAAATAATGATTCTCAGGAGATATTAGTGTTTGATGGGTAAGTTGCATATTTGCAGACTTACATGACTGAAACTCATTAAGATCTTGGTATGAAATCCACCTCACTCTCTCACCTCACTCTCTCTCTCTCTTACTCTCTCGTTCTCTCTTGCACAGACACACAAACAGCACCACAATCATTGCCAACACACACAGAGAAACAGAGTGGGTGGGGGGGTAAGTAAAATGTGGATGAGAACAAAGAGAAAGCCAGTAAAGGAGGAATGGGTTTCAGTGATGTGTTGACATCCTGGAGAGGAGGGTGAAAAGGATGGGGAAGGAGTAGCTGGAAGGGAGTGAGTGCTAATTCCTGCTTTTCAGTTTAAATAAAGATTGGAGCTGGATAAAAGCCATTAAGGGAGAAATCAGACAGGGTATGCTAGGTAGGACAAGAGCTGACTGCAGGGAGGTGAGTGGAGGGATCGATACTCAGTCGATGCGCTCAACACCAAGCTCTGCACAGACACACACACACTGGGGGAGATGTGTGTGTGTGTGTGTGTGTGTGTGTGTGTGTGTGTGTGTGTGTGTGTGTGTGTGTGTGTGTGTGTGTGTGTGTGTGTGTGTGTGTGTGTGTGTGTGTGTGTGTGTGTGTGTGTGTGTGTGTGTGTGTGTGTGTGTGTGTGTGTGTGTGTGTGTGTGTGAAAGTATAAAATATCAAATGTAAAATTATAAACTCTCTTGAATTGGTTAACATTCCACATGGAGAGGGTGAAGAGATTATAATGTGTGGTGTTCAAGATATTTAAGTGGAATATATTTGGACAGAGATTGAGAGTTCTAGAGATAGATATATTTGCAAAGGCAAGATACCGTTAACAAAGATATATGTTTCATAAGATCATCTCTAACCTCTCTCCACTACTCTGCATTCTGCCTTTCCCTCCTCCCCTCCTCTCACCATCTCCCCCTCGACCCTCTCCTCTTTCTCTGGGTCACTCTCTCTTTGCTCTCCCTCTCCCGCTGTAGAATTGATCGACTATGCCTTCTCAATCTATCTCTCCCTCTGTCGCTTAGCAACCAGTGCACTATCAGTGTGTGGAGGTTGGGTATTTTAGAATGGGTGGGGGGGTTGGAGGGGGAGGGGAGCAACAGCTTATTGTACATTGGTGAGCATGTTGATATTGATGAATATTGGGATAGCCTTTCTAATTTCCTGATTTCATGGAATAACCTTGTTTCAAAAGACTTTATTTTAGAGGTCTTTCATGATGCCATGTACATTTTCACAACTGACATAACAATACCAAATGTATACTGTACATTACAGGGGAACATTAAATGCATAATGAGTGACAACTTGTGTGATGTGACTGTGAACCAACAACCAAAATCCTTGAACTATGTCCAGCTTATGGTTGCAAAAGTCAGGTAATTGTCCCAAAATTCCCAGGTTTTTGAGGAATCCTGGTTGGAGGATTCCTGGATTTCCTGTTTATTCCCTCCTGATTCCAGAAATTTTCCAAACAGAGTTCCTGGAAAACCTGGGAACTTTGGAAAAGTTACTGGAATTTTGTCCAGCTCTAACATAAAAGTCTGAAACAGTTTCTATCTTACTTAAGCTTATATCCAGCAAGTATTTAGGATGTGGTAAATAGGAGTGTATTGAGCCAGTTTGCTACAGCAGGAAAATAATTCTGCAGCAACAGGAAATGTGAATTATTATGTGGATTATCATTTATGATAAGCAGCCGTCTGCGGTCCTTACCACTACTTAGAGTTGGTTCCAGGTGCATAGGAGTCAAAATAAGAATACTGAAAGTTAAGAATTTACAGACATCTTTTAGGGGTTGATACATTTTTCATTAGAGCAAATCAAGTCTGAAATTTCTATGGGTAAAATCCAAACTTTGGAAGCCTTTTAAAACTCAAATACACAACAAGTTGCATTTCCTTCTGCGCAGGAAAATTCTCAGCAACAAAAGAGTGATCAAATAAAAATTCTACATCTGTATGAAGGGGACTGGAATAGAGAGAATATTCTATGAGAATTAATGTCAGGAACTGCACACTATCAGCTGACTGACTGAGATGTTTAAAATGATTTTTAAAACTTTTATTTATCAAGGCAAGTCAGTCAAAAACAAAATCATATTTACAATGACAGCCTACACCAGCCAAACCCGGGCGATGCTGGGCCAATTGTGCGCCGCCCTATGGTACTCCCAATCATAGCCGGTTGTGATACAGCCTAGAATCGAACGAGGGTGTCTGTAGTGATGCCTCTAGCACTGAGATACAGTGCCTTAGATCGCTGCACCACTCGGGAGCCAAAAAAAGATAAACTACTCTAATTGTTAGCAAACTAATGTCTCAATCCTCACTATCCACTTGTGAGATATAACCCTCTAATGTCATCATACACAACAACATTATGCTAGAATGTGTCCATTGTACAATTGTTATAAACTGATGCAGCATCCAATTAATTTCCTTGTAAGCTTAATAGTGACATCATTTTGATACAAAACCACCTGAAAGAGTTAAATACTGAATAGGGATTTACCAAAAAGCTACATTTTGCTCCCACAAAATGAGGCCAATTTGGGAGTTATGCAGTAATCTGGAGTTGTAGTTTCAACCTGGAATATAGGATGATGTCTTCCTGCATGCAGTTCATAAAGCCCATAACCTAACCCTTTGTAAAGAATGGAACATCAGATCACACAATCCCAATAACTCAGACACCGTATCGCCTATCATGTGCAGTGATTTCAAAACAGGACTGTTTTTTTTTCTTTATTTTTACTATTTTCTACATGGTAGAATAATAGTGAAGACATCAAAACTATGAAATAACACATATGGAATCATGTAGTAACCAAAAATATGTTAAGCAAATCAAAATATATGTTATATTTGAGATTCTTCGAAGTAGGCACCCTTTGCCTTGATGGCAGCTTTGCACACGCTTGGAATTCTCTCAACCAGCTTCACCTGGAATGCTTTTCAAATCAAATCAAAGTTAATTTGTCACGTGCGCCGAATACAACAGGTGTAGACCTTACAGTGGAATGCTTACTTACAGGCTCTAACCAATAGTGCAAAAAAGGTATTAGGTAAACAACCAGTTAGTAAACAAATAAAACAACAGTAAAAAGACAGGCTATATGTAGTAGCGAGGCCATAAAAGTAGTGAGGCTACATACAGACCCTGGTTAGTCAGGCTGATTGAGGTAGTATGTACATGTAGATATGATTAAAGGGACTATGCATATATGATGAACAGAGAGTAGCAGTAGCGTAAAAGAGGGGTTGGCGGGTGGTGGGTGGCGGGACACAATGCAGATAGCCCGGTTAGCCAATGTGCCGGAGCAATGGTTGGTCAGCCCAATTGAGGTAGAAGGTACATGAGTGTATAGTTAAAGTGACTATGCATATATGATAAACAGAGAGTAGCAGCAGAGTAAAAGAGGGGTTGGGGGGAGCACACAATGCAAATAGTATGGGTAACCATTTGATTACCTGTTCAGGAGGTAAGGATGCTCTCAATGTTCTAGCTGTAGAACCTTTTGAGGATCTCAGGACCCATGCCAAATATTTTTAGTTTCGTGCCCTCTGCTAGTTTGTTGTTGATGTGGAAACCAAGGAACTTGAAGCTCTCAACCTGCACCACTACAGCCCCATCGATGAGAATGGGGGCGTGCTCGGTGCTACTTTTCCTGTCGTCCACAATCATCTACTTAGTCTTGGTTACGTTGAGGGATAGGTTGTTATTCTGGCACCACCCGGCCAGGTCTCTGACCTCCTCGCCATTGTCGGTGATCAGGCCTACCACTGTTGTGTCGTCTGCAAACTTAATGATGGTGTTCGAGTCGTGCATGGCCATGCAGTCATGGGTGACCAGGGAGTACAGGAGGGGACTGAGCACGCAACCCTGGGGAGCTCCAGTGTTGAGGATCAGAGTGGTAGATGTGTTGCTACCTACCCTCACCACCAGTCTTGAAGGAGTTCCCACATATGCTGAGCACTTGTTGGCTGCTTTTCCTTCACTCTGCGGTTCAACTCATCCCAAGCCATCTCAATTGAGTTGAGGTTGGGTGATTGTGGAGGCCAGGTCCACTGACTCAGCAATCCATCACTCGCCTTCTTGGTCAAATAGCCCTTACACAGCCTGGAAGTGTGTTGTTTCATTGTACTGTTGAAAAACAAATGATAGTCCCACTAAGCGCAAACCAGATGGGATGGCATATTGCTGCAGAATGTTGTGATAGCCATGCTGGTTCAGTTTGCCTTGAATTCTAAATAAATTACTGACAGTGTCACCAGTAAAGCACCCCTACACCATTATACCTCCTCCTCCATGCTTCACGGTGGGAACCACACACGCGGAGACCTACTCTGCTTCTCACAAAGACACAGCAATTGGAACCAAAAATCTCAGATTTGGACTCATCAGACCAAAGGACAGATTTCCACCAGTCTAATGTCCATTGCTCCTGTTTCTTGGCCCAAGCAAGTATCTTCTTATTGCAATTTGACCATGAAGGCCTGAATCAGGCAGTCTCATCTGAACAGTTGATGTTGAGATGTGTCTGTTACTTGAACTCTGTAGCATTTATTTGGGCTGCAATTTCTGAGGCTGGTAACTCTAATGAATTTATCCTCTGCGGCAGAGGTAACTCTGGATCTTCCTTTCCTGTGGCGGTCCTCACGAGAGCCAGTTTCATCATAGCTCTTGATGAATATTGCGACTGCAAATTATTATTATTTACTTTTTTTTTGACATTTGAATTGAATATCTGAAACATACAATGTACTTGCAGTGATGCCGCTCAACAACTACATCATACCAGTCATCCAACAGACTCCCATTCAGAGCGACACACAGAAGCATCCAGGGTCAATGTCCTGCTCAAGGGCACGTTGACAGATCTCCCACTAGGACAAAAAATGTGAAATAGCTGACCCTCAACCATTCGAGACCGCCCCAAGAAGAAAAGCAATGCCAATTGTATATGTTTGTGTGCATGTCTGGCACTATTACATGTATGTATTCTTGTATGTGTTTATTTGAATGAGAGTGTTTGTTAATGCATGCGTACAAACACCTGCACGGCATCAGCCTCAGGCAAACTGGCATTAGCTGTAAAAACACTGCCCCTCAGTGTCATTCAAACATACTTTTTATTATGTTTTATTTTGACACTTTTTTTGTACTTTTATGTCTCCAGTTCCACATCCCTACCCTCAGCTTCCCTCAGCCCATCCCATCTACAGTGGGGCAAAAAAGTATTTAGTCAGCCACCAATTGTGCAAGTTCTCCCACTTAAAAAGATGAGAGAGGCCTGTAATTTTCATCATAGGTACACTTCAACTATGACAGACAAAATGAGAGAAAAAATCCAGAAAATCACATTGTAGGATTTTTAATGAATTTATTTGCATTTTATGGTGGAAAATAAGTATTTGGTCAATAACAAAAGTTTATACTTTGTTATATACACTTTGTTGGCAATGACAGAGGTCAAACGTTTTCTGTAAGTCTTCACAAGGTTTTCACACACTGTTGCTGGTATTTTGGCCCTTTCCTCCATGAAGATCACCCCCCCCCCCACCCAAGGTGCGGACTCCGACCGCGAAACCTGAAACAAAAAGGGAGGGTTAGGGGGGGTGTTGGTGGCGGCCCTGGTGCGGGGCAAAGTACCCGCTCATCCCGCGGATCTGCCAGCATCGGGGGTGGCTCTGGTACAGGACGAAGAACCCACTTATCCCGCAGATCCAGCCATGGACCCAGGCTGAACACTGTGCCTGGACTGGACCTCGGCGCAGGGGAAGGCTCCCGCCATGGAGTGGGACTGGACACTGTGCCTGGACTGGGCACCAACGCAGAAGAAGCCTCTGGCCTTGAAGCTGAACTGGACGCCGTGCTCAGACTGGGTATCGGCGCAGGGGAAGGCTCCAGCCATGGAGCTGGAGGTTCCGGACCATTGACTGTCTCAGGAGGTTCCGGACTATGAACCATCTCAGGAGGTTCCGGACTGTGGACCGTCTCAGGAGGTTCCGGACTGTGGACCGTCTCAGGAGGTTCTGAACTGTGGACCATCTCAGGAGATTCCGGACCGTGGACCATCTCAGGAGGTTCCGGACCATTGACCATCGCAGGAGGTTCTCAGGAGGTTCTGGGCCGTGGACTGTCTCAGGAGGTTCCGGACTGTGGACCGTCTCAGGAGGTTCTGGACTGTGGACCATCTCAGGAGGTTTCAAACTGTGGCCTGTCGAAGGAGGTTCTGGACTGTGAAATGTTGCCGGAAGCTCTGGACTGGGAACTGTCGCCGGAAGCTCTGGACTGGGAACTGTCACCGGAAGCTCTGGACTGGGGATCTTCGCAGGAAGCCTGGTGCGTGGGGCCGGCACTGGTGATACCGGGCTGGTGACACACACCTCAGGGCGAGCGCGAGGACCAGGCACAGGACGTCCTGGACTTGGGACACGCACTTTAGGGAAAGTGCGAGGAGCAGGCACATAACGTACCTGACTGGGAAGACACACTTGAGGGAGAATGCGAGGAGCAGGCACAGGACGTACCCGGCTGTGGAGACGTACTGGAGACCTGGTGTGTATAGCCAGCATCAAATCAAATCAAATGTATTTATATAGCCATATCTCAAAGTGCTGTACAGAAACCCAGCCTAAAACCCCAAACAGCAAGCAATGCAGGTGTAGAAGCACGGTGGCTAGGAAAAACCTAGGAAGAAACCTAGAGAGGAACCAGGCTATGTGGGGTGGCCAGTCCTCTTCTGGCTGTGCCGGGTGGAGATTATAACAGAACATGGCCAAGATGTTCAAATGTTTATAAATGACCAGCATGGTCCAATAATAATAAGGCAGAACAGTTGAAACTGGAGCAGCAGCACGGCCAGGTGGACTAGGGACAGCAAGGAGTCATCATGTCAGGTAGTCCTGAGGCATGGTCCTAGGGCTCAGGTCCTCCGAGAGAGAGAAAGAAAGAGAGAAAGAGAGAATTAGAGAGAGCACACTTAAATTCACACAGGACACTGAATAGGACAGGAGAAGTACTCCAGATAAAACAAACTGACCCTAGCCCCCCGACACATAAACTACTGCAGCATAAATACTGGAGGCTGAGCATCAATGTGCATCAATCAACGTCATGTGCATCAATGGTACCAGTTCGATGACACACTTTGCCCGGCAAGTGCGGGGAGCTGGCACAGGATGTACCGGGCTATGGAGGCGCACTGGAGACACGGTGCGTAGAACCAGCACACATTGTACCGGAACAATGACACTCTCCTCAAAGTGGCACAGGTGGCATCGGACGGCTAACACACTCCTCCGGGCGACTGTCTCGCCTCTCCAGCCAAACCAACAGCCCTCTCTCATCACTCTCCTCAACTTTCGCCAACCACTCTTCGCTCAATCTGTCCCAATATTCCTCCTTGGTCTCTGACTCACCCCTCAGCGTTGCCGACCACCCTGTGTGCCCCCCAATATTTATTTATTTTGGGCTGTCTTTTGGGCTTGCGTTGTGACCGCGTCGTCGCTGTCCTTCCCTCACCGCTTGCATCTGCTTCCACGGAAGGCTTTCGTCTCCAGCCATAATTTCCTCCCAAGGTCCTGTCACGCCCTGACCATAGAAAGCCTTTATTTTCTGACCTACTCTACCATAGAAAATAAAGGCTTTCTATGGTCAGAACGTGACAGCACCCCCCCCCCAAAAGGTGCAGACTCCGACCCCGAAACCTGAAACAAAAAGGGAGGGTTGAGGGGGGGGGTCTAGTGTCGGTGGCGGCCCTGGTGCAATTTCACTGGATGTTGGCCTGGTAGGAAGCTAGCGTCCCACGTACCCTGGTGAGGTTAATTGAAATGCATTCCAGGTGAATACCTCATGTAGCTGGTTGAGATAATGCCAAGAATGTGCAAAGCTCTCATCAACGCAAAGGGTGGCTACTTTGAAGAATCTCAAATATAACATATATTTTGATTTGTTTAACATATTTTTGGTTACTATATGATTCCATATGTGTTATTTCATAGTTTTGATGTCTTCACTATTATTCTACCATGTAGAAAATAGTAAAAAAATAAGAAAAAACAACAGTTCTGTTTTGAAATCACTGCACATGACAGGCGATATGATGTCTGAGTTATTGTGATTGTGTGATAAGATGTTCCATTCTTTACAAAGGGTTAGGTTATGTGTAGAAATATGTAGAAAACAGTAAAAATTAAGAAAAACCCTGGAATGAGTAGGCCAGTACATCAGGAGATGTGGAGGAGGCCGTAGGAGGGCAACAACCCAGCAGCAGGACCGCTACCTCCGCCTTTGTGCAAGGAGGAGCACTGCCAGAGCCCTGCAAAATGACCTCCAGCAGGCCACAAATGTGCATGTGTCTGCTCAAACGGTCAGAAACCGACTCCATGAGGTTGGATGAGGGCCCGACATCCACAGGTGGGGGTTGTGCTTACAGCCCAACACCGTGCAGGACGTTTGGCATTTGCCAGAGAACACCAAGATTGGCAAATTCGCCACTGGCGCCCTGTGCTCTTCACAGATGAAAGCAGGTTCACACTGAGCACATGTGACAGACGTGACATTCTGGAGACGCCGTGGAGAACGTTCTGCTGCCTGCAACATCCTCCAGCATGACCGGTTTGGCGGTGGCTCAGTCATGGTGTGGGGTGGCATTTCTTTGGGGGGCCGCACAGCCCTCCAAGTGCTCGCCAGAGGTAGCCTGACTGCCATTCGGTATCGAGATGAGATCCTCAGACCCCTTGTGAGACCATACGCTGGTGTGGTTGGCCCTGGGTTCCTCCTAATGCAAGACAATGCTAGACCTCATGTGGCTGGAGTGTGTCAGCAGTTCCTGCAAGAGGAAGGCATTGATGCTATGGACTTGCTCATCCTTTCCCCATACCTGAATCCAATTGAGCACATCTGGGACAGCATGTCTCGCTCCATCCACCAACTCCACGTTGCACCACAGACTGTCCAGGAGTTGGAGGATGCTTTAGTCCAGGTCTGGGAGGAGATCCCTCAGGAGACCATCCGCCACCTCATCAGGAGCATGCCCAGGCGTTGTAGGGAGGTCATACAGGCACGTGGAGGCCACACACACTACTGAGCCTCATTTTGACTTGTTTTAAGGACATTACATCAAAGTTGGATCAGCCTGTAGTGTGGTTTTCCACTTTAATTTTGAGTGTGACTCCAAATCCAGACCTCCATGGGTTGATAAATTTGATTTCCATTGATAATGTTTGTGTGATTTTGTTGTCAGCACATTCAACTATGTGCCGGACAGGCGGGAGACTCCGGCAGCTCCGGAGTGAAGGGCGATTCCGGCAGCGCCGGAGTGGCGGGCAATTCCGGTAGCACCGTAGTAACGAACGGCTCTGGCAGCTCCTGACTGACAGTCTGCTCTGGCCGCTCCTGACTGACCGGCGGCTCTGGCAGCTCCTGACTGACGGGTGGCTCTGCCAGCTCCTGACTGATGGGTGGCTCTGGCAGTTCCTAACTGACGGGCGGCTCTGGCAGTTCCTGACTGACGGACGGCTCTGGCAGCTCCGCACTGATGGAGGGCTCTGGCAGCTCATGACAGACGGGTGTCTCTGGCAGCTCAGGACAGACGGGCGGCTCTGGCAGCTCAGGACAGACAGGCGGCTCTGGCAGCTCAGGATAGACGGGCGGCTCTGGCAGCTCAGGACAGACAGGAGACTCTGGCAGCATTGAGCAGGCGGGAGCACCTGTAGGGAGGAGAAGGAGAGACAGCGTTGTGCGGGGGGCTGCCACCGGAGGCCTGGTGTGTGGAGGAGGCACCGGATAGACTGGACCATGGAGGCGCACTGGAGGTCTCAAGCACCGAGCCTGTACAACCCTACCTGGCTGGATGCTCTCCATAGCCAGGCCAGTGCGGTGAGGTGGAATAGACAGCACTGGGCTGTGCTGGCGAACCTGGGACACCATGCACAGGGCTGGTGCCATGTACCCCAGCCCGAGGAGACGCACTGGAGACCAGATGTGCTGAGCCGGCTTCATGGCACCTGGCCTGATACGAGGCACTGCTATGTAGCGCACCGGGCTATGCCTGCGCACCGGGGACACCGTGCGCCTCATGGCATAACACAGTGCCTGCCCGGTCCACCTCTCTCCACGGTAAGCATGGGGAGTTGGCGCAGGTCTCCTACCTGACTTAGCCACACTCCCCGTGTGCCAACACCCAATACATTTTTGGGGCTGCCTCTCGGGCTTCCAGCCGCGCTGCTGTGCTGCCTCCTCATACCACCGCCTCTCGGCTTTCGCGGCCTCCAGCTCTGCCTTGGGGCGGCGATATTCTCCCACCTGTGCCCAGGGTCCTTTGTCGTCCAAAATCTCCTCCCATGTCCAGGAGTCTGGAGATCACTGCTGCTGCCCGATACCACGCTGCTTGGTCCTTGGGTGGTGGGTGATTCTGTCACGATCGTCATTGGAATGAGGTGAGGACCAACGTGCAGCGTGGTAAGTGTTCATCATATATTTATTAAACCGAGAACACTAAACAATATTACAAAGGAGAAACGAAACGAAACAGTTCTGAAAGGTGACATACACATAACAGAAAATAATCACCCACGAAACACAAGTGGGAAAAGGCTACCTAAGTATGATTCTCAATCAGAGACAACTAACGACGCCTGCCTCTGATTGAGAACCATACCAAAACACAACATAGAAAAAGGAACATAGACAACCCACCCAACTCACGCCCTGACCATACTAAAACAAAGACATAAAAAAAGAACTAAGGTCAGAACGTGACATATACAGTGCATTCGGCAAGTACTCAGACTCCTTCCCCTTTTCCACATTATTCCCCTTTTCCACGTTATTTTACAGCCTTATTCTACAATTGTTTAAATAAAAAATTGTCCTCATCAATCTACATACATTACCCCATAATGACAAAGTGAAAACAAGTTTTCGAAATATTTGCATATGTATTAAAAACAAAAAACAGAAATACCTTATTTACATAAGTATTCAGACCCTTTGCTATGAGACTCGAAATTGAGCTCAGATGCATTCTGTTTCCCTTGACCGTCCTTGAGATGTTTCTACAACTTGACTGGAGTCCACCTGTGGTAAATTCAATTGATTGGACATGATTTGGAAAAGCACACACATTGTTTATATAAGGTCCCACAGTTGACAGTGCATGTCAGAACAAAAACCAAGCCATGAGTTCGAAGGGTTTGTCCGTAGAGCGCCGAGACAGGATTGTGTCTAGGCACCGATCTGGGGAAGGGTACCAAAATATTCTGCAGCATTGAAGGTCCCCAGGAACACAGTGGACTCCATTAATATAAATGAAAGAAGTTTGGAACCACCAAGACTACAGCCGTGGCCAAAAGTTTTGAGAATGACACAAATATTATTTTTCACAAAGTCTGCTGCCTCAGTTTTTATGATGGCAATTTGCATATACTCCAGAATGTTATGGAGAGTGATCAGATGAATTGCAATTAATTGCAAAGTCCCTCTTTGCCATGCAAATTAACCATAAGGCAAAAGTGATAACTAAGTTGCTCGGGGAACAAAACATTGATATTTTGGGTCGATGGCCAGGAAACTCCCCAGACCTTAATCCCATTGAAAACTTGTGATCAATCCTCAAGAGGCGGGTGGACAAACAAAACCCCACAAATTCTGACAAACTCCAAGCATTGATTATGCAAGAATGGACTGCCATCAGTCAGGATGTGGCCCAGAAGTTAATTGACAGCATGCCAGGGCGGATTGCAGAGGTCTTGAAAAAGAAGGGTCAACACTACAAATATTGACTCTGCATCAACTTCATGTAATTGTCAATAAAAGCATTTGACACTTATGAAATGCTTTTAATTATACTTCAGTATTCCATAGTAACATTTGACAAAAATATCTAAATACATTGAAGCAGCAAACTTTGTGAAAATTAATATTTGTGTCATTCTCAAAAAGTTTGGCCACGACTGAGAGCTGGCCGACCAGCCAAACTGAGCAATCTGGGAATAAGGGCCTTGGGCAGGGGCTGTGGAGATGGGAGAACATTCCAGAACATTCCAGAAAGACAACCATCGCTGTAGCACTCCACCAATCAGGCCTTTATGGTGGACTGACCAGATGGAAGCCACTCCTCCATAAAAGGCACATGACAGCTCACTTGGAGGCATCCTAAGGACTCTCCGACCATGAGAAACAAGATTCTCTGGTCTGATCAAATCAAGATTGAACTCTTTGGCCTGAATGCCAAGCATCACATCTGGAGAAACCTGGCACCATCCCTATGGTGAAGCGTGGTGGCAGCATCATGTAATGGGGATGTTTTTCAGAGGCAGAGACTGGGAGACTAGTCAGGATCGGGGCAAAGATGAACAGAGCAAAGGACAGAGAAATCCTTGATGAAAACCTGCTCCAGAGTGCTCAGGACCTCAGACTGGGGTGAAGGTTCACCTTCCAACAGGACAACTACCCTAAGTCAAGCCAATACAAGCCAAGACAACACAGAAGTGGCTTCGAGACAAGTCTCTGAATGTCCTTGAGTGGCTCAGCGAGAGCCCGGACTTGAACCCGATCGAACATCTCTGGAGAGACCTGAAAGCAGCTGTGCAGCGACCTTCCCCATCCAATCTGACAGAGCTTGAGAGGATCTGCAGAGAAAAATGGGAGAAACTCCCCAAATACAGGTGTGCCATGCTTGTAGCGTAATACCGAAGAAGAATTGAGACTACATTTGCTGCCAAAGGTGCTTCAACAATGTACTGAGTAAAGGGTTTGAATACTTATGTAAATGTCATATTTCCCGTTTAAATGTTTCATACATTTGCAAAAACATTGTAGAACAATAGTGAAGCCATCAAAACTATAAAATAACACATATAGAATCATGTTGTAACCAACAAAAAGTGTTTAACAAATCAATATATATTTTATATTTGAGATTCTTCAAAGTAGCCATCCATTGTCTTCGTGACAGCTATGCACATGCTTGGCATTCTCTCAACCAGCTTAATTAGGTAGTCTCCTTGAATGCATTTCAATTAACAATAAAGAAAATTTCAAGAACTTTAAAATCTCCTTATAGTGCTGTCGCAAAAACCATGAAGCACTATGATGAAACTGGCTCTCATGAGAAGGGAAAAGAAGATCCAGAGTTACCTCTGCTGCAGAGGATAAGTTCTTTAGAGTTACCATCCTCAGAAATTGCTGCCCAAATAAATGCTTACCAGAGTTCAAGTAACAGACACATCTCAACATCCACTGTTCAGAGGACACTGCGTGAACCAGGACTTCATGGTTGAATTGATATAAAAGAGATCACTACATACGGACACCAATAATAAGAGACTTGCTTGGGCCAAGAAGCACGAGCAATGGACATTAGACCAGTGGAAATCGATGTCCGCGTGTGTGTGGTTCCCACCGTGAAGCATGGAGGAGGAGGTGTGATGGTGTAGGGTGCTTTGCTGGTGACATTCTAAGTGATTTATTTAGAATTCAAGGCACACTTAACCAGCATGGCTACCACAGAATTCTGCAGCGATATACCATGCCATCTGGTTTGCGCTTAGTGGGACTATCACTTGTTTTTCAACAGGACAATGACCCAACACACCTCCAGGCTGTGTAAGGGCTATTTGCCAAGAAGGACAGTGGTGGACTGCTGTATCAGATGACCTGGACTCCACAGTCACCCAACCTCAAGCCAATTGAGATGGTTTTGGATGAGTTGGACCACAGAGTGAAGGAAAAGCAGCCAATGAGTGCTCAGCATATGTGGGAACTCCTTCAAGACTGTTGGAAAAGCATTCCTCATGAAGCTGGTTGAGAGAATGCCAATAGTGTGCAGGGCTGTCATCAAGGCAAAGGGTGGCTACTTTGAAGAATATTAAATATCAAAAATATTTTTATTTATTTTACACTTTTTTGGTTACTACATGATTCCATATGTATTATTTCATAGTTTGCATGTCTTCACTGTTATTTTACAATGTAGAATTTAAACTCAGTTTTTCACAATTCCTGACATTTAATCCTCGTCTTAGGTCAGATAGGATCACCATTTCATTTTAAGAATGTCAGCGATTGGATGCAGAGTGAAAGCGGAGTCAGGCGCAGGACACAGATATAGAGTATTCCAACTGAGTTTACTCAAAGAATAAAGCAAAATTCCAAATAGGAACATACAACACAACTCAACATGAACAATCACGAACAGAACAGAAATGTATGTCAGATGTTTAAATAGGGAATGTAATGAGGGAATGTAAAACACGTGTGTGTAATCAGACAAAACAAAACGAAACAGAAAAATGGATCGGTAGTGACGAGAATGCCGGTGACGTCGACCGCCGAACACCACCCGAAGAAGAAGAAGGGCCGACTTCGGCGGAAGTCGTGACATAGAATGTGAAATGTCAGAATAATAGTAGAGAGAATGATTTATTTCAGATTTGATTTCTTTCATCACATTCCCAGTGGGTCAGAAGTTTACATACACTCAATTCGTATTTGGTAGCATTTCCTTTAAATTGTTTAACTTGGGTCAAACGTTTTGGGTAGCCTTGTACAAGCTTCCCACAATAAGTTGGTGAATTTTGGCCCATTCCTCCTGACAGAGCTGGTGTAACTGAGTCAGGTTTGTAGAACTCCTTGCGACACAAGCTTTTTCAGTTCTGCCCACAAATGTTCTATAGGATTGAGGTCAGGGCTTTGTGATGGCCACTCCAATACCGTGACTTTGCTGTCCTTAAGCCATTTTTCCACAACTTTGGAAATATGCTTGGTGGGTGTCATTGTCCATTTGGATGACCCATTTGCGACCAAGCTCCAACTTCCTGACTGATGTCTTGAGATGTTGCTTCAATATATCCACATAATTTTCCCTCCTCATGATGCCATCTATTTTGTGAAGTGCACCGGTCCCTCCAGCAGCAAAGCACCTCCAAAACATGATTCTGCCACCCCTGTGGGATGCTGTTCTTCGGCTTTTAAGCCTCCCCCTTTTCCCTCCAAACATAACGATGGTCATTATGGCCAATCAGTTATATTTTTGTTTCATCAGACCAGAGGACATTTCTCCAAAAAGTACGATCTTTGGCCCCACGTGCAGTTGCAAAGCGTAGTCTGGCTATTTTATGGCGGTTTTGGAGCAGTGGCTTCTTCCTTGTTAAGCGTCCTTTCAGGATATGTCGACATAGGACTTGTTTTACTGTGCATATAGATACTTTTGTACCTGTTTCCTCCAGCATCTTCACAAGGTCCTTTGCTGTTGTTCTGGGATTGATCTACACTTTCGCACCAAAGTACATTCATCTCTAGGAGACAGAACGCGTCTCCTTCCTGAGCGGTATGACGGCTGCGTGGTCCCATGGTGTTTATACTTGCGTACTATTGTTTGTACAGATGAACGTGGTACCTTCAGGCATTTGGAAATTGCTCCCAAGGATGAACCAGACTTGTGTAGGTCTACAATATTTTTCTGAGGTCTTCGCTGATTTATTTTGATTTTCTCATAATGTCAAGCAAAGAGGCACTGAGTTTGAAGGTTGGCCTTGAAATACATCCACAGGTACACCTCCAATTGACTCAAATGATGTCAGTTAGCCTATCAGAAGCTTCTGAAATCGTGACATAATTTTCTGGAATTTTCCAAGCTGTTTAAAGCCACAGTCAACTTAGTGTATGTAAACTTCTGATGCACTGGAATTGTGATACAGTGAATTATAAGTGAAATAATCTGTCTGTAAACAATTATAAATATATATATATATACAAATAGGTTTTGTTTGTATAAAATAATATATTTTAAAAGTATAGTCAGACATGCACGTGTTGGCCTGCATGTAGCCTTATAAGCATAGCACAGATTGTTGTAAGTGCATTCAAAAATGCACGTTTGATTTTCAGTGGCTCAATCTTAAACTCATATGCGTAGCATAAGTGCCAAAATAGTCAAACATGCCATATGTTTCTAAATGGCTTTACATCGCTAAAACAGAATATGTCTGAAGTGTCGATAAGTGACTGAACATTGGTTCGATAGATCATCAGTGATTATAGTAAACAGTCAGTAGTAAACAGTAACATTCAATAGTAAGACACCATCAGGGCACCTCTATTTGGAGAATAAGAGCATGTTCATTTCATAGGGCCTAGCCCTTTCGTACATGCACTTCACAAACTCGAATGAAATCAACGATCAGATTCACACAGATCGATGATTTAAAAGGATTCAGTTTTAGCTAATGTCATCGATATATGTATTTCTATACGCTTAATAGTATGTATGCTTATGTATTATCTATATTATATAATAAACGACTCCCTTGTAAATTGCAATGTTTGACAAACTATAGCAAAGGGAAAAATGCTACATATGGATTATTACACTGTTATAAAGTGTTATTTTTGTTATTATCAAATGAACTATATTGTTTATATTATTCGTATTTAGATCATTTGCCATCGTACAATTTGCCATTAAAAGAAAGAAAGAAAAAAAGAAAGGAACGCAAAAAACATTGTTGCATAATGAAAATGTTTCATTTCAGGTTGTATTTTATTTGACGATATTATAGTCTACCACACAGTGAATGTTTATGTTTTCTTCCAAGCATTTAATCTTAAAAGTGAAACCACTCTCTGATGTTGGTGATTAATACGATGCCAATAAAAATCCCTGGCATGGCTAAATATATTGATTATCGATAGATTCACAGCCATAAAGGATGATGACTACTCTAGTTGTTTTTGGGGCAGCCGAAAACTTTTACTACCCCACATTACATTATACGTGTTAGGCTACATCATAGAAATAAATTATGCATATATGTAAAAACCAAGTTGTGTATATTAATTCGAGTAAACCAGCGTCACAATAGTGTCCCTACGCATTCTAGGCCCAATTCTACCTGTCAATCGATCAGAATGCGGATAGATCGATATGGCACCAGTGCTATTGATCACTGCAAGTCCTCTATGCGCAGGATGCTTTCAAATGCAAACGTCCCTAAATAATAATCCATGGCAACACAGTAATATCTTATAACAAACTGCAGGCAAACGCTTTACAAAAACGGAGATTCGATGAGAGCACGTAGATTTTTCACACATTTACAAAATCAACTATTATGCAGTCATCGAAGTGTTTCAAACCGAGATATGTTCAATATATGTTCCTTTAAGTCAAATGTAAAAAAAACAGCATTACTTTTTTTAAAGACTTTAGCGTCACAATGTTATAAAGCTTATAGGCAGGACTATGCATTACTTGAATGTCCCTACATCAGCGTTGGCACAGGCCTCTGTGTCCAGTAGACGTATGTGTGAAATGAACAGAATTACAAAAAACAGAGAGAGTTATGTGAGGAAGCAGTTGTCAATGTGTTTCAGCTGTCGCTCGTCGAGATTTGAGGACATTCCAACATAATACAGACATGCAAGAGAAAGCTACTGGTAGTTTGAAATAATACATTTATAGCCAACTTCAATAAACTACTATAGAGCTGGTTATGACGTTTTTAATAAGGAAACTGAAAGCTAAATACTAAGCATATGAGCCTACGAGATCATTGTAATGGATATGAGAAATAGGAAACATAGTGGAGGTGGTGATAGTCTGACACACACACACACACACACACACACACACACACACACACACACACACACACACACACACACACACACACACACACACACACACACACACACACACACACACACACACACACACACACACACACACACACACACACACACACACACACACACACACACACACACACACACCAACACACACCAACGCACACACACACACACGTTTCATATAGACACACACGGACTTACTTAAAGTAGAGCTCGTCAAATAAGCGAGTTTCCGAGTTTCTCACACCCAAGACCATCCAGCATCTGGGGCTCTGTGGCATTGCAGAGTGCTCCATCCCGCTGACTTGCTCAGAGGCCTCTGATGAATGCGACATTACTAAACACGGGTACTTAACTTTTGCCAATAGACAGATTCAAGTAAATATACTTTAGAATACATTAACCGCGATGCATCAGCGACGGAGTCATTCAAGAAGCCATGAAAAGACTATTCTGTCTCTGTCGAGTGATCTCTTTAAAGACTTGGAAAATATAGCTTGTGTAAGGGCTTCACTTTGCTTGGTACGAATTCACTTTCATTGGTTCACGCTGTGAGACGACATGCAGCTTATGTGGCCTGTAATTTTTGGTAATACATACTGTAAGAATAACATGTTCACATTACATGCATATCTCTTCGAGGACTTCCAAAAACCTTACTCAAGATTAACTTTCGTACAATTGATTTGTGTATAAAAAAAACATATTCCAATATTCAACCATGTCTCCCAACAACATCGAGAGAAAACTTTGAAACGAATTATTCTACCATTGTTATTAAAAATAAAAAGTTTATAGAAGCACTATGTCGTTTGTGAATAGAGAAATCAATAATCCCTAGACCTAAATAGGCATAATAATACAAATAAAAATAATAATATTAATCATTAATATAAAGTGGTTGATATTAACATCAGCGCAATTTATCAGTTTAAATAAATGAAATAAAAATGATGTTTAGGCCTACAAAAAGAAACTAATGTAGACTCAGATTTCCCAGATTTGTGGTTTACCATAGAGCCAGACAATAAGTTCATTGATAAAGAAACGCGTTTGTTGCTGCTGCTATTCTACTTATTAACAACAGGTGCTACATAAAAGTGATTAGTTAAGGTGTGAAAAGCTTGGTAAGGCACCGTGCATATCTCACTTTAAGGGGGGGGGGTGTTTATGTTTCCTACCAGACTGCATCTCCCTGTTATGTTGGTGACCCGATGCTTCGGAGTAAGTAGGCGGTAGCAGCACCAGGGTGGCTGAGTAAAGTCGATGGTGCTGAATCCGTCGACCCACCCGCTGTTAATAACGTGAAATAAATATCTGAGCCTCAGCGGCATCGCCCCTCTTACACCGCAGATATCGACAACGTTAATATTTTATATTGTTGGCCTGTTCACCACAGGATACGCTTATTTGGACATTCGAAAACAGTAGGCCTACAGTGAAATTCAAATTAAAAAACAGCTCTAGGCTAATATATTTATTTTTAAGAATATGTGTGTGTGTATGTCCAGTAGATCATTCGATTATATTACAACGCTCAATAAGCTACTATTGATGGCCCAGTGCACCGTGTTTCCAACAGTTTTTGAAAGTCAAACTGCAACAACAACAAACTTAACATCGATTTGAAACGAGACTTTATAACAAACAAATAAAGGGCTAGTGTTATGTCGACAAAAATATATAGTTTTGATGATAAGGCAACAGGTAGGACTATAGCCTACCCAGGAACCTTCTGCTGTATGCAACCTTCTGCACCGTTCACAAAGTGGCACTGTACAAACTTTTAACAGACCTTTTTCTGTGTGGTAAACCCGTGTGAATTAGCAGCGAAGAAGGATGAAAGTTAACATCCATCACAGACCTGACCAATAGGTTCGCTGCGTGGAGATGACAGATTCGCTGCTGGGTAGAGTAATTCATTTTGGATAGCAGTGGTCTCGGGGATCAATAGAGGGACATTAACCCGGGCGGACACTGTTGTTTCCCTGATGCCACCAGTACCATCCTCCATTGGCTAACAACAACAAGGCACCATTTTACAATCAGGGGACCCATAAAATGGGGTTAGATACCTAGGCCTACATAGCACCTTTTCATAATTGGAATGCAGCCTAACTTGGGTAGACTTAGCCTTAATTAAGTTGTCACAAAATCAATTCTGAGTAAATTCTGTAGTGTATGCAAATATATCACATCCTTATTCACTCAATGAGCATAGGCTTAATAAGAGCGTTAGAGCTTTGGACCAATAACCGAAAAGTCGTTGGCTCGAATCCCCAAGCCGACTATGTGAAAAATCTGTCGATGTGCCCTTGAGCGAGATAATTAACCCTAATATCTCCGGTAAGTCACACTGGATAAGAGCGTCTGCTAAATTACTAAATATACATCTGAAATGAGGACCATATTCCAAGTGGGCACTTTCTGCTGCTTTTAAATCTCATTCAAATGGAAATTGGAATTGGAACAGTAAGTAGCAAGAAGCGATCAACAAACATAGGCTTGTCCCATGACATTGCGGGTCACATACACGGAACTCTTAATTTTATGGCGATTTTCCGTGTTTTAACCCACAGGTTTTCATGTCATAAAGCCTATTACACGTATTTTCACGTGGTGTGTGTGCAGAGAGATAATAATGCTGTCCTCGATGGTTTCCTCGGCTATGGGCTATTGAAGACCTAGGACAGACCCATGTCTTGATTGCAACATTACACTTAGTTAGATAAGCTACTGGGCCTTAGTTTTGTGGTGCAAATACAATGTAAAATAGGTCCAATACTATATTACTTAACATATTATAAATATAGGCCTATACAGGTTTGTACATGAAAGGCATATATATACAACTAGAATAGACTACACACACATTTTACGCATGCAAAATAGTATTTTGAAACTGATGCTCTTTAAAAAATGACAAATACATACTGTACAAACCAGGCTAAGAAAAACAATACAAATAGGCCACATATTAAATGATTGTATATATTTTGAGGTAACCACCTGACAGGCTAAATTCCAAACTGAAATGGAACTACGAGTTAAATCTCCGCATGGTTTGGACCTACCCAAAAAGCTTTTTCCACAACCCCATATATCTGAGGTTTCTCGTGATCAAATGAAGCACCTATGGCTTCTGTATATTTTGCTGCTGCAGTATCGATGAATCGTCCACTGATCTATACATCCATTGACACTGATGCATTAGGATTGCTGACCTTGATTGACGTCAGCAGGCCGCGAGCTTTAACACGGGTCATAACAAGTCAGAAGTTGGGAAATTGTGAAGGAAAAATTCGACTGAAAATGAGAATATAGGCGAGGCCCCGTATAGCCTATGCCTTTAACGTCCATCAACTGCATACACAGCGCATACAGCATAAACACATATAGCCAATACATTCATGGCTTTTATAGTTGGCTCAAATATTGGGTACATTTTTAGACAAATTAAAATATAGTTTGCTTTTTCCTAAACCATTTGGACTTATTCGTTCATGAGAACAGGTCTACCCTATTTGCTGTACATTATAGGATATACCTAAAGGAGGCACTGTATGCATATAGCACACAGTGATAGTTATTCTAGTCTAGAATTAGCCGTTTTCCTTCTTGACCCTTGAATAAATAATAATATAGTGCATGGACATTGGGCCCCGTGATTACATGTAGACAATAAAATGCATAGCATTTTTCTATGACATTTTCCTCAATTGCATTCTGAAAATCAATCAGCATATCATATCCGGAAATAAACTATGTGTGCGCCTCTTCTGACTGAAACTCCAAGGTGTATACCATAGCCTGTATCTTTAAGGGGGTGCATTTCAATAGATTGTTTAAAATAACAGAGCTTTTTATTTATGGCAGTAGCATGTCAATTGATATTTAACCATTAAGAAATCACATGTCCTGGCGCCAAGTTATGCGGCTTTATCAGGGAAAACCAAAGGCGCAAGTTTCTTATCCAGGCAGGACTCCCCAATATCTCAAGGTAAATGTTGCATGGCGATGGCTTGCAGTTTTGCTCAAGATACGGGTCTGTCTCGTATCTCTTTAAATGTCTCGTGTAATCTTTTTGAGAAATTCGAGGTTCAGTTTACAACATGAGCAAACATCTGTCTGACAGAGAGCTGGTGACGTCAGACAGCCTCAGACTGAGTGCTAACGCTGGAACAGTGGGCGCAAACATACACAGGCACAGTCACGTCTTAACATACGCGCGGGCACGTCATCATAGACGCTGGAATCACAGCCTTCGCTTTCTATAGTAGTGGTGCTCTACAGCGAATAAAATAGGCTACAAGCAAGGACGGACACCTATCAGAAGCGTGAGCAGCGGTTTGTGGCACAGCTCTGTCGCGGGCAACTGAACGCTTTAAATCATGCTGTATTGACTGAAGAGAGGCTAGTACAATCAATGGCTTGGCTTTGAAATCGTTCACAATTTATTGGAAAGGAGTGTGTGAGACGGGGGAGAGGGAGCGCGCGAGAGAGGAGAAAGAGAGGTGGAAATAAAGATTATTTCAACGATGGAACTTACAATGGAAAACATTGGAAATCTGCACGGCGTATCTCACTCTCATCAAACGGGTGACTTAATGAACTCTCCGCACCACGCACGGCAGTCCTTGGCGTCGCATCGGAACTTGGTGTCACACGGACGTTCAGCCATGGTGTCCAGTATGGCCTCAATATTAGATGGATCTGGGGAGTATCGCACAGACCATGCATTGTCCGGTCCCTTGCACCCCGCAATGACCATGTCCTGCGACTCCGGGATGACCATGAGTAGCACTTACACTACGCTGACGCCGCTGCAGCACCTGCCCCCCATATCCACAGTCTCGGATAAATTTCACCACCATCCCCACCCGCACGCCCACCACCACCCGGCGCACCAGCGACTCGCCGCCGGCAACGTCAGTGGCAGCTTCACCCTGATGCGGGACGACAGGAGCCTTGCCTCGATGGGCAATCTCTATGGCCACTACCCTAAAGACATGTCCGGCATGTGCCAGTCGCTGTCCCCTCTTTCCAACGGCCTCGGGTCTTTGCACAACTCTCAGCAGACTCTTTGCGCTTATGGTCCTGGCGCCCACCTCTCCAACGACAAAATGCTCTCGTCCGGAGGCTTCGAGTCTCACGCAGCGATGCTGTCCCGGAGCGAGGACCACCTAAACCGGGGATTGGGGGGTCACGGGGCCGGGATCATGTCATCCCTGAACGTTATGCCCCATCATAGCCATCCGCACTCTCAGGCTAACGGGTCCATGCTCTCTGATCGGGAGAGGCAGACGGCGGGGGGCGGGCAGGGAGGTGGTTCGGGGCAGGTGGAAGAAATAAACACCAAGGAGGTGGCACAGCGAATAACGGCGGAGCTCAAGCGCTACAGCATTCCCCAGGCCATCTTCGCACAGCGGATCTTGTGTCGGTCCCAGGGAACCCTGTCTGACCTGCTGAGGAACCCTAAACCCTGGACTAAACTCAAGTCTGGACGGGAAACCTTCCGGAGGATGTGGAAGTGGCTGCAGGAACCCGAGTTCCAGAGAATGTCGGCGCTCAGACTAGCAGGTGAGTGAGGAGAAATGTGGCTAATGTGAAGGGATCAATTAGAAGTCAATGTGGCGAGACTATCAATTGCTACTCAAACAGATTATGACTTAAACAAGTTAGTGTGGATTCTTGGAGGAGTTAACGATGGTTGTTAAATAACCATGTTGAATTGGTTGTTAGAAAAGATAAGTAAATCCAGATTGGATTGACTGCTTCATGCTCAGATAATAAAGTAGAAAGAGTAAACAAGCTAGTCTGTGGTAGTCTACTCTGCTGGTGATATCCTAATCAGGTGTTAAACCTGAAAAAGATAAATCAACTTGTTTCAAGTTTTTGAATAGTCATGCGCAAATTTGCTGGCAACGTTATAGTAGGCCTATAGTTGTAATCAATTTTACGCACGGACGTAATGGGGACCACACATACACACACGCACACACGCACACACACAACACACACACAAACTCACGAGGTGTTTCGACCACAGACAAAATGAAGTCAAACAGGGAATGGCTTGAATCAAATTGATTGTGCATCTCTGTAACTGTATCATTTGGACCATAATAAAGATAATAAAATGGTGCGATTATTGACAGAAAGACTGTAGTATTGTAGTATTGATGACCCTTTGTCAAGTTTCACATATTCACTCTTCTTCTGGTGTGGAGTCGTTCCACAAGCCTCGCGCTAATTATATGTATGTGTTCAAATGGACCTGGAATTCTCGTGGGCCTTCCCTTCCCCTGTCGACTCCGGGAGGCGTACACAAGGCGCGTCTGAGGTGTGCCTAGCAGCGGAGCAGTGAGTCACGGGAGCGTGACCTCCCGCGAATCGATACTTCGGGTCCGGCGTCCCTTTTTAAAGTAGCCACTAATAAATGATCCATTTGGATCTGCAAGACAGCTAAAGAAACAGATGCCTCTGTCTATGATTTTCTTTTTACATTCTGCTTATGCTATACTTTATTTCTCAAGTATTTATAATAAATTATAAAGCCATACAGGTCGAATAGCGAGTTCATGGTGCACTAGTGTAATTATGTGTAAATAGAAGTAAAATAAGAACGGAGTGGAGGTGAAATAGGGCTAATTGAATCTACAAATAGGCCTAATTTAAGAATGATTTGTGGTCAAAGGGGACTTTTCTTGAATCTACAACATACCAACTCTAAAACAACAATCATATTTAGCATACGCTTTTATCCAAAGCGACTTACAGTAGTGGGTCCCCCGTGGGAATCAAACCAGCAAACCTGGCATTGCATGCGCCTTGCTCTCCCAACTGAGCTACACCGGACAAAAACACTACAACCCAGGTTGAACATCGTGTTGTAGTCTATGCTGGCAATAAACATACATAGGCCTATAGTCAAACGTTTGTTTTTACAAAGGTCTATGCAATCCTAGTATATAGAATTACTAATGATTAAGGCCTACACTAGCCTGCTTACGGATGGCAAGGCAAAAAAGCAGAAGGATATTAATTTGATAACAATTCAACCACAAAATAATCATACTTCATTTTGGAAATTCAACAGACATATACCATTTAACTGTCACATATTGCTAATCACTCAACTTCGAAACTTCGAGAGGGGATGTTCATATAAATAATTTGAAATAGGCCTGCGATTGAACTTGTCTATTTACCCATTACTTTTATATTTCACTTTGAATTCAAAAGTTGCAACAATTTATTCATATTTATTTATTCGTTCATTGGATCATTTATCGACCCACTTTGCCAGTGAGAGATAACAGTTTGAACAGTTTGAAACATTGTTCAGTATTGTACTCCAAGCCTTTACCGTGAAAACTGGGAATAGTGTTATTTTACAAGCTATAAAGCTTAGGAGCTAATTAAAGAGGATTAATTAAGGGTGGAAAGCTATAGAATCAGAAGAGTTGGAAGTGAGCGCCACTTTGACGTTTCTGCAAAGCACTCCTTTAGGACCTGCATGCGCTTCAAAACGTCAATCAGTACTTCTGTGTGTCGTATTTCAGTGGACAGTTCAATTAAGCAGATATAGTGGCATATTTTAGTTCCAGTCAATGTCCTATTGAAAAGCACTTCATGGAATATAAATGGTTACTTTGCACATTTAGCGGCGTTTTGGTATATAAAGATTTAAACACTCCACAATTGTCTCTTTAAGTGCCATTGCTAAACCTAATTAAACCTAATTGGGCAGTGGGGTTTTTATATAGTCGCAACCTGGTCTCAGAGCATTTCGTTTTATTTTGTACATAAATCCGAGACACTCCATTTAGTTACATGGTTACATAAGGAAGATGTTTACTTAAGGCAAAAACAAAGTAGGGTGATTGGTCTGGTGAACGGGTAGGCTCATAACGCAAACTTCTAGCAACTCTTAGGTTGCAAGTCTGGATCTTATTACAGACGACTTAGGCTAATTAGCCACTTTTCAACTACTTACTACTTTTTAGCTACTTTTGCAACTACTTAGCATGTTAACTAACCCTTCCCCTAACCCTAACCGTAACCCTTTTAGCTAACCATTCCCCTAACCCTAACGTTAACTCTTTAACTTAACTCCTAAACTTAACCCTAACCTTATCCCTAACCCCTAGCCTAGCTAACAGTAGGTAGCTAGCTAACTTTAGCCACCTAGCTAGAATTCATAACATATCATATGTTTAGAAAATTCATACATTTTTCAAATTCGTAACATATTGCACGTTTTACAAATTCGTAACATATAACACGTTTAGGCAAATTCGTAACATATAATATGAATTGTAATTTGTAACATATCATACTAAATGGTTGATGGACATCCACAAACTAATACATACCATGCAAAACGTAACATATCATACTAAATGGAGTGTTTTGGATTTACATACAGAATAATACGAAATGCTCTGAGACATGGTTGATTGTGAACTGCATGCACTATACTAGAACTATGGCACAGAACTTTCCATACTTGTGTTTCTGCATGCATAGGGTGTATATGTGCAGCACGCATGTCCGTTCGTATGCATTATTATTTTAGAATTGATTCACCTATGCTCCATTTGTTCCCCCATGGGTATTTGCCTGAACGCATTAAGGTTGACTTCGGATATTTGAGGATGATATAGGCTACATAGACATTCTTCATACTTCAATAGGATATTTTAATCGGTCTAGTGCAAGTATCATACATTATTAACAAGTATCAATCATTATAGTAGAGATTTTATGGTAATTGTTATGGTTATTGTTATTATGGTCATAATTATGGCTATGATTGTTTAATAGCTGCACTCCTTGAGAGCGAACGCTGTTCCAGGAGGGTGTCACCTGGCCTCGACGTGCTGTATGTTGTCCTGTGAGCTACCTTGTTCTGTTGTCAGTTGCTCTCTAGCAACATGGAGTTGGGCAAAATGACAAATGACTGTGGTATGGAAATGGCGGGCGCTACATTTTACTTATTGCATTTAAATTCACCTTTATACACTGTGCGCATGCGGAGTGGGAGTTGGTGGTTGTGATTCTAAAAGGGATGCTGGCGATAGGCCTACTCGGTCGGCCACATCAATCAATACATTCAAATTACTATTCCAAATTCATCACAGTCACACAAATCAATGCCGTTGCCTTGCTTAGCTAATGTGAAAACGCCAGTGGCTGCACACTCACATGACAATCCTCCCCATAAAATTAAAAATACGATGTAGTCAATTGAGGGGGGGTTCTGTCATGACAAAGATAGGCTGCGTTCCCTTTAAGCGCATACCCTAAAACGGATGGTTCATAATTGGAATGATGTGTAGTATTGTCCGCGTGAGGAGGGCAAGGTGAATCTCAGAGAAGATACCCACCTGATATGGCCTACAATTTAGGCCAACCACTGCCTTTTAGAACAAATCATTATCTCCAAACAAGCTCACAACCTGCAGCTTTTCGAATGTTGAAGCCAATTAAACAAGGAAGCGCACATATACTGTAGCTATGGAGTAGACAACACCTTTGATTGTGTTGAAAAAGACACGGCAAAGTGAGGGCCGAGATGCATAGATTGCTTAAACGATGAAAACAATTCGTCTTTGCAGCTGTGTTGAATTCCACACTCCATCTCAATGTATTTGGTCGGGTCAATAAAGCAGTGATCGATAAGGATAGCCGGTGCATCTATCAATTATTCCGCCTCAGCACTCTCTCCCATTGGACTCTCCCAGAGCGTTGGGGGATGGCTGGGAGATTTAGGCAGGAGCTGGGAAAGGGGATGAGAGACTGGGAATTGCACGCATTTTTCTTTCTCTCTGTTGTAATCATGTTACATGTAGACTGGATGGAAAACTTGCCCTCAAAACGCCATTTGGGGGTTGGGTTACATAATCAGCTTGGATCTGTGTAAACATGCATCCACCAACGCATTGTTCCAGAATCACTCGGGAGCCACGAGGAAGACAACAGAGAGACAACCAAAATGATACGATCCTGACAAACCTCCTATGTGGAAAGTACGACGCAATGAAATATTACGCAAGAGAATCAATCTCATTTATCCAAACATATACAGCGGGGATATCAACATTTTATCGTTTGTAAAATGTCGATTTTGAGGATGAGTTAATGCTCTGTTCTAGTAATAGGCTATTCAATGAAAATACACGCAAATCATGGATAGGGAGAGAATAGCTCAATAACAAGCCTAGTCTACATGCCAATCACATCATTGGCGGTCAACCTGTCTGCTGTCCCCATACTTTTACTATGGAGCAAGATTTTGGGGGGATTGCTCGGATATTCATGATAAACTAATATAAGTGAAATGAGTCTTTTATTAATCTATCATCCAACAGTTTATATGCACAAGTAAGCCACGTGTATGCAGCCTCCATATTCCCGACGTAACGCTGCCTGTCTGGGACATAATCCAAATGTCATCGCTGTACCTAAGCAACGACCAACCCAGCCTGCTCCACACAGCACTAGCATTTCTATCCACCTCCAAGTGCAGGCTACATAAATGTTTACCACCACCTAACAAAACCATTTTCAATTGGGATCACCGCTGTCTTTGGTGCTGAAATCTTTATATGAATGGCGCTGTTGGCCTGTGTTTGAAGCCATGTATTATGGCTTTAATAAGGGGCTGTACAACATGGTTGAGGTAGGTTATGGAGGTAGTGTGCCAGATGAGTCAAATTAAATAAATAATGAATGTATATATATATATATATATATATATATATTGTTCATAGGCTAGCCTGCGTCTAGCATAAATCCTTTACCCAACACCAGTCAACACGTGATCAATAATATTACACAATTTCCCAATCAGATCCGTCTCTCCATCTTGTTGTAGGCTCTGTTAAGACACAAAGTCCAAAGAATAAAGTCCATATTCAATCAAATCCGGAAAACGCTTTCCCGGGATATTCGCCTCCAAAATACACATTTTCATATGGTGCACAACAAAACTAAAGGCTTCAACAAAAGAGACTGAGCATAAAATTAATCAAAAGCTATGAAGCCAGAATGTTGTTAATAATCTTCCCAGGAAATCCGGTTCCTCTTTTTGATTGCATAGAACCTTTAGAAGTGATTGATTTAGGATAATCGAAAACAGGCTTTTTCATAAAGAGACGTGTTGATGCAGGCCTGCGAAATGATCGATGCGGACTTTAATAATTGATAAGCATGGGGAAGACAACGGGAGAAAATCATGCAGCTGCGGTTTCACAGACGCTCTTCGTTAAGCACAGCAATGTGTGTTGTAAATACTGGGATTCACACGCGCGCGCTCGCGTACACGCCACACACAGTGAAATCCTGTGGCTGTTGTGGACAATGGCCAGTACGCAGCCATTTTCCCCCGTACAATAATGAAAAGCTATATTCACATTCTTCAAATCCATTCCAAATGTTTGTCAAGGCAGCCAGGTGACGAATAATGATTTGTTCTGTGTTTTTCTGCCTTCGAGGAGGCGAATTGAGCACTCACATACATCTCCCAATTTTTACAGTGTAGCGTGCCTGCATGTGCGTATGTGATCAGGATATAGAGTGCGCCATACATTGTTAAGTCCGATCTGATTCTGTATCGATTTCCATTCCCGGGTCTCTCCTTTCCATCGCTGGAGCTGTGACATGCAGGCATACTCCCCATTCCCTCTCCTCTCCTGTGCAATACCATTTCCCCCATTAACAGCTCACCCTTCATAACATACAACGGAATGGATAATAAACGCATGCTTTCATTGGCACGATGCAGCTACAGCATATGCTGTAAAAACTGCTATTCCACTAATCATAGGCTATGTTATGTTGACAATTCTCTAAAATTTCGAACCAGTTAACCTATGCTGTAGATAAGGGAATAGCCTAAAATTACATTAGCCTAATTTCGTCCCGTCAACACAGTATAACCAATAGGCCTATGGCCAGACAGACCTACGGTGAAAATGACAATGTCTCCATTAGGTAAAGGGATCAATAACAGAAGACTGTTCCGTCACTTACACAAGCCAATGTGGGCAGTCGCTCCACTCACACTGTACAGTAGTAGCCTTTAGTATAGCCTTTAGTATAACCTCAGAACTTCACTGTGTCTCTTTTCCATATTTTCATCACATATGCAGACACAAAAGAGAGATAATACACACGGGGCCATTGTAATTATAAATGCAGCACATAGTTCCAACCCGTTTGCATCAATAGGCTTACAGTCCAGAATACCGTCTATTCTATTTTAGATGATCAATTCCTACGCTTCTCTGTCGCCCACTCTCCAAACCGGATCAATAGGAGAGAATGACCTTTAAATCAAATTGCTAGGAGAATGAACTGTGCGCATGAGGTTAGCGTCAAAGGGTTAAATGGCATCGCGTCACTGATTTCAAATATCAAACCGTAAAGGAAGCCATTTTCTGAAGCCATCCACAGCAACATTTCCCTGCCAGATAATATAATAATTATTTGGTTTACATTATATGTATTATTAGACACATAAAATGCAAAATCAATGTCAATAAGCCTAAGCTTATATTGTCATATTTGGCACCGTAAAAACAAAGGCATCTTGTATTGGGTCGATTTCCATAAATATTTTGGTGGCGTGGAATCAGAGTATACGAGACCACATTATCCCTAGCCAACCTATAAGCGTTACTTGGTTGTTTGAAGCCTAACTGCCCCCCTCCACCTCCACACACGCACACACACACACTCACACACACACATCATCATCATCATCATCAAGCCTTGGTTATTTGGTTCAGCTGTGTAGTGCTAGGGCAAAAAACTACAAACAAAAAACTAGGACCGGGTTTGGGAAACCCTGCAATACAGCACTTCCCGTTTCGCCCTACGTAAACGGTTGTAAATCTCTGAGCAGTGGTGTTGAAATGCCGACTGTCTCTCCGGTTAGAAGTGGCCGCTTATCTGACGTCCCGACAGGTCATCGCTTATTCAATGTCCGATAACGGCTTGTTTAATGCCCGATCTAAGGCGAATACTGCAACGTTCGAAGAACAAAGTACACATTGTCCACCCAATTATTAAGGAGAGAAAGGGCACACATCCCCATTTAGGCCTTGAACGAATAGGCTAATAGTAGCATTAGCCAATAGTCAACTAATTAGCCGGCAGTGATAATTGAATGGCAACATGCAATGACAACATCCTCATCCATAGGCTACACTGAATTCATAATCGTAGTTCGTGATTTGATAAACACAACCATGCTTGCGTGCAGGTTCGGTTGTAGACTATAAGTCTAAACACATTCTAAGGCAGTAAAAAACGTTTTTTAAACTGTGATTAAAAATGACTTCAGAAACGGGTCTCATTTTAGGCCCATAATAACATAAAACGTGTTCGGGCACCGCATGCCAACGATCTCCTGCATGCCGCATTGGCTTCATAGATTATTGTCAAAAGAGGATCATGGTTTTTAAAGGTGACATCAAATAGATAAATAAGTAGTCGAGGGCCTTAAAGTTTGGCCACAAATTTCACATGTTGCATGTTGATTATTTGCACACAATAGCACACGTTTTCCCTTCATTTTGCAGTGGTAATAGTTCCAAAAATAGGATTGGAGACTATCTCGGATTTTACCACTCTTTATTTCACATCAGCTAAATATTTTCCAACACTGAAACTTTCATTTAACTCTGAGTTGAATAGAAGACAAGTAATTCCGAAGAGCATCCCAGCCTGACTCTTACACTGAAAACTGAAAAACTTACAATCATTTGGAATGATTTTTAAAAAATATTACATAAATATTATTGAATAGACAGTTAATCCTACCCTGAGAGCCGAGCCTGCATGCGCTCAAATACACCACATGCAACCAGGGTCGATCACACAGTAAAACCGCAGTCATACACACGACACACCCCACGCCGTACCCACAGATGCAACCCGAAACTCCAGTTGGGCAAACACACACAAATCAACAAAGAAACACAACGACCGTTAAATCAATTAATTAATTAATCAATGTTATATTACATGCTATTTAAACAAACGGTGTGGTTTCTAACATAATAATTTTAATTTAAGTTTGAATATCTATTCAGCCAAGGCATTCAGCCAGGCCATCATTTTTCGGCCTATGTTTAAAGAACTAAGGCCCATTCTCTGAGACGGCATCTTTAGACCCCCCTTTATCCACTACTGGCTAAAGATGAAACATGTTGTAGCTTGAAGAAGATATGCAAATACATCATTACATCACATATTCATATCACAGTTAATGATTCAATATCAAAATCAACACATTTAAACTTTGTGTGTGTGTGTGTGTGTGTGTGTGTGTGTGTGTGTGTGTGTGTGTGTGTGTGTGTGTGTGTGTGTGTGTGTGTGTGTGTGTGTGTGTGTGTGTGTGTGTGTGTGTGTGTGTGTGTGTGTGTGTGTGTGTGTGTGTGTGTGTGTGTGTGTGTGTGTGTGTGTGACAATTGCATTAACCCAACACGCACCCAAAGATACTATGACAAACTTCAAGCCCAACCCTTTTTACATGCTGCACTTTTGTTCGATAAAACTAGTTATTTATTTGATAAAATATTGGATTAATTAAACTTCCTCTGACTTGGTTATTACATGTATTATTATTATTATTAGTAGTAGTAGTATTTTATTAATTAATTAATTATACTATGATTACGGTTTTATTTCCTAATAGTTAGCCATATTTTCCGACATTTAAGCTGCCTCGTTGATTGAATAACATTGTTTATACAAGTACTCACCTGCACTTTCTTTTCAGCTGACAACGGCAGAATTACATGCATCAAGATCGACCTTTGAGACGATTTGCAGGCTGCTTCACTGATAACATTTTTGGGCCGTCCCATAAAACACCGAAAGGAAGAAAAACACAAAATGTGTGACGAAAAGTTTTTAAACTTAAGGTTTGACTTGGTAAATAGAGTCAGGACTAGCGGCCATATGTTTTATGGTGCCAGAGAGCAAATTAACCAGTTATGAACATGCCAAGAACAGTAGGCTATGCTTAAAGAAACAAACATCACAGTTGAGTTATGCGTTTTAACAGGAGCCCCTCACAATGTTGACAAAAGCCTTCTGTCTGCACAGTGATATTGCTGGCCACAAAGGTCACTCAAAAAATATATCTGTGATCTGTTGTGGCCAGTCATCCATACTGCCAATTCAATTACTCAGCCTTTTTTATTTGTCTTTACATTTGACCTTTGATGTAGGCGAATTCTTAATTTTATTTCAAAAGGTAATACAACAATCCTCAATAAAGGCTCTGGTACAGGGTATTGCAGTTTTTAATTGTAGACCAATATCGTTTGATGATGCTAAACGTGTTGCTATAAAACAACTTAACAATAGAATAGGCATTATGCAAAACATTGGCAGAAATACGATCACACAAAAAAGACAGCCTACCTTCACAATATCAACATAATATGTCTGCAATTAAATCATGGAGTCCGATGACTTTATGCTTTAATAATCTCTATTTCAGGTAACTAAAAGTAACAGCCCATAATAACGATTTAAAATGAGTCAGTCGTAGCTGATGATGGTGTGCATCTTGTATGTCCAAATCAGACATTGACCCAATGACTTGTTAGAAGCCAGCTATTAATAGTAAGTCATTATGAATAAGAGTCCATGGTTGACATAGTGACTGTTTCTCGCCTGCAGTAGCCCGGCCTCAGCGGGAGAGAGTCGCACCGCACCCAATTTCAGATCAGCCCCATTCAAGCCATCGATCCCAGGCAGAACGGTTGGCTGCACGGTGCGGTTAGTTATCGATTCCCCCACCATACCCCCCTTCCCCTCACTTCAAATCCGATAGAGCACACACCTCTAGCCAGGCTGCAGAGGCAGTTTTCACACGCTCACATATTTATTTACATACCATTTTGAATCTGGAAGTATGCGTGGGCAGGCTTTTACCGAAATTGGGGATTAGTAACTCAAGTATAATAATTCAATGAGACACAATTAAGCAAATGTGTATTATGATCAGACCATATATGAAATACATTCACAATTGATTTACCACGTATCCCACGGGCCTATTGTTATCAAACGATGTATTTACTGATGATGTGGTGGGCCTACATTCAACAAATGCGTCCAACTGAGAGATACACCTGTTGTGATTGTGGGTTTGCTCTCACAGGCACCGCAGACCTCTTGACGTAAAAAAAGATGATAGTTATTATTATGTAAATAATAGATCGAGTCAATCTCAGCGAAGTTAGTCAATGTTAACGTTACCCCACTCTTACAAACATGTTGCCACTGGACCCGTAGTGCTGTTTTACATGAACTTCTCAGACCAAAATGATCTGTCGCTTATTACCTTTCTTAATCAGGGAAACACCAAAATGACAGAGTACATTATATAAAGTAGCGAGGTGTCACTAAATTATAAATATGTTTCATCATAAAACAAAAGTTGAATTTATATCACTAATCTTTCTTTAGATGGGCACTCCTAAATTTCCTCAGCAGCCTGACTGTTTACTTAGCAATGCCACCATATTTCATTTGGCAACTTTCACTGACATTTGTTGCCAATTAAGTATGATATGCCATGTCAATACATTTAAGCATGAGGTCTACAACATGTTCCAAGTCACGCATTTTGTCACATTTGACTTCAGTTAAACATTACTTGTAAGTATAAATGCATGTTTCCATCGATAATCTGAGCACTTGAGTACTGTTTCTAAAGGCATTTAGCAGCTGTCAGCTCACACAATGAGCTGACTGTATAGTCATTATGGTATTATTTTGATATTATATCATATCAGGTTCTCGACCTACATAGGTAAATACAGGGTATTTATCTAAAGGTGATTAAAGAGGTACTCGCTTCACTTTTATTAAAGAACAAACATCTAATGACAACATTTGATTGGTGAATTTTGCACACAGAGAAATCTCTTTGATGATCTCAGATATAATGGAAGCCTAATGACTGGTCAAATATAAAGTATCTCTTCAAAAAAAAAGCGTAAGTCAAATGAAAATGTAGGCTTCCAGTGAATTTATTCTGAACTGAAGTTAGAACCATTCTTCTTCCTAACAAGAGATTTGAGCAGGTTGACTTTCAAAGTGGTCCTGAGTGAGTGTTATTGAAGCTGTGGGGGAATGCCTTGCAGCAGAGCAGTGTGCAAGGTAAACAAACAAATTGTATCAAGTTATCAGTATATTAGCACCAACTCTGCCTCATTACATTAAGGAGTATTGAGTTGTAAGTTTGCATTGGGAAACCTTGGCACTGCCCTGCGGTCTGAATGGAATAAATACTGTACAAACTAGCGTTTAAAGTGCAGCCCAGTCGATACATAGCCTACCAATATTTGTGCAACACAAGTCAAAACAAAATCCATGGATTTAAAATACTGTACGCCCTATTTTACAGCACTACCCAAGGTCTGGAGAAAAGGTGCATCCGATTCTGTGGCATCTAGAATCCTGCAGGGGGAAATAATTGAGTTTTAGATAACACACTGATACATGCCAACTGGCAGAGCCTATAAGGTAGAGAGAGAAGTGCCTGGGGTTCTTTTCTGTAATGGCAATGGAAGCAGAACTTGAAGTTGACTTTATCGTGTGCATAAACATGTTCAACCGTAACCAGTAAAAACACATATCGGGAGATTCATTAAAACAGTGGTCTATGGCTAGATCAACCAATAGGCTACACTTTAACAGTAAGCCTACATGAATCTGTGTTTTACATTTAGGAGTGTTGTCATTAAATATGTAGCCATGGCTATTAGACATTAGTGACATTTTGGACTAGCTGATCAAAGACCTATGGGCTATTCATTCTGCAGTGCTAATAACCAAAACACATCACAACGTGACGTTCATTACATAGATCCAGTATGATTTCAATGTCTAGAGATAAACATATATTTTATTTTTACATAGTAGGCTGTTGTTTTTCTCGAACAAATATAACCGCAGCACAAAATTGACAAAAGAGTGGCATTTGGATAACCCAGGCAGGAACTGACTGTTGAAGCGAAGTCCTGGAATAACAGGGTTGGTAGGCTAGTCGCCTTTACGAGTGAAATTAACTGGTGCTAACGGTTTATGAGGACCATTGCTCCCACAAAATTTGAGCAAATAAAACCTACAACTGACCAATTCGAGAAGCATTTCTCGAAACTCATGAATCTTTTTCCTTCCCATTCTCCCTCCGAGGCATAATTAATTGGACGAACTGAATTTCACACACGAATTACTCACGAATCTATCGACCGATATTGAACGCCCAGGGCCTTTCTCGTAACCTTTTTTTGGTGCGTTGCAATGCTACGAATATTAACGACCAGAGAAAGAGAAAAGTTATAAAATAAATATATATAAATATATAAAACTTTATATTGACTCCCGTTTTAGATGTCGGTTCAATACAAATGTGTTGAAGTCATGATCTGCCCGTGCATTGTGGGATTGTTTTGAGTGACCATGACAAAATCCAACAGCCGTTGGACTATATTATGGTAAACCCCACACCGACCCAAATGTATTCATTGGTAATGATGATGATTAATCGAGTAGGGTATACTTTGTAATGTTTGTAAATTAGTTGCTTATATAACACAACGTCCCCCTAACCTTATACACATGCCAAACCGTAGGCTATAATATCCAATGCAATTTTCAGGTTTGTGACTGAAAGATATTGAAAATAAATAAATCATGTCTATCAATTTATAAGGCTTCCACTGATGCCACAGTTTGAAGTAGCGAACGGTATAATAAATGCCATGGTGTGGGGTTGTAGTCTGGGCAGAGTAGGCCATCGTGAAAGCAGGAAATAAAAGCCAAATACATTTGTATTTTTGTCCAATATGGGTTGTGTTTCGTGCATGAGTTTATGTCAGTCTCTTTGCTCTGTGTCTTCTGTAGCTCTAAAAGCTGCAATGATCGATTTTCTTCTTTTCTACAGCGTGATTCAGTAATCAGGGCCCCCTTCCTCACCGATCGATCACTATTGATTTGCCTACTAAATCCAGCGCCTGTAGCAAGACAGCCAAGTATGGCGCCCCGTACGGCCAGGGCACAGCGCGAGTGACACCTACTGACTAAGAGATGATAAAACAACAGGGTCAAAAGTCTCCCACAGAGCTCTGTGAACAACTCAAACATAATGGGATGAAGGGGATGGATGGAGCGAGGGATACGAATGGATAGCTGTGTTAATAATCATACCATACACACATAACTAGGATATTGCATCTGTCATCATCTGTTGCCCAAGAAAACTACAACGATGATATATCCACTCTAGACCATATGAAACTATCATCATCATAGTTTCATATGGTCTAGAGTGGATATATCATCATCATCATCATCATCATCATCATCATCATCATCATCATCATCACCACCAGTCTGTCTATAGAGCAGACACAGTGTATAGTGTATGATTGTGCTTAGGAGAGGTCTGGAGTAGTCTTGATGTGAAATACAAATATGATAGTTGTGCTCATGTGGAGGTTAGGCCACTGTAGTGAACAGATTTGACTGCAATGGTTGATCAATGGGCTCTGTTCCACTGTAATTAGACACACAGCACCACAGCTTGGCTCCAGCAATTTCAGCACACACACACACACACACACACACACACACACACACACACACACACACACACACACACACACACACACACACACACACACACACACACACACACACACACACACACACACACACACACACACACCAGACAGACAGACAGACAGACAGACAGACAGACAGACAGACAGACAGACAGACAGACAGACAGACAGACAGACAGACAGACAGACAGACAGACAGACAGACAGACAGACAGACAGACAGACAGACAGACAGACAGACAGACAGACAGACAGACAGACAGACCAGACCAGACCAGACCAGACCAGACCAGACAGACAGACAGACAGACAGACAGACAGACAGACAGACAGACAGACAGACAGACAGACAGACAGACAGACAGACAGACAGACAGACAGACAGACAGACAGACAGACAGACAGACAGACAGACAGACAGACAGACAGACAGACCAGACAGACAGACAGACAGACAGACAGACAGACAGACAGACAGACAGACAGACAGACAGACAGACAGACAGACCAGACCAGACCAGACAGACAGACCAGAGAGAGTGTGAAAGAATGAAGGAATAAAGTAAGATTGGAGTGAAAAAACAGAGGCGACAACAGGGGACAAAACGGACTATATCTAAACCTGTTTTCACTGTTTATATTACCTTTATACACAGTTAATACTAGTTCCAGTACATATGGTAAGCAGTATATGTTTCTATTTGGTGCTTCTAAGTAATACTAGAGGTTTTCTTTTCAAATTGCTCCCCATAGAAGTCAGTGCACACTCAACACTCCAGTTTGTGTTGGAGGCAGTTATAAATACCATCTCAGAGCTCAATGGATAGGGCTCCAGTGGCTCTGTTTGAAGTAGCAGACTGCAGACCTGCTGGAGGGGATTCTGACCTCAGTCCCTGTAGAGAACCCCCCAATTCCTACAGCAATGTGGGTCAATATCTCCCTCTCCACCACTCCTTTTCTCTCATACACACATGCACACACACTGATCTCTGTTTCGCTCTCGTCTCTCTCTCTCACACGCACGCACGCGTACGCTCACACACAAACGCTTACTATTGTGCAACAGTCACTCAGTCTCCCATTGCGACCCAAACTGCATTAATATTGAATCTAACAGCAGTGTCTCCACCAGGCAGCCAGAGCTGCTCACCGCAGGCTAGCTCCGTCTGCACTCTGCAGGATGGAAGGAATATTCCCACCGGGCACAAGGGATGGATTAGCTTTAAATCAAGTTTAATACATGGCAATATACGCAAGCTCAATATATTTTGCTGCTGTATAAACCAGTTTGTACATCTTTAAGTACTGGCTAATGACTCATTTCCTACATCTTCCCTTAATTCTCCCTCTGCATTTCTCACCTTTTTACTATCACTGAAGTACTCATAATCATATAGTATTGCAGTACTATAAGTGTAACACTGCATTTATGCTATGTTATTCTCTCCCCCTTTGTCTCCCCAACCCCACCCATATCACCCCTCACAGCCTGCAAGCGCAAGGAGCAGGAGCATCACAAAGACCGCAACATGGTGCCAAAAAAGCAGCGGCTGGTCTTCACGGACCTGCAGCGCCGCACACTCATCGCCATCTTCAAGGAGAACAAGCGCCCGTCCAAGGAGATGCAGATCACCATCTCCCAGCAGCTGGGCCTGGAGCTCAACACTGTCAGCAACTTCTTCATGAATGCCCGGCGCCGCTGCGTGGACCGCTGGCACGACGAGCACAGCACCAGCCCCGGCCAGCCGGGCACCTCGGCCACCACTTTCTCCAAGGCCTGAGACGCCCGGGGGGAGCCACGGGGTGGCATTGGGATGGGGAGGTGGTACCTCCTGTATCCCACTTCGTTCCCAATAACCATGTTGATGCCTCCTCATTCGTGCCATGCAACCACGTCTTGGTCAGTCGTAACTGTAACCACCACGATCCTGAACATCTCACCACTGGACTGTTATGAAGCAAGTGAAACGTAAAGGTAACATGTAGTCAGGTCCACACAAGGACAATCATTTTTTTCCGATTGAATCAGCTTTCTGTTGATGGTGTCAGTCCATTTACACTACAGACACAATGATATGTTGCTTTGTTTAAACAATCTCAAAATCAAGCCTCTGCCAGCCTCCCTATCCAGGTAGTTGGTACTGAATCCCTCTTCAGCACTCCCCTTTGTGTCTGCTACTCTGAGTCTCTCCTCACATCTCTCATCTCTCCACAAAGCAAAAAGGACAGAAGAACGGCAATAAACATGACAGCACCCAGCCCTGTGATCCTACCCAGTTCTGTGATCCTACCCAGTTCTGTGATCCTACCCAGCCCTGTGATCCTACCCAGTTCTGTGCAAAAGGCCATCCTGGAAAAAAACAACACAACCCCGTTGAAAAAACAAAAGCTCAACCTCTCATTTCCTCTCCTCCCTCTATCCACTCCTTATTCGCCAAAGGTATTCCCTGATGGCCAGCCATTTCAGCGAGCCACTCGAATCATACTCTGGCAAACTAATGAATCGAAAAATGAATCGATGCAGACAGGGAGAGGGAACGGGGCTTTGACCCTTCTTGAAGGTGAAACAGAAGACGCTTGGCAATAAAGATACTCAGATCTGCCCGGCTGCCTAGGTCTATATTGTTGCACAGATGTTGGAGGCCTGCAGGGAGACTTTCGTTGCTTGGGAGAAGCAGAAGTGTCTGTCGGGGAGGTGAGAGAGCGATACGCCTGGACATGCTCTTTGTTCAGGAGGGAGCTGCTTTTCACTGATCAATACAGAAACCAAGCGACAACACGGCCAGGCAGGCGACAAGCGAACAGCATTATAGCTGCTGTATAGAATGTAAGAGGAGCACATGGAACCCAGTGGAGGTGGCGACACAATGGCCTAACAGCTTCCCAGTCTGCTCTGCACACAAGGTGCCCTAGTGCCCCCTGCTGGTTATAAGAGTAAGCTGCAGCCAGCAGTCCTCTAGGAAAGGCCTTTACGTGTGTTCCAGGGCTGGGGAGAGAGAGGCCATGGCACATGTTCAGGCCCTCGCAGATCTCTGAAGGCAGATCAATAGTGAGCCATTATCCTATTGTTGTTCCTCATCCAACGAGGACTGGTGAAGTGGGAGGAGGGGAATGGTTCAAGAAGCGCCCACTACCCTGGAAAATAGAAGTCAGGTTTTTAGCAAACACTCCAAATACGTTACCTTGATGATACTCACCAAGAAAATAGATGGCCTTGTGTCACAACCCATACGCTAGGGTATTGAAAGATACACACAGAAACACATACAGCTGATATAGAGATATGTCTCAGTTTCATTTAGTGGACAGAGAGGTAATGATGGATCCAGAAACATTTGAGGTGCTACAGAGATTTAGCTTCACATCATCATTTATGCAAAAATGGTGAGGAGGTTTCCTGTTTTGAAACGTCTCAAATTACACACAGTTTAGACGCATTATCCGTCTGTCACCAAAAATAATAATCAGCAGATTTGGAAAAGAGCTCATTTCCCTCTGGATATTCCCACACAATGGTTATTATCTGTGGCTAGCCATCACACACTACAGTCACAAATGCTACAAGAACTAGTGCCAATGCTAACTGCCTTAATGATAATCAGAGAATATGGTACTGCATTCACACACAGCTACAGCGTACCCTACTCATAATGATGGGCAGTACGTACCATAGCAACCAACAATCAACTTTTAAGTGAATTAGAATCTACTTTTTTAGAAAACGAAAAGTTAACCAGATTTTAAGGCATACAATACCAAACCTCAAAACCACAAAGATACCACAATATGTGTAACAAAGACAAATCCACCAACACATACTGGACACATTTTTGAAACAGAGGAAAATCTCTCTCTCTCTTTCATTCTATCTTTGGTTCTCTACCCCCTCTTCCCCATACCCCTCTCCCCTCTCGTTCTCTCTTTCTCTCTCTTTTTCTCTTTCCCTCTCTTTCTCTCTTTTTCTCTTTCCCTCTCTTTCTCTCTTTCTCTCTTTCACTCTATAATATTGATGCGGGTAATTAGTACCATAGACACAAAGTTTCTCTTTCTTGTTACTTCTGTGCTCTGTCGTGCATAAGTAAGGCACCTTGTTGATAAATCCAAAAAAGACAAATGAAAGGACTTTTTAAAAGAAAAAAAGGGATGTGTGGACCTAGACCAATGAAGGACATCGTTTTTTTTGCATTATATGTGAATATTGACAAGGAGGAGACATTTCCCAAGACAAGGAGAAAGCAGGGAGATGGACAGTGTATTCTTCATGCCGTTACATGTCAGGGTTGCGGTCTGTACTTCAGCACCTTGTTAATCTGAGCCCCAAAAATGGGCTGTGAAAAAGGGACACAACATGACCTCCACATGTCCTTGCTGATTATATGTGTGTATGGGGAGGGAGGGATGCAGGTTAAAGAGGAGTTAGAACATGACCTCCACATGTCCTTGCTGATTATATGTGTGTAGGGGGAGGGAGGGATGCAGGTTAAAGAGGAGTTAGAACATGACCTCCACATGACCTTGCTGATTATATGTGTGTAGGGGGAGGGAGGGATGCAGGTTAAAGAGGAGTTAGAACATGACCTCCACATGACCTTGCTGATTATATGTGTGTAGGGGGAGGGAGGGATGCAGGTTAAAGAGGAGTTAGAACATGACCTCCACATGACCTTGCTGATTATATGTGTGTAGGGGGAGGGAGGGATGCAGGTTAAAGAGGAGTTAGAACATGGATGTTATCTGTGGGGTCTTAAAATGCAACTGTAGCATTTCCAACAATGTAGTTAGATTAACTGTGCAGAATAGATAAGACACTTTGATAGTTTGATAGAACGGCTCCAAACTCGCTTTGCTATAAGCAGTGAGTTTAAAGTCTCGAACGATGAGAAAAATTGATTTGTGGTACACAGTTCAGCAAGGGCAGAATTCAGCTCTATGTACGTGGCTGAATAAATGACCTTTGTTTGTAGTGAGAACCAATGTGGCTACCTCACTAAGCTGAGTGGTTTGTGAAACCGCCACGAATACCAAAGATTACTCCAGCCTGCCAGTCCCATGCTACCCGGGGGACACACACCAAAAAGAGCCCCCCTCTACCCCAACGTTGTTACAGACAGACACACTGACACACAAACAGACACCCTGACACACTCCACACACATACCGTAAATATACAGTGCAGTCAGGCTGCATTGTACCACAAAGGAGGTGGCTACCATGCAGATAGAGTTGAGTGCCTTTTTTCTTCAACCACAGGAGAGACTGCTCTGGACACACACACACGCGCGCACGCACGCACGCACGCACGCACGCACGCACGCACGCACGCACGCACACACACACACACACACACGCACACACACACACACACACACACACACACACACACACACACACACACACACACAATTTGTTATTAAATGGCCAGAAAGGGGCACAGAGTGGGGGCTGTGTCAGCATCTTCTTTCATATTGACTTTCCATCTTGATACACTAGAATAAAAGCACTTTATCATGTAGAAAGTCTAGAAAACATTTTCTAGACACTATTTAAATCAGACAAAAATACGTTACTTTGAATTCCGTAAATCACTTTGTTACTGCATAGTAGTTGCTGTCGGAGGGGCTCAGAGGGTGCCCTTGTTTTCTTAGCCTGGTGTTCTTCTGTTCTCCGTCCCTTCACTCCTCCCAACAGAGATATTTTTATGTAACAGAGAGGGAGGAGGTAAAGGGCTTGGCAGAAGTCAACAGTGGCCAGTATGTAGTTGTAATATCTTACCACTGTATATCATTCTCCCTCCACACTTGGTGCAAGCACTAATGCTGCGCCGGGCACCTGAACAGTCATTGACAATAATAGACAGACACAACTTCTCTCTCCCTCCGCCTCCACCCTGTCTACTCTACTCACACATCAACCTCTCCCCCTGGCCAGAGCTAAGACTTGGTAGGCATCTGTTGACAATTAATTCTGAAATACCTCAAACCTTTATGTAATTAACTGAAAAATAATCATCCTAATGATAAAAATGACTATGATTCTATGATACTATGATTCTATGATAGTTAGTTTTGGAACTTGTGACTTGAAGCTTTATACTGTTCAATGTTTTTATTTGTTTGCTTATTTTTCCTTTACGTTTCCTGTTTGTTTTGCTGCGGCATGCACTTAATGTTTTCATAAAGTAAAGACCTTGTGAATGTTTCTGTGGAAAAAGAGGAAGAGACAGGAGAGAATGCTAGAAGAAGGGAAGAGAGGGCTACAAGAGCTACTTAACACATAGATAGATATTTAGCTCAGCCATTTGAGGAGTGTATTTTTAAAGACAAAAAAAATGTAGCGGATTTGGATCGGATAAAAAAAGAAGCATCATTTGAATATCAAACTTTAGGAAGATGTTATTTTACTCATCCCAAGCTTTCTTCTGGCATTTTGTTCTCTTTTCTCCAAAACAATTTCACAGTTACTTTTGAAGTGTGTTCAAGTGCTCCTGATGTTATTAATATATTGAAAACAGCACCTCCTATTGAAAGGGAGGTGCAACATTTTTTTCTGCATGGATATTGTACAACTGTATAGAAACCTACAGGAATGACCTGTGATTTTGTGCGAGTGGAGGAAGGAAAGACTGGGGTGGATGGAGGGGGGTATTTAGCAAAAGGGCGGGCTGGGGTCGGGATTTGCCATTTGTTTTTAGAAATGTTTGTCACTGTTGGATTCTCTGGTTGTGTGCATGTGTTGTTGCAACCCTCTCCCCTCCTCATGTTTTTTTAATGCATATAAATCCTGACAGTAGGGGGCAGTGTGCTGGGGGAGGTCCCAACCCTCCTCTCCAATCAATCTCATTCAATCTCATTCCTCAGCCTGGCTACTAACATGGTCCTGTTGGTGGCTGTCCTGCTTTTCCAAGGCCGGGTTGTTTCCTTGGAGTTAATCAGAGGGACTAAGCCACAGGCCTGTATGTGCTGTATGCCATCCTTTACTTCAGTCTGTGTGTGTATGTGTGCCTGCACTTGTATTTATCTGAAGAAGTGATCTTTCTTTGGTTTGCAATCTTTGTCAAGCGATATTCTAACATTTACCAACCAACCAGTACATTGGCAACTGACCCCTCCAACCAGAAATGTTCATCTACTGTCAAACAGCATATGTGCATCATCTTCCTTTGGGATGTAAAGTTGCCAGTCTGCCTGCAGTCAGACCTGGTTAACACCCCAGTCACACTGTGCTCTCCCTCTTCTGGTACCTGTTAATCAATCAGAACCAAGTGTCTTTGTGATGGTAGAAGACAATCAGTTTCAAAACAAGGAAAAGGTCGAGAGAGGACAGGCCAGCAAGGGGGCTGGGAGGAGAAATCGGGAAAAGAGGCTCTCTGGGTTATTTACAGATGTACTGCGCCGACAGCAAAAATATGCCCACTACCCACTACTACCCACACCATATCATCTCATCACAAACAACACATCATTACAAACAACTCAAACCAAACAGTTATACCTTACCTCGAGACACTCCTACTCTGACACCCCTTGTCTATATTATTAACCCAATGCAAACTACACAACCCACAATGCAGTGCTGTGCAATGCAAGACAGCTGTTACTACATTTCCCATCTGACCCCTGTCCAACATGGTCTCCTGCTGATCTAATGTTGATGAAACCAGCCATGAGAGATATGAGGCTCTGGCTGGTGGCTTTTGCACAGAAAACTATGCAAACACCTGACCCCCCCAATCTTAATCATTGCTGCTGGGTCAGAGTGTACAAACTTCTATCCCCCACCTACCCTTTCCATTTCATGACATCTGCCCCCTTCCTGGTTTCCCCCAGAGTGGGTTTATCAGCTTCAGTCACTTAGGGTACTGTAGAGGGGGCCTGGAGAAGAGAGGCACTGCAGCACTGACTCTCTAGTGGGAACCAGACTGTGCTTTTACAGCTTTTAGAAAGACCCCAAACGTCATTGACATGAAATGGAGTCCATGCCCAAGTGGGTAGACTAAATCAATTTGCTACATGGTTCAATGTGTTACAATGTTGTACTGTATAGTCTCTGTTCAGGGGCAAGGAAGGCCCCAATCAATCAATGCAGAGACATCCATATGGAAGGAACATAAAGGCAAGGGTCGACTTACAGTACACATACTCACACACACACAAACTCACTCACCTGCACGGAATTACAAACGAGTCTGCCCTTTGAGAGCATTTGCTAAAAACCAAAGATGAATTCAGAGGTATGACAATCTGACAACTGAACCGAGACAATGCCTAGCTCTCAAAGCTGCTCTAGTTTCCTGTGAGTGATTCCAACACTGGCCATGTAAACATGCCTCCCTTGCTATTAGAACACACACACACACACACACGCACGCACACGCACACACACACGCACGTCCTGCAGGATGTTGAAGGCCCAACACACTGAGAGCCTCTTGTCCCTCCTCCTACTGCAGAAGCAGGAGAGCCTGTGGATAACTTTTGATTTAGCTTTGGTAGATACTTTCGAGAAGGAAAATAAACCGGAGTAATAACCGTTACAGAAAATAAGAACTTAAAAAGGATAATATGGGTAAATTGCGTGTTTTGAAACAAATTAACAAATAAAACAATTGTAAAACATCTGTGCTGTCTCAGTTTGGTTTGTTTTTGCTCTTGAAATGAGGTGATGTTCTATGGGCAAATACACACATGTATACCCCAAAACACACACATCCTACAGTATGTTGCAAATCCAAACAATCTTCTCTCAATTACTATGCATCCCAATGTGTATTGAATTGATCTAATTTAACAATGTAGGTGTAACGGTTTTCTAGGTGTGGTGAAGGAGAGTCGGACCAAACTGCAGCGTGTAGATTGCGAGCCATGTTTAATGAACAAAAAACGTAACACGAATCTAAAACACAAACACTACAAAACAAATAACATAACGAAAACCGAAAACAGCCTATACTAGTGAAAACTAACACAGACAGGAACAAGGACACCAAGGACAATCACCCACGACAAACTCAAAGAATATGGCTGCCTAAATATGGTTCCCAATCAGAGACAACGATAAACACCTGCTTCTGATTGAGAACCACTCCAGACAGCCATAGACCTTGCTAGATCACCCCATTAGCTACAAACCCAATACATACACACCAAAACCCCAAGACAAAACACACCACAATACAAAAACCACATGCCACACCCTGGCCTGACCCAATACGTGTGACAGTAGGTGACTGCTGAAATAAAAATATGATTTAAACCAATAAGGTGTCAAATATCATTTATTTAGAAAAAATGCATACAAAAGAGAAAAGAAAAACACACAAATGTAGGATTTCAATTTGAGACAGTTTGCTACAGCAGGAAAATAATCCTGCAACAACAGGAAATGTGAATTATTATGTGGATTATATAATTAATGGACATTTTTGTAGGAGTTGATACATATTTCGAAAGGTAAATTACAAACGTCAGAAGCCTTTTTAAACCTCAAATACACTACAAGTTATGCATTTTCATCATTACAGGAAATGCACTACTGTGTATATACAAATTATGTGCATATTCCTTCAAATTAGTGGATTCAGCTATTTCAGCCACACCCGTTGCTGACAGATGTATAAAATCGAGAACACAGCCATACAAGCACCATAGACAGACATTGGCAGTAGAATGGCTTTACTGAAGAGCTCAGTGACTTTCAACATGGCACCGTCATAGGATGCCACCTTTCCAACAAGTCAGGTTGTCAAATTTCTGCCCTGATAGAGTTGCCCTGGTCAACTATAAGTACTGTTATTGTGAAGTGGAAACGTCTAGGAGCAACAACGTCTCAGTCGCAAAGTGATAGGTCACACAAGGTCACAGAACGGGACCACCGAGTGCTGAAGCGCCTGTTGCGTAAAAATGCAACATTCACTACCGAATTCCAAACTGCCTCTGGAAGCAATATCAGCACAAGAACTGTTAGTCGGGAGCTGCACAAAGTGGGTTTCCATGGCCGAGCAGCCGCACACAAGCCTAAGATTAACATGCGCAATGCCAAGCGTCACCTGGAGTGGTGTAAAGCTCGCCGCCATTGGACTCTGGAGCAGTGGAAACACAATTTCTGAAGTGATGAGACACGTCACCATCTGGCAGCCCAGTAGTTGAATCATGGTTTGGCGGATGCCAGGAGAACGCTACCTGCCCAAATGTACAGTGCCAACTGTAAGGTTTGGTGGAGGAGGAATAATGGTCTGGGGCTGTTTTTCATGGTTCCAGACAATGACATTTTAGATGATTCTGTCCTTCTGACTTTTTGGCAACAGTTTGGGGAAGGCCCTTTCTTGTTTCAGCATGACAATGCCTCCGTGCATGGAGCGAGGTCCATACAGAAATGGTTTGTCGAGATCGGTGTGGAAGAACTTGACTGGCAATGTTCCAACATCTAATGAAAAGCCTTCCCAGAAGAGTGGAAGCTGTTATAGCAGCAACGGGGGAACAAACTCTATATTAATGCCCATGATTTTGGAATGAAATGGTCAACAAGCAGGAGTCATGTAGTGTATCTCCTGCAACAGGGTGATCAAATTAAGATCGTACATCTGTATGCCATCCTCACAAACCACTCCCATATCATCCAACCATCATTTGAACAGGAACACCTCAGTCTAGGATTCTGCTGTCCAAGGTACTGAACTACCAGGGCTAAATCATGGGTTAAACTATGACCCTATAGACAGGCCCCATTTGCCATGTTTTTACTGCTGTAGAAAATACATTATTCTTGTAGTTGTGGAGGGACCTACACACATTATCAATCCCATTTCCATCTATTTGGATGAATCAATTTCAGTAATATTCTTCGGAGCATCATCACTCTGTGTTTGGCCTGCTAGTGTGAAATTTTCACCTAAAGTTCCCCTCCTGTCCACTGGGGGAGCTGTGCTACGGTGACTAGCTCCAGAAGTGATGAGACGGCCAATGCCTCGGCCCTGAGACATGGCGTAGGAGGAGCGGCGGTGGGAGTCTCCTCTCCTGAAGGCAGACTTCTGCAGCTCTACAGGCCCGTGTTTGGTGATGTGAACCTGGTGAAAATCAGAGAACAGGTCAAACATGACTTCTCTCCACTGTGGGTAATGTAACATGGCCATCCCACATGCACACGCGCAGCAGTCTCACCCTATGTTTGTCTGGGTTAGTGAGGATGATGTTGAGGGTGTGGATGGTAAAGGAGGGTAGGACAGCAGTCCAGGCTGTCAGCAGGGCTGTGAACCAAACCACCGGGTTGGGGAAGGCATTCTGAGACACACCTGATCAGACCACAGACAAACACACCCAACCACCTCAATATTACCAGACACATAGTCAGTTCAAGACAGTATAAAATATCAATGTTAAGACAGTGGTAGAAGTGAGGTGTGTACCAGGGAAGTAGTAGTCTACTGGGGACTTCTCAAATAGCTTGGGACTGTGAGTGATAGGCGTACACACAAAGAACAGGCCAAAGCTGACACACATCGCAGCCACACTCCACTTAGTCCAGTGTCTGGTCAGAGAATGATCTGAGACACACAAACCAACACACAATGTCCATGTCAATACATGTATCATAATCATCAACGATAATCAGCAGTGATGTGCAACTCCATAGAACTGTTTACGTCCGTTCCATGACCTCCAACCCTTTTTACCTCAATGGTGGCTGAGAACAACAATGCTATGCTGACAGTGACGGCCATGGTCTGGTAGTCCAGGGCAGAGTTGTAGAAGACCCCCAGGGGCATAAAGAAGAGAACCAGAGAGGTGTAGAAGGCATGGAGCAGGGTGGCAGCCAGCAGCCAGGTGTTGAACAGCTCCTGTCTCTGGCCAACCTTGTAGAGCTCTGGCCAGCTCAGACTGCACTCTGCACTCACATCCTATAGGAGAGAGGAGATCAAACAACATTATGGTAAGGGTCAGGAGTGTGTCCATGGCCACATGGAGTAAAACAGAAACTCTGGGCCCCTTGGGATTTCACACCTCGTTACAAAGATGCCTTTGTCTTTTCTCTTACCTGCTCAAAAATGGCCAGGCATTCTACTGGCATTGCAGTGTAGAACACAGTGTACAGGAAGATGAACCAATTCTCATACAGAGACTGGAAGAAAACAGCACAGAAAATGGCTAAAACATTGGGATCTTTTAAAAAAGGTTGCAGTTACATTATATGATTTGGGGTGTATTTGTTTGGGGGGAAGGGGGGGGGGTTACAGGTATTTACATTCATATAATTTCATAATCCATATATTTTCTATTCATTATTTATACATTGTACCTGTGGGCTGCCACTCCAAAGAAGAAGAAAAAAAGAAGAGAACATAAAGTAAAAACATTACAAAGTATCATATTTTTTGTTTAATTAATAATAAATTAAGTATAAACAGGAAAATCAAACAAAAGAAGAAGAGGACCTCCCATTCCCCCAACCCATTCCCCCAACCCATTCCCCCAACCCATTCCCCCAACCCCAGCCAACAGCCAGCTGTAACAGTCTCTGATTGATTGAGAGATTCAAGGAGCTATCATCGTTATGTAACATAATAGATGCAAAGCATGAATATTGAATATTGAATATTGATTTTAGGGGACACAGTGAAGAGGTGGGAGTTGGGGCCAATATAATCGTAAAACGTTTCCTTGGTGTTAAATACAGTCTGTGAAAAAAATTAAAATGCATAAATTGCTTTAGATTACTGGATGCCAATGTCATATTTTTCCATATTCTGTTCCAGTTAAACAGTCGTTCAGATTCAGTCAGATTTGTGGACCATACTTTTTAATGGCTGGCTCAGAATATGAGCTTTCCAAAGGTTGATAAATAAATAATACATTTCATAATTGGGAGTCGAGGGATTCCATAGGCCCGGATAGCTGACGTAAGTTGTAAATATTGAAAAAAGGAGTTGCCTGGTAATGTGTATGTATCTTTCAAATCTTGGAATGTTCTCAAACCATTACTGTCCATGATATCGCCAAGGATACGGTTTCCACATTTGGACTGTTGGTTGGGATGTAAAAGGCTTCCCTCCATATTGCAAGGCATTATTGTGAAATATTGGAGTATGGGCCATTTTGATTACCTTGATTACCAGTTTCCAGAAGGGGAAGCCATGGGAAGCATTGAAATACAGAAATTCAGCCAGGGCAATATATTCCTTTCAATAATATTTATTCTGCAACTGGAATGTTATTCCATCTACTGAGGTTGGATTGAATTGATTTGAGCGTTCTGTTAAGGTTTCTGACAATGGTTTAATCCAAGGAAGGAGAAATATCTACTCCCAAATATTTAAAATGGGAAACGACTGTGATTCCATGAGTAGAGACCAGTGGCGGTCGGTGCCGTTTAAGAAGAGGGAGAATTATATTTTTTTTAATGACTTATTTCTATTAGAGCATATTGGATGACTGTCATTCATATTCCATTCCCCCAGCTCAATGTAACATCGATATGATTAGGCGACTACATCAGTCTAAAATGTTCTCTGTACCCATCATGAGGTTTCTACAATCTAGCCAATGAATGAAAGACTACAACGTAGGTGCAAAGGTTGAGAGATTTTTGAGTAATCAAGATGACAGACAGTGACACATTCAATACCGCCTTGCACACTTAACTGCATCTAGCTGATCTAGGGTGTAATCATTAGTCCAATAGTTGCAAACAAGAGTTTTTATTGGACAAATTCATGTATGTTAATCCCCGTTATCCCCAAATTCGTGTTGAGGATAAGCGAAGTGAAGGTGTTGTTTCCTACCTTCACCACCTGGTGTTGAAGGCTGAGCTATAGTCAATGAACAGCATTCTTACATAGGTATTCTTCTTGTCCAGATGGGATAGGGCAATGTGCAGTTAGATGGTGATCACATCGTCTGTGGATCTATTGGGGTGGTATGCAAATTGAAGTGGGTCTAGGGTATCAGGTAAGGGAGAGGTGATATGCTTCCTTAATTACCCTCTCAAAGCACTTCATTATGACAGAAGTGAGTGCTATGGGGCGATAGTCATTTAGTTCAGTTGCCTTTGCTTTCTCGGCTACAGGAACAATGGTGGCCATCTTGAAGCAAGTGGGGACAGCAGACTGGAATAGGGAGAGATTGAATATGTCCATAAACACTCCAGCCAGCTGGTCTGCGCATGCTCTGAGGAAGTGGCTAGGGGTAATGTCTGGGCGGTTAACCCAGCCTTGCGAGGGTTAACACGTTTAAATGTCTTACACTCATCAGCCACAGAGAACAAGAGCCCACAGTCCTTGGGTGCGGGGCATGTGTGGCACTATGTTATCCTCAAAGTGGACGAAGAAGGTGTTTAGCTTGTCCGGGAGCAAGACGTCGCTGTCCGTGACGTGGATGGTTTTCTGTGATTGTCTGTAGACCCTGCCACATACGTCTTCGGCGACTACACTTTGTCTCTGTACTGAAGTTTTTCCAGTTTGATTACCTTATAGAGGGAATAACTACACTGTTTGTATTCAACCATATTCCCAGTCACCTTGCCATAGTTAAATGCAGTGGTTCCCGCTTTCAGTTTTGTGCGAATGCTGCCATCTATCCATGGTTTACGATTTGGGTAGGTTTTAATAGTCACAATGGAAAATGATCAAGTCAGTCACTGTGTCAGTATATATGTTGATGTTATTCTCAGAGGCTACCCGGAACACTTCCCAGTCAGCGTGATCAAAACAATCTTGAAGCATGGATTCTGATTTGTCAGACCAGCGTTGAATAGACCTATGCACGGGTATTTCCTGTTTGAGTTTTGTGCCTATAGGAAGGGATGAGCAAAATGGAGTCATGATCTGATTTGCTGAAGGGAGGGTGGGGGAGGACCTTGTAGGTAGTGGTCAAGTGCTTTAGCAGCGCAAGTACTACAGTAAAATTGTTGATAGAACTTCGGTCGTGTTTTCCTCAAATTTGCTTTGTTAAAATTCCCAGCTACAATAAATGCGGCCTCAGGATATGTGGTTTCCAGTTTGCACAAAGTCCAGTGTAGTTTCTTGAGGGCTGTCGTGTTATCGACTTTCGGGGGAATCTAACCGGCTGTGACTATAACTGAAGAGAATTCCCTTGGGAGGTAATATGGTCGGCATTTGATTGTGAGGTATTCTAGGTCAGGTGAACAAAAGGACTTGAGTTTCTGTACGTTATCACAATCACACCATGAGTGGTTAATCATGAAACATACAGCCCCGCCAGTCTTCTTCCCGGAGAGTTCTTTATTCCTGTCTGCGTGATGTACTGAGAACCCAGCTGGATGTATGGACGGGGACAGTATATCCGGAGAGAGCCATGATTCTGTGAAACAGAGTATGTTACAGTCCCTGACGTCTCTCTGGAAGGAGATTCTAGCCTGGAGCTTGTCTACTTTATTGTCTGGAGACTGAACATTAGCGAGTAATATACTTGGAAGTGGTGGATGGTGTGCACGCCTCCTGAGTCAGACTAGAAGTACACTCAGAATACCTCTTCTCCACCAGTGGCATCTTGGAGTAGCCTCTGGGATAAGTTAAATTGCCATGGATTGTTCGAACAAAGGATCCAATTCGGGAAAGTTGTATTCCTGGTCGTAATGCAGGTGAGTTACCGCCGCTCTGATATCCAAAAGTTATTTCCGGCTGTATCTAATAACACAAAAAACTTTCTGGGGTAATTATGTAAGAAATAATACACACAAAAAAAATACTGCAAAGTTGCTTAGGAGCTGGAAGCAAAGCTGCCATGCCTGTCGGTGCCATCTTTTTCTAGTGTTGGATAGCCATAGCCAGCTAGCTAACATAGCATCCCTCTATGTTTGAACCGGGTGTTTGAGTAGGCTAAACTAACTAGCTGCATTAGCTAAGTGAAAGTGAAAGTGAAAAATGTTTTACTAGGAAATATAGCTAGCTCTCTCTCTCACTATCTCTTTCTCTCTTTTTTTGCTTCTCCTTAATTTTGGAAGAAATTAAATTGTTCAAAACTGTTAAACTATTATCTTTCTCTCTCTTTGAGGCAACTACTCAGCACATTTTATTTGCTGCAGTGCTAGCTAGCGGTAGCTTATGCTTTCAGTACTAGATAAAATGATCTGATCCTTTGATAGGAAGGATGACATGTCAGTTCATGCTGCAAGAGCTCTGATAGGTTGGAGGACGTCCTCCAGAAGTCGTCATAATTACTGTGTAAGTCTATGGAAGCGGGTGTTAACCATGAGCCACCTAGGTTTATATTGAAGTCAATGTATCTAGAGGAGGACAGAAGCTAGCTGTCCTCTGGCTACATCATGGTGCTCCCCTACAGAGTGCTGCTGAGGCTACTGTAGATCTTGCAAAACAGTGTGTTTTAATAAATTATTTGGTGACGTGAATATATTTACTATATTTTTATCTAAAAGGGCAAACTTTTTTAATGTTACACTATTTTTATGTTCATGAAATTCACTGAGGATGGTCCTCCCCTTCCTCCTCTGAGGAGCCTCCACTGGTAGAGATGGAGTCTTCCATCAGGCAGTAGGGCTGATTTGGTTAGATCAATTTTAAAACTTGAGATTACGATGAATTTATCTATGATCTTCAATGCATTTGGGAGTGATTGATATACATTGTCTAGATATGGTAAAGTATCATTTGCATATAATGAGATTAAATGATCAGTAGATTTGAGGGAAATTTGTATTATTTCCTTTGTTTGATGAATTGCGTATGTTCCATTGAGAATAAAATGATCAAAGGAGAAATTGAATTGCCTTTCTGCTGCTTTTAGTAATTCTGAACTGAGAGAAGTAGATATTACCTGTTAAAACTTTGGCTATGTGATTGGCATATAGCATTTTAATTGGAACCAATTCCCATATGTTCCAAGACAGACCAGAGATATGACCAATCTAGTCGATCCCCAAAAAATTCTGCATCGAGAGATAAAACAGGTCAAGGAGCTGTTTTTTCTGATGAAGCATTTTAGATACAGTATGTAGTAATTGACGGCGGTTATCCATGGCCAATTTATTTTGTTAGTGTGGACCAATTTTGGTAAGTACGTCTCAAGATGGAATGACAACATTTTAAAAAACAGTTTAACATCTGTGTTTATCAAAGATTTGGGGCCATAGTGTCGAACACTGGGTGGCATCCTTACCTTTGTTTTATTAAGGGAAAATGAGTGCTGTATTCACATCTCAAATTAGCCTTTGTGAACGGCTGTGTTAATAATTTTGAGCAATAGTGGAGCCCATTGATTTCAACAATTTAAGTAGAGCTCAGACGAAATTACCGTCCCATACAGGCGATTTGCCTTTATTCATACACACCAATGCCCTTTTGAGATCATTGAGAGAGACTGTTGAGAGAAGATGAGTTCCTCATTATTTTAGAAAGGACTTAGTCAGGCCTGGTGTGGTTTTACAATCAGAGACCTTGCTGTCCTTAAGCCATTTTGCCACAACTTTGGAAGTATGCTTGGGGTCAATGTCCATTTGGAAGACCCATTTGCGACCAAGCTTTACCTTCCTGACCGATGTCTTGAGATGTTGGTTTAATATATTCATGTAATTTTCCTCCCTCATAATGCCATCTATTTTGTGAAGTGCACCAGTCCCTCCTGCAGCAAAGCACCCCCACAACACGATGCTGGCACCACTATGCTTCACAGTTGAGATGGTTTTCTTCGGTTTGCAAGCCTCCCCCTTTTCCTCCAAACATAACGATAGTCATTATGGCCAAACAGTTGTATTTTTGTTTCATCAGACGAGAGGACATTTCTTCAAAAAGTCTGATCTTTGTCCCCATGTGCAGTTGCAAACCGTAGACTGGCTTTGTTATGGTGGTTTTGGAGCAGTGGCTTCTTCCTTGCTGAGCAGCCTTTCAGGATATGTCGATATAAGACTAATTTTACTGTGGCTATAGATATTTTTGTACCAGTTTCCTCCAGCATCTTCATAAGGTCCTTTGCTGTTTTTCTCGGATTGATTTGCACTTTTCGCACCAAAGTACGTTCATCTCTAAAAGACAGCATGCGTCTCCTTCCTGATCGGTATGATGGCTGCATGGTCCCATGGTGTTTATACTTGCGTACTATTGTTTGTACAGATGAACGTGGTACCTTCAGGCGTTTGGAAATTGCTCCCAAGGATGAACCAGACTTGAGGAGGTCTACAATATTTTTTCTGTCTTTGCTGATTTCTTTTGATTTTCCCATGATGTCAAGCAAAGATGCACTGAGTTTGAAGGTAGGCCTTGAAATACATCCACAGGTACACCTCCAATTGTCTCAAATGATGTCAATTAGCCTATCAGAAGCTTCTAAAGCCGTGACATCATTTTCTGGAATTTTCCAAGCTGTTTAAAGGCACAGTCAACTTAGTGTATGTAAACTTCTGACCCACTGGAATTGTGATACAGTGAATTATAAGTTAAATAATGTCTGTAAACAATTGTTGGGAAAATGACTTGTGTCATGGACAAAATAGATGTCCTAACCGACTTGACAAAACTATCGTTTGTTAACAAGAAATTCGTGGAGGAGTTGAAAATGGAGTTTTAATGACTCCAACCTAAGTGTATGTAAACTTCCGACTTCAGCTGTACAGTATCAGTCAAAAGTTCAGACACACCTACTCATTCAAGGTTTATTTTTTATTTTTACTATTTTCTACATTGTAGACATCAAAACTATGAAATAACGCATATGGAATCATATAGTAACCAAAAAAATGTTAAACAAATCTAAATATATATTTTTACTGTTGGAAAAGCATTCCAGGTGAAGCTGATTGAGAGAATGCCAAGAGTGTGCAAAGCTGTTATCAAGGCAAAAGGTGACTTCTGTAAAGAATATGAAATATAACATATATTTTGATTTGTTTAACACTTTTTTGGTTACTATATGATTCCATATGATGTCTCCACTATTATTCTACAATGTAGAATATAGTAAATATCAAGAATTACCCTTGAATGAGTAGGTGTGTCAAAACTTTTGACTGGTACTGTAAGTAAATCAGTCAATTGAAATAAATTCAATAGACATCTATGGATTTCACATGACTGGGCAGGGGTGCAGCCATGGGTAGGCCTGGGATGGCGTAGGCACACCCATTTGGGAGCCAGGCCCACCCACTGGGGAGCCAGGCCCAGCCAATAAAAATAATTTTTACCCATTAAAGGGCTTCATTACAAACAATATAGACATAAAGATTGTGGTGGCTGCTCAGTGTGGCATTTGACATTATTGATCATAGTCTACTGCTGGGGAAAAACATATGCGGATGACTCAACACTATACACGTCAGTTACTACAGCGACTGAAATGACTGAATCACTTAACAAAGAGCTACAGTTAGTTTCAGAATGGGTGGCAAAGAAAAGGTTTGTCCTAAGTATTTAAAAAACAAAAAGCATTGTATTTGGGACAAATTATTCACTAAACCCTAAACCTCAACTAAATCTTGTAATGAATAATGTGGAAATTGAGCAAGTTGAGGTGACTAAACTGCTTGGAGTATCCCTGGATTGTAAACTGTCATGGTCATAACATATTGATACAACAGCAGTGTAGATGGGGAGAAGTCTGTCCATGATAAAGCGCCGGTCTATCTTTTTAACAACACTATCAACAAGGCAGATCCTACAGGCCCTAGTTTTGTCGCACGTGGACTACTGTTCAGTCATGTGGCCAGGTGCTACAAAGAGGGACTTAGGAAAATTTAAATTGGCTTCGAACAGGGCAGCTCGGCTGGGTCTTAGATGTACACAGAGAGCTAACATTAATATTATGCATGTCAATCTTTCCTGGCTCAAAGTGGAGGAGAGATTGACTTCATCACTACTTGTATTTCTGAGAGGTATTGACATGATGTGATGCACTGAGCTGTCTGTTTGCACTACTGGCACACAGCTCGGACACCCATGCATACCCCACAAGACATGCCACCAGAGGTCTCTTCACAGTCCCCAAGTCCAGAACAGACTATGGGAGGCGCACAGTACTACATAGAGCCATGACTACACGCAACTCTATTCCACATCAAGTGACTCATGCAAGCAGTAAAATTAGATAAAATACACCTTATGGAACAGCAGGGACTGTGAATTAACACAAACATAGGCACAGACACATGCATATACACACACACGATAACATAGGCACTATACACACACATGGATTTTGTGTTCTAGATACGTGGTAGTGGAGTTGGGGCCTGAGGACACAAACTTAATATGTTGTGAAATCTGTTGTGAATGTATTGTAATGTTTTTAAAAATTTTAAACTGTGTCACTACTTCTGCCGAAGTCGTTGCCTCTCTTTGTTCGGGCGGTGCTCGGCGGTCGACGTCACCAGTCTTCTAGCCATCATTGATCCATTTTTTATTTTCCAATGATTTTGTCTTGTCTTCCCACACAACTGTTTTCAATCCCATTCATTACCTGTTGTGTATTTAACCCTCTGTTTCTCCTCATGTCTTTGTCAGAGATTGTTTATTGTCAGTGTTGTGTTTATTGTATAGGTGCGCGACGGGTCCTCGTACCCATGTTTGTTTATATTCATCTCTTTTTAGTGTTATGCAGCATGTTACGTGGACATTCATTAAAAGACTCCATTTTACACTCCATTTTGACTCTCCTGCGCCTGACTTCCCTGCCACCTATACACACGACTCTGACAGAATGTCTGACCATAAAAATATGAAGTCAGAAGGAGAGGACTCTACGCTCATGGAGGTGGAGGAACTCATCCTGGGAAGCCTCCACCATCACAACTGGGATCTCCCTTGAACGCTTTTTCCCCTCCTGAACTGAACAAGATCCATTTATCCCTACCCACGGGATACAACGGAGATACTGCCGGCTGCCAAAGTTCCCTCCTTAAACAGAACTTGTATCTGGCCATGGTCTCCCCAGTACCATCAGACCGTGAGAAGAGTTGCGCCCTCGTCTCATGCCTCACCGGGAAAGCCCTGGAGTGGGCCAGCGCTGTGTGTAGAGAGGAGGATGCGGAGTTGGACCATTTTGAGGAGTTCATGTGCCATTTCCTGATAGTATTCAACCACCCACCCGAAGGCAAAGCAGCGGGTGAGCGCCTCTATCATCTGAGGCAGGAGACACAGGAGTGCACAGGAGTTTGCTTTGGAGTTTAGGACCTTGGCTACCGGCGCTGGATGGAACGACAAGGCCCTGATCGACCATTACCGTTATAGTCTACGTGAGGACGTTCGTCGGGAGCTGGCCTGTAGAGACACCACCCTCACCTTCGACCTGCTGGTGGACATGTCCATCAGGCTGGACAACATGCTGGCTACTCGTGGACGTCTAGATCGGGGTCTGGTTGTTCCATCCTCCCACACCTTCTTTCCCGAACCTATGGAATTGGGAGGGATGGGCAGGGAGACCGGGGGATTCCCGCAGAGAGCACACTGCTGGTCGGTGCCGGGTTGGTTCCTCTGGGAATAGAGAAGGCAGGCAGGGCACTCTGGCATCACGCCAGGTGAGTAGGCACCATTCTCATCCAGAGCCCTCTGTTGCACTAATGTTTGTCTCTGTCACCTTTCTGGATTTTCCACTGCATTCCCAGTATAAGGCGCTAGTAGATTCAGGCGCGGCTGGGAATTTCATTAATAAAAATGTAGCTCATAGTTTAGGGATCCCTATTGTTTCTGTGGATATGCCTTTCCCTATTCATGCCTTAGATCAGGGGTGTCAAAGTCAAATGGACGGAGGGCCAAATAAAAAATTTAGCTACAAGCCGAGGGCCGGACTGTTCGAATGTTCATTGAAATTTTTTTAAATGACGCATATAGTCTAGTGAACCTAATTGAACCTACTGAAAACCTAACAAATATATTCCAATATGATCAGATAAATAAAGCAATATTTTCTTATGGCTCTGTCAGTAATCTTTAATTTTCAACAGACACAAAAGACAAATTTCCTTTATATAAAAATCCCCATAACATGAACATTAAATGAAAGAAACCGGTATTCAAGGCACCATCAGTAGCCTATATTTTCTATTTTAGCAAAAGTGGGCTAAATTTACTTCAAAGAAAAAAACAATAATAGCAATTTTCTATCATCCACTCAACTGAAATATTTTTAAAATATAATTGGATTGAAATACAATAAAATAAAGTGCAAAAATCTATTAATCAAAAACAACACTTTGTTTAAGGAGAAGTAACATGCAGTGAAAACAAATATTAAACTTTAACTTTTAAACTTGAACTGAGTAAAAACTCTAAATATGTGATTGCACAGTAATGTTCACTTGTTTGAGGTTGAGGGTGATACTTGGTGGTGTCCCATCTTTTCCACAAGTTCATCAATGTTCGGGGTAAGGCTCTGAGCTGAGGAAATCCTCAGAATTGAGTGGAGGTGTTCAGCAGTAAGTCGACTTCTGTGTGATGTTTTGTTCAAGTTCATCAAAGAAAACAGTTGTTCACACAGGTATGTGCTGCCAAACATAGACAACGTTTGAGCAGCCTGGATGCGCAGCTGGGGCATTGTGTCGGGGAGGAAACGGGCGAACTCCGCAGCAACCACTGCCGCATATTTTGCCCTCAGTGCATCATTGCATTGGAGGTCAATCAACTCCATTTGGAGGTTTGGTGGTGAGCTTTCCACGTCAACAGCAAATGGGTTACCGAGCAGTTCCAACCTGCTTTTTTGTGCTTCAAAGTCAGCAAATCGGCATCGAAAGTCAGCGGCAAGCATACCTATTTTATCAGCCAACTGTGCGCTCGGGAACGCACTGGTAGAGAGCTTCTCTTTCATGGTCTGGCAGCTGAGAAAGTGGCTCAAATTTTCTTTCCGCATCTGCGTCTCCCACAGAGTCAGTTTGGTTTTAAATGCCTTCACTGTACTGTACATATCAGAGATGACACGATCCCGACCCTGCAGCTGCAAGTTCATTGCATTCAGATGACTCGTAATGTCACACAGAAAAGCCATTTCACACAGAAACATTTCGTCTCGGAGTTGTGTTGTGTCTTTCCCTTTGCTGTCCAAGAACAGACAAATCTCCTCACGAAGCTCGAAACATCTTTGAAGCACCTTTCCCTGGCTTAGCCATCGCACCTCTGTGTGATAAGGCAAATCACCATGCTCCGTTTCTAACTCCGTCAGAAATGCCTTGAACTGGCGGTGATTCAAACCTTTGGCTCTGATAAAGTTAACTGTGCGCGTGATGATGCTCATTACATGCTCCATTTTCAAGGCTTTACCGCACAACGCTTCCTGGTGTATGATACAATGATAAGCTGTCAGCTCACCTGTCGCGTTTTCCTCTTGCATCTTTTCCCGTATCTTTGCCGCCAGTCCGCTCCTGTGTCCACATATCGCAGGTGCTCCGTCGGTTGTCAAACCCACAAGTTTTTCCCAAGGCAGCTCCATCTCATTTACACATCTTGACACCTCTTCATACAAATCATGCCCCGTAGTTGTGCCATGCATAGGACGTAAAGCCAAAAACTCCTCTGTCACGCTTAGGCTGGAGTCCACTCCGCGGATGAAAATTGACAACTGGGCAATGTCAGAAATGTCGGTGCTCTCATCCACAGCCAAGGAATATGCAATGAAATCTTTTCCCTTTTTCACAAGCTGCTCTTTTAGATTGATGGACAACTGGTCTACTCTCTCGGCAATGGTGTTTCTGCTCAGACTCACATTTAAAAAGAGTTGCCTTTTTTCTGGGCAAACTTCGTCACAAACTTTAATCATGCAGTTTTTGATGAAATCCCCCTCCGTAAATGGCCGGGCTGATTTAGCGATCTCTTCTGCCAAAATAAAACTGGCCTTGACAGCAGCCTGGCCTTGTGATTTGGCTTTTTTGAACAGAGCCTGTCGAGATTTGAGGCCTCGTTTTAATTCCTCTGCCTTTTGTAGCCTTTGTTCCATGTCCATATTCTTGTTTATATCCGCGTGTTTCGTTTCATAATGTCGTCTCAGATTATACTCTTTCAGTACCGCCACACTTTCTCCACACAGAAGACACACAGGTTTTCCAGCTACCTCCGTGAACAAATACTCCGACTCCCACCTTGTTTGAAACCCCCGGTTCTCAGTGTCCACCTTCCGTTTTGCCATTTTTGATGGGTATCTGAAAGTTAATTTTACTGTGATGCTGACAACTGCTGTGCCAATAAATATTGAAATGAAGCAGCCTACTGCTCGGTGCGTCACCGTTGCATTGTGGGAAATGTAGTATTGGTGCGTGTAAAAGATCTGCGGGCTGCCGGCTTGCTGCGGTCTGCGGGCCGGTTCTAATAATAAATCAAGATCATCCCAGGGGCCGTAAAAAACCTTCTCGCGGGCCGGATGTGGCCCGCGGGCCTTGACTCTGACATATGTGCCTTAGATAGTCGACCATTAGGGTCAGGGTTTATCAGGGAGGTCACCGCACCTTTGTCTGATAACGCAGGAGGGTCACAAGGAGGTGCTAGGCCTACCCTGCTTAGCTTGTCATAACCCCACTGTTTCTTGGCCACAGAGGGCTCTCACGGGGTGGTCGCGAGAGTGCTCAGGTAGGTGTTTAGGGGTTTCCATTGGTGCTACTACGGTGGAAAGTCCAGACCAGGTCTCCACCGTGTGCATTCCCCCCAAATATGCCGATTTGGCTCTCGCCTTCTCAAAAAAGAAGGCGACTCAATTACCACCCCATCGACGGGGGGATTGTGCGATAGATCTCCTGGTAGACGCTGCATATCCCAGGAGTCACGTGTATCCCCTGTCGCAAGCGGAGACGGTGGCTATGGAGACATAGGTCTCTGAATCCCTGCGCCAGGGGTACATTCAGCCATCCATTTCACCCGTCTCTTCGAGTTTCTGTTTTGTGAAAAATAAGAATGGCGGTTTATGCCCGTGCATTGATTATCGAGGTCTGAATAAAATCACGGTGAAATATAGTTACCCGCTACCTCTGATAAATACGGTTATTGAGTCAATGCACGAGGCACGCTTCTTCACAAAATTGGATCTCAGGAGTGCGTACAATCTGGTGCGTATTCGGAAGGGTGATGAGTGGAAGACGGCATTTAGCACCACCTCAGGTCATTATGAGTACCTTGTCATGCCATATGGGTTGATGAATGCTCCATCAGTCTTCCAATCATTTGTAGATGAGATCTTCAGGGACCTGCACGGGCAGGGTGTAGTGGTGTATATCGATGATATTCTGATATACTCCGCTACACTCGCCGAGCATCCCTGGTGCGCAGGGTGCTTGGTCGCCTGTTGGAGCATGATCTATATGTCAATGCTGAGAAATGCTTGTTCTTCCAACAATCCATCTCCTTCCTAGGGCATCAGATTTCCACTTCAGGAGTGGAAATGGAGAGCGACCGCATTGCAGCCGTGCGTAATTGGCCGACTCCAACCACGGTAAAGGAGGTGCAGTGTTTTTTAGGGTTTGCCAATTACTACCGGAGGTTTATCCGAGGTTTTGGTCAGGTTGCTGCTCCCATTACCTCACTGCTAAAGGGGGGCCCGGTGCGCTTGCAGTGGTCGGCTGAGGCGAACAGGGCTTTTGGACACCTGAAGACTCTGTTTACCTCGGTGCCTGTGTTGGCTCATCCGGATCCCTCTTTGCCATTCATAGTGGAGGTGGACGCATCTGAAGCTGGGATAGGAGTTAGTGTTTTCTCAGCGTTCGGGTACGCCACTGAAGCTTCGCCCCCAGTGCTTTCTTTTCGAAGAAGCTCAGCCCGCGGAGCAAACTATGATGTGGGGGACTGGGAGCTGTTAGCTGTCGTAAAAGCCTTGAAGGCGTGGAGGTATTGGCTTGAGGGGGCTAAACACCCTTTTCTCATCTGGACTGACCACCTCAATCTGGAGTACATTCGGCAGGCGAAGAGACTGAATCCTCGACAGGCAAGGTGGGCCATGTTTTTCACTCGTTTTTTGTTTACTCTTTCTTACAGACCAGGCTCCCAGAACATCAAGGCAGACGCATTGTCTCGGCTGTAAGACACAGAGGAGCTGTCCATGGATCCCACTCCCATACTCCCAGCTTCGTGTTTGGTGGCGCCAGTAGTGTGGGAGCTGGACGTGGACATTGAGCGGGCGTCACGTGCAGAGCCCTCTCCCCCTGAGTGTCCAGCTGGTCGTCTGTACGTTCCGTCGGCTGTCCGCGACCGATTGATCTATTGGGCTCACACGTTACCCTCCTCTGGTCATCCTGGGATAGGTCAGACGATGTGCTGTCTTGATGGGAGGTACTGGTGGCCCACTTTAGCTAAGGACGTGAGGATTTATGTTTCCTCCTGCTCGGTAATGGGCAGGTGGAGATTGTTAACCAGGATGTGGGTAGGTTTCTGTGGTCATATTGCCAGGACTGGCCGGGGGAGTGGGCGAAGTTCGTGCCCTGTGCAGAGGTGGCCCAGAACTCGCTACGTCACTCCTCCACTAACCTTACTCCTTTTCAATGTGTATTGGGGTATCAGCCGGTTCTGGCTCCTTGGCATCAGAGTCAGACCGAGGCTCCTGCGGTGGACAATTGCTTTCGGCATGTGGATGTGGGCTGCCTCCCAGGTTTCCTCAGCGCGCCATAAGGCACCAGAAAATTGCCACAGACCGTCGCCGCAGTGAGGCCCCGGTGTTCGCACCAGGGGACAGGGTCTGGCTCTCGATCCGAAACCTGCCCCTCCGCCTGCTCTGCCGGAAGCTGGGTCCGCGGTTTGTGTGGCTGTTTAAAGTCCTGAGGAGAGTGAACGAGGTATGTTATAACTGCCCACTAATTACCGTATTAACCCCTCGTTCCATGTGTCTCTCCTAAGGCCGGTGGTGGCTGGCCCGCTCCAGGAGGCTGAAGTGTGTGATGTTCCTCCGCCTCCTCTAGACATCGAGGGGGTCCCGGCATACTCTGTTCATTTTGGATTCGAGACGTCGGGCGAGGGGCCTTCAGTACCTTGTGGACTGGGAGGGGTACGGGCCGGAGGAGAGATGCTGGGTTCCGGTGGAGGACGTGTTAGATCCTTCCATGTTATCAGAATTCCACCGTCTCCATCCGGATCGCCCTGCACCTCGCCCTCCGGGTCGTCTCCGAGGCCAGTGTCGACACGCATCACAGAGCTAGCTGTGCCACCAGAGACTCTGGGTTTGCGCCCAGGCTCTGTCGCAGCCGGCCGCGACCGGAAGGTCCGTGGGGCGACGCACAATTGGCCTAGCGTCGTCCGGGTTAGGGAGAGCTTGGCCAGTAGGGATAGCCTTGTCTCATCGCGCACCAGTGACTTCTGTGGTGGGCCGGGCGCAGTGCGCGCTAGCCAAGTTAGCCAGGTGCACAGTGTTTCCTCCGTCACATTGGTGCGGCTGGCTTCCGGGTTGGATGTGCGCTGTGTTAAGAAGCAGTGCGACTTGGTTCGGTTGTGTTTCGGAGGACGCATGGCTTTCGACCTTTGTCTCTCCCGAGCCCGTACGGAAGTTGTAGCGATGAGACAAGACAGGAATTACTAACAATTGGATACCACGAAATTGGGGAGAAAAGAGGCTAAAATTAAAAATAATTTAATAAAATAAAAATTTAGACGTGTGACAAAACTGCACATTTTGTTTCAGTATAGATTTGTCCCACATGTCCAAAATGCCATTAAAGTATGTCCTAATAACCAGAGGGAATTAAGTTAATTCTAATAATATGCTGTTGAGAGAATAAAAATGTGAATTTGGAGCGTACATCTTAATGAAGGCAATTTTCTTCCATTATGGATACATTTAAGGAAAGTGATTCTGTCTTCCTTTTCTCTATATGAATGTTTTTTTTTGCAGTGGTGTAAAGTACTTAAATAAAAACGCTCAAGTACTACTTATGATGTTTTTAAGGGTAGCTGTACTTAACTTTACTATTTATATTTTTGACAATTTGTACTTTTACTTCACTACATTCCTAAAGAAAATAATATACTTTTAACTCCATACATTTTCCTTCACACCCAAAAGTACTTGTCACATTGAATGCTTAGCAGGACAGGAAAATGGTCCAATTCACACACATCCCTGGTCATCCCTACTCCGTCTGATCTGGCGGACTCACTAAACACACATGCTTCGTTTATAAATGATGTCTGAGTGTTGGAGTGTGCTCCTCTAGACGTAAACTAAAAAAACAGAAAATAGTGCTGTCTAGTTTGCTTAATATTAGGAATTTTAAATGATGTATACTATTACTTTTGAGTAAGTATATTTTAGCAATTATATTTACTTTTGATACTTAAGTATATATAAAACCAAATACTTTTAGACTTTTACTCAAGTAGTATTTTTACTGGGTGACTAACACTTTTACTTGAGTCATTTTTTATTAAGGTATATTTACTTTAAGTCAAGTGTGACAATTGTATATATTCCACCACTGGTCATTGCTAGGATATCAAGACAGCTGCAACATTTGATAGCAATATTCAGACCTTTCAAATTCCAAGAAATAATGGGTAGCGTTGCCATAAAAACACGAATGCATTATTAACGATGGAATTGTTATCTTTAGTGTTAATAAGCCCATGGATGTGAAACAAAAACAGGACCCACAGGGAAACCCACCCATTGGTTGTTCCCCACCCAGAACCCCCTCCCCCGTAAACCATTAGCGTTATATAAATGATTCTGGTGCTAAACCAATGTGACCAGTGTTGCCATCTAACCTGGGCACTGAAGCCGTTGAAGAAGCCGAACCAAATGTGCACCAAAGCGAAGCTGCAGGTTTTGTACAGGAAGTAACGCAGAAAGACAGCAATTCGGCGGTACGACCAGCGTCCATGGACCAATAGGAGCCTCTGTAGGAAACTGAACTTGGCCAGGGTATAGTCAGCATTCTGAACTGCCTGACCCCCCTCTACCCCAGCCAAACCTACCCCTATATGAGCCGCTACAGGAGGGAGGAAGAGAGAGAGAGAGAGAGAGAGAGAGAGAGAGAGAGAGAGAGAGAGAGAGAGAGAGAGAGAGAGAGAGAGAGAGAGAGAGAGAGTGAGAAAGGACATGCTAAATACACCCTGTCTTTGAACAGAAATCATAACATCATTTCACAGTCAACCTTTTTTTCCATCACACTCACTCTTGATCATGTTCACGTCGTTGGTGCCGTCACCTATTGCCATGGTGATGGAGGTAGTGTTTTTCCTAACGAGTGTGACCACGTCAGCCTTCTGGCCGGGAGTCACACGGCAACAGAGCACTGACTGGCACAGCCCTGCCAGGGAAATGAACCTGGCACCCCACTCTGGCCTGGCATCAAACTCTGCCTGAGAATGGACAAACCATGAACACTATTAACATTTTGTGTGATGGTTTTCTGAATAAACAACACGATAAGGCAGCCTTTAGGTTAAGGGAGTGTTTACTAGACTCAGAGCAAATGAATGATACAGAATTATGGATAATCACTAAGCTATAAGGTTTTCAGTCTTATGGTCTTAAAAGGGAGAGTATTATAGCATTAACACCTTTACTACCGGTCCAAATATTTAGAACTGCCACGCCCTGATCTGTTTCACCTGTCTTTGTGCTTGTCTCCACCCCCCTCCAGGTGTCGCCCATCTTCCCCAGTATCTCCTGTGTATTTATACCTGTGTTCTCTGTTTGTCTGTTGCAAGTTCGTTAGAACCTACCAGTGTTTTGTTTCCCTGCTCCCGCTTGTTCCTTGCTCCTGTTTTCTAGTTTCCCGGTTCTGTCGTTCTGCCTGCCCTGACCCTGAGCCTGCCTGTTGTCCTGTACCTTTGACCCACTACTCCGGATTACTGCACCTGGGTCATTCCTTAAAAGGTGCGAAGAACACCTACTCATTCAAGGGTTTTTCTTAATTTTTTAAATATTTTCTATATTGTAGAATAATAGTGAAGACATCAAAACTATGAAATAACACATGGAATCATGTAGTAAACAAAAAAAGTGTTATTATATAAAATACTGATGACAGCTTTGTAAACTCATGACATTCTCTCAACCAGCTTCATGAGGAGCCACCTGGAATGCATTTCAATTAACAGGTGTGCCTTGTTAAGTTAATTTGTGGAATTTCTTTCCTTCTTAATGCGTTTGAGCCAATCAGTTGTGTTGTGACAAGGTGGGGGGATATAGAACATAGCCCTATTTCGCAAAAGACCAAGTCCATATTATGGCAAGAACAGCTCAAATAAGCAAAGAGAAACGACAGTCCATCATTACTTAAAACATAAAGGTCAGTCAATACAGAACATTTCAAGAACATTGAAAGTTCCTTCAAGTGCAGTCGCAGAACTATGATGAAACTGGCTCTCATGAGGTCCGCCACAGGAATGGAAGACCCAGAGTTCCCTCTGCTGCAGAGGATAAGTTCATTGGAGCCTCAGAAATTGCAGCTCAAATAAATGCTATACGGAGGTCAAGTAAGAGACACATCTCAACATCAACTGTTCAGAGGAGACTGTGTGAATTAGGCCTTCATGGTCGAATTGCTGCAAAGAAACCACTACTAAAGGACACCAATAATAATAAGAGACTTGCTTGGGCCAAAAAACATTAGCAATGAACATTAATGACCGGTGGAAATTGGTCCTTTGGTCTGAAGTGCAAATTGGAGATTTTTGGTTCCAACCGCCGTGTCTTTGTGTAGGTGAATGGATGATCTTCTGTATGTGTGGTTCCCACTGTAAATTATGGAGCAGGAGGTGTGATGGTGAAGGAGGTGCTTTGCTGGTGACACTGTCAGTGATTTTTTAAAATTCAAGGTACACTTAACCAACACAGCATTCTGCAGCGATATGCCATCCCATTTGGTTTGTGCCAAGTGGGACTATAATTTGTTTTTCAACAGGACAATGACCCAACACACCTCCAGGCTGTGTATGGGCTATTTGACCAAGGAGAGTGATGGAGTGCTGCATCAGATGACCTGGCCTCCACAATCACTTGACCTCAACCAAACTGAAATGTTTGAGATGAATTGGAGCGCAGAGTGAAGGAAAAGCAGCCAACAGGTCCTTAGCATATGTGGGAACTCCTTCAAGAGTTGGAAAAGCATTCCTCATGATGCTGCTTGAGAGAATGACAATAGTGTGCAACGCTGTCATCAAGGCGAAGGGTGGTTATTCAAATAATTTGTTTAACACTTATGTGCTTACCTTGTGATTCCAAATGTGTTTAAAAAATGAAGAAAGAAAAACTCTTGAATGAGTAGGTTTTCTAAACATTTGACCGGTAGTGTATGTTTACCAGTTCAGGGCCGGTGAGGACCAGCGCTGATTTCTCCCCAGCCCTCTCCCTGTCCACACACCACAGCTCTGTCTCTTTGCCCTTGGAGAAAGTAATCTCTGGATCAGGAGACTGGAGGAGCTGCCTGTGGGAGGATACAGAAAAGTAGATATATTGGAAAAGTATCGTCAATGTGTGTGTGTGTGTGTCCATGTGTGTGTGTCCGTGTGTGACTGTGTGTTTGTCCGTGTGTGTGTGTGTGTGTGGGAATGTGTGTCTTTGTGTGTATGTGTGTGTGTAAATATGTTTGACCTCAGTTCATCCCCTTCTAGTAGTCTGGTATCAGGATCCAGAAGTCTGCAGGCGTACCCTATGTTCACCACTGTCTCTGCAGAGAGAAAGAGAGAGAAAAGAGGAGTGAAAGACCAACAGACAGAGACAGACAGACAGCGGGGAGCAGTAGTTACCTTTCTTGTCCCCGGTCAACACCCAGACTTTGAGTCCAGCCTGTCTGAGCATGGAGATGGTCTCAGGGACCTCGTCCTGTAGCCGGTCCTCTATAGCTGTCACCCCCAGCAGCTGCACAACAGGAACCAAGATGTACAGAGAGTTCATCACTCTGATTTTGGATCACATTGCATTTATATAAAGCTTTCATGAGTTTCCTTGATGGGCGTCATCCTTTGGAGCATAGGAATTCTCCTCAAATGTCATTGTATGGTAAACATACTGTAATGCAGTGCCCTGATTATGAGGATACCTTTAGATCTCTCTCCATGTCGTCATGCAGCCATTCCAGCATGTCATCACGGTTATGGGTTGTCATGGCAGCCTGGGCCATGGTTTTGCTCCACTCCTCCCATTTGGCCTCAGATACAGTTCGCTCAGCTATGCACAGAGTCCTCAGACAGGACTGGGCAAACAGCTGGAGGAGGACAGGAATATACTGGATGAGATGCTGGATGAGATGCTGCATGAGATCTACTTGCTCTGCTTATTATCAAATCTAATTGTATCTGTCACATGTGCCGAATACAACAGGTGTAGACCTTACAGTGAAATGCTAACTTACAAGGCCTTAACCAACAATGCAGTTCAAGAAATAGAGTTACAAAAATATTTACTAAATAAGCTAAAGTATAAACAGCGAGTAGCAGCAGCGTAAAAAAAGAGGGGGATCAATGCAAATGTAGTATGCATTGTGTTTTCTCTTTATTTATCTAGGCAAGTCATTTAAGAACAAATTCTTATTTACAATGACGGCCTAGGAACAGTGGGTTAACTGCCTTGTTCAGGGGCAGAACAACAGATCTGTACTGTTACTAGTCCAACAGTCTAACAGTCTAACCACTAGGCTACCTGCCGCCCCAGTGTGTGTGTGTGTGTGTGTGTGTGTGTGTGTGTGTGTGTGTGTGTGTGTGTGTGTGTGTGTGTGTGTGTGTGTGTCTTTACATCTAAGGCTCTCTCAGTGCTTTCCAGATGTGGACAGTCTTTTTGTAGTCTCTCCAGGATCACTATGTCAGCACCTTTACAGTATAACTTCAGCCCTCCCTCTGGCTCCCGCACTGCAAACACAAAATACATCAGAGGATAGAACACATTTATACATGTCAGGAGAATACATCAAGATGAGAGACTGAGGGATAGAGAGATGAAGGGAGAGAAAGGGAAAGGGTCCAGGATAGGGGAGCTGTGGGGCAGATGCATCCAGTCTCACTCAGGTAGGAAAATTCTGTCAGATCTTTTGAGAAAGTACCTCATTAGGATATATTTTTTACGGGTAAGCTCAAGGTTAGGGTCGTACATTCATCCTTCCTAACATGGCCAGATAGTAATGTCAGTCTTACCCAGTACAGACATGCGTCGCCTCTGGCTGGTGAAGTCAAGCAGAGTGAGGAGCTGGTAGTGGCGTTTGAGCCCCAGCTCACTGACTGTCAGAGAGTTCCTGGTCCTGGAGAGGAAGACCCAACCCAGCTCCCTGGCTGCCCCCACCAGGGCCTCTTCGTCTGGGGACGCAGCCTGGTACACCGGGGCCCCTAGGACAAACATCACGCAACAGAACTGTAACAGTACCTGGGCGATTCCAAGCCAGCATAACACAAACATATTTTTGGCATCTCAGATTCTTCTGGAAATTCTCACGTAGTAGATTTATTAGGAGGAAGGATGTTCGGCATACTTTTTACATGAAAATCATGAAAGTGGCAATTTTAGGCCCTTTTTAGACCTATATATGCCTCTTGTTAGAGCCTATGATCTGTGTACCGTACATGATACAGACAACATCTTGGTGTCATTATCCTCCGTATAGTGCTCTCTCAAATATGGAGATTGGAGTATGGAGTATGTCTAGATTCTGAAATACTATTTTTCACATTCATTTATTCAACGCAGAATTATGAATATGAATAACTCAAAATAACCATTTTAGATATAGCTTATTTTTTTATATTTTTTTTTTTAACATATTGCTTGGAACAATATACTCTTCAAACAAATCACATTTCCAGAGTGGGTGCTCTGCTACTTTTAATGATATGACCCATTTCATACATAGAAATTGACATTATAGGTCAATATAATATTCCCTTTGAATCCATTTTCCCTTCACGGTCTTGATCATAAAATGTATCATACTGTCAGAATTAGCAGAGAGCCCACTCTGGAAATGTGATGTACACGTAGAGTATATTGTTCCAAACAATATGTCTTCAAATGAACAAAATCCAAAAGGGTTATTTTGAGATATTAATGTTTTTAATGTTGAATAAAATACTTTGAAATATGCATTTCAGAATCATGACAAACTCCATATTTTGGAGAACACTACAAAGAGTATAATGACACCAAGATGTTGTCTGTACGGTACAGTTCACAGATCATAGGGTCTTACAGGATGTGTGTATAGGTCTAAAAAGGGCCTAAAAGTGTCAACTTTCACTTTCAAAATGGTTTGTGATACAAATGTAAAAAACATGTCAAACACATCCTTCCTCCCAATTCATTTTCTATGTGTGAATTGAAAGAACAATCTGACATACCAAAAATATATTTGGCCTACACTGGCATGGAATCGCCCAGCTGTATTGTTGTATCATGCTGAGATGTGTTTTCCTACTTCTTGAGAGGGTTTAGAACAATTGTATTTTACTGTACAGAAAACACCAAGTATTTACCTAGTTAAATTTACGAACTTACATGGTAAAATGTTAATTACAGATGATTGACTTGTTTGCCCTCACCGTTCTTCCATTCGGTCATGACGGTGTGGCAGAGTGCCAGTGTGGTGAGGAACTGTCTGCTCTGTGGGCACTGCTGCCCCCTCAACCTGTCCACCAGCCGCTGGTCTGACAGACACAGACCCCCACAGGAGAACGGGTTCCAGCTCAGGTCTAATGTCTGGGGGGAGGCAGAGGTGGGGCAGAGAGATGGAAGTTATGTTCTTTTCTTTATTTACTACTTCATGACTGATTTGACAATGTGCAAATAAACGGAATTAATCACATAACGTGAATGTTTTCCTCTACAATGATATGGAACATCTAAACCTGGATCATTACCTGGGATTCCTCTGCACTGATTGACGCATCACCTGAAAAATTCAAAAAGGAGAAATGAAGACATTTTCAGATAGAGTGGGGAGAGTGGAGAGAGAGTGGGGAGAGTGGGGACCTTTAGACTGACAGTAAGCATGTTCTAACTACCAGACCGATAGTAGTAGTAGACAGTGGGCAGATGGGGAATGTGATTCCAGACAAATTTCAGATTACACCTTGACTCTCGAGGGCTGGAACGACATTCACATATGAATATTTGAACACTTACAAGGGTGCCCTGATTTGTTATCAGAGTGGCTGCGGATCCGACTTTTCTGGACCCCTGTCACGACTTCTGCCGAAGTCGTTGCCTCTCCTTGTTCGGGCGGTGCTCGGCGTTCGACGTCACCGGTCTTCTAGCCATCATTGATCCTTATTTCATTTTCAATTGGTTTTGTCTTGTCTTCCGAAACACACCTATTTTCAATCCCATTCATTACCTGTTGTGTATTTAACCCTCTGTTTCCCCTCATGTCTTTGTCAGAGATTGTTTTATGGTCAGTGTAGTGTGATTGTTGTTTAGGTGAGCGTTGGGTCCTCGTACCCATGTTTGTTTGTTTATGTACAGTTAGTGTTATGGAGCATACTCGTTGGACTTTATTAAAAGACTCCATTTTACACTCCATTTGACTTTCCTGCGCCTGACTTCCCTGCCACCTATTACACCTATGCATGACAGAATCTCTGACCAATATATGAAGTCAGCAGGGGAGGACACTATGCCCATGGAGCTGGAGGAACGCGTTCAGGAACAAGCGAGGGAGCTTGACGCTATCAGCTCCGTCATGGATCACATTGTAATGAAAATGGATCGCTGGGAGAGACAGGGAGTTTCTCCAGCGCCACCACCACCACAACCGGAATCTCCCGTGAATGTTTTTTCCTCTTCGGAATCGAAGACCCATTTATCCCTACCTACGGGATACAACGGAGATACTGCCGGCTGCCAGGGTTTCCTCCTTAAACTGAACTTGTATCTAATCACGGCCTCCCCAGTACCATCTGACCGTGAAGCAGCGGGTGAGCTTCTCTATCATCTGAGGCAGGAGACAAGGAGTGCACAAGATTTTGCTTTGGAGTTTAGGACCTTGGCTGCCGGTGCTGGATGGAGCGACAGGGCCCTGATCAACCATTACCGATGTAGTCTACGCGAGGACATCCGTCGGGAGCTGGCCTGTAGAGACACCACCCTCACCTTCGACCAGCTGGTGGACAGGTCCGTCAAGCTGGACAACATGCTGGCTACTTGTGGACGTCTAGATCGGGGTCTGGTTGTTCCATCCTCCCGCACCCTCTCTCCCGAACATATGGAATTGGGAGGGATGGTGCGCAGGGAGACCGGAGTGGGTTTTCCGCTGGAGCACCATTCAAGGTAGCAGAGAGCTCGATGCCGGGTTGGTTCCTCTGGGAATAGAGAGGGCAGGCAGGGCATTCTGGCGTCACCCCAGGTGAGTAGGCACCATTCTCATCCAGAGCCCTCTGCTGCACTAATGTTTGTCTCTGTCTTTTTTTCCTGATTTTTCACTGCATTCCCAGTATAAGGCGCTAGTAGATTCAGGTGCGGCTGGGAATTTCATTAATGAAAGTTTAGCTCATAGTTTAATGAAAGTTTAGCTCATTGTTCCTGTGGATATGCCTATCCCTATTCATGCCTTAGATAGCCGACCATTAGGGTCAGGGTTTATCAGGGAGGTAACCACACCTTTGTGTATGATATCGCAGGAGGGTCACAAGGAGAAGATTAGTCTTTCCTTATTGATTCTCCTGCGTATTCTGTGGTGCTAGGCTTACCCTGGTTAGCTTGCCATCACCCCACTGTTTCTTGGCCACAGAGGGCTCTCCCGGGGTGGTCGCGAGAATGCTCAGGTAGGTGATTAGGGGTTTCCGTTGGTGCTACTACGGTGGAAAGTCCAGACCAGGTCTCCACCGTGTGCATTCCCCCGACTATGCCAATTTGGCTCTCGCCTTCTCCGTCGACGGGGGTATTGTGCGATAGGTCTCCTGGTAGACGCTGCATATCCCAAGAGTCACGTGTATCCCCTGTCGCAAGCGGAGACGGAGGCTATGGAGACATATGTCTCTGAATCCCTGCATCAGGGGTTCATTCAGCCATCCATTTCACACGTCTCTTCGAGTTTCTTTTTTGTGAAAAAGAAGGATGGTGATTTACGCCTGTGCGTTGATTATCGAGCTCTTAATAAAACCACAGTGAAATATAGTTACCCGCTACCTCTGATCAATACGATTATTGAGTTAATGCACAGGGCACGTTTTTTCACAAAATTGGATCTCAGGAGTGCGTACAATCTGGTGCGTATTAATAAGGGTGATGAGTGGAAGACGGCATTTAGCACCACCTCAGGTCATTATGAGTACCTGGTCATGCCATATGGGTTGATGAATGCTCCATCAGTTTTGCAATCATTTGTAGATGAGATCTTCAGGGACCTGCACGGGCAGGGTGTAGTGGTGTATATCGATGATATTCTGATATACTCTGCTACACACGCCGAGCATGTGTCCCTGATGCGCAGGGTGCTTGGTCGCCTGTTGGAGCATGATCTATATGTCAAGTCTGAGAAATGCTTGTTTTTCCAACAATCCATCTCCTTCCTAGGGCATCGGATTTCCACTTCAGGAGTGGAGATGGAGAGCGACCGCATTACAGCTGTGCGTAATTGGCTGACTCCAACCACGGTAAAGGAGTTGCAGCGTTTTTTGGGGTTTTCCAATTACTACCGGAGGTTTATCCGGGGTTTTGGTCAGGTGGAAGCTCCCATTACCTCACTGCTAAAGGGGGGCCTGGTGCGCTTGCAGTGGTCGGCTGAAGCGAACAGGGCTTTTGAGCACTTGAAGACTCTGTTTACCTCGGTGCCTGCGCTGGCTCATCCGGATCCCTCTTTGCCATTCATAGTGGAGGTGGACGCATCCGAAGCTGGGATAGGAGCAGTGCTCTCTCAGCGTTCGGGTGCACCACTGAAGCTTCGCCCCTGTGCTTTCTTTTCTAAGAAGCTCAGCCCAGCGGAGCAAACTATGATGTGGGGAACCGAGAGCTGTTAGCTGTCGTAGAAGCTTTAAAGGTGTGGAGGCATTGGCTTGAGGGGGCTAAACACCCTTTTCTCATCTGGACTGACCACCGCAATCTGGAGTATATCCGGCAGGCGAAGAGATTGAATCCTCGCCAGGCAAGGTGGGCCATGTTTTTCACTCGTTTTGTGTTTACTCTTTCTTACAGACCAGGCTCCCAGAACGTTAAGGCAGACGCATTGTCTCGGCTGTATGACACAGAGGAGCGGTCCATCGATCCCACTCCCATACTCCCAGCTTCGTGTCTGGTGGCGCCTGTAGTGTGGGAGCTGGACGCGGACATTGAGTGGGCGTCACGTGCAGAGCCTTCTCCCCCTGAGTGTCCAGCTGGTCGTCTGTACGTTCAGTCTGCTGTCCGCGACCGATTGATATATTGGGCTCACACGTCACCCTCCTCTGGTCATCCTGGGATAGGTCGGACGATGCGCTGTCTTGACGGGAGATACTGGTGGCCCATTTTAGTTAAGGACGTGAGGATTTATGTTTCTTCCTGCTCGGTGTGCGCCCAGTGCAAGGCTCCTAGACACCTGCCCAGAGGTAAGCTACAACCTCTACCCGTTCCTCAACGGCCGTGGTCGCACATGTCGATGGATTTTTTTGACTGATCTTCCACCTTCACAGGGTTACACCACGATTCTGGTCGTTGTGGATCGGTTTTCAGAGTCCTGTCGTCTCCTCCCTTTGCCCGGTCTCCCTACGGCCTTACAAACTGCAGAGGCCCTGTTTACACATGTTTTCCGGCACTATGGGGTGCCTGAGGATATAGTGTCTGATCGGGGTCCCCAGTTCACATCAAGGGTCTGGAAGGCGTTCATGGAGCGTCTGGGGATCTCGGTTAGTCTTACCTCAGGTTTTCACCCCGAGAGTAATGGGCAGGTGGGGAGAGTTAACCAGGATGTGGGTAGGTTTCTGCGGTCTTATTGCCAGGATCGGCCGAGGGAGTGGGCGACGTTCGTGCCCTGGGCAGAGATGGCTCAGAACTCGCTACGTCACTCCTCCACTAACCTTACTCCCTTTCAATGTGTATTAGTGTATCAGCTGGTTCTGGCTCCTTGGCATCAGAGCCAGACCGAGTCCCTGCGGTGGACAATTGGTTTCGGCACGCCGAGGAGACCTGGGAGGCAGCCCACGTCCACCTTCAGCGTGCCATAAGGCGCCAGAAAATTGGCGCAGACCATCTCCGCAGTGAGGCCCCAGTGTTCGCACCAGGGGACAGGGTCTGGCTCTCGACCCGAAACCTGCCCCTTCGCCTGCTCTGCCGGAAGCTGGTCCGCGGTTTGTGGGGCCGTTTAAAGTCCTGAGGAGAGTGAACGAGGTATGTTATAGGTTACAACTACCCACTCATTACCGTATTAACCCCTCGTTCAATGTGTCTCTCCTCAGGCCGATGGTGGCTGGCCCGCTCCAGGAGGCTGAATTGCGTAATGTTCCTCCGCCTCCTCTAGACATCGAGGGGGTTCCGGCGTACTCTGTTCGATCCATTTTGGATTCGAGACGTCGGGCGAGGGGCCTTCAGTACCTTGTGGACTGGGAGGGGTACGGGCCGGAGGAGAGATGCTGGGTTACGGTTGAGGACGTGTTAGATCCTTCCATGTTATCAGAATTCCACCGTCTCCATCCGGATCGCCCTGCACCTCGCCCTCTGGGTCGTCCCCGAGACCGGTGTCGACGCGCAGCTGGAGCCGCGCGTCAGGGGGGGGGGTACTGTCACGACTTCTAACGAAGTCGTTGCCTCTCCTTGTTCGGGCGGTGCTCGGCGTTCGACGTCACCGGTCTTCTAGCCATCATTGATCCTTTTTTCATTTTCAATTGGTTTTGTCTTGTCTTCCGAAACACACCTATTTTCAATCCCATTCATTACCTGTTGTGTATTTAACCCTCTGTTTCCCCTCATGTCTTTGTCAGAGATTGTTTTATTGTCAGTGTAGTGTGATTGTTGTTTAGGTGCGCGTTGGGTCCTCGTACCCATGTTTGTTTGTTTATGTACAGTTAGTGTTATGGAGCATACTCGTTGGACTTGATTAAAAGACTCCATTTTACGCTCCATTTGACTCTCCTGCGCCTGACTTCCCTGCCACCAAATTACACCTATGCATGACAACCCCTCTTTCCTGACAGCTAAAGGTCCTGAAGATTCTGCGCATGCGCAGGATTCTCTACTTTACAAACAGTCTCTGCTTTACTCGTGGAGGCCAGGCTACTCTGGTGAATGGTGCTGGTTTAATAAAATTGGATCAAAGTTGAATCAAAGTCTGCAAGATCAGATAATGATAGTATTCTACATAATAGAACCGAATATAATAGCATAGTATAAAGTTACTGTAAGACAAAAACACCACCTCATTTCATGATTTCATGATTGTGGGAATGGTCACATTTTTCTCTCAAATCAGATTTGTCAAAACTTAACAGCGTGAGCCACTAGGTAAAACATATGCTTTGATTTAAACTAAAACACAGGTAGGCTATGCTATACTTAACACCATCTGCTCTACAATCAAATCAAAGTTTATTTGATTGCGCCGAATACAAACTTACAGTGAAATGCTTACATACAGGCTATAACCAATAGTGCAAAAAAGGTATTAGGTGAACAATAGGTAAGTAAAGAAATAAAACAGTAAGACAGACTCTATATAGTAGCGAGGCTATATACAGTAGCGAGGCTTTGACTGGGGTGGCTGGGGTCTTTGACAACTTTTAGGGCCTTCCTCTGACACCGCCTGGTGTATAGGTCATTGTACATCCTTCACAACAAGATTGTAGGCTACTTCGAAACAACACGGAATAACTCAATATGACCTAAATGCATATCTCTATTAAACTGATTGAGATCAAACGGTTGGTATGCAGATGCTGCATAAACGTCTTACCGGTTAAACTTGAAGAATTAGCATATGTGCGATTGACAGTGAGAAAGGTGAAAGGAGGGTGACATCAACAATGTGTTCGTAAAGTAGAGGCAAAGAAACACATTCACAGAACTTGATTTGGATCTTCAGCTCTGGGGAAAAGGTATCCAGGGGGGGGGGGGGTACTTTTTGTTTTAGTGCCCAGACAGCCCTGATAGTGCCCAGACAGCCCTGATAGTGCCCAGACAGCCCTGATAGTGCCCAGACAGCCCTGATAGTGCCTAGACAGCCCTGATAGTGCCCAGACAGCCCTGATAGTACCCAGACAGCCCTGATAGTGCCCAGACAGCCCTGATAGTACCCAGACAGCCCTGATAGTGCCCAGACAGCCCTGATAGTGCCCAGACAGCCCTGATAGTGCCCAGAAAGCCCTGATAGTGCCCAGACAGCCCTGGTAGTGCCCAGAAAGCCCTGATAGTGCCCAGACAGCCCTGATAGTGCACAGAAAGCCCTGATAGTGCCCAGAAAGCCCTGATAGTGCCCAGACAGCCCTGATAGTGCCCAGAAAGCCCTGATAGTGCCCAGACAGCCCTGATAGTACCCAGACAGCCCTGATAGTGCCCAGACAGCCCTGATAGTACCCAGACAGCCTTGATAGTGCCCAGAAAGCCCTGATAGTGCCCAGACAGCCCTGATAGTGCCCAGACAGCCCTGATAGTGCCCAGACAGCCCTGATAGTGCCCAGAAAGCCCTGATAGTGCCCAGACAGCCCTGATAGTGCCCAGACAGCCCTGATAGTGCCCAGAAAGCCCTGATAGTGCCCAGACAGCCCTGACAGTGCCCAGACAGCCCTGATAGTGCCCAGACAGCCCTGATAGTGCCCAGACAGCCCTGATAGTGCCCAGACAGCCCTGATAATGCCTAGTGCCCAGACAGCCCTGATAGTGCCCAGACAGCCTTGATAGTGCCCAGACAGCCCTGATAGTGCCCAGACAGCCCGGATAGTGCCTAGTGCCCAGACAGCCCTGATAGTACCCAGACAGCCCTGATAGTGCCCAGACAGCCCTGATAGTGCCCAGACAGCCCTGATAGTGCCCAGACAGCCCTGATAGTACCCAGACAGCCCTGATAGTGCCCAGACAGCCCTGATAGTACCCAGACAGCCCTGATAGTGCCCAGACAGCCCTGATAGTACCCAGACAGCCCTGATAGTGCCCAGACAGCCCTGATAGTACCCAGACAGCCCTGATAGTGCCCAGACAGCCCTGATAGTGCCTAGTGCCCAGACAGCCCTGATAGTGCCCAGACAGCCCTGATAGTGCCCAGACAGCCCTGATAGTGCCCAGACAGCCCTGATAGTGCCCAGACAGCCCTGGAACTCAAGCCCTGAGTCTAACACATACAAATGTAGGTCTTGGTCTTTAGTCAGATGCAAACAAAAGTGAGTTCAGTCACTGTCTTTCCGAACCGGGGAGCAGACTGAGAACCTGCTGCACAATAACACAAGGTACTCCAGGCCCTTGTAGGTTTAGTGGTGAAATCAAATCTAACACACAGACAGAGGGTGGTTGTTTCCAGGTCATGGGCCATCCTTACCATAGATGTCCCCTGCAATGCAGCACTGTCTGAAGAGCAGGCGGTTCTGGGTGAGGGTGCCTGTCTTGTCACTCAACAGATGTCCCACCTGACCCAGTTCCTCATTCAGAGAGGTGTTCCGGGCCTGGGCAGGGATGGACCTCTCCACCCCTCCTCTCATCTCTACGTCCCAGCCTATAAACAGGCTGTGCAGCACGTGGACCATCTCAAACCTGCACACAGAGACATGAACATACTCAATACTAGATGTGTGACCGACAAAATACATTTCAACAGAGATTCATAGACTGCTGAATAAGTATGCTGTGTACAGTACTATAGGATTGGAAGAGCTGATTCCACTTTTCGATTTCTCGTATTGGAATTGAATTAATTCAAATAGAACTGACACCAACCCTGGTAGTGTTACTCACGTGATGTAGAGAGACATGGGCATGGCAGGGCTGAGCAGGATCACATAGCTCCAGAAGGTGAGGAAGGCTGTGTAGATGGGCGAGTTGCCCCTCGTTAAAGCAGACAGAACCTCTATTTGGGACGACACACGCCCCTGAAACACTCCTGACCCCACAGCCAGCAGTAGAGCCATCAGCAGTATGAACAGCACTATCTGAGATCACAGACACACACATACATGTATATGAACACACACATGAACACATGCCTGTTCACCCCGCTATCATCCAGAAGGCGAGGTCAGTACAGGTGCATCAAAGCTGGGACCAAGAGACTGAAAAACAGCTTCTATCTCAAGGCCATCAGACTGTTAAACAGCCACCACTAACATTGAGTGGCTGCTGCCAACACACTGACTCAACTCCAGCCACTTTAATAATGGGAATGGATGGGAAATGATGTAAAATATATCACTAGCCACTTTAAACAATGCTACCTAATATAATGTTTACATACCCTACATTATTCATCTCATATGTATATGTATATGCTGTACTCTATATCATCTACTGCATCTTTATGTAATACATGTATCACTAGCCACTTTAACTATGCCACTTTGTTTACATACTCATCTCATATGTATATACTGTACTCGATACCATCTACTGAATCTTGCCTATGCCGCTCTGTACCATCACTCATTCATATATCTTTATGTACATATTCTTTATCCCCTTACACTTGTGTCTATAAGGTAGTAAGTAGTTTTGGAATTGTTAGCTAGATTACTTGTTGGTTATTACGGCATTGTCGGAACTAGAAGCACAAGCATTTCGCTACACTCGCATTAACATCTGCTAACCATGTGTATGTGACAAATAAGATTTGATTTGATTTGATTTGATTAAATAATAATAATAATAATAATAATAATATATGCCATTTAGCAGACGAAAAGCAGACATAAAAAAAGTTGGATCCTTTATCATAATAAAATGATTCAAGACAAGAGAGTTATATAAATGAACAGATAAAACCATCTATCTCCATAACTCTCACACTGCTTTACTTCATCCTCTCCTGGCCTTTATCACTCACCCCAATGACAACTTTGTTCAGGACCTTCTCAATCTGAGTCATCTTGACTCTGAGCCGACCAACGTTGCGAAGGATTTTACTATCTGAGCCTGAGGGACAGGAAGATCTGTGTTATTTACACGTTCAATTTCATAGTCCTTGTCATTGATCTGTTAGGGGGAAAGAAAGGGTGCATAAGGTATTGAAGCAGGGGCTATGTATGCGTGCTGAGTACCGGTGTATATCGCCATGCCAAAGGCTGTGTCTGTATTTCGAAGTACTGTTCCTCTCAGCAGGATGTGTTCACTGTCCAGAGGGTGGCGCTCTCCTCTCCAGTGGAGCTCCCCCCGGAAGGTGTACAGATGGCTGTTGGGCTCCTCACACAACACAATGCCTGAAAGAGGGAGGGAGAGAGGGAGAGATGGAGTGGGGAGCAAATAAGAGAGGAAAGGAGGGAGAAATAGAGAAAGGTAGGCAGAGAGAGAATGATGGAGGGATAAAGAGAAAGAAATGGCTGTTTACATTTGTAAACCCTCTCCTCCAACCCCACCCACTCAGCCCCTACCCATACGGTCATGTGTCATTGCAATCTTCGCTCTCTCTTTCCCACTACTCTCTCTTCTTCTATCCTATCGTCTCTCCCTTCTTCTAAATCCTACTCCCTCCTGTCCCCTAATTCTGCCTGTTTGACCCTACATTCCTCCCTTTCCACATCTTATGACTGGCACCGTCCCCTTTCCCCCCAGTCGGCCCTCCCCTCCTCCTCTGTGGCTCAGTGACTCAGTGGGAGTCTACAGAAAAGGTTTGCGGGCAGCTGAGCGAAACTGGTGGAAAACAAAACTTCCAGAGGACCTATCATCCTTTCACTCCCTCCTCTCTACCTTCTCTTCCTCTGTATCTGCTGCTAAAGCCCCTTTCTACCGACAACCTGCCAGCTCGACCCCATCCCTTCCTCCCTCCTCCAGACCATCTCTGGAGACCTTCTCCTATTCCTCACTTCAAAATGGCCAGAGTCACTCCCCTCCTCAAGAAGCCAACACTCAACCTCTCTGGCGTCAAAAACTACAAACCGGTATCCCTTCTTTATTTTCTTTCCAAAACACTTGAGCGTGCTGTCTCTGATCAACTTTCTTGCTATCTCTCTCAGAACTATCTTCCTGATCCTAACTAGTCAGCCTTCAAGACGGGTCATTCAACTGAGACTGCTCTCCTCTGTGTCACAGGGGCTCTATGTTGCCCTGACAACATCAGGGAAACTTGGCAGAAGGGAGTAGTTAATCATATTACAGAACTTCTGCAACATCTTTAATTGACACTCTCATTCTCCTTAATTGCCAGCCTGAACACATTATGGAAAGAGATTAAGTGTATAGGAAGCTCTGAGGACAGCCAATAGGTCGTCTGGATTGTGGACAGCCAATAAATTGTCAGATGCAAACAGATTATAATCTTTAATGGAAAACAGTTCTTGAGGGCTTGACTTTTTATACACTGGTGAACCGGTGTTTGAGTTGTGTAGTTGCAATATCATTAATTTCAATTGATGTGCTGCACAATGGACATATAATGCACAATGTCTCAGGAACGACTGTCTGGGTTGGCAATACTAAGTATAGAAATAAATTTGGCCCGTAACCTGGACCTACAGGCCTAATGAAAACATTTGGAGGACTTCAGGAGACCAGAGGAGTCTAAGAAGTTGGATTTCATTTCATTTAAATTCTCTTAAATATTGCAGCCCATTTGTGTAGGCCAGATAAAACTCACTGAGTTCAACTATAAATAGTGACTGAATTTATACTCAATAACTTTTTTCCTCATTGTTAGGCTATTTGATTTGTCATTTTTATGAAAAAATTATAAATAGCAACTAAATACTGTAGGCCTATATATCTATAGATAGTGCACTGCATAATGAAACAATCCCCAATAAGCTTGTGTTTTTAGGGTGGACTGGGTGGACTATTATGTGGCATTAGTAGATTGTTTTTAAGCACATTCTAGGAAGAGAGCGCGACGTCGGCTCATGTCATACAGGTTCAGGTAGGCTGTAAAGGACAGTTGAATATTAAAAAAAAAATCATTGGTAGCTGATTAGTATGCTGTTGCATCGAAAATATATTTTACAATCTCCAGTGTTTGAATTATAAACTTTAATTAATGAACAAGTAATTACATAATTTCCAACAGCCAGATGTCTAAAAATGGGAAACTGTGTTATGCCAGCGACCCCAGTTGACAACTCCACGGTGTCCCCCACCCAGAGTGCAAAGAACCCTGGCATGACCCTGGACAACAACCTGTCATTCTCTGTAAACATCAAAGCAGTGACTGGCTCCTGCAGGTTCAGGCTCTACAACATCCGTAGAGTACGACCCTACCTCAACCAGGAAGTGATGCAGGTCCTAATCCAGGCACTTGTCATGTCCCGTCAGAACTACTGCATCTCGCTGTTAGCTGGAATTTCTGTTTGAGCCATCAAACCCTGCAACTTATCCAGAATCCTGCAGCCTGCCTGGTGTTCAACCTTCCCAAGTTCGCACATGTCACCCCGTTCCTCCACACACTCCATTGGCTTCCAGTCAAAGCTCGCATTCACTACAAGACCATGATACTTGCCAGCAAGATGAACTGCCTTCTGGCTGTGCTCGAACCCTACACCCGAACCGAGTACTCGATTCTGCCACCTCTGGTCTCTTAGCCCTCCCACACCTACAGGAGGCCAGCTCCCGCTCAGTCCAGTCAAGGCTCTTCACTGTCCTGGCACCCCAATGGTGGAACCTGAAGCTAAAACAGCAAAGAACTTCCCCATCTTCCGAAAACATCTTCCCGAAAACCCCCCTCGCACCCACATTTTTCAAAATAAATAAAATTGCCTTTCATAAATTAACACTCGCATTTCACCCCCCCACCCACACACACACACACACTAGCTCTGACTTTGCTGATAGCTACTTTATACAGGAAACATGTACTTACTATGACTGTGATATGTTGTAATTTCACCTAGCTATTTTAAGATGAACGCACTAACTGTAAGTCGTTCTGGATAAGAGCGTCTGCTAAATGACTAAAATGTCAAATGCAACCTGACACTGACATATTGTTATTATGAGCTCACCCCAATTTTGATACACTTTGCATTTTTTCCTAATTCCCTTTACTCCTTAATGCCCTGTATCAGGGCGGTGACTACTGTTGAAGGCAGATAGGGTCTGCTTCAGTTCTGAGCTCACCCTATTTTGCATACGCTTTGCATTTTTTCCTAACTCTCCTAATGCTTTGGCTCAGGTGGTGCCTACCATCGAAGGCAGCCAGGGTCTGTTCTGTGGGGTCAGAGGTCATCTCTGTGTGGGTGGCGTCCAGGGCCTGCCGGTACTTTAGATTGGTCTCTCTGCAAAGACAGGGACCACGGTCAAGCGTCATAACCCTCAGCGTAAAATAAACAGGTCATATCTGGTTCAAGTGTACAGTATGGATAAGAGTACATTGCCAGTATATGGATGTTTCTGTCCCCTACCCATCAATGTCAGCTGTCTCTACGTAGCACAGGCTGTGTGGCTCAGAGCTGCAGAGGAGCAGTAGATCTGCCTACAAGGGATACAGAAGGAAAAGATGTCTATAGAGAGAAGCACAAAGGGGCGACCAGACAGTCAGGGCTAGGGAACCACTTTGGACTCTCTCTTTTTTTAGTACCCTTTCTTTACCTATTTACTTTTTCTATTGTTGTTTACTGGGTAAACCTGCAAGTAAGTATTTAATTGCACGGTGTTCTCCATGTATAGCATGTGTATATGACGAATAAACACATTTGAATTTGACTCTATGCAAACCTGCAGGTGGTGCTGAATCAGCTGAGGCTAAAGCCGAGGCATGGAAACTCACCGGGATGATCTGGTCTTTGTGAATCCGCAACACATCTCCCACACACACATCCTTCCACTGGGATGGGCTGAAACTGAGACGTGGAGTGGAGAGAGACAGAAGGGAGAGAGACAGAAGGGAGAGAGACAGAAGGGAGAGAGCCAGAAAGGAGAGAGACAGAAGGGAGAGAGACAGAAGGGAGAGAGACAGAAAGGAGAGAGACAGAAGGGAGAGAGACAGAAGGGAGAGAGACAGAAAGGAGAGAGACAGAAGGGAGAGAGACAGAAAGGAGAGAGACAGAAGGGAGAGAGACAGAAAGGAGAGAGACGGAAGGGAGAGACAGAAAGGAGAGAGACAGAAGGGAGAGAGACAGAAAGGAGAGAGACAGAAGGGAGAGACAGAAGGGAGAGAGACAGAAAGGAGAGAGACAGAAGGGAGAGAGACAGAAGGGAGAGAGACAGAAGGGAGAGAGACAGAAAGGAGAGAGACAGAAGGGAGAGAGACAGAAAGGAGAGAGACGGAAGGGAGAGACAGAAAGGAGAGAGACAGAAGGGAGAGAGACAGAAAGGAGAGAGACAGAAGGGAGAGACAGAAGGGAGAGAGACAGAAAGGAGAGAGACAGAAGGGAGAGAGACAGAAGGGAGAGAGACAGAAAGGAGAGAGACAGAAGGGAGAGAGACAGAAAGGAGAGAGACGGAAGGGAGAGACAGAAAGGAGAGAGACAGAAGGGAGAGAGACAGAAAGGAGAGAGACAGAAGGGAGAGACAGAAGGGAGAGAGACAGAAAGGAGAGAGACAGAAGGGAGAGAGACAGAAGGGAGAGAGACAGAAAGGAGAGAGACAGAAGGGAGAGAGCCAGACGGGAGAGAGACAGAAGGGAGAGAGACAGAAAGGAGAGAGACAGAAGGGAGAGAGACAGAAAGGAGAGAGACAGAAGGGAGAGAGACAGAAAGGAGAGAGACAGAAGGTAGAGAGACAGGAAGGAGAGAGAAAAGGGAGAGAGACAGAAAGGAGAGAGACAGAAGCGAGAGAGACAGAAAGGAGAGAGACAGAAGGGAGAGAGTCAGAAGGGAGAGAGACAGAAGGGAGAGAGACAGAAGGGAGAGAGAGACAGAAGGGAGAGAGTCAGAAGGGAGAGAGACAGAAGGGAGACAGACAGAAAGGAGAGAGACAGAAGGGAGAGAGACATAAAGGGAGAAGGGAGAGAGACAGAAAGGAGAGATAAAAGGGAGAGAGACAGAAGGGAGAGAGACAGAAGGGAGAGAGTCAGAAGGGAGAGAGACAGAAGGGAGAGAGACAGAAGGGAGAGAGACAGAAGGTAGAGACTCAGAAAGGAGAGATTCAGAAAGGAGTGACTCAGAAAGGAGAGACTCAGAAAGGAGAGAGACAGAAGGGAGGAGGTGAGAAGGGAGAGAGACAGAAAGGAGAGAGACAGGAGGGAGAGAGTCAGAAGGGAGAGAGACAGAAGGGAGAGAGACAGAAAGGAGAGAGTCAGAAGGGAGAGAGACAGAAGGGAGGGAGAGACAGAAGGGAGAGAGACAGAAGGGAGAGAGACAGAAAGGAGAGAGACAGAAGGGAGAGAGTCAGAAGGGAGAGAGACAGAAGGGAGAGAGACAGAAGGGAGAGAGAGACAGAAGGGAGAGAGTCAGAAGGGAGAGAGACAGAAGGGAGACAGACAGAAAGGAGAGAGACAGAAGGGAGAGAGACATAAAGGGAGAAGGGAGAGAGACAGAAAGGAGAGAGAAAAGGGAGAGAGACAGAAGGGAGAGATACAGAAGGGAGAGAGTCAGAAGGGAGAGAGACAGAAGGGAGAGAGACAGAAGGGAGAGAGACAGAAGGGAGAGAGCCAGAAAGGAGAGAGACAGAAGGGAGAGAGACAGAAGGGAGAGAGACAGAAAGGAGAGAGACAGAAGGGAGAGAGACAGAAGGGAGAGAGACAGAAAGGAGAGAGACAGAAGGGAGAGAGACAGAAAGGAGAGAGACAGAAGGGAGAGAGACAGAAAGGAGAGAGACGGAAGGGAGAGAGACAGAAAGGAGAGAGACAGAAGGGAGAGAGACAGAAAGGAGAGAGACAGAAGGGAGAGAGACAGAAGGGAGAGAGACAGAAAGGAGAGAGACAGAAGGGAGAGAGACAGAAGGGAGAGAGACAGAAAGGAGAGAGACAGAAGGGAGAGAGCCAGAAGGGAGAGAGACAGAAGGGAGAGAGACAGAAAGGAGAGAGACAGAAGGGAGAGAGACAGAAAGGAGAGAGACAGAAGGGAGAGAGACAGAAAGGAGAGAGACAGAAGGTAGAGAGACAGGAAGGAGAGAGAAAAGGGAGAGAGACAGAAAGGAGAGAGACAGAAGCGAGAGAGACAGAAAGGAGAGAGACAGAAGGGAGAGAGTCAGAAGGGAGAGAGACAGAAGGGAGAGAGACAGAAAGGAGAGAGTCAGAAGGGAGAGAGACAGAAGGGAGAGAGTCAGAAGGGAGAGAGACAGAAAGGAGAGAGACAGAAGGGAGAGAGACAGAAAGGAGAGAGACAGAAGGGAGAGAGACAGAAAGGAGAGAGACAGAAGGGAGATAGACAGAAAGGAGAGAGACAGAAGGGAGAGAGACAGAAGGGAGAGAGACAGAAAGGAGAGAGACAGAAGGGAGAGAGACAGAAAGGAGAGAGACAGAAGGGAGAGAGACAGAAAGGAGAGAGACAGAAGGGAGAGAGACAGAAAGGAGAGAGACGGAAGGGAGAGAGACAGAAAGGAGAGAGACAGAAGGGAGAGAGACAGAAGGGAGAGAGACAGAAAGGAGAGAGACAGAAGGGAGAGAGACAGAAGGGAGAGAGACAGAAAGGAGAGAGACAGAAGGGAGAGAGCCAGAAGGGAGAGAGACAGAAGGGAGAGAGACAGAAAGGAGAGAGACAGAAGGGAGAGAGACAGAAAGGAGAGAGACAGAAGGGAGAGAGACAGAAAGGAGAGAGACAGAAGGGAGAGAGACAGAAAGGAGAGAGACAGAAGGGAGAGAGACAGAAAGGAGAGAGACAGAAGGTAGAGAGACAGGAAGGAGAGAGAAAAGGGAGAGAGACAGAAAGGAGAGAGACAGAAGGGAGAGAGACAGAAAGGAGAGAGACAAAATGGACAAAGAAAGGAGTTGAGGTAAAGACCTACATTATTTCTTGTTCTAGAAGCACAAAGGAACTGACATACAGTACATTGACACAAAGGTTTAAATGTTTCACAGTTCACAAGGGTGTCTGTAGTTAGGTTTGTTCCCTAAGAGGCAGAGCTGGCATCCTTGTGCTCACCTCTGGGAGATGAGGACATCACTGGGTCGCCTATTAATCTGAGAGTCACTGCGTCTCCTGGCCTGAGGGAGAGAGAGAGAGATAGTAGAGACAGACAGACAGATAATAAATGAAAGAGCGAGAGAGAAAGAGAGAGAGAAAACACATTTAGGGGACCATATAGTGACACAAGCTGAGAGATGTACATCCTTCACTAATTGACAAGTCAACAAAGCCTTTCAAAAGGGGTGTAAACACCATAACGCAGTGATGCACATAACCATAGAATGCTCCATGCAAAACATAATGGCTGCTGGAGGAGAGAAGCTAGTTCAAAATCTATGCAACTTGGAAGACCAGTTTGTCAATGAGTGCAAGGAGTCAATGAGGACAATGAATGAGCGAGGTGCGTGATTGGAGTGTGAGTGAGTAATCTCACCAGGTCATTGGTCAGGTCTTTAAGCCCCCGTACTGACAGAACTATTACCAGGGGAATGGTGGTGGTGTACCAGGGGATGGACGAGATGGCAGGGACACACTGGAAACACACACACACACATGCACATATGCATGCACTCTAGTGCTGAGCGATTAACCAAGATTTTTAATGTTATTGTTTTTAAGCAACTAATTGACCGACGTTGGTTCAATTACTTGAATTCCATTTCGTGTTTTTTTTGTGAGCCCAACGAGCCGTTTCTCTAGAGAGAAATCAAATTATTCACAAGAGAAATCAAGTCAAGAACTATGTGGGATCCCGCACTGAAGGAAATATTCAACCTCGTTCAGTGCAGAAATGTGGTCATTTCCTTCAATGACTGTAATCATTTGTGCCTGCTCTTTCCTGCTCGGACAGAGACGGATCCACTTTTACAGCTGCTACATTAGGTTAGGCAGACACATCACTGCCAACGCATGAGAGAGGAACGTGCACAACACAACAACGCCAGGGATAGAGACGAATGTGATAGTATGCCTTATCTACTTTGAAGAACTAGTTAAATTATTTTGTCAGACATACTTAGGATTTAAAATTTGAATGTTCACTATTTTCGTATTTTGAATTTGAATGTTCACTATTTTCGGATTTTGAATTTCCATTAAAAAGCTCTAATGTCATTTTAATGTCATTATTTCATAATGCATTTAATGTTAAAAAAAAATATCGAAACCAACATAAAAAAAACTATTTTTGTTTTAATAATTGGACCGAAACCGAACAGACCTAAAAAACCAATGTTTGCTCAGCACGAATGCACACACACACACACACACACACACACACACACACACACACACACACACACACACACACACACACACACACACACACACACACACACACACACACACACACACACACACACACACACACACACACACACACACACACACACACACACACACACACACACACACACACACATATTGATTACCACATTCACTGAATCACAAGTATAAATTGCACACAAGCTGCTCATACTAGAACACTAGTCTAAAACAATCGAAAATATTACAATTCTTTTGTCAACATATGTACAGATAAATAAAGTCACTAATGTCAAATATTGGCCAAAAAATACATATGATTTACCCATCCTCAGAAACCATAGAAATGAACTGAGTAGATAAATGAAACCCAGAGTCTGACCTGCATCACCACCATGAGGAGGAAGTAAAGGTTAGCTACTCGCTGGAACTGTTCGTACAGCGTGAGGGGTAGGAAGGTCAGAGGGGAGTACTTAAAACTGCGCACCACATTGTCCTGGCAACCCAACCCAGAGGACAGACACAGAAAGAAACACAGAGAGAGAGACACAAGGGAGACGTGAGTGTTTGTCAATTAGTGGGTTAGTGTGTTTGTGCCGACAGTGTTGGGTTACAACAACACAGTGTACTGTGACTCACGGCATATCGGCCCCAGCGGAAACACAGAAAGGATCTCTGCTGTCGATGTTTGTGGAAGTGGCGGCTGTTTGCTCTCACCTCCCACGTAATATCTGTTAAAGACAGGGTTAAAGAAAAGCCTATTACAACCACAAATTGGCTTTCTCTATCACCAATGAGATTTGAGGAGGGCATAGCACAGGGACTAGGTCACGTCACTGTCCATCACATATGGGGTAAGATGAGATCATGTGTGTGTGTGTGTGTGTGTGTGTGTGTGTGTGTGTGTGTGTGTGTGTGTGTGCGTGCGTGCGTGCGTGCGTGCGTGCGTGCGTGCGTGCGTGCGTGCGTGCGTGTGTGTGTGTGTGTGTGTGTGTGTGTGTGTGTGTGTGTGTGTGTGTGTGTGTGTGTGTGTGTGTGTGTGTTTGTGACAGACTTTAGTGTGTTATTATTACATCTCTCAGGGGGAATCTTGCAGCCCCTTATTCCCCTATCCTGCACCTGGAGAAGGCAGAAATTACTCTAATAGCTTCTTCTGAGGAAACCGGATCCCTTAAAACACTCCATCATTATCAAACTAGGTCAAAGGTCATATATAGGATGCTTTATTTGACATCTAGACACACTTTCACTTGTTTCATGCAAATATGGATGGACACAAAGACTGGACTGGACTGACCTGTTTCAGGGTTGGTGGTAGTATCCCCTTTGGTCATGGTGCTATAATGACTAAATATACTGTTCTGGAAGAGTGACACAGAGAGCAACAGTCAAGTTATTCATAACATTGACTCTCATGTCAGCCCTGTTACTCATTCCACTGTTGCCATGCTTGCTTACCTCATAGGACACACAGAGAGAAAGAGGGATTCTTGACTCCTCAAATCATTGACTGTGACCTATTCTCATCAGAAAGACACACAAAATCCTATGTCACTACTGGTCGTTTGAGGTGGCTGAGTGTGAACTCAAATGGTCCCAAGGTTTAACATTTAAGACGTTCGATCAGTAGATGACAAAATACCTACCGAACATGAGTTAACCCAGCTTTGGTTGAAAGTCTTTGTTTGGTAAGCAGTTGGTGAAACTTGTCGATCCAACTATTTGAGTATCATACTTTTAAGCCAGGACTCTCAAAAGGTAACACAACAAGAGGCGGTGAATCGTGGTAGATATCCTGTTTTCATCTGTCACCATGACCTAAAGAGGAGTAATGGTCGTATTCAGTGGAATGAAGGTCAACCCAGTTCACCTCAGACGGACCGGAGAGAGGGGCTCCACCTCCGTAGCTATAACTCTCTAATTCCCTCTTCTCCTTACAAAGAAAATAGATAACAGGTAAATGTTACCTGATGACAACAAACACCAACCCTAAACACTAGCCTCCTGCACACAATTTAGCTTAAACAGCACAAACTCGAATAAGCTCCCACAATTAATGAACTAAGAAACGTACTTCCTAACAAACCCATAGCTCGATGTTAAAAAGTGTGTAGGTGTGTAGGTGATCATTAATAACACTCACCTGTAAACAGCAGCCTTTGAGTATCTCTCCATGGCTTGTGTGTCTCTGTGTTTCACATAACACCTGTTACCAGGTGACGATCGCACGTGCCAACAAACTCAGCAGTCAGACCACAGCTCAATATTAATATGGTGGTGACTTTCCACACATGCTCCACAGCATTTCATAACAATTCACCTGCTGGCATTCCTCCCTCTCTTCCTGCCTCTCTCAGTCCCCGCCCCTCTCTCTTTCCCAGGTAGCTTCAGTATCAACATATTCTACCTGCACCTGCCAGAGAGAGAGAGAGGGAGGGAGGGAGGGAGGGAGGGAGGGAGGGAGGGAGGGAGGGAGGGAGGGAGGGAGGGAGGGAGGGAGGGAGGGACAATGTGTAAGGAGAGACAGGAGAAAAAAGTAAAATGAAAGGTGGAAAGGTTATAAGAGTTTGTGGGAGAACACAAATCCCAGTGGTCCCTCGTTCCCCAGCGCCTTTTCCCTGGCCATTCAACATTGAGATGTACTCGTCTGTACAGAGGGACTCATTGACGTCTTTGGCTGAATTTCAATAGTTTAAGGAGGATGGGAAAGCAGTCTACAGAAAACAAATTATTTTGAGATTTAGTCTTTGTCACAATGCTAATAAGGCTAACTAACACAGGCCTGAATGTCAGGTGAAAGTATGTATAAGTAGGTAATAGGTCACCATCTTTGTCCTGGAAATACCAGACCAAATTACCAGTTCTGATTTCTTTCACCATGGGTTTCGTGTTCTTTCCCCTCACAACACTGAGGTCTCCTTTTCTTCCCCACATCATCCCCCTCTCTCCCTCTTCCCTCCTCTCCCCTTCCTTCTCCTCCTATCTCTTCCTCTGTCTTTTCTCTCCCTATCCCCCTCTCTCCCTCTTCCCTCCTCTCCCCTTCCTTCTCCTCCTATCTCTTCCTCTGTCTTTTCTCTCCCTATCTCCCTCTCTCCCTCCTTCTTTCTCCATTCCTCTCTCTCCTTCTCGCTCTATTTTTCCTTACCTCTCTCTCCCTCTCTCCCTTTCTCCCTTCCTCTCTCCCCCTCTCTCCTTCTCTCCTACTCTGTCTATTAGAGCACTCCAAGCTGCAGGAGGACTGAGATGAGGATGGAGGGGCACAGTGAGCTCCCTCCCATGGGTGGTTACTCTGTCTTTATCCTCAAAGGGAAGCTCCTTTCCACACAAAGCTCCATGTATTGACCTTACAACATGATGAAAAACCTCCATACACCTCAACTAGGAAAGTGCTTTCGGTATACCACGTTATGCCATAAGCAATTTGATTGTTTATGGCATAACACTGTCTGCTATTTAGTGACATGTTCTGTTAACTCACTGTTAACTCACTTCTCCAAGTTCGGGAGCCTCCAGCGACGGTTCCCAGTCCGGAGCCTCCGGGGACGATCTACGGTCCGGAGTCCCCGGCGACGATCTACGTTCCGGAGTCCCCGGCGATGATCTACGGTCCGGAGTCCCCGGCGACGATCTACGGTCCGGCGCTTCCGGCGACAATCCCCGCACCAGAGGCGCCCCCCGAGGTTGGCGGAGTCACGAGCAGAGCGGGTTCTACGTCCCGAACCGGAGCCGCCACCAAGGCTAGATGCCCACCGGGACCCTCCCCCATAGAGTCAGGTTTTGCGGCCGGGGTCCGCACCTTTGGGGGGGGGGGGGGGGGGGGGGTACTGTCACACCCTGACTTTAGAGAGCCTTTTTAATCTCTATTTGGTTAGGTCAAGGTGTGACTAGGTTGGGAAATCTATGTTTTATATTTCTTTGTTGGCCGGGTATGGTTCCCAATCAGAGGCAGCTGTCTATCGTTGTCTCTGATTGGGGATCATACTTAGGCTGCCTTTTCCCACCTGTAGTTTGTGTGATCTTGTTTTGGTACTGTGCAGTTTAGCCCTACTATACTTTACATTTCGTTGGTATTTGTTGTTTTTTCGGTGTTCATTGAACAAAGTAAGATGAACGCCTAACACGCTGCACCTTGGTCCGATCCTTCCATCGACGAGCGTAACACCTATTACATTCATAATAAACCCCTGTTTGGGGTTTTAGGCTGGGTTTCTGTACAGCACTGAGATATCAGCTGATGTACGAAGGGCTATATAAATACATTTGATTTGATTTGATTTGATTTGATTCATGTATGGGCTATAGTATTTGAATAGCCATTCTGGTCTAAATTCTTCTTCCAGTCCTCTTGTGTATTTCAAGTTCTCAACCACATTCAGAGGACTGACGTGGACCAGAAAACCACCCAGCTAGCACATAATGTTCTGAGAACCATATGTTTCTTAGAACTCAGTGAGAGTGTGTTTGTCTTATGGTTATTTTGCATACAACTTTCTGGAAATGGTGCAGGAAAGTTGCTTGACTTTGGAACATTCTCAGCACATGTAGCTCTTTCCTACAGTCAAATGACCAAATCGCCTTCTAGTGGCCTCATGGGTGGACTGTTATTAATATTTTTCATAATTAATCAACTTTATTATTTTATTTATTTTTTTATCCGGTGTTTCTATGTCAAACAGTTTTGCTATATTTCAGTCTGCTGTGATGTACTTCAAGTGTAACATTGGGATTCAAATTCTAAATGTAAGACATTTCAACTATATCTGACATGGTACAGGTGTCTTCTTTTGTTTAAAACCATAACCATGTGTGTTAAAAGTCTTCTTGAAAGATTTAAGGAAGTTACTCAAAAACCTCCAAATAACCTATCATTTCTGTTCTGAGAGCGTTTGATTTGATTTGATTTAATAAAACCTCCCAGGAAATCTTTCAAGAAACCAGAGTAAAACGTTTTCAGAACCTCCATGAACCTAAAAAATGTTATGGTCTCGGAACATTTAAAAAAACATTTTGTTTTACAGGTCAGGAAACGTATGGCTTCTTTCCCACAACTAATGTGAAACCAAAAATATACATTCCCACAACTTCCAACGAACCAAATGTGCTAGATGGGAAAGGTGGCCACAACAATGGAAACTACTGAATGGTCTGGAATCACGATGGAACCACAGCAACTGTCAGGATTGTATATCAAAACGGTGGGTCAATTTCCTTAGGTCAAAGGCAACTTATCACCATTACTGTTTGGAAGATCAGAAGTGGACATGCAATGACTATCATTGGTATCAGTATGAAATAAATAAGTATATAAAACCCCTAAGATACATAGCTAATTATCTCAAAGCATGTTCTAGGTTCAAAAGGCATGTGTTATCAGAGCCATTTAGATGTCATACAATTCCACCTATCAGTCAGCCCACCATCTTGTGCTTTTCTCTGTTGTGTTGCCATCTGGTGGTTGTAAATAACCACTGCAGCTTGACAATCCACTACAAATTATTACCAGTTTATAAACATTAACAAGACTTCATGTTCTGTCAACACATATAAATATCTTACAGCTAGATCAAATGGTTCAATTGTATGTACTCTATTTAACATAGTGTTAAATGTGGTTATGTTTTTTACTCATACCCATATTTGATTATCCTCAAAAGGGCCCCATACTAAACCTTGAACGCAAATGTCTTTGTGTGTGCACACGTGTGTATTTTATCAGGAACAATCAGTCCCATCTATTTTTAAATGTGGGCTTGCAGCAGAGTGGTTTTCTGAGATGCGTTGAGGCATGGAGTCTCAAACCTCCACACACAATAAGGCCAGTCGGACAGGCTTTTTCCACTACAGTTTAACTGCTGCCTGATATACCTGCTAAACCTCATATCCCTCAGCAAACACACACACACACACACACACACACACACACACACACACACACACACACACACACACACACACACACACACACACACACACACACACACACACACACACACACACACACACACACACACACACACACACACACACACACACACACACACACACACACACACACACACACTTCGATGTGAATCTACCACACCACTGAATATAGCACAACAGGAGGAGGCCTACTTATGATAGTACATGTAACCGTTGGGACAGTTGCTGATTGATGTCCACACAAAGAGAGCTGGATGGGCAGACATACTGCAGTATATTCAGTCGGGAGTACATCAGTACCACTGTGTTGGTGTCAAACTGCAGCCCAGTAGCGCAGAGAGGACTGGAGGCCCCTTTGAGCTAACTCCATCTCACCTGGTTAGATCAAACCAGTACTCAGTCCAATCAAATCAAATCAAATTGTATTTGTCACATGCGCCGAATACAACAGGTGTAGACCTTTCCGTTAAATGTTTACTTACAAGCCCTTAACCAACAATGCAGTTCAAGAAATAGAGTTAAGAAAATATTTGCTAAATAAACTAAAGTAAAAAATCAAATCAAAAGTAACACAATAAGATTACATAACAATAATGAGGCTATATACAGGGGGTACCTGTACCGAGTCAATATGCAGGGGAACAGGTTAGTCGAGGTCATTTGTACATGTAGGTAGGGGTAAAGGGACTATGCATGGATAATAAACAGCCCGGGTGGCCATTTGATTAGTTGTTCAGCAGTCTTATGGCTTGGGGGTAGAAGCTGTTAAGGAGCCTTTTGGACTTTGACTTGGAGGTGCGGTAGCGCTAGCCGTGCGGTAGCAGAGAGAACAGTCTACGACTGGAGCCTTTGGCTATTTCTCGGGCCTTCCTGTGACACCACCTAGTATATAGGTCCTGGATGGCAGGAAGCTTGGCCCCAGCGATGTATTGGGCCGTATGCACTACCCTCTGTAGTGGCTTACTGCAGATGCCGAGCAGGTGCCATACCAGGCAGTGATGCAACCGGTCAGGATGCTCTCAATGGTGCAGCTGTAGATCTGCTTGGTCACGCAGTCGTGGGTGAACAGGAAGTACAGGAGGGGACTGAGCACACACCCCTGTGGAGACCCTGTGTTGAGGATCAGCATGGTGGATGTGTTGTTACCTATCCTTACCACCTTGGGGCGGCCCATCAGGAAGTCAAGGATCCAGTTGCAGAGAAAGGTGTTTAGTCCCAGGGTCCTTAGCTTATTGATGAACTTTGAGGGCACTATGGTGTTGAATGCTGAGCTGTAGTCAATGAACAGCATTCTCATATAGATGTTCCTTTTGTCCAGGTGGGAAAGGGCAGTGTGGAGTGCGATTGAGATTACATCATCTTTGGATCTGTTGAGGTGGTTGGCAAATTGGAGTGGGTCTAGTGTTTCTGGGATGATGGTGTTGATGTGAGTCATGACCAGCCTTTCAAAGTACTTCATGGCTACCGACATTTAAAAAAAGTACCATTATCTAACCAGGTAAGCTAGTTGAGAACAAGTTCTCATTTACAACTGCGACCTGGCCAAGATAAAGCAAAGCAGTGCGACAGAAACACAACACAGAGATACACATGGAATAAACAAGCATACAGTCAATAACACAATAGAAAAAAAAGAAAGTCTATACACAGTGTGTGCAAATGGCATGAGGAGGTAGGCTATAAATAGGCCATAGTAGCAAGCAAAGTAATTACAATTTAGCAGATTAACACTGGAGTGATAGATGAACAGATGATGGTGTGTAAGTAGTGATACTCATGTGCAAAAAAGCGGCAAAGTAAATCAAAACAGTATGGGGATGAGGTAGGTAGATTGGGTGGCCTATTTACAGATGAACTAAGTACAGCTGCAGCGATCGGTTAGCTGCTTAGATAGCTGATGTTTAAAGTTAGTGAGGGAAAGGTAAGTCTCCAGCTTCAGCGATTTTTGCAATTCGTTCCACTCACTGGCAGCAGAGAACTGGAAGGAAAGACGGCCAAAGGTGGTGTTGGCTTTGGGGGTGACCAGTGTGATATGCCTGCTGGAGCGTGTACTACGGGTGGGTGTTGTTATCATGACCAGTGAGCTGAGATAAGGCGGAGCTTTACCTAGCAGAGACTTATAGATGACCTGGAGCAGGTGGGTCTGGCGACGAATGTAGCGTGGGCCATCTGGCTAGAGCATACAGGTCGCAGTGGTGGGTGGCGCTTTGGTAACAAAACAGATGGCACTGTGACAGACTACATCCAATTTGCTGAGAAGAGTATTGGAAGCTATTTGGTGGTCCTTCTGTAGCTCAGTTGGTAGAGCATGGCGCTTGTAACTCCAGGGTAGTGGGTTTGATCCCCGGGACCACCCATACGTAGAATGTATGCACACATGACTGTAAGTCGCTTTGGATAAAAGCGTCTGCTAAATGGCATATATTATTATTATTATTATTATTATTATATTATTTTGTAGATGTTATCGCCGAAGTCGAGGATCGGTAGGACAGTCAGTTTTACTAGGGTAAGTTTGGCGGCGTGAGTGAAGGAGGCTTTGTTGCGAAATAGAAAGCCGATTCTAGATTTGATTTTGGATTGGAGATGTTTGATATGAGTCTGGAAGGAGAGTTTACAGTCTAGCCAGACACCTAGGTATTTGTAGACATGAGTGCTACGGGGCAGTAGTCATTTAGGCAGATTACCTTCACATTCTTGCACAGAGGGACTATGGTGATCTGCTTGAAACATGTAGGTATTACTGACTGGGTCAGGGAGAGGTTGAAAATGTCAGTGAAGACACTTGCCAGTTGGTCTGCGCATGCTCTGAGTACACACCCTGGTAAACCGTCTGGCCTGCGGCCTTGTGAATGTTAACCTGTTTAAAGGTCTTGTAGATCCTTTGCGTTGGACTCATCAAAGAAAACGTCTTTGTCCAGTTCGAGGTGAGCAATCGCTGTTCTGATGTCCAGAAGCTCTTTTCGGTCATAAGTGATGGTAGCAGCAACATTATGTACAAAATAAAACTAACAAAATAGAACAGTTGGTTAGGAGCCCGTAAAACCTCAGCCATCTCCTCCGGTGCCATTAAAAAAACTTCCACATGAGCTCAAAAGCAGTGCAATACCCTGACCCGAATTACAGACTTGTAATCCTTCACACACTGTGAGATCAAACTATAATCTCTGTGGCCCTTTACAAACTACTGGATGTGATATGTACCGATGGGTGAGTGGATTAGTGTGGGAGAACTCTACTTTTCTCTTTGAAGAGTCTACCAGCCAGGGAATTACCATCCAGGCTCTGACCAACCTCTGCTCTAAGTCAACCTGTCACCCTGTCACCAAGTCACACTGCATCTGAGGCAGGAGGTGACACTTGTGAGCTAAATGAGGCAGTGAAACTTCCTGTGTAGAGTGGTTAGCACCTTAGCGGACAGGAGAGGAGCAGGAATCATGCAAAGACAACAATATTTCAAAAGGGCCTTTCGACCAAGATGGTGAACATGAAGACATAATTTGGTTTGAAATAGAACAACGTCTTGTCATTCACATTACATTATGTTAAATTGTCAAAATGCACACACTTCTGACAGCTCGAAACAGAAAGCAAAAGAAACAAGGCCGAAAAGTTTTTTTTTTTTTTTTAAGTATTTTTTTGATCAACTCTTTAATTAGCCATGTAAGATGAGGAGTCATAACCTGTCAAACAATACTTGATGTGTACTAGTTTACAGGACACCACAATGAACCACTTTCTGGAAGTACTGTATGTGAGACTGTGCATGGATGCAACACCCTGTATCTGTTAGCTGTGATAAGATGGGGGTTGGGAGGATGAAGCGGTGAGATGGACAGGGTTCTGCTACTTGCCTATAGATATGCTAGCTAGCGTGTTGCTTTGTTGACATACTATAGGCCTATGTATGCAGAGGAGGAAAATCCCATGCAAGCATAAAGGCAGGAAGTAGTTTTGCCACACAATGAACTGAAACCTGTACTGTATCTCAATAGTTTAAAGTGGCTTCCTCTCCTCATACCTCCATCTGCACTAATGTGAAAGAACTGGACAGTTGTGAGGAAATACCCAATAGGCCGTCCACCACATTGTTTTCAGCCAACATGTATTCTCAGTTCAGTGCAGATAAATGAGTTTAAACTACTTTAGACTATTATAGATATGCCCTCCTGGCAGTGTTGGGAAGTAGTGAACTACATGTAGTTCAACTAGTAATTTAAAAACATTTTGCAGTAGCTTGGTGGTAGTTGAACTAAAGTCAAATCTAGGTAATATTTCCTGTAGTTAATTACTTCTTTGCCATGTAGCAGTGTAGCTACAGTCCATTCAGAAAGTATTCAGACCATTTCCCTTCTCCACATTTTTTTTATGTTACAGGCTTATTCTAACATGGATTTTTTTTAAGTCCTCTTCATTCAACACACAATACCCCATAATGACAAAGCGAAAACAAGCTTTTAGAAATGTTTCAGATGTATTCAAAATTTAAAAAACTGAAGTAACTTATTTACACACAGTATCAGTCAAAGTCTACTCATTCAAGGGTATTCCTTTATTTTAACAATTTTCTACATAGTATAATAATAGTGAAGACAACTGATATTTACTTTTTTAAAACTTTTTTATTTAACCTTTATTTAACTACACAAGTCAGTTAGGAACATATTCTTATTGACAATGACGGCCTACACTGGCCAAACGCTGGGCCAATTGTACAACGCTCTATGGGACTCCCAATCACGGCTGGTTGTGCAGGCTGGAATTAAACCAGGGTGTCTGTAGTGATGCCTCGGGCACTGAGATGAGGTGCTTTAGACCGCTGCACCACAAACAACACATACGGAATCATGTAGTAAAAAAGAGTTAAACAAATCAAAATATATATAATATTTTAGATTCTTCAAAGTAGCCACCCTTGGTCTTGATGACAGCTTTGCACAATCTTGACTTCTGTCAACCAGCTTCACCTGGAATGCTTTTCCAACAGTCCTGAAGGAGTTCCCACATATGCTAAGCACCAGTTGGTAGTTTTTCCTTCACTGGTTTCTTTGCAGCAATTAGAAACCATGAAGACCTGATTCACACAGTCTCCTCTGAACATTTGCTGTTGAGATGTGTCTGTTACTTGACCTCTGTGAAGCATTTATTTGGGCTGCAATTTCTGAGGCTGGTAACTCTAATGAACTTATCCTCTGCAGCAGAGGTAACTCTGGGTCTTCCATTCCTGTGGCGGTCCAGGTAAGAGCCAGTTTCATCATAGTGCTTGATGGTTTTGTGGCAGCACTTGAAGAAACTTTGAAAGTAATAATAATAATATAATATATGCCATTTAGCAGACGCTTTTATCCAAAGCGACTTACAGTCATGTGTGCATACATTCTACGTATGGGTGGTCCCGGGGATCGAACCCACTACCCTGGCGTTACCGGTCCGTATTGACTGACCTTTATGTCTTAAAGTAATGATGGTGTCAGCGATTGGGTGCAGAGATGTAGCGAAGTCAGGCGCAGGACACAGGTTTGAGCAACACAACGGAGTTTACACAAAAAGTCAAGCAAAAATTCCAAATAGGAACATACATACACACTAACACCTACAACAACCACTTAAGACACCAACAATCACGGACAGAACAGAAATGTATGCCAAAGGGTTAAATAAGGAACATGATATGGGAATTGAATCCAGTTGTGTGTGATACAGACAAAACAAAACAAAACTGAAACATGGATCGGTGGTGACTAGAAAGCCGGTGACGTCGACCGCCGAACACCACCCGAACAAGGAGAAGGGCCGACTTCGGCGGCAGTCGTGACAGGTGGACTGCCGTTTCTCTTTGCTTATTTGAGCTGTTCTTACGTATGGACTTGGTCTTTTACCAAATATAGATATCTTCTGTATGCCACCCCTACCTTTTCACAACACAACTGATTGGCTCAAACGCATTAATGAAGGAAATAAATCCCACAAATTAACTTTTTACAAGGCACTCCTGTGAATTGAAATGCATTCCAGGTGACTACCTTCTGAAGCTGGTTGAGAGAATATCAAGATTGTGCAACGCTGTTATCAAGGCAAAGGGTGGCTACTTTTAAGAATCTCAAATATGACATATATTTTGATTTGTTTAACACATTTCTTGTTACTAGGTGATTATTTCATAGTTTTGATGACTTCACTACTATTCCACAATGTAGAAAATAGTACAAAAATAAAGAAAAACCCTTGAATGAAAAGGTGTGTCCAAACTTTGGACTGGTTGTCATGCAGGTGAATGAGGACCCAAAAGCGACTTGGCGAAAACAGAGTATTAATCCAGTAATAAACTTTACAAAACAAAAAGCATAATACTACTCGTAAAGACGAGAACAGACTGGAGACTTGATCGAGAACTGCAGGTTGCCTCGGGAAGGCACTTGAACCTAGCAGACTCAGACACCTGCTCACCACGCAGCATCTGAGGGAAACACGACACGACAGGGCAAAACATAGACACAGCACGGTGAATTATAGATGAGGATCCGACGGGGCAGGAACGAAAAACAAGAAGAGAAATAGGGACTCTAATCAGGGAAAAGGATCGGGAACAGGTGTGGGAAGACTAAATGATGATTAGGGGAATAGGAACAGCTGGGAGCAGGAACGGAACGATAGAGAGAAGAGAGAGCGAGAGAGTGAGAGAGGGAGGGGGAGAGAGAGGGATAGAAAGAGGGAAAGAACCTAATAAGACCAGCAGAGGGAAACGAATAGAATGGGAAGCACAGGGACAAGACATGATAATTAATGACAAAACATGACAGTACCCCCCCACTCACCGAGCGCCTCCTGGCGCACTCGAGGAGGAATCCTGGCGGCAACGGAGGAAATCATCAATGAGTGAACGGTCCAGCACGTCCCGAGACGGAACCCAACTCCTCTCCTCAGGACCGTAACCCTCCCAATCCACTAAGTATTGGTGACCCCGTCCCCGAGAACGCATGTCCATGATCTTATGTACCTTGTAAATAGGTGCGCTCTCGACAAGGACGGGAGGGGGGGAGGGAAGACGAAGGGGGGTGCGAAGAAAGGGCTTAACACAGGAGACATGGAAGACAGGATGGACGCGACGAAGATGTCGCGGAAGAAGCAGTCGCACAGCGACAGGATTGACGACCTGGGAGACACGGAACGGACCAATGAACCGCGGAGTCAACTTACGAGAAGCTGTCGTAAGAGGAAGGTTGCGAGTGGAAAGCCACACTCTCTGGCCGCAACAATACCTAGGACTCTTAATCCTGCGTTTATTGGCGGCTCTCACAGTCTGTGCCCTGTAGCGGCAAAGTGCAGACCTCACCCTCCTCCAGGTGCGCTCACAACGTTGGACAAACGCTTGAGCGGAGGGAACGCTGGACTCGGCAAGCTGGGAAGAGAATAGAGGAGGCTGGTAACCCAGACTACTCTGAAACGGAGATAACCCGGTAGCAGACGAAGGAAGCGAGTTGTGAGCGTATTCTGCCCAGGGGAGCTGTTCTGCCCAAGACGCAGGGTTTCTGAAAGAAAGGCTGCGTAGTATGCGACCAATCGTCTGATTGGCCCTCTCTGCTTGACCGTTAGACTGGGGATGAAACCCGGAAGAGAGACTGACGGACGCACCAATCAAACGACAGAACTCCCTCCAAAACTGTGACGTGAATTGCGGGCCTCTGTCTGAAACGGCGTCTAACGGGAGGCCATGAATTCTGAACACATTCTCGATAATGATTTGTGCCGTCTCCTTAGCGGAAGGAAGTTTAGCGAGGGGAATGAAATGTGCCGCCTTAGAGAACCTATCGACAACCGTAAGAATCACAGTCTTCCCCGCAGACAAAGGCAGACCGGTAATGAAGTCTAGGGCGATGTGAGACCATGGTCGAGAAGGAATGGGGAGCGGTCTGAGACGACCGGCAGGAGGAGAGTTACCCGACTTAGTCTGCGCGCAGTCCGAACAAGCAGCCACGAAACGGCGCGTGTCACGCTCCTGAGTCGGCCACCAAAAGCGCTGGCGAATAGACGCAAGAGTGCCTCGAACACCGGGATGACCAGCTAACTTGGCAGAGTGAGCCCACTGAAGAACAGCCAGACGAGTGGAAACAGGAACGAAAAGGAGGTTACTAGGACAAGCGCGCGGCGACGCAGTGTGCGTGAGTGCTTGCTTAACCTGTCTTTCAATTCCCCAGACTGTCAACCCGACAACACGCCCATAAGGAAGAATCCCTCGGGATCAGTAGAAGCCACAGAAGAACTAAACAGACGGGATAAGGCATCAGGCTTGGTGTTCTTGCTACCCGGACGGTAAGAAATCACAAACTCGAAACGAGCGAAAAACAACGCCCAACGAGCTTGACGGGCATTAAGTCGTTTGGCAGAACGGATGTACTCAAGGTTCTTATGGTCTGTCCAAACGACAAAAGGAACGGTCGCCCCTCCAACCACTGTCGCCATTCGCCTAGGGCTAAGCGGATGGCGAGCAGTTCACGGTTACCCACATCATAGTTGCGCTCAGATGGCGACAGGCGATGAGAAAAATAAGCGCAAGGATGAACCTTATCGTCAGACTGGAAGCGCTGGGATAGAATGGCTCCCACGCCTACCTCTGAAGCGTCAACCTCGACAATGAATTGTCTAGTGACGTCAGGAGTAACGAGGATAGGAGCGGACGTAAAACGTTCTTTTAGAAGATCAAAAGCTCCCTGGGCGGAACCGGACCACTTAAAACACGTCTTGACAGAAGTAAGAGCTGTGAGAGGGGCAGCAACTTGACCGAAATTACGAATGAAACGCCGATAGAAATTAGCGAAACCTAAAAAGCGCTGCAACTCGACACGTGACCTTGGAACGGGCCAATCACTGACAGCTTGGACCTTAGCGGAATCCATCTGAATGCCTTCAGCGGAAATAACGGAACCGAGAAAAGTAACGGAGGAGACATGAAAAGAGCACTTCTCAGCCTTTACGTAGAGACAATTCTCTAAAAGGCGCTGTAGAACACGTCGAACGTGCTGAACATGAATCTCGAGTGACGGTGAAAAAATCAGGATATCGTCAAGATAGACAAAAACAAAGATGTTCAGCATGTCTCTCAGAACATCATTAACTAATGCCTGAAAAACAGCTGGCGCATTGGCGAGACCAAACGGCAGAACCCGGTACTCAAAATGCCCTAACGGAGTGTTAAACGCCGTTTTCCACTCGTCCCCCTCTCTGATGCGCACGAGATGGTAAGCGTTACGAAGGTCCAACTTAGTAAAGCACCTGGCTCCCTGCAGAATCTCGAAGGCTGATGACATAAGGGGAAGCGGATAACGATTCTTAACCGTTATGTCATTCAGCCTCGATAATCCACGCAGGGGCGCAGAGTACCGTCCTTCTTCTTAACAAAAAGAACCCCGCCCCGGCCGGAGAGGAAGAAGGCACTATGGTACCGGCGTCAAGAGACACAGATAAATAATCCTCGAGAGCCTTACGTTCGGGAGCCGACAGAGAGTATAGTCTACCCCGAGGAGGAGTGGTCCCCGGAAGGAGATCAATACTACAATCATACGACCGGTGAGGAGGAAGGGAGTTGGCTCGGGACCGACTGAAGACCGTGCGCAGATCATGATATTCCTCCGGCACTCCTGTCAAATCGCCAGGTTCCTCCTGAGAAGTGGGGACAGAAGAAATGGGAGGGATGGCAGACATTAAGCACTTCACATGACAAGATACGTTCCAGGATAGGATAGAATTACAAGACCAATTAATAGAAGGATTATGACATACTAGCCAGGGATGACCCAAAACAACAGGTGTGAAAGGTGAACGAAAAATCAAAAAAGAAATAGTCTCACTGTGGTTACCAGATACTGTGAGAGTTAAAGGTAGTGTCTCAAATCTGATACTGGGAAGATGACTACCATCTAAGGCAAACATGGGCGTAGGCTTGTCTAACGGTCTGAAAGGAATGTTATGTTTCCGAACCCATGCTTCGTCCATGAAACAACCCTCAGCCCCAGAGTCAATCAAGGCACTGCATGTAGCACCCGAACCGGTCCAGCGTAGATGGACCGACATAGTAGTACAGGATCTAGATGAAGAGACCTCAGTAGTAGCGCTCATCAGTAGCCCTCCGCTTACTGATGGGCTCTGGCCTCTTACTGGACATGAATTAACAAAATGTCCATCAAATCCGCAATAGAGGCACAGGCGGTTGGTGATCCTCCGTTCCCTCTCCTTAGTCGAGATGCGAATCCCTCCCAGCTGCATGGGCTCAGTCTCAGAGCCAGAGGAGGGAGATGGTTGCGATGCGGAGCAGGGAAACACCGTTGATGCGAGCTCTCTTCCACGAGCCTGGTGACGAAGATCTACCCGTCGTTCTATGCGGATGGCGAGAGCAATCAAAGAGTCCACACTGGAAGGAACCTCCCGAGAGAGAATCTCATCTTTGACCACTGTGTGGAGTCCCTCCAGAAAACGAGCGAGCAGCGCCGGCTCGTTCCAGTCACTAGAGGCAGCAAGAGTACGAAACTCTATAGAGTAATCCGTTATGGATCGATCACCTTGGCATAGGGAAGCCAGGACCCTAGAAGCCTCCCCACCAAAAACTGAACGGTCAAAAACCCGAATCATCTCCTCTTTAAAGTTCTGGTAATTGTTAGAACAATCAGCCCTTGCCTCCCAGATAGCTGTGCCCCACTCTCGGGCCCGGCCAGTAAGGAGTGAAATGACGTAAGCAACCCGAGCTCTCTCTAGAGTATGTGTTGGGTTGGAGAGAGAACACAATCTCACACTGGGTGAGAAAGGAGCGGCACTCAGTGGGCTGCCCGGAGTAGCAAGGTGGGTTATTAACCCTAGGTTCTGGAGGCTCGGCAGGCCAGGAAGTAACAGGTGGCACGAGACGAAGACTCTGGAACTGTCCAGAGAGGTCGGAAACCTGAGCGGCCAGGTTCTCCACGGCATGGCGAGCAGCAGACAATTCCTGCTCGTGTCTGCCGAGCATGGCTCCTTGGATCTCGACGGCAGTGTTACGAGCGTCTGTAGTCGCTGGGTCCATTCCTCGGTCGGATCCTTCTGTCATGCAGGTGAATGAGGACCCAAAAGCGACTTGGCGAAAACAGAGTATTAATCCAGTAATAAACTTTACAAAACAAAAAGCATAATACTACTCGTAAAGACGAGAACAGACTGGAGACTTGATCGAGAACTGCAGGTTGCCTCGGGAAGGCACTTGAACCTAGCAGACTCAGACACCTGCTCACCACGCAGCATCTGAGGGAAACACGACACGACAGGGCAAAACATAGACACAGCACGGTGAATTATAGATGAGGATCCGACGGGGCAGGAACGAAAAACAAGAAGAGAAATAGGGACTCTAATCAGGGAAAAGGATCGGGAACAGGTGTGGGAAGACTAAATGATGATTAGGGGAATAGGAACAGCTGGGAGCAGGAACGGAACGATAGAGAGAAGAGAGAGCGAGAGAGTGAGAGAGGGAGGGGGAGAGAGAGGGATAGAAAGAGGGAAAGAACCTAATAAGACCAGCAGAGGGAAACGAATAGAATGGGAAGCACAGGGACAAGACATGATAATTAATGACAAAACATGACACTGGTACTGTAAGTATTCAGACCCTTTGCTCTGAAGCTGAGCTCAGGTGCATCCTGTTTCCATTGTTCATCCTTCATCTACAACTTTATTGGAGTCCACCAGTGGTATATTCAATTGATTGGACATGATTTGGAAAGCCACACACCTGTTTATATAAGGTCCCACAGTTGCCAGTGCATGTCAGAGCAAAAACCAAGCCATGAGGTTGAAGGATCTGTCCGTAGAGCTCTGAGACAGGATTGTGTTGAGGCATAGATCTGAGGAAGGGTACCAAAACATTTCTGCAGCATTGAAGGTCCCCAAGAACACAGTGGCCTCCATCATTCTTAAATGGAAGAAGAATGGAATCACCAATACTCTTGCTAGAGCTGGCCGCCCTGCCAAACTGATCAGGGGAGAAGGGCCTTAGTCAGAGAGGTGACCAAGAACCCGATGGTCACTCTGACAGAGCTTCAGAGTTCCTCTGTGGAGATGGGAGAACCTTCCAGAAGAACAACCATCTCTGCAGATCTCCACCAATCAGGCCTTTTTGGTAGTGTGGACAGATGGGGCGGCAGCGTAGCCTAGTGGTTAGAGCGTTGGACTAGTAACCGCAAGGTTGCAAGTTCAAACCCCTGAGCTGACAAGGTATGAATCTGTCGTTCTGCCCCTGAACAGGCAGTTAACCCACTGTTCCTAGGCTGTCATTGAAAATAAGAATTTGTTCTTAACTGACTTGCATAGTAAAATAAAATAAATAAATAAATAAAAATAGAAGCCACTCCTCAGTAAAAGGCACATGACTCTCAGAACATGAAAAAAAAGATTATCTGATCTTATGAAACCAAGATTTAACTCTTTGGCCTGAATGCCAAGCGTCACTTCTGTAGGAAACTTGGCACTGTCACTACAGTGAAGCATGGTGGTGGTGGCATCATGCTGTTGGGATGTTTTTTAGTGGCAGGGACTGGGAGAATAGTCACGATCGGGGGAAATATGAACCAAGCAAAGTATAGAGATATCCTTGATGAAAACCTGCTCCAGAGCGCTCAGGACCTCAGAGTTAGGTGAAGGTTCCCCTTACAACAGGACATCCACCCTAACAGGACATCCACCCAGCCAAGACAACGCAGGATTGTCTTTGGGACAACTCTCTTAATGCCCTTGATTGGCCCAGCCAGAGCCCGGACTTGAACCTGATCAAACATCTTTGGAGAGACCTGAAAATAGCTGTGCAGTGACACTCCACCATCCAACATGACAGAGCTTGAGAGGATTTGCAGAGAAGAATGTGAGGAACTCCCCAAATACAGGTGTGCCAAGCATCATACCCAAGAAGACTCAAGGCTGTTATCACTGCCAAAGGTGCTTCAACAAAGTACTGAGTAAATTGTCTGAATACTTTTGTAAATGTGATGTGATTTTTTTATTTTATACATTTTCAAAAATACATTTAAAACCTGTTTTTGCTTTGTCATTATGGGGTATTGTGTGTGGATTGATAAGGGGGGTTGGACAATGTACTACATTTTAGAATAAGGCTGTAACGTAACAAAATGTGGAAAAAGTCAAGGGGTCTGAATACTTTCTGATGCACTGGAACTACTGGAACTATACACTACATTTAATGCAAAAATAAAATAAAATAATTTCCTTCTTTTTCCGCATCAGACCTGCCTAATTCTCACTTGAAACATTGTTTTTGTGTTTAATATGCTAAATTACACATTCTGATAACATATGACCCCAAAGTGATCTGTCTTGTAGTTATGCCATTACAGATTTACATATGATAATTTTTTTCACAAAGTAGTTTGGATGTAGTTTCTTTAGTTAACCAAACTGTATTTCTCTTAAACTTAGCTTTAGTGTAGCTTAACTTCTTCCGGTGTGAAGTAATTGGAAGCTTGGTAAACTATATTTTTAGAGTAGCTTCCCAATCATTGCCCCCTGGTACCTACAGTATAATGGCATAAAAGGTATGCTTGCGGTAAGTCGGACTAGATACAAATTCAGCTGAATGTCTGTGGTTAAACCCTTTCAGTTGTTCGGAAATATAGACAAGACTTTATGAGTCATCATGACCACAGAATCTGACAAGTTGTCAGACTTTGGCAGTTCAGAACTATAGAAGACCTGTGGATGACTCACAGGAGAGCGCAAGCAACATGTTTAACACAAAGCTTCCTTTCCCCACAAGACTGTCCCCCACTTACTGCTTGGACAACCCCCCCACTCACCACATGCCTATGGCTCAACCATAGATACACAACCACGGACCCATTTCTATGGAGAAGATGTTTGTAAGGTAGGCTACAGTAGCGATACATACTGTAGGATGGGTACTTCAGTCATTTCTTGATTCAGTCATTTCTTGATGAACTTTTTTTTTTGCTCAGGATTTCCCCTTTCAGAACTCCTGAAGAAGCTAGGTAAGACTACTGAAAGTAAGCATGGTTTCCAACCACATAGATGCGCGTGCACAGAGATAAACACACCATGGGTGCACACGCACACACAAGAAGCTTAAAAGTTTTCAGAGCACAAGATGCTCATTGTCTCATTATCACTTCACATCATGACAGCGAAACAAAGGTAGGCCTAAAACATTCAAATACGGTCACTATAGCTTACCAAAATGTTATTTGAAAATGATGGGAAATACCTACACCACTGTGCAGTTTATAGTTTTTTTTTTCAATATTTTGTAATAGTCTAAAGAATATCACCTTTTCCAGTTTATTTTGTTGAAATTCCAACCTTGGCTTTTTTTTGTATCAAGTCAACTATTATCAAGTCAATTACAAGTGTAAGATAAATATTTCAAAGTCCAATATATTTTCTTTAAAACAATTTTACTATAGAGCCTATCCTGTAAAGTGCTCATCTGTAAAAGAGACTTGGTCTCAGTATGACTCCCGGATAAATAAATACATTCTGTGTTCTCTCAAAGCCTACTGAGTGACATGTCTACCCCACGGAGTAGGGACGGGCCCCAGGAGGGTATATGCCAGCCCTCCTCCTCGTTGGAGAGTAGTGGTGGGGAGGAGGTGTCGACGGACCCTGGCCTCCTCTTCCCTGTGGCCCGGCCGTCCTTTCTGGGCCAGAGACTTCTGAGGCTTGAGACTACACGCCGCAAGCGAGAGATGACCCCTAATGACAAGAAGGACGCCTGCTACTGGGACAAGCGCCGAAAGAACAACGAGGCTGCCAAACGCTCGAGGGAGAAGAGGAGGGTGAATGACCTTATACTGGAGGGCCATCTGCTGGCCCTGAGTGAGGAAAACGCCCGGTTGAGGGCCAAGGTGTTCAACCTGCAGTACCACACGGACCTGGGGAAAGAGGCAGGCCCAGCCACGCTGCCTTCCTATAGCTCAGCTCCACTGCTCTGGGGCCATCCCACCTCCCTCCTAGGTGACCAGCAGGATCTGGAAGGGCTGTTCCTTAGAACCATGGTAAACCCTACACTGATAACCAGCAGTGGTGGTGTGGGTCTCAATCAATGTAGTCCTCAGATTGGTTTTGATTCAGGTCTTCCTAGTTTCTTCCCTCAATCCCTCCTCTCACATATAAGAGCCTGTGCTCCAGAGAGTTTTGGATTGGCTGAACAAGAGAAAGCAGCTCACCACCAGATCTCCTCCAGCAATGATCTTCCTGGCAACGAGGAACCCCCTTCTGCCTCTAATAGAGCCTTCCTTCCCCCCTCTCACCCTTTCCCCACTTCCTCCATCATCACCCCCTCTTCATGCCTACCCCAGAATTTGCTGATGCCCGATCTTAGTCATTCCTCAATGCATACCAACCTGTTGATGCCCTGGGGTTTCCCCAGCCTCCCCCAGTCAGCCCTGTACCCCAGCCTGCCTCTCCACCTGCCACTGGAGGAGCGTGAGGGGCAGCACCAGGTCCTGGACATACGCAGGGGCTTCAGGGGAAGGTTCAACACTCTGGCTCAGTTCAAAAGGTACCGCAGTCCAAACAGCTTCTAGCTAACAGAGTCGCTAAGAAGAAAACGGACCCAGATATTAATACATGTTGTAATGGTATTCTTAGAAATAAAGGTGCTAACTAGAACCTAAAAGGGTTCTTCGGCCGTCACCATAGGAGAACCTTTTGAAGAACTCTTGTTGGCTCCAAGTAGAACCGTTAATGGTTTCACGTAGAACCCTTTCTACCTGAAACCCAAAATGGTTCTACCTGGAACCAAAAAGGTTTTCCTATAGGGACAGCCGAAGAACCCTTTCTACCTGAAACCGAAAATGGTTCTACCTGGAACCAAAAAGGTTTTCCTATGGGGACAGCCGAAGAACCCTTTCTACCTGAAACCGAAAATGGTTCTACCTGGAACCAAAAAGGTTCTCCTATGGGGACAGCCGAAGAACCCTTTCTACCTGAAACCCAAAATGGTTCTACCTGGAACCAAAAAGGTTCTCCTATGGGGACAGCCGAAGAACCCTTTCTACCTGAAACCCAAAATGGTTCTACCTGGAACCAAAAAGGTTTTCCTATGGGGACAGCCAAAGAACCCTTTCTACCTGAAACCCAAAATGGTTCTACCTGGAACCAAAAAGGTTCTCCTATGGGGACAGCCGAAGAACCCTTTCTACCTGAAACCCAAAATGGTTCTACCTGGAACCAAAAAGGTTTTCCTATGGGGACAGCCGAAGAACCCTTTCTACCTGAAACCCAAAATGGTTCTACCTGGAACCAAAAAGGTTCTCCTATGGGGACAGCCGAAGAACCCTTTCTACCTGAAACCCAAAATGGTTCTACCTGGAACCAAAAAGGTTCTCCTATGGGGACAGCCGAAGAACCCTTTTGGAACCCTTTTTTCTCAGTCTTTTAAATGTCAGATAATGTCAGATAATAAACAGACACTGAATTTAATTAAAGGTTACTAATCAACAATTGCAATTATCATTTCAAATACTTCTATAAATGCATTATGTATAGAAAATTAATTTTGAGAGTGAACTGGGAATTCATTGAATGAATGTCACACATGCAGGAATATCATTTTGGTATTTTTTGGCAAAACATCAATTTGGTATTTCCCAAGAAACGGATTAACCCTTGAGAATGTAATGTACGAGAATGTACGAAAATTAACCCTTGAGAATGTAATGTATGATTACTTACACCAATGAAACACACTTTTTCAAAGATAATCAAATATTTGTCTAGTTCTGAAATAAGCAATATAGGGTAGGGCAGGCTTGAAGGCGATCAAAGTAACATTTTCAATCACTTTGTCCTATTAGGTGTGGGGAAAAAACTTTTGCTTTTAGCCTAATGTCAAGAATAAGTGACACTAACACGTCAAGCAGACCTAACGCACGCTGCAAATATGGATTTGAAATGCCTTGACATCTGCAAACGGAAATGAGTGACATCGGTTTGAACATTTAGCTTAGCCTTATAGGAATTTTACAGTTCAAATAGCGTTTTTTCTGTGGTGTGAAGCATTGAAACTGGGTGCTCTTTTTGGTTGGTGGGTGGTAATCCCCTCTACCCGACACTGAGAATTCCGTTATTGACAACTATTGCACATTGCAGAAAGTTAGACATTACTTCAATGCATTGTTGTGGGAAAGGAGACATTTTCTAATCAAAACAAATCGACATTTATTTGTCACTTGTACAGGATACAGCAGGTGTAAACAATACAATTCACATACAATAGAAGTCGGAGGTTTACATACACCTTAAACTCAGTTTTTCACAATTCCAGACATTCAATCCTAGTAAAAATTCCCTGTCTTAGGTCAGTTAGGATCACAACTTTATTTTAAGAATGTGAATGTCAGAATCATAGTAGAGAGAATGTATTATTTCAGCTTTCCCAGTGGGTCGGAAGTTTACATATACTCAATTAGTGTTTGGTAGCATTGCCTTTAGATTGTTTAACTTGGGTCAAACGTTTTGTGTAGCCTTCCACAAGCTTCCCACAATAAATTATGTGAATGTTGGCCCATTCCTCTTGACAGAGCTGGTGTAACTGAGTCAGGTTTTAACTTCCTGACTGATGTCTTGAGATGTTGCTTTAATATATCCATATAATTTTCCTTCCTCATAATGCCATTTATTTTGTGAAGCGCACCAGTCCTTCCTGCAGCAAAGCACACCCACAACATGATGCTGGCACCCCCGTGCTTCACGGTTGGGATGGTGTTCTTCGGCTTGCAAGCCTCCCCTTTTTTCCTCCAAACATAAGTCATAATCACCAAAGAGTTCTATTTCTGTTTCATCAGACCAGAGGACATTTCTTCAAAAAGTATGATCCTTGTCCCCATGTGCAGTTGCACACCGTAGTCAGGCTATTTTATGGCGGTTTTGGAGCAATGAATTCTTCTTTGTTGAGCGGCCTTTCAGGTTATGTCGTTATAGGACTCGTTTTACTGTGGATATAGATACTTTGTACCTGTTTCCTCCAGCATCTTCACAAGGTCCTTTGCTGTTGTACTGGGATTGATTTGCACTTTTCGCACCAAAGTATGTTCATCTCTAGGAGACAGAACGCGTTTCCTTCTGAGCGCTATGTCCCATGATGTTTATACTTGCGTACTATTGTTTATACAGATGAACGTGGTACCTTCAGACATTTGGAAATTACTCCCAAGGATGAACCAGACTTGTGGAGGTTTCCAATATATTTTCTGAAGTCTTGGATGATTTATTTTGATGTTCTCATGATGTCAAGCAAAGAGACACCGAGTTTGAAGGTAGGCCTTGAAATGCATCCACAGGTACACCTCTAATTGCCTCAAATGATGTCATTTAACCTATTAGAAGCCTCTAAAGCCGTTACATTTTCTGGAATTTTCCAAGCTGTTTAAAGGCACAGTCAACTTAGTGTATGTAATCTTCTCACCCACTAGAATTGTGATACAGTAAATTATAAGTGAAATAATCTATCTGTAAACAATTGTTGGAAAAATGACTTGTGTCATACACACAGATGTCCTAACCGACTTGACAAAACTATAGTTTGAAATTTGTGGAGTGGTTGAAAAATGAGTTTTAATGACTCCAACCTAAGTGTATGTAAACTTCCGACTTCAACTGTATGCCTCGGAACAACGGTTCTCAATGTGCGGTCGGTGGACAAGGTAGCCTACTTATGTTCTAAACCCTGGGCAACATGAGCCTGGGAGGCTCCCAGGGATATTGGTATCCAGAGTACTCCACCAAAAATGGTCAATTTGTACATAAATGCACTGTAATCTGAGCTTTAAAAATGTGTAGAGTTGCAGGAAATAAGCTTGAAAACTGCAAAAATCTTTCTACGATGCCAAGAGGCGGGCCTTTTAAATGTTCCTTCCCCAGGCTCGAGACTTGTTTTGTCCAGCCATGCACTGCAGATGTCATTGTAAAACTCCTTGTAGACTTGTTTTGTCCAGCCATGCACTGCAGATGTCATTGTAAAACTCCTTGTAGACTTGTTTTGTCCAGCCATGCACTGCAGATGTCATTGTAAAACTCCTTGTAGACTTTTTTTTATCGCACTCAAGTTGTGTTCTGATTACGAGGGGGTCCCTGAAGAATTTGCTTTCACAAATGGGTCCCCGGCCCCAACAAGTGTCAGAACCTCTGCCTTAGAATTGTTAGGATGAGGATAGGGTCGGATGAGATCATGTGTGTGTGTGTGTGTGTGTGTGTGTGTGTGTGTGTGTGTGTGTGTGTGTGTGTGTGTGTGTGTGTGTGTGTGTGTGTGTGTGTGTGTGTGTGTGTGTGTTTGTGTGTGTGTGTGTGTGTGTGTGTGTGTGTGTGTGTGTGTGTGTGTGTGTGTGTGTGTGTGTGAGTGAGTGAGTGAGTGAGTGAGTGAGTGAGTGAGTGAGTGAGTGAGTGAGTGAGTGAGTGAGTGAGTGAGTGAGTGAGTGAGTGAGTGAGTGAGTGAAAGGCTACTTCCATAAATGCATAACATCATATGATTATAATTATAATTTTATAGGTGGAATCCATAGGAAGAATTTAAAATAAAGTTTGCAGCATTTAATCTTGAATGCATCCGCAAGTTTGATATCTTTGTCAACTGTGCTGTAATGGATGTTAGCAATGGTTAATAAACACCTTGCATTCAGTAAGGCGACTCACAGTGTACAGACCTACTTGAAAGTTTTACTTAAGTAGTATTATCTGTACTTTTACTTCATTACATTTCTAAAGAAAATTATATACTTTGTACTCCATACATTTTCCCTGACACTCAAAAGTACTCGTTACATTTTGAATGCTTAGCAGGACAGGAAAAGTGTCTAATTCACACACTTATCAAGAGAACATCCCTGGTCATCTCTGCTTCTGCTGATCTGGCGGACTCACTATACACAATCATTTGTAAATTATGCCTGAGTGTTGGAGCCTGCCCCTTGCTATCCTTAAATTAACAAAACAAGAAAAGTGTGCTTTCTGGTTTGCTAAATATACCGAATTTGAAATGATTTACACTTTTAATTTTACTTTTGATACTTTTGAGCACATTTGAGCAATTCCATTTACTTTTGATACTTAAGTATATTTAAAAACAAATACTTTTAGATTTTACTGGATGATTTTCACTTTTTTTTACTTGAGTGATTTTCTGTTATGGTATCTTTACTTTTACTCAAGTATGACAATTAGGTACATCAGTAGTAAGAAAAGCACTAGGCCTTTGATAAATTCATACCATTTAGCTTTTACACTTTTGCAAACTGTGCACCTACGAGTCTTTTAAAACACACACCTAGCAAGACAACATCAAGTGATTCTAATATCAAATTCCTTCAGTAGCCTACATCTTCTCAAATAACAAAATACAATACTTTTATTTGAGTTGTTAATATCATACATATTATGTGAATGTATCTGAGCTGGTGAGAGGACACTGTAAAAGTCATGCTGTTTTGGGGTGTGAAACCATTGCTGCTCAAAGGTGACAGCATGGGCATGCCTCTTGAAACATATTTTTTTAAAATATTTTGATTTCGTCTCATTTTTTTCTGAAGCCCTTCACACCCAATCTACAGTGTGAGAACATCACTCATTCAATATGATATATGGGTTGTAGAATAATAGTGAAGATATTAAAACTATGAAATTGCACATATGGAATCATGTAGTAACCAAGCAAGTGTTAAACAAATCCAAATATATTTTCTATTTTAGGTTCCTTAAAGTCGCCTTGATGACAGCTTTGCACACGCTTGGCATTCTCTCAACCAGCTTCACCTGGAATGCTTTTCCAACAGTCTTGAAGGAGTTAACATTTACATTTAAGTCATTTAGCAGACGCTCTTATCCAGAGCGACTTACAAATTGGTGCATTCACCTTATGACATCCAGTGGAACAGCCACTTTACAATAGTGCATCTAAATCTTTTAAGGGGGGGGGGGGGGTGAGAAGGATTACTTTATCCTATCCTAGGTATTCCTTAAAGAGGTGGGGTATCAGGTGTCTCCGGAAGGTGGTGATTGACTCCGCTGTCCTGGCGTCGTGATGGAGTTTGTTCCACCATTGGGGGGGCCAGAGCAGCGAACAGTTTTGACTGGGCTGAGCGGGAACTGTACTTCCTCAGTGGTAGGGAGGAGAGCAGGCCAGAGGTGGATGAACGCAGTGCCCTTGTTTGGGTGTAGGGCCTGATCAGAGCCTGGAGGTACTGAGGTGCCGTTCCCCTCACAGCTCCGTAGGCAAGCACCATGGTCTTGTAGCGGATGCGAGCTTCAACTGGAAGCCAGTGGAGAGAGCGGAGGAGCGGGGTGACGTGAGAGAACTTGGGAAGGTTGAACACCAGACGGGCTGCGGCGTATGCTGAGCACTTGTTGGCTTGTTCAATCTGCGGCCCAACTCGTCCCAAACCATCTGAATTGGATTGAGGTCAGGTGATTGTGGAGGGGAGGTCATCTGATGCAGCACTCAATCACTCTTCTTCTTGGTCAAATGTGCCTTACATGGCCTGGAGGTGTGTTGGGTCAGTGTCCTGTTGAAAAATAAATTATAGTTAGACTAAGAGCAAACCAGGTGGGATGGCGTTTCACTGCAGAATGCTGTGGTAGCCATGTTGGTTAAGTGTGCCAAGAATTCTAAATAAACCACTGACATTCACCAGCAAAGAACCCCCACACCATCACACCTCCTCCTCCATGCTTCAAGGTGGGAACTACTCGTGCAGAGGTCATCCATTCACCTATTTTGCATCTCAAAAAGATGCAGTAGTTGGAATCAAAAATCTCAAATTTGGACTTTCCACCGGTCTATTGTACATTGCTTGTGTTTCTTGGCCCAAACAAATATCTTCCTATTATTGGTGTCCTTTAGTGGTGATTTCTTTGCAGCAATTCGACCATGAAGGACTGATTCACACAGACTCCTCTGAACAGTTGATGTTGAGATGTGTCTGTTACTTGAACTCTGTGAAGCATTTATTTGGGCTGCAATTTCTGAGGCTGGTAACATAGTGCTCGAAGTTTTTTGCAACTGCACTTGAAGAAACCTTCAAAGTTCTTGACATTTTCCGCATTGACTGACCTTCATGTCTTAATGTAATGATGGACTGTCATTTTTCTTTGCTTATTTGAGCTGTTTTTGCCCTAATATGGACTTGGTATTTTACAAAACAGGGCTATTTTCTGTATACTACCCCTACCATGCCACAACACACCTGATTGGCTCAAACGCATTAAGAAGGAAAGACATTCCACAAATGAGCTATTAACAACGCACACCTGTCAATTGAAATGCATTCCAGGTGACTACTTCATGAAGCTGGTTGAGAGAATGCCAAGAGTGTGCAAAGCTGTCATCGAGGCAAAGGGTGGCTACTTTGAAGAATCTCAACTTTTTTCCTTACTACATGATTCCATATGGGTTATTTCATAGTTTTGATGTCTATAAGGAAAAACCCCTTGAATAAGTAGGCGTGTCCGAACTTTTGACTGGTACTGTATAACTACTATAACTACAACTATAACTAACCATTTTGTAGACAGTAACTACAAAACCAGTATAGTAACAGTTATAGTAACAAAACAAGATCACATTAGAGAATCAATTGGGCAACTCATGAACTCTTGAAGCATGGTCCTCAGACCAGCACTATTCTATATGTTAACAGTTATTAGACCTCCAGGAGAGGATACTGCAGTACAGCACTCTGTACACTGCACAACATGGCAGTAAAATGCAACACCTGTTTCTATGATAAGCCACTAGATGGAGTACTTTACTACCAGACACGGAATCTCAGTCATGACATGCTTTGTCAATATAGTATTGTTTGTCAAAATCGTCTGAATCATACAGGTTAGTCCCCAAAATATTTTATGTAAAATTGTATGAAGTAATTATTAACGAGTTATTAACAAACTAGAAAGCTTGTGACAGTTGTGAACAAATGTAGCCTAACTGTTGATGCTGGAGAATTCAAAAGTGTGGTGACACACTAGGTCTATGATGTTTTGCCATTCCACTGGAATTTCCCTATTGGATCTTGATCTCAAATTTGCAAAACAATATTTTATAATAAAGCAATAGAAAGTTTTCAGAGATTCCACTTTCCAGTGTTTAACCTAGTGGACAAAGAAGTACTGTATGTCGTTCCTAACATTTTTATTGAACATTTGTGGGAAACTTGAGGTCATATGAGGGACTTTATGCATCATAAAGTAAGCTGCCTTATCACCACATAGAATACATAGTGATGGTTAAGGGCTAGAAAGAGAGAAACAAATATTTGACGTTTCTGGGAAGGACCCGGTAAGCCAGGTATCATCAGATCTAAAGGCTGACCCTTCCAGGCACTCTCTGATCAAACCCATCTCCCAGACGATAACATGCGTAAGCCTCAAACTTTACACTGAGGGGGACTGAGGGGGATACAGACACACAGAACACATAGGCTCGATGGTGCAGGGGTGGAAAGACAAACAGGCAGACAGACTTCATGCGCTAAGAGTGAGAAAACAAAAGGTTGTGAGATGTCACACATAGTATTGGTGGTCATAGCCACATTACTGTAGGTGAACTTCACTTGAGTTACAGTGGAAGGATGATTATACAGTTCTGTAAGTTGCCGTCTGTTTCTCACAGAAACGCAATGGGTGGGCGGTGGCACTTTGAGTGAGGTCATTGTCATGTTGCATCAGTGGTGGACTCACTGGAATATAGTTGTCTGGCAGCAGAAGGTAAGATCCTGTGTTCATTTTCACCTCATTTTCACCCAACTAAATTCAAGTTCCCTTCACATATGACGGATACAAGCTACAGGGAGAGTGAGGTAAATATCAAGGAGTTGATTGGGTACAATAAGTCATTTTTTAGAGTCATGCTCTGCCGTCTGATCTAACTCTCAAGTCTCAGGTTGCAGCAGTCATCAGAGAATATTACTGCACTCTTGAATTCCTAACAAATATTTTCAGACTTGAAAAGTTAGTCTTGATTTAAACAATTCTAGTTTTGAGATTTTTGGAGTGTGTTATCATAGCAAGTCTATTTTACATGTGGTATCTCAGATCTGGGTATATTTTAAATGAAGTGACTTCCCCATTTAAAATAGATCACACATTTTTATAAAATGTTGACACTGGATAGGAGCTAGTTTTTTAAACAAATTAACATCTTTCTTTAACTTATTTAGAATACTTTTGTACAACATACAAAAACCAATACAATAATGCTATTTATTGCATATGTGTTGCATAAGTGTAAACGAGGAGAAATGTGAAATGTAGTCAGGCAGTGTAGGACCTGTAAGACCTTTCTACATTTACATAAAAGTGATTACAGCATGACAAATATTTTTAATTGACCGATTAGTGTTCTATACAAGAGGGTGAAAATATAGAATTGTAAAAGAAGAGACATCAGACAGATATTATCGTCTATTTTATTCCCTGTTGAAAACGCGACAAACTTTGTAGAGTTAAAGGCTTAGTTACTTCTCCCTACATACTGAATAAAGCTTGTAGAAGGTAGAACAACCAGAAAATTCATAATGGAACTCGTTGTTGTTCTTCCTCTTCTTCTGGTGACGAGCTAATAAATAAGAGTCAATTAAAGTGTTATTAATAAAAAAGTACTTTTCTTATAGACACATACAATGCAAGAAATACAATACAATCCTAACTGATTTGATATGTTATTTTTTGAAGAATGTATGCGTTAACTGAAAAAGCATGCTTGTAATGAAGGCAAAATTCCCTGGAGATTTTTAAGAGGTACTGGACATTTTCTATCATTGCCACCGTGACAGTTCGCCGAAAACATAAACAGCAAAAGTCAGGAGGTTAACCAATGGTTTCCTATTAGGAACCAGGGAGAGAGACTCAAGTACTTCACAAAGCAAGGAAGGAAACAACAACAGACCAACCTTGTGCTGTGACTCTGCTGCAGTAAAAACAGATAGGTGTCAAAAGAAGAAGTTTGAGAGTTTCTTACTAAAAAGCAGGGTCTATAATAAGCATGTCACTAAGAAGCAGGTGCAGAACTCTAGCAGTGAGGTTCTCGTCTCTGGAGAGGACTGTTCAGGAAGCTGAGCAACTCTCTCTGCTGCAGTCCTGTGCTTTCAAGCTTCCCTAATCGCTAACGCTGTACACAGCAGCAGTGCTCTCCACTTGCTAGTTCTCAGCCCTTGACCCCTGACAAATGTCCTCCAACTCACGGTTCCCTTACAAAAAAAGATTGAGGTTTTGAAACTGCAGTAGAAGTTCAGTAACTGCAGTCGACTGTGGTATTTTGGACTCAATAAATGCAAAATAACTGCAGTGTACCGCAGTTGAACAGCAGTTATACTGCACTTCAACTGCAGTTACACTGCAAACTTACTGCAGTAAAAAAACGGTTATTTTGGAAGCAGTATTTTCAGTATACTGCTGTTATATTGCAATCTGACTGCAATCTTTTTACGGAGGAGTTGGGCCAAGTTTTTCCAGTTTGTACCCATTTAGGCCACTCTGCCATCTCGACACAGAGCTGCTCTACTTCCAGCACCTCTAGCACCAGGCTGTAAATATGTAGCACCACATGAAATACTGTGCAACAGTACAACAGCAATGTCAATGAGGTTTAAAATGGTCTGGATGTGGTTGTACACGCCATAAACAGATTGGTTGCTTCTAGTTATCAATTGATGAAGATATGCATTAAGAAATGATCATGGCCTGTAATTTTTCTAGCTCATTATACGACAATATAAAGAGAAGGTACAACTGCAAGGGAAACGTTGAGAAGTCCAGCTATATCTGGTGTAGGGGAGTGGGTAGACTAAATATAGGTATTTTGACCTCTAAACGTGTGTGCTCTCCACCACAAGGCAGAGCACTAATCTCTGTTTCTCATCTCAGTCTTTGGGTAAATGTTTATGTCCTTTGCTTTGACTGCCACTTCAAAGAGTAAGTATCAGCAACGCGCAACAACGCTGGTCTACTGTGATCTACATGAATAGTCAAATTCTCAAAGTATTTTCTGGGGTTCTCGTACATGCAACATTTCATTTTTAAACTCTTTTTCAATATTGTTAACTTTCGTAATATTTCATTGATGTTGCAAAATTGCTTCAGACAAAGATCTACATAATAATAATATATCTAATAGGACAGACAGCGAGACTGCTCGCAAAGTATTAATGAAAACGAGAACTTGCAGGATATTTCATTATAAGTTGAGGTAAAAAGCTATAATAGATATGTTTTTGCACTTTATACAGCACTGGTTCGTGTGTGAAATCCTGTGCGAAAACATATTTTTCAGTGCATCTATGAAGTGTTAAGTACAGTGGTCAACAAGAGGTGTAATATCTGATTGTACATTCTGCCCGTTAAGAAGCTTTAATTTTGCCTAATGGTGTCACCACCGAAGTCGGCTACTCTCCTTGTTCAGGCGGCGTTCGGCGGTCGACGTCACCGGCTTTCTAGCCATCGCTGCTCCATTTTTCATGTATCCATTTGTTTTGTCTTGTTCCCCGCACACCTGGTTTTCATTCCCCAATCAATTCATATGTATTTATTCCTCTGTTCCCCATCATGTCTTTGTGTAAGATTGTTTGTGTTACGTGTGTATTGTTGACGCGCCAGACTGGCTTGTTTTTTCCGTGCTATTTTTTCACGAAGATGTTTATTGTTAATCACAATTCTTGTGACTGTTTTGCACGTTTTGCACTTTTGCCTAAATAAAGTGTGTGCCTGTTCACAAATCTCTGCTCTCCTGCACCTGACTTCGCTACCAGTATGCACACATCTGACAAATCGAGACAATAAAGAGAGCGTGTCCCATGTGTGCATGTGCGGTTAAAAAGATTCATTATACTCATCATATTAATTAGCCAAAGGCTGAAACTTTGGTCAAAGGCAAGAGGGCTCTTAATATACCAGTATCACAATACTATTATACTGCACTTTCCATGACAAAAAAGTAAAACACAAAGAAGACTAAACTCTTTAAAAACCTGCTTTTTGTTAAATAGTGTGTGCTATAGTTAGGAAAATTAGCAATTGTGACTCTGAATGACAACATAAGGCTGTTTGTATGTTTTCAATATTACAATGATTTTCCCCAAGAAATGTAGTTTGCTTCATAATAATAATAGTTATCATGTTTTGTTTGCGTGCCATGATACTTCTGAGTATCACGATACTGGTATCTTGACAACCCTAAAAGGGAGTGAGGTGGGAACATCCCTCTGACCCATGGTTATTAACAAATTATTTTCATCTCTCAGAGCAAAATGTTGACCTTCATTAGACATGACAACCTTCGGGGGAATTTTGTACAACACAGACGTGTGTCTGCCAGTGTGATTATAGCAATTTAGAATGGACACACTGTATTACCTACAGTTGTGATTGTGATCAGACACTTGATCAAAGGTATGATGAGTAAGTGGTCTCACCCAAGGGCACAGTCATTGCTGGTATGTTTACAACATTTGAACTCTGAGAGAGTAAATCCCCAGATCGGTAGCTTACTTCATTTTACACTGACATTTTACTGAGCTTCGTCCCAGGGTACAGTGAGAGCAGAGCAGCATAAGCCATATGAAGTTGAACACATGCCTTTCCCTCAAGGCCTCATATCTCCAGATCGCATAACTTACACTAAGCTCAAATGACATCATTGTTGGTCTCATGTTACATAACTGGCAAATAAATGTAGTGTAAATCTCTAGTGTATTATTGTCTATTTCACATTTACAAGCCATCTTGTTTGCAACACACCACTGTAGGACCTTACCTTGTCCCTGCTAACCGTGTCTATAACCTTGTCTATAACCTTGTCTATAACCTTGTCTATAACCCTGTCTCTAACCTTGTCTATAACCGTGTCTATAACCTTGTCCCTGCTAACCGTGTCTATAACCTTGTCTATAACCGTGTCTATAACCTTGTCCCTGCTAACCGTGTCTATAACCTTGTCTATAACCGTGTCTATAACCTTGTCCCTGCTAACCGTGTCTATAACCTTGTCTATAACCTTGTCTATAACCCTGTCTATAACCTTGTCTATAACCTTGTCTATAACATGGTCTATGACCTTGTCTATAACCTTGTCTATAACCTTGTCTATAACCTTGTCTATAACCCTGTCTATAACATTGTCTATAACCTTGTCTAGAACCTTATCTATAACCCTGTCTATATTGTGTCTATAACCTTGTCTATAACGTGGTCTATAACCTTGTCTATAACCTTGTCTATAACCTTGTCTATAACCTTGTTTATAACCCTGTCTATAACCTTGTCTATAACCCTGTCTATAACCATGTTTATAACCATGTTTATAACCCTGTCTATTTATATTGATTTATTAGTTAACCTTTATTTAACTAGGTAAGTCAGTTAAGAACAAATTCTTATTTACAATAATAATATATAATATAATATATGCCATTTAGCAGACGCTTTTATCCAAAGCGACTTACAGTCATGTGTGCATACATTCTACGTATGGGTGGTCCCGGGGATAAAACCCACTACCCTGGCGTTACAAGCGCCATGCTCTACCAACTGAGCTACAGAAGGACCACCCATGACGTCCTACCCCGGCCAAACCCTTACCCGGATGACGCAGGGCAAAATGTGCGCCGCCCTATGGGACTCCCAATCACGGCCGGTTGTGATACAGCCTGGAATTGAACCAGGGTCTGTAGTGACGCCTCTAACACTGAGATGCAGTGCCTTAGACCGCTGCACCACTCGGGAGCCCCAAGGTCAATAACCTTGTCCACAACGTTGTCTATAACCCTGTCTATAACCCTGTTCATAACCTTGTCTATAACCTTGTCTATAACCCTGTCTATAACCCTGTCTATAACCCTGTCTATAACCCTGTCTATAACCCTGTCTATAACCCTGTCTATAACCCTGTCTATAACCCTGTCTATAACCCTGTTCATAACAGTTTCTATAACCTTGTCTATAACCTTGTCTATGGCCTTATCTATGGTCTTGTCTATAACCCTCTCTATAACCCTCTCTATAACCTTATCTACAAATATGTCTATGGTCTTATCTATGGTATTGTCTATAACCTTGTCTATGGTATTGTCTATAACCTTGTCTATGGTATTGTCTATAACCTTGTCTATAACCTTGTCTATGGTATTGTCTATAACCTTGTCTATGGTATTGTCTATAACCTGGTCTATAATGTGGTCTATAACCTGGTCTAGTCTATGGTCTATAACGTTGTCTATAACGTTGTCTATAACGTTGTCCATTACGTTGTCCATTACGTTGTCCATTACATTTACATTACATTTACATTACATTTACATTACATTTACATTACATTTACATTTACATTTACATTACATTTACGTCATTTACATTACATTTACATTTACATTACATTTACGTCATTTACATTACATTTACGTCATTTAGCAGACGCTCTTATCCAGAGCAACTTACATTAGTGAGTGCAGACATATTTTCATATTTTTTCAAACTGGTCACCCCGTGAGAATCGAACCCACAACTCTGGCATGGCAAGCGCCATGCTCTACCAACTGAGCCACACAGGACCCCATGTCTATAACCTTGTCTATGGTCTTGTCTATGGTCTTGTCTATGGTCTTGTCTATGGTCTTGTCTATGGTCTTGTCTATGGTCTTGTCTATGGTCTTGTCTATGGTCTTGTCTATGGTCTTGTCTATGGTCTTGTCTATGGTCTTGTCTATAACATTTACATCATTTACATGTACGTCATTTACGTCATTTACGTCATTTACGTCATTTACGTCATTTACGTCATTTACGTCATTTAGCAGACGCTCTTATCCAGAGCGACTTACATTAATGAGTGCAGACATATTTTCATATTTTTTCAAACTGGTCACCCCGTGAGAATCGAACCCACAACTCTGGCATGGCAAGCGCCATGCTCTACCAACTGAGAGAGAGAGAGAGAGAGAGAGAGAGAGAGAGAGAGAGAGAGAGAGAGAGAGAGAGAGAGAGAGAGAGAGAGAGAGAGAGAGAGAGAGAGAGAGAGAGAGAGAGAGAGAAAGTGACAAAGAGCGAAAGAGAGAGAAAAAGAGAGAAAAAGAGAGGGAGAGATGGAGAGAGCAGAATTGTGAAACCAAAACCTTCCTTGTTTCTAAAACGGGCCTGATCTGCATCAAGCAGATTGAGTGTGATCGTAACTCTCAACCACTTGACTTGCCCGTTCTGTCAGACAAAATAGTGGTAGTAAAAAAGTAATAGTATTCTAGGAAAACAATATGAGTTTATTAGTCAAGTTGAAGGAAGAGACAGGTCCAGAGAGGTTTCTGTGTCAAATCTAGAAGCTGGTTGTGTGAATGACATAAAAGCTGGCACAGCAAAGACTAGACTATACATACTTATACTATATCATACCAACTCTCCAACATGAGCATTTTAATGTGCAGGCCATGCATACTGTCTGGTCTCTGTCTACGAGTTGCATCACACATTAAATGTACACGTCTTTCAGACATTAAGAGCAAAACGTGTTACATTATTTCAGTCACATTAGAGGGGATGACTACACTTCAGACAACTTCTCCTCTTTGCCCTTCCACCATATACACCACTGCTTTATTCAGCCTGTATATCCGGTTAGACAGTGGGATATGAGTGTGTTAGTGGCTCTACAACACCATGTCATTCAAAGATTTCAATGCTCAAACACAGAAATTAATAAATGATCTGATCTGTGACCCAGACTGTATAGCAGAAATGTGAAAATGTATAGCCTAATCATAGAATTTTGCAAATAACTAATAATAAACATTCCCTTCACAGGTGAAATCCTAGACAGAAACCTGAACGAAGTGCACGAGAACTTACTTATCCTTCTTTTATCTGCCCAACCAAGAAATAGCCATCCTACTTTCTATACTGAGACCAGATGGAGCCCATGTCAGTATCTCCAAATGGGAGCACGGAGACAGTGGAGGATGGTCATACAGCCTCCCTAGAGGGGGCGCTGATACACAAGGGCCTGAGGCGCAAGAGAGAGTTCATTCCAGAGGAGAAGAAGGACGTCACATACTGGGAGAAGCGTCGCAAGAACAACGAGGCGGCCAAGCGCTCGAGGGAGAAGAGGAGGGTAAACGATTATGTGCTGGAGAGCCGCCTGGCGGCCATGAACAAAGAGAACGCCCGGTTGAACACAGAACTGCTGGCCCTCAAACTCCACTTTGGCCTGGTGAGCCCTGCGTGCTATGCTGCCCACCAGAGCAGCCTGCTACGGCTCCACCATGCCCATACCCACAGCCCTCATTCTCCGCCACCCAGCAGCCCAACCCAGTCCCTGGACAAGGACGTCTACTGGGGTAGGAGGCCCAGCTACAGAGAGCCCTCTACTTTGCCAAATTACCACCACCTACCCCCTGTCCTGACTGGACAACTGGCTCCTGCCATGATCAATCCACATGCTCTACCAACTAGAAGGGCCTATCCATACTTCTTAGAAATTCCTGGTGTTGTACACCCTGCAAACTCATCCTCCCTTCTCCTGCCCCCGCTTCTCCCCTCTCCCCTATTGTCCTGGACGGTGGTTCCCCTGCTGAGGCCCACCCCTAGGAGAGGGGGTTCAGATGAGGAGGGAGAACAGCAGGTCCCAGCAGCCTCCTCCAGTGCTGCATTACCGCACAAGCTGAGGCTAAAGACCATCAGAGCTCCTACTGTCCACAGGGATGTCAGAGACAGGGCCTCCCCCCCGCTCCCGCTCTATGTATCTGACTGACTGACCACATAGCACATGGCACAGCAGCACAGAGCAGACCAACCACAGCACTGAGAACATGAAGGATCCATGCTCTTAGCGCTGTAACATTGACACCAAATTTACAGAACTGCATTATGTCCAACTTAAAACAGACATTTGTCTTTTGATTCATTTTCTGAAAGTTGTTGCTTCTCAGGTTTCACCATGCTTCCTTACTGTCCAAGTTAACTGGATTAAATACAATGTAATATACTTTACTGGCAATCATGCTGAACTAGCTGGACTTTGGGATGAAGTTATGTTTTATAGTACTGAGGGACTCTGGGGTGGTGGATGAAATTTATCGTAGAACATACAAGGTGCAATTTCAAAACTTTGTTGCAGCAGTTTTCCTCTTGGTATATGTCACTCACTGACAGTCACTCAATTAACCCATGTCAGTTAAATATTTTTAGATTGGTCAATTAGTCTAGTTAGTCTAGCCAGCTATCTAAACTTGTAGTAATCATGGCCAAATTACCAATCGAAAACGCAGGTCACGTGCCCAGCTGCCCTGACCTCCACAGAGCCGCCATTGATTTTGTTTGTCACTCTCACTCAGATATCATATTAACCTGGAAAAAGTCATGGCAAAATGTGCAGAATTGCACAAAATGTCTCCCCACCCAAGGGCAAAATATGTAGAATTGCAGGAAATTGGCTGTAAAACTGAAGAGAAAATGTTTTCTGTAAAGCAAACTTAATTGTTTACCTTTGTTAATAAAAATACTTTTCTGCTAACAGATCCCGCATGTATTCAATTATATTTTTTAATAATATATAATAATAATAATAATAATAATAATATATGCCATTTAGCAGACGCTTTTATCCAAAGCGACTTACAGTCATGTGTGCATACATTCTACGTATGGGTGGTCCCGGGAATCGAACCCACTACCCTGGCGTTACAAGCGCCATGCTCTACCAACTGAGCTACAGAAGGACGCACAGTGCTCTACCAACTGAGCTACAGAAGGACGCGCCATGCTCTACCAACTGAGCTACAGAAGGACCACAATCTCGGTACTGAGTTAGTGTGTAGCGGCTAATTGTATAGCTAATAGCTATGTGTTTTCAGAGAGACAGGTGGGTGAAGCTACAGAAACCAATGTGATAAATGCTGGGGTTATTTATGCTTGTTTTTGCTTTTCTCAAGACTGCACTAAAACTCAGACCCTGACAACAACCCTGGTGAGGAGTATGTTTTTGGGTTGTGGTTACAGACATATTATTTTTGTCTGCTCTGCCTGCCAGCATTTCAAAGGTACTTCATAGACTTTGAGGTGGAGAGATGGGCCACCTGTGACATGTTTTCTAAGGGATAGGTCGAAATTTACTGGTTTGGTCCAAAATAGGGGAGGATTGCCAAACTTTTTTTTAGCTTTGGGGAGGGTTGTGTGGTTTTTTGGGGAGCACAGGGGAGGGGAGTGCGTTTTTTCCTTGGTTTTCATTAGCTCTTCTGCTCGTATTTCCCCAATAAACAATGGCCTGACTTACTTTTGATATTATCCTGTTAAAGTTTAGACAGGCTTATGGAGGTTTGGTATGGTGTGGTTATTATTATGAAGCTATAGCTACTGCAGGCCTATGACGTGAAGGCAGTGTGCCACGGCACTCCAACTGACTCCCACAATTGAACTTGAGGTGAGGAAGACTGTATCAGGCCTTCCAGAGTTACTCCTATCATTTTACAATATAATGCTTACATTTTTTCAAAATATTTGTATTGAGAACTAACAAATAATCCTCCCTCATTATGGCTACATGTATATCTGTATAGCAGACACAGTAGTCATCTGACATAAAGAAATGCATGTCTGTGTCGTAGCATACCACGGGCCTATCTCTATCTCTCTGGGGTTAGGACGAAGCTTCTCTTCCTTTATATTGGCTGTACCAGTCAAATGTTTGGACACACCTACTCATTCCAGGGTTTTTCTTTATTTTTGACAATTTTCTACACTGTAGAATAATAGTAAAGACATTGAAACTATGAAATAACACATACGGAATAATGTAGTAATGAAAAATAATAATAAACAAATATATATTTTATATTTGAAATTCTTCAAAGTAGCCACGTTTTGCCTTGATGACAGCTCTGCACACTCTTGGCATTCTCTCAACCAGCTTCATGAGGTAGTGTCACGCCTTGGTCATTGTATTTTGTGTTTTTGTTATATGTTTGGGTAGGCCAGGGTGTGACATGGGTTTATATGTTGTTTTTCGTATTGGGGTTTGTATTATTTGGGATCGCGGCTGATTAGGGGTGTTGTATAGGCTTGGCTGCCTGAGGCGATTCTCAATCAGAGTCAGGTGATTCTCGTTGTCTCTGATTGGGAACCGTATTTAGGGAGCCTGAGTTTCGCTTTGTATTTCGTGGGTGATTGTTCCTGTCTTTGTGTAGTGTTCACCAGATAGGCTATAATAGATTTCTCGTTCCGTTTGTTGTTTTTGTATTGAGTTATTTCATGTATCGTTTCGTTTTCATTCATTAAAGATCATGAGTAACAAACACGCTGCATTTCGGTCCGACTCTCTTCCTTCAACAGACGAACGCCGTTACAGGTGTAATGTATTTCAATTAACAGGTGTGCATTGTTAAAAGTTCATTTGTGGAATTTCTTTCCTTCTTAATGCGTTTGAGCCAATCAGTTGTGTTGTGACAAGGTAGGGTTGATAAAAGACCAAGTCCATATTATTGCAAGAACAGCTCAAACAAACAAAGAGAAACGAAAGTCCATCATTACTTTCAGACAAGAAGGTCAATCAATGCAGAAAATCTTCAAGTGCAGTCGCAAAAGCCATCAAACGATATGATGAAAATGTCTCATGAAAATCACTACAGAAAAGGAAGACCCAGAGTTACCTCTGCTGCAGAGGATAAGTTCAGAGATCAAGTAACAGACACATCTCAACAGCAAATGTTCAGAGGAGACTGCGTGAATCAGGCCTTCATGGTTGAATTGCTGCAAATAAACCACTACTAAGGGACACCAATAACAAGAAGAGACTTGTTTGGGCCAAGATATACGAACAATGGATATTAGACTGGTGGAAACTTGTCCTTTGGTCTGATGAGTCCAATTTAGCGATTTTTGGTTCCAACCGCCGTGTGCGATGCAGAGGAGGTGAATGGATGATCTCCGTATGTGTGTGTGATGGTGTGGGGGTGCTTTGCTGGTGACGCTGTCAGTGATTTATTTAGAATTCAAGGCACAAAACCAGCATGGCTGCCACAGCATTCTGCCATCCCACCTGGTTTGCGCTTAGTGGGAGAATCGTTTGTTTTTCAACAGGACAATGACCCAACACACCTCAAGGCTGTGTAAGGGCTATTTGACCAAGCAGGAGAGTGATGGAGTGCTGACCGTAGAGTGGAGGAAAAGTGTCATGTTTTGTCATAGATTGTCATGTCTTGTCCCTGTGCTTTCTCTTCTATTTGTTTCCCCCCTGCTGGTCTTATTAGGTTCTTTCCCTCTCTCTCTCTCTATCTCTCTCTCTCTCTCTCTCTCTCTCTCTCTCTCTCTCTCTCTCTCTCTCTCTCTCTCTCTCTCTCTCTCTCTCTCTATCGTTCCGTTCCTGCTCCCAGCTGTTCCTCATTCTCCTAACTACCTCGTTTACTCTTTCACACCTGTCCCCTATTTTGCCCTCTGATTAGAGTCCCTATTTCTCCCTCTGTTTCCGCTTCTGTCCTTGTCGGATCCTTGTTTGCTGTACTGTGTTCTTGTTCCGGCCTGTCGTGTTTTTGCCTTCATCAGATGCTGCGTGTGAGCAGGTGTCTCTGTCAGCTACGGCCTGCGCCTACCCGAAGCGACCTGCAGTCTGTGGCCGCTTCTCCTGTCCTTCCCCTCTACAGACTAGAGGATTTCTGTTATGGATTCAGGATTTGTCGTTTTCTGTTTTGGACTTGAATAAACTCTGTTTCTGTTAAGTCGCTTTTGGGTCCTCACTCACCTGCATAACAAAAAGCAGCCAACAAGTGCTCAGCATATGCGGAAACTCCTTCAAGACAGTTGGAAAAGCATTCGTGGTGAAGCTGGTTGAGAGAACGCTAAGAGTATGAAAACCTGTCATCAACGCAAAGGATGGCTACTTAGAATAATCTAAAATAGAAAATATATTTTGATTTGTTTAACACTTGTTTGGTTACTACATGATTCCATATGTGATATTTCATAGTTTTCATCTCTTCACAATTATTCTACAATGTAGAAAATAGTACAAATAAAGAAAAACCCCTGAATGAGTAGGTGTGTCCAAACATTTGACTGGTACTGTAAATATATACATATACACACACTATATATATGCATATATACAAAAGTATGTGGACCCTATAAATGAGTGGATTATGGAGGGAGTCAGGAAGCAGGTGCAGAAGGAGAGTTTAATAACAAAGCTGCAAGGCAAATGAACAAAACAGGGGATGCGTATTGAACATGAAAACAAACCAACATTGACTGATGACTGAGTAGACCGACGTCGAGAGCTGGAGAGAGGGACAGGGAGTAGTCCTTCTGTAGCTCAGTTGGTAGAGCATGGAGCTTGTAACGCCAGGGTAGTGGGTTCGATCCCTGGGACCACCCATACGTAGAATGTATGCACACATGACTGTAAGTCGCTTTGGATAAAAGCGTCTGCTAAATGGCATATATAGTAGGTGTGACAATTCAGCTATTTCAGCCACACCCTATGCTGACAGGTGTATAAAATTGAGCACACAGCCATGCAATCTCCATAGACAAACATTGGTTAAAAAAAAGGCTGATATAGCTGTACAATATAGCACCGTCATAGGATGCCACCTTTCCAACAAGTCAGTTTGTCACACTTCTGCCCTGCTAGAGCTGCCCTGGTCAATTATGTGGTATGCCACACATTCTCACAGAACTGGACTGTTGAGTGCTGAAGCGCATAAACAGTAAAAATCCTCTGTCCTAGGTTGCAACACTCACAACCAAGTTCTGAACTGGCTCTGGAAGCAACGTCAGCACAAGAAGCTTCATGAAATAGTTTTCCATGGCCGAACAGCCACACACAGGCCTAAGATCACCATGCGCAATACCAAGCGTCGGCTGGAGTGGTGTAAAGCTCGCTGCCATTGGACTCTGGAGCAGTGGAAACGTGTTCTCTGGAGTGATGAATCATAATTCACCTTCTGGCAGTCTGACGGACAAATCTGGGTTTGGCAGGAGAACGCTACGTACCCGAATGCATAGTGCCAACTGTAAAGTTAGGTGGAGGAGAATTTTTTATTTTTTATTTCACCTTTATTTAACCAGGTAGGCTAGTTGAGAACAAGTTCTCATTTGCAACTGCGACCTGGCCAAGATAAAGCGTAGCAATTCGACACATACAACAACACAGAGTTACACATGGAATAAACAGAACATACTGTCAATAATACAGTAGAACAAAAGAAAACAAAAACTCTATATACAGTGAGTGCAAATGAGGTAAGTTAAGCAAATAAATAGGCCATGGTGGCGAAGTAATTACAATATAGCAATTAAACACTGGAATGGTGGATCGGCAGAAGATGAATGTGCAGGTTAGAAATGCTGGGGTGCAAAGGAGCAAAATAAATAAATAAATACCAGTATGGGGATGAGGTAGGTAGATAGATGGGCTGTTTACAGATGGGCTATGCACAGGTGCAGTGAAGGGAAATCTTAATGCTACATCATTCTAGATGATTTTGTGCTTCCAAATTTTGTGGCAACAGTTTGGGGAAGGCCTTTTCCTGTTTCAGCATGACAACGCCCCTGTGCACAAAAACAAAATGTTTTTTTTCTTTGAGATTGGTGCGGAAGAACTTGACTGGCCTGCATAGAGCCCTGACCTTAACCCCATCGAACACCTTAGGGATGAATTGGAAAGATGACTGCGAGCCAGATCTAATCGCCCAACATTAGTGCCTGACCTCACTAATTCTCTTGTTGCTGAATGTCACCAAGGCCCGGCAGCAATGTTCCAACATCTAGTGGAAAGCCTTCCCAGAAGAATGGAGGCTGTTATAGCAGCAAAGGGGGACCAACTCCACATTAACGCCCATGATTTTGGAATGAGATGTTCGACGAGCAGGTGTCCACATACTTTTGGTAATGTAGTATATATATATATACTACATTATATATACAGTTGAAGTCGGAAGTTTACATACACTTAGATTGGAGTCATTAAATCTCGGTTCCAGCCACTCCACAAATTTCTTGTTAAGTTTTGGCAAGTCGGTTAGGACATCTCCTTTGTGCATGACACAAGTCATTTTTCCAACAATTGTTTACAGACAGATTATTTCACATATAATTCACTGTATCATAATTCCAGTGGGTCAGAAGTTTACATACATTAAGTTGACTGCCTTTATACAGCTTGGAAAATTCAAAGAGATTATTTCATGGCTTTAGAAGCTACTGATAGGCTAATTAACACCATTTGAGTCAATTGAAGGTCTACCTGTGGGTGTATTTCAAGGCCTACCTTAAAACTCAGTGTCTCTTTGCTTAACATCATGGGAAAATCAAAAGAAATCAGCCAAGAACTCAGAAAAAAATTGTAAACCTTCACAAGTCTGGTTCATCCTTGGGAGCAATTTCCAAATGCCTGAAGGTACCACGTTCATCTGTACAAACAATAGTACGCAAGTTTAAACATCATGAGACCACACAGCCGTCATACCGCTCAGGAAGGAGACGTGTTCTGTCTCCTAGAAATGAATGTACATCGGTGCGAAAAGCGAGAATCAAACCTAGAACAACAGCAAAGGACCTTGTGAAGATGCTGGAGGAAACAGGTAGAAAGTATCTATATCCACAGTAAAACGAGTCCTAAATCGACATAACCTGAAAGTCCGCTCAGCAAGGAAGAAGCAAGGGAGTAAGGAAGAAGCCACAGTTTGCAACTGCACAAGGGGCCAAAGATTGTACTTTTTGGAGAAATGTCCTCCGGTCTGATGAAACAAAAATAGAACTGTTTGACCATAATGACCATTGTTATGTTTGGAGAAAAAAGTGTGAGGCTTGCAAGCCGAAGAACACCATCCCAACCATGAAGCACGGGGATGGCAGCATCATGTTGTGGGGGTGCTTTGCTGCAGGAGGGACTGGTCCATTTCTCAAAATAGATGGCATCATGAGGTAGGAAAATTATGTGGATATATTGAAGCAACATCTCAAGACATCAGTCAGGAAGTTAAAGCTTAGTCGTAAATGGGTCTTCCAAATGGACAATGACCCCAAGCATACTTCTAAAGTTGTGGCAAAGTGTCCTAAGGACAACAAAGTCAAGGTATTGGAGTGGCCATCACAAAGCCCCAACCTCAATACTATAGAAAATGTGTGGGCAGAACTGAAAAAGCGTGTGCGAGCAAGGAGGCCTACAAACCTGACTCAGTTACACCAGCTCTGTCAGGAGGAAAAAGCGTGTGCGAGCAAGGAGGCCAAGGAGGCCTACAAACCTGACTCAGTTACACCAGCTCTATCAGGAGGAATGGGCCTCCTGACAGAACCTACCTCATCAAAATTCCCCCAACTTATTGTGAGAAGCTTGCGGAAGGCTACACGAAATGTTTGCCCCAAGTTAAACAATTTATAGGCAATGCTACCAAATACTAATTGAGTGTATGTACACCTCTGACTCACTGGGAATGTGATGAAAGAAATATAATCTGAAATAAATCATTCTCTCTTCTATTATTCTGACATTTCACATTCTTAAAATAAAGTGGTGATCCTAACTGACAGGGAATTTTTACTTGGATTAAAAGAAAGGAATTGTGGAAAACTGAGTTTAAATGTATTTGGCTAAGGTGTATGTAAACTTCCAAATTCACCTGTATAAATGCCCCCCTTATACTCATCTCGAGGTTGAGAATGTTTTTGTCTCTATCTCTGTAATGTGTCTGTATCTATGTAATTGTATATGTATTTATGTAAAATATAGGGATCACAATAGAAATAAGTCCCCGGCATTAGTGTGCAATCCCAGTCACTTAAAAAAAATCTTTGTGTATTTACGTATTTTTTTAAACTGACAAATAAATTCAATCAATCAATCCAAACTGTGCAGTGGCCATTAGATGAATGGAAAGAAACATCTGTTACAAAACACAGAAAAGTTGAATGACATTCAGAGATTGTTAAACCAAGCCTTCGATACTGGATAAAGCCTATAAGGTAGGGAGGATATGCATATTATTGGTACCATTTGAAAGGAAACACTTTGAAGTTTGTGGAAATGTGAAAGGAATGGAGGAGAATATAACACATTAGATCTGGTAAAAGATAATACAAAGAAAACAAAACAATTTGTTTGTATTTTTGTACCATCATCTTTGAAATGCAAGAGAAAGGCCATAATGTATTATTCCAGCCCAGTTGCAATTTAGATTTTGGCCACTAGATGGCAGCAGTGTATGTGCAATGTTTTAGACTGATTATTCTTTTATTTTTTTATTATTTAACCGGGTAGGCTAGTTGGAAACAAGTTCTCATTTGCAACTGCGACCTGGCCAAGATAAAGCAAAGCAGTTTGACACATACAATAACCACCATTGTTCCTGTTCCCAAGAAAGCTAAGGTAACTGAGCTAAACGACTACCGCCCCGTAGCACTCACTTCCGTCATCATGAAGTGCTTTGAGAGACTAGTCAAGGACCATATCACCGCCACCCTACCTGACACCCTAGACCCACTCCAATTTGCTTACCGCCCAAATAGGTCCACAGACGATGCAATCTCAACCACACTGCACACTGCCCTAACCCACCTGGACAAGAGGAATACCTATGTGAGAATGCTGTTCATCGACTACAGCTCGGCATTCAACACCATAGTACCCTCCAAGCTCGTCATCAAGCTCGAGACCCTGGGTCTCGACCCCGCCCTGTGCAACTGGGTACTGGACTTCCTGACGGGCCGCCCCCAGGTGGTGAGGGTAGGCAACAACATCTCCTCCCCGCTGATCCTCAACACGGGGGCCCCACAAGGGTGCGTTCTGAGCCCTCTCCTGTACTCCCTGTTCACCCACGACTGCGTGGCCACGCACGCCTCCAACTCAATCATCAAGTTTGCGGACGACACAACAGTGGTAGGCTTGATTACCAACAACGATGAGACGGCCTACAGGGAGGAGGTGAGGGCCCTCGGAGTGTGGTGTCAGGAAAATAACCTCACACTCAACGTCAACAAAACTAAGGAGATGATTGTGGACTTCAGGAAACAGCAGAGGGAACACCCCCCCTATCCACATCGATGGAACAGTAGTGGAGAGGGTAGCAAGTTTTAAGTTCCTCTGCATACACATCACAGACAAACTGAATTGGTCCACTCACACTGACAGCATCGTGAAGAAGGCGCAGCAGCAAAAGCACTCACAAACTTCTACAGATGCACAATCGAGAGCATCCTGGCGGGCTGTATCACCGCCTGGTACGGCAACTGCTCCGCCCTCAACCGTAAGGCTCTCCAGAGGGTAGTGAGGTCTGCACAACGCATCACCGGGGGCAAACTACCTGCCCTCCAGGACACCTACACCACCCGATGTTACAGGAAGGCCATAAAGATCATCAAGGACATCAACCACCCGAGCCACTGCCTGTTCACCCCACTATCATCCAGAAGGCGAGGTCAGTACAGGTGCATCAAAGCTGGGACCGAGAGACTGAAAAACAGCTTCTATCTCAAGGCCATCAGACTGTTAAACAGCCACCACTAACATTGAGTGGCTGCTGCCAACACACTGTCATTGACACTGACCCAACTCCAGCCACTTTAATAATGGGAATTGATGGGAAATTATGTAAATATATCACTAGCCACTTTAAACAATGCTACCTTATATAATGTTACTTACCCTACATTATTAATCTCATATGCATACGTATATACTGTACCACTAGCCACTTTAACTATGCCACTTTGTTTACTTTGTCTACATACTCATCTCATATGTATATACTGTACTCGATACCATCTACTGTATGCTGCTCTGTACCATCACTCATTCATATATCCTTATGTACATATTCTTTATCCCCTTACACTGTGTATAAGACAGTAGTTTTGGAATTGTTAGTTAGATTACTTGTTGGTTATCACTGCATTGTTGGAACTAGAAGCACAAGCATTTCGCTACACTCGCATTAACATCTGCTAACCATGTGTATGTGACAAATAAAATTGGATTTGATTTGATTTGATTACATGGAATAAACAAACATACAATCAATAATACAGTAGAAAAAGTATATATACCACATGTGCAAATGAGGTAGGATAAGGGAGGTAAAGCAAAGTAATTTCAATATAGCAATTAAACACTGGAATGGTAGAATGTGCTGAAGATGAATGTGCAAGTAGAGATACTGGGGTGCAAAGTAGCAAGATAAATAAATACATACAGTATGGGGATGAGGTAGTTGGATGGGCTATTTACAGATGGGCTATGTACAGGTGCAGTGATCTGTGAGCTGCTTTGACAGCTGGTGCTTAAAGCTAGTGAGGGAGATAAGAGTCTCCAGTTTCAGTGATTTTTGCATTTCGTTCCAGTCATTTGCAGCAGAGAACTGGAAGGAGAGGCGGCCAAAGGAAGAATTGTCTTTGGGGGTGACCAGTGAGATATACAGTACCTGCTGGAGCACGTGCTACGGGTGAGTGCTGCTATGGTGAACAGTGAGCTGAGATAAGGCGGGGCTTTACCTAGCAAAGACTTGGAGCCAGATGGTTTGGTGACCAGTATGAAGCGAGGGCCAGCCAACAAGAGCGTAGAGGTCGCAGTGGTGGGTAGTATATGGGGCTTTGGTGACAAAACGGATGGCACTGATAGACTGCATCCAATTTGATGAGTAGAGTGTTGGAGGCTATTTTGAAAATGATCCTATCTATGAGAGTGCCTGTGTTTACGGATTTGGGGCTGTACCTGGTGGGTTCATTGATCATTTGTATGAGATTGAGGGCATCAAGCTTAGATTGTAGGATGGCAGGGGTGTTAAGCATGTCACAGTTCCAATGATCCAATGAACCGTTGTATTTCTGTTCAACATTTTGTATCAAGACTGCCCAAACCTGCCTAACTTGTTTATTAATAACTTTTCATGTTCAAAACTGTGCACTCTCCTCAAACAATAGCATGGTATTATTTCACTGTAATAGCTACTGTAAATTGGACAGTGCAGTTAGATTAACAAGAATTTAAGCTTTCTGACAATATATGATATGTCTATGTACTGGGAAATGGTCTGGTTACTTAGAACCTCATGCTAATCACATTAGCCTACATTAGCTCAACAGTCCTGCAGGGGACCCACCTATCCTGAAGAAGTTTTAATTACTTTTTTAATTGGCAAGATAAGCCAATTTAGGGATGACATGCCAGCAACAAAGGCTGACACTACACATCCAAGTATATCGGACCAAATTATGAAAGGCAAGAATTGGACTTTTGAATTCCGTAAAGTGCGAGTGGAAGAGGTAAAAAAATGATTGTTGTCTATCAGCAATGACAAGCCACTGGGGACAATCCGGAGGGAAAATTACTGAGGATAATAGCAGATGATATTGGCACTCCTATTTGCCACATCTTCAATTTAAGCCTACTAGATGGCTTTACACCCACTGCTATAATGTGGATAAAGAGTTACTTGTCTAACAGAATACAGAGGGTGTTCTTTAATGGAAGCCTCTCAAACATAATCCAGGTAGAATCAGGAATTCCCCAGGCAGCTGTTTAGGCCCCTTGCTCCTTTCAATCTTTACTAACGACATGCCACTGACTTTGAGTAAAGCCAGAGTGTCTATGTATGCGGATGACTCAACACTGAAATGACTGCAACACTTTACAAACAGTTGCAGTTAGTTTCAGAGTGGTTGGCAAGGAATAAGTTAGCCCTAAATATTTGTAAAACTGAAAGCATTATATTTGGGACAAATCATTCACTAAACCCAAAAACTCAAATAAATCTTATAATAAATCATGTAGAAATTGAGCAAGTTGACGTGACTAAATTGCCGGGAGTTACACTGGATTGTAAACTGTCATGGTCAAAACATATTGATACAACAGTAGCTAAGATGGGGAAAAGTATGTCCATGATAAGGTGCTGCTCTATGTGGTCAGGTGCCACAAAAAAATACTTAGGAGAATTGCAATTGGTTCCGAACAGGGCAGCACGAATGGCCCTTGGATGCACACAGAGAGCTAATATTAATAATATTCATGTCAATCTCTCCTGGCTCAAAGTGGAGGAGAGACTGACTTCTTCACTACTTGTATTTCTGAGAGGTATTGTCATGTTGAATGCACTGAGCTGTCTGTTTGAACAACTGGCACACAGCTCGGACACCCATGTATACCCCACAAGACATGCCACAAGAGGTCTCTTCACAGTCCCCAAGTCTAGAACAGACTATGGGAGGCGCACAGTACTACATAGAGCCATGACTAAATGGAACTATATTCCACATCAAGTAACTGATGCAAGCAGTACCATTAAAAATGACTAAAAAAGAACCTTATGGAACAGCGGGGACTGTGAAGCAACACAAACATATGCACAGACACATGCATACACACACATACGATAACATACGCACTATACACACACATACACATGGATTTAGTACTGTAGATATGTGGTAGTGGTGGAGTAGGGGCCTGAGGGCACACAGTGTGTTGAGAAATCTGTGAATGTATAGTAATCTTTTTTAAATTGTATAAACTGTCATAATTTTGCTGGACCCCAGGAAGAGTAGCAGCTGCCTTGGCAGCAGCTAATGGAGATCCATAATAAATACAAATACATTTCTCATTAATGAGAGGTCAGAAAAGTCCAAGTATGACTAAGTGAGATGAGGGGGAGAATACCAACTTCACATAGGAGATACATTTCAACAGAACTAGTGATACATTCTGTGTATAATACAGATGTGACAACTTCGTGGTTAGTTAAATGTTACTGCTGTAACCACCAGAAAGACGCTTAGCCACATAATGGAATGGGGTTGGGGTCTCTATGAGTCACATGGCCAAGTTATGTTTTTTTGTCCCACTACATTCTCAGCCAACATCTTTTGGTGTTACCAACAGATGAGAACCAAGGTGGAATCAACATTATTTCAATACAACCACTGTGCATCTCAGTAGCTACATCTTCATCGCTCACCTTTTATACTGACATGAATTCTGAGCGTCACTGACTGACTTGTTGAATCTTCACCTTTGTGAAATGACAAAGTAGCTTCCTCTCTAGAAAGCTTTTACAGGCCTGTTCTTTGAGAAAAGAGACCTGACCTAACAGAGTGACTAACATTATAAGGGGGAAGACATGTAGCCTATGTCTCAATTTCTGTCACAGAATAAAACAGTGACATCCCACTGGGCACAGAAGTCTATTTTTGATTTACATTTATTTCAGTTGCCAAATCAAATCAGAGTTTATTTGTCACATGCGGCGAATACAACAGTGAGATGCTTACTTACGGGCTCTAACCAATAGTGCGAAAAAAAGGTTTGTGTGTGTGTGTAGTTAAGTAAAGAAATAAAACGACAGTAAAAAGACATTTGAAAATAACAGTAGCAAGGTTATACGCCTGTTAGTCAGGCTTATTGAGGTAGTATGGACATGTAGGTATGGTTAAAGTGACGATGCATATATGATGAACAGAGACTAGCAGTAGCATAAAAAGAGGGGTTGGTGGGTGGTGGATGGGACACAATGCAGATAGCCCAGTTAGCCAATGTGCGGGAGCACTGGTTGGTCGGCCCAATTGAGGTTGTATGTACATGAATGTATAGTTAAAGTGACTATGCATATATAATAAACAGAGAGTAGCAGCAGCGTAAAAGAGGGGTTGGGGGAGGCACACAATGCAAATAGTCTGGGTAACCAATTGATTACCTGTTCAGGAGTCTTATGGCTTGGGGGTAAAAACTGTTGAGAAGCCTTTTTGTCCTAGACTTGGCACTCCGGTACCGCTTGCCATGCGGTAGTAGAGAGAACAGTCTATGACTGGGGTGGCTGGGGTCTTTGACAATTTTTAGGGCCTTCCTCTGACACCACCTGGTGTAAAGGTCCTGGATGGCAGGCAGCATTGGCCCAGTGATGTACTGGGCTGTAAACACTACCCTCTGAAGTGCCTTGCGGTCGGAGGCCGAGCAATTGCCGTACCAGGCAGTGATGCAACCGGTCAGGATGCTCTCGATGTTGCAGCTGTAAAACCTTTTGAGGATCTCAGGACCCATGACAAATCTTTTTAGTTTCCTGAGGGGGAATAGGCTTTGTCGTGCCCTCTTCACGACTGTCTTGGTGTGTTTGGACCATTCTAGTTTGCTATTGATGTGGACACCAAGGAACTTGAAGCTCTCAACCTGCTCCACTACTGCCCCGTCGATGAGAATGGGGGCCTGCTTGTCGCTCCTTTTCCTGTAGTCCACAATCATATCCTTAGTCTTGGTTACGTTGAGGGATAGGTTGTTATTCTGGCACCACCCGGCCAGGTCTCTGACCTCATCCCTATAGGCTATCTTGTCGTTGTCGGTGATCAGGCCTACCACTGTTGTGTCGCCTGCAAACTTAATGATGGTGTTGGAGTTGTGCCTGGCTATGTAGTCGTGGGTGAACAGGGAGTACAGGAGGGGACTGAGCACGCACCCCTGGGGAGCTCCAGGATTGAGGATCAGTGTGGAAAATGTGTTGCTACCTACCCCCACAACCTGGGGGCGGCCCGCCAGGAAGTCCAGGATCCAGTTGCAGAGGGAGGTGTTTAGTCCCAGGTTCCTTAGCTTAGTGATGAGCTTTGAGGGTACTATGGTGTTGAACGCTGAGCTGTAGTCAATGAATAGCATTCTCACATAGGTGTTAATTTTGTCCAGGTGGGAAAGCGCAGTGTGGAGTGCAATAGAGATGGCATCATCTGTGGATCTGTTTGGATGGTATGCAAATTGGAGTGGGTCTATGGTTTCTGGGATAATGGTGTTGTTGTGAGCCATTACCAGCTTTTCAAAGCACTTCATGGCTACGGATGTGAGTGCTACGTGTCTGTGGTCATTTAGGCAGGTTGCCTTTGTGTTCTTGTGCACAGGGACTATGGTGGTCTGCTTGAAACATGTTGGTATTACAGACTCAATCAGGGACATGCTGAAAATGTCAGTGAAGACACCTGCCAGTTGGTCAGCATATGACAGGAGCACACGTCCTGGTAATCCGTCTGGCCCCGCAGCCTTGTGTATGTCGACCTGTTTAAAGGTCTTACTCACGTCGGCTACGTAGAGCGTGATCACACAGTCGTCTGGGAACAGTTGATGCTCTCATGCATGCCTCAGTGTTGCTTGCCTCGAAGCGAGCATAGAAGTGATTTAGCTCGTCTGGTAGGCTCGTGTCACTGGGCAGCTCGCGGCTGTGCTTCCCTTTGTAGAGTGTAATAGTTTGCAAGCCAAGCCACATCCGACGAGCGTCGGAGCAAGTGTAGTATGATTCAATCTTAGCCCTGTATTGACGCTTTGCCTGTTTGATGGTTCGTCGCAGGGCGTAGCGGGATTTCTTGTAAGCTTCCGGGATAGAATCCTGCACCTTGAAAGTGGCAGGTCTACCCTTTAGCTCAGTGTGAATGTTGCCTGTAATCCATGGCTTCTGGTTGGGGTATGTACGTAAAGTTACTGTGGGGACGACGTTCTCGATGCACTTATTGATAAAGCCAGTGACTGATGTGGTGTATTCCTCAATGCCATCAGAAAAATCCTGGAACATGTTCCAGTCTGTGATAGCAAAACAGTCCTGTAGTTTAGCATCTGCTTCATCTGTCTACTTTTTTATAGACCGAGTCACTGGTGCTTCCTGCTTTAATTTTTGCTTGTAAGCAGGAATCAGGAGGATAGAGTTGTGGTCGGATTTGGAGGGCGAGGGAGAGCTTTGTACGTGTCTCTGTGTGTGGAGTACAGGTGATCTAGAATTTTTTTCCTCCTCTGGTTGCACATTTAACATGTTGATAGAGATTTGGTAGAACTGATTTAAGTTTCCCTGCATTAAAGTCTCCCGCCACTTGGAGCGCCGCCTCTGGGTGAGTGGTTTCCTGTTTGCTTATTTCCTTATACAGCTGACTGAGTGCGGTCTGTTTGTGGTGGTAAATAAACAACCATGAAAAGTATAGTTGAGAACTCTCAAGGCAAGTAGTGTGGCCTGCAATTTCTCACAATATAAAAAATCTAAAGACTTCCTTAGATTTCGTGCACCAGCTGTTGTTTACAAATATGCACAGACCCCCCCCCTCGTTTTAGGGTGTGTGCTCTTCTATCCGGCCGGTGCAGCGTAAATCCCGCTAGCTGAATATCCATGTCATCATGCAGCCACGATTCCGTGAAACATAGGATTGTCATTCAACTAAGGTGAATTCAATATTAAATCAACATTGGATTTAGGTAAAAAGTGGGATGAAGAAAATACTGAATTACCTTATGTTGATGACTTTTTGAAAATCCAATTAGTTTTCCATGTTGATTCAAAGACATCACATAGAATTGTTTTGTTGAAATGACATGGAAACAACATTGATTCAACCAGTTTTTTCCCAGTGGGATGGGATGACAAGGTTTGACTGAAGCCATTATTCTGATAGAGGGACAATTCACTTTTTCTTTAAATTGCAGTACAGTAACATTTAATACAGAACACCATACTTTGCTCGGGTTGGAAAATAAAGCAATTCGAGTTTTTCACATGCATGGTTTACTTTAAAGTTAAATAGTCCATGTTCAAAATAACCCTCAAAATTAACATGAATTATCATGAATTTGACTTTTTCTCTTTGATAGCTACTGGCAAGAAGAGTCAATTGAGATGTGGCATTTTGATGATCGAGACATGGTGGGAAAAAATGTATTGTTAGCAAGTAAAGTTAGCAAAGCCAGGCATCTTATCCTGGTTTCACATTGTTTCCACGTAATATAAACAAAATTATTCTATGTGATGATGTTGATTGGATTTGCAAAAAATCATCAACGTAAGGGAATTTCATTTTTTTCACCCAACTTTGAACCTAAATCCAATGTCATGGTGACATTTTTTGTTGATTTCATGTTGAATGCCATTTCGACATGTTTTGTTGATTTCATGTTGAATTCATGTTAGTTGAATGACAACTCAACCAAATGTAAATCTAAAATAGACTTCTGTGCCCAGTGGGATGTCACTGTTCTATTCTGTGACAGAAATTGAGACATAGGCTACAGTAAGAAGCATTAGAAGGTTGATCAGGGGGGTCTTAAAAGACAAACAATTTGGCCATGTGACTCATAGAGACCCCAACCCCATTCCATTATGTGGCCAATCATCTTTCTGGTGGTTACAGCAGTAACATGTAACTAACCACGAAGTTGTCACATCTGTATTATACACAGAATGTATCACTAGTTCTGTTGAAGTTAATCTCCTTCCATGTCGCGTTGGTATTCTCCCTCTCGTCTCACTTAGTCATACTTAGTCATACTTGGACTTCTATGGCCTCTCATTAATGAGAAATGTGCTACCATCATGTACTAGAACCTTGTTTGTACCTTTGTCACCTTAGTAGTAGGTCTTAGCAAGATAGCATCCAGATTTTGTCATTCAATCTTTTAGACAATTGAGTAAGGTATACTTGGTTGGTGGCAATTCAGTTTCTAAGGATCCTGATGGTTTCAAAATCGGTCAAACTGATGACATTGGACATTTTCCAATCTTACCACTGTTTTGGAGTTATTGAGTTTTCTCTCGGGTTCGTAAACGAAACAGACAACTTGTTAACTAGATTAATGCATTCATGCTATTGATGTAATTAAGACAATTTTCTGGTGAGCACTACTTTATTCAGTTTTCTGGGGCAACAAGTCCTGACAGAAGAGAAGCTGCATATATCTAACTATAGTTGACAAACAAAAGGCCTACCAAATGTCATAAATTATAATATGGCCTAACGAATGTTGGGAATTGTAAGCAGAAACTAGTGTAAATTTGGGGTGAAAGTAGTCATTGTGCTATACGGTGAAGTACGGAGTATAAGAAAAATACATTATTATGGAATTATTATGGTGGAAAGAACTGCGCATGTAGCCTACTTGTTGAAGTGATTTGTTTGACAATCAGATGGAAACTTCGAAACACAACCCCATAGACTGCAAAACACCCATGATATGTGCCTCTGAGCCTGTGCAGACTGTTAACAAAAACAGTAAACGAGATAAGATGAATGCTTGAGTATTCTGAATAATAACAGGATATTGGTGTGCATGTAAGCGTGGTCACATCGTTGAAGCTGACTTCTCAGATTGATTTTTGTATATTTAACTAGGCAAGCAAGTTAAGAACAAATTCTTATTTTACAATGACGGCCTACAATGACGCCGAGCCAATTGTGTGCCACACTATGTGACTCCCAATCACGATGTGATACAGCCTGGATTCTAACCAGGGACTCTAGTGGCACCTCTTGCACTGAGATGCAGTGCCTAAGAATGCAGCACCACTCGGGAGCGATGTTGCTTGTTGTTTTCTTTAGCTAATTAGTTGTCATTATTTAGAACAAAATTGCCACTATTATCTGAATTACAGTTAATCAAGGATTATTTTACGAGTGGTCCCAACGATTGTCTCTCACCTCAGATGGAGAGATGAGAGCATCTTCACTGAGGAGCAAGCAAGGTATGTTAAGCTAGCTAGCTAGTTAGGTACATGATGCTTTAGCTAGACTTTATAAACTATCAGCCCTTCAATACTCTTCTTTGTATTGTTCAAGGTAGGCTATAGCCTGTGATGTTGGAGTGACAGTAGTATTGAAGACAAGATGCTATAGCTAACGTTAGCCTAAATGTTTCACTGACTATTTCAGCAGACGTGGTATTTTTCATCCCTGTATCCCACAAAACAAGTTAGGTAGCTATCAAGTTAATGTTAATGAATTGAGCAAGAGGGAGAGAGAGGTATTGATAAGAGACGCACAGTGGTTTGAAGAAGAGAGCCCCTTCTTTGTGAGTATGTGTTTTAATAAATAAGACTGATAAAGCACTGAAACAAAAAAAAATCCTCTGGGTAAAATGGTGAAGGAAATGGGCAGGATCATGGATCTGGTGGCCAGCGCTGGATCCAAAATGGTCGTCACCATGAGGCACTCAGCTTAGGTAACAATGATGACCTAGTAGTTTGTTTGTGTGTGTTGAAAATCTCTTTGTATTTCTTTGTCAGAGAGAGAGTCAATAATCATGACTCGCAATATAAATATAAAATGAATTTCAATATGAATGAAATTCTTCTTGCCCACTGCAATCCGGGCCTTCAACAATACCAGGTCGCAGTCAATACACAACACTACCCAGTAACTTTATTGGCTTTTGCACACTAGTACTGTACTATTTTACATGCTTTTCTTTGGATATATATTAATGTTAATCAGAATGATCTTTTAGTGTTGTGAGTATTGTTTTGTTCGATTAATCATGTAACAATCAACTCATTAGGATTTGGGGCTGTAACATCTGCTTCCAACTCACATCCCCTGAACGCAGCTCACTTTCCAGCTCACTTTCCAGCCCACTTTCCAGCTCACACTTTCAAACACCTAGATCCCCTGAATGCAGCTCACTCTCCAGATTCCAATCACCTGTTCACACACCTGTATGTCATTATCACACACTATTTAGTTCAGTTCTTTGCACCCCATCACTGTGAGGTATTGTTTGTTTTGTGACACGTCTTTCAGAGTGCTGGGTTTCTTGTGAGTGACTCCTCCCGTGTATGATAGTTTTTGTCTGCCTCACTAACGATGCCTTTTGCCTGTACCCTGCCTGTATTTTAGCCTATTGGATTTCCTGTTATCTCCCTATTGCCTGATCTCCCGGACTACGTTACAAGCCTTTTCCCTGCCTGTACTTTAGCCTATTGGATTTCCTGTTATCTACCTATTGCCTGATCTCTCGGACTACGTTACTTGCCTTTTCCCTGCCTGTACTGTTGCCCTTTTGGACCCCCTGTGTATGACCTTCTGCCTGCCCCTGGACCCAGCTACCTGCCTCCTCCTGTGTATGACCTTCTGCCTGCCCCTGGACCCAGCTACCTGCCTCCTCCTGTGTATGACCTTCTGCCTGCCCCTGGACCCAGCTACCTGCCTCCTCCTGTGGTCCTTTGCAATAAACACCTGCTGCGCCCTGCGCTTGAAACCAGCTCTCTGTCTCCCCTTGTGTTCATTACAGGGGCACCATGGAAGAAGTTGTTTAACGAGTTACCATCTCCCGAATTAAACTCTAGATGATATATAAGTTATATATATTGGCAACAGTAATTTACTAATCATTACCTCATATCAGTCTCATAATTCTGAATGTCACGTACTTCTTGCATCTGCACAAACCCCAGCTTTACTGATCATTCTGTACCACACAAACTGATTTATTATTTATTTCCTAACTAACTAAATGATAACACAGGATACACACACACATGGTATAGGTTATTGATTAGAAACTTCATACGATGGAAACAGGTTCCTAGTGGACTAACAACATGACAGATTGTTTATCAAAAGAGGGAGGAGTAGAGAGGGGAAAATGGAGAAAGAGAGACAACACTAATACAATTGTAACTATGCTCACAGTAATCATAATACTTTGCCCCCGAACCGCTGCCAATTTGGAGTAAGAAGTCATGAACATATTTACGTGTTTGAATGTCTTCCTTTGTAGTTTCTCTCTGTTGGGCCCAGGCCTTTGTGGAAAGGGTTCCGTTGGGCCTTCTCCTGAGCTCTTAAGTGTAAGGCTCTGACTGTCCACAAGAGGCCATAATGTCATTCTTGTAGTCTGAAGCAGAACTAACAGGTTGGTGTTTAATTTCCCTCGTTCTGGAAGAGTGGTCCACTGAACACAGCTCATCAGCCAGGTCGATGATCCCCAGCGGAGTGATGAGAGCAGTGTAGTAGACGATGGTTTGAAGAGAGTAACAGGATGGTCCTACTTAAATTCACTTTCTTAGATACAGTACTTAGAACAGCTACTCAGCCGTAACATTGATTGTTAGAGAGGCTACTTTGTCGTCTTCACCTCGTGTTGATTTTCAGGGTTGTAACCAATAGAGTCCTAAGCTGTTGCTTGAGTCCTTCTGGTCTGATATGTTAATTCTCAACTCATCCTTTATACACTCTGGTAAAAAGGGGGCGTTCCGTCATGCTGACACACTCTCTGAGCTCCCTCGGATGTGGCTACTTACTGGAGCAAAGTATCATCAAAACTATGATCTTGTTTGAAAACAAACATTTAATTCCTATCTTAACAAAAACACTCGCATCATCTTTGTACAGCGTGTATACTGTTCAAGTTACAATATTTTTGTTAGAACATTTTTATTCCATTTTTAATGACATCACAAAATAGACATTAGTTTTCCATAGACCACCTCTCATCATTCCCCACATTTGGATGATAGGAATATTGTTCCAGTGTTCTCTTTTGGACGTTAGAGTTTTTTGGCGGCAAAAAGTCTCACATTCCAATCACCAATATGACAGGGTAAAAAGAGTCCTCTGCTGCATACAATTTATGACCGGGCATGAGGTGTCACAAAAGCCCCCTCTGCGGGTGAGAGGGGTCTGATAGAAATTGATCCATTGTAAACCTGATATTTGGATCCTCACATGAGAGTCATGACAACAAACTAATGAGATTGTTCCTCCTGGCCATGGAGACATCTGCAACTCGTTCCAGTTATCATTTCAATTATCGTTATTTTTGCCATCTTTCATGCCATTCAGTGTTGTATATATAGTCAAATCAACCAGATCTTTCTTTAATGTTTTTATTTTGAAGGATTTGTTATTGACGTTTTATAAACGCACTAAAATGTATATTATTTTGGCTCCAATTCAAATATATGTATCTGTCATTGTACAGTACAATAATTCGTTATAGTAATGATTATTTAATGCAAACAATACAAGCAGTGACGGTTTTAAAAATGGTGACGTTTCATATGGTATTAATTTGTAGATGTCCATCATCCATCATCCATTTCGTATCATATGTTACATATTGCAATGTGTACAACACAGTATGTTACGAATTCCAATTTGCTAACGTTAGCTAGGTGACTAACGATAGCTAGGCTAGGGGTTAAGAGTTAGGTTAAAGGGTTAAGGTTAGGGTTATCTTACATGCTAAGTAATTGCAAAGTAGCTCAAATGCTAAGGTTGTCCGTGATGCCTTTCCACTTTATACACCTACCCGCCCTACCAGCATACATCTGTTTTTGCCTTAAGTAACCTTGTGTCTTATATAACCACGGTGAACGTAACATATACTAATTTGAGTATCCCAGATTTACTTTTACTATGTTACGTCTAGTATATGAGAACAGGCTGAGACAGCAAACTTTAAGGATGAGACTGCATAACTTATCAGGGGAATTAAAATAATAAAAACGGGAGAGGGAATAGTGAGACTTCCCCACACTACATCATATGGCAGCTCTGATCTAGCCAGAAGGCACTGCGCGAATACAGGTAGGCATGTGTAGAAAAGTGGCAAATATTTCAACAAGCAGCAAGAAGACATACAGTGCATTTGGAAAGTATTCAAACCCTTTGACTTTTCCACATTGAATGAGCGCAAACCCGATGGGATGGTGTATCACTGCAGAGTGTCACCGGCAAAGCACCCCCACACCATCACACCTCCTCCTCCATGCTTCACGGTGGGAACCACACATGCGAAGATCATCCGTTTACCTACTCTGTGTCTCACAAAGACATGGCGGTCATTTGCACTCATTAGACCAAAGGACATATTTTCACCAGTCTAATGTCCATTGCTCGTGTTTCTTGGCCCAAGCAAGTATCTTCTTATTTTTTACATGTCCTTTAGTAGTGGTTTATTTGCAGCAATTCAACCATGAAGGCCTGATTCACAAAGTCTCCTCTGAACAGTTAATGTTGAGATATGTCTGTTACTTGAACTCTGTGAAGCATTTATTTGGGCTGCAATTTCTGAGGCTGATAACTAATGAACTTATCCTTTGCGGCAGAGGTAACTCTAGGTCTTCCTTTCCTAAGATCCAATTTCATCATAGCGCTTGAAGGTTTTTGCGACTGCACTTGAAGAAACTTTTCATATTGACTGACCTTCATGTCTTAAAGTAATGATGGACTGTCATTTCTCTTTGCTTATTTGAGCTGTTATTTTACCAAATAGGGCTATCTTCTGTATCCCACCTCTACCTTGTCACAACATAACTGATTGGCTCAAACGCATTAAGAAGGAAAACAAATCCACAAATTAACTTTTAACAAGGCACTCCTGTTAATTGAAATGCATTCCGGGTGACTACCTCGTGATGTTGTTTGAGAGAATGCCAAGAGTGTGCAAAGCTGTCATCAAAGCAAAGGTTGGCTACTTTGAAGAATCTCAAATCTCAAATATATGTTGATATGTTTAACACTTTGTTGGTTACTACATGATTCCATATGTGTTATTTCATAGTTTGATGTCTTCACTATTATTCTACAATGTTGATAATAGTGAAAATAAAGAAAAACCATGGAATGAGTAGGTGTGTCCAAACTTTTGACTGGTACTGTAAGTATTCAGACCCTTTAATCAGTACTTTGTTGAAGCACCTTTGGCACCGATTTCAGCCACGAGTGTTCTTGGGTATGACGCAACAAGCTCGGTACACCTATATTTGGTGAGTTTCTCCCATTCTTCTCTGCAGATCCTTTCAAACTTTGTCCGGTTGGACAGCTACTTTCAGGTCTCTCCAGAGATGTTCAATCGGGTTCAAGTCCGGGCTCTCGCTGGGAAACTCAAGACCATTCAGAGACTTGTCCCGAAGCAGGTTTTCAAGGATCTCTCTGAACTTTGCTCCACACATCTTTCCCTTGATCCTGACTATTCTCTCAGTCCCTGCCGCTGACAAAACATTCCCACAGCATGACACTGCCACCACCATGCTTCAGTGTAGGGATGGAGCCAGGTTTCCTCCAGTCGTGATGCTTGGCATTCAGGCCAAATAGTTCTTGCTTTCATAACACCAGAAAATCTTGTTTCTCATGGTCTTAGAGTCCTTTAGGTGCCTTTTGGCAAACTCCAAGTGGGCTGTCATGTGCCTTTTACTGAGGAGTGGCTTCTGTCTGTTCTCTCTACCATAATGGCCTACTTGGTGGAGTGCTGCAGATATGACTGGAAGGTTCTCCCATCTCCACAGAGGAACTCTGGAGCTCTGTCAGAGTGGCTGGTCGGGTTCTTGGTCACCTCCCTGAACAAGGCCCGTCTCCCCCGATTGATATTTTTGGCCAGGAGGCTAGCTCTAGGACGAGTCTTGGTGGTTCCAAACTTCTTCCATTTAAGAATGATGGAGGCCACTGTGTTTTTGGGGACCTTCAATGCTGCAGACATTGTTTGGTACCCTTTCCCAGATCTGTGTCTCGACACAATCCTGTCCCGGAGCTCTACGGATAATTCCTTCAACCTCATGGCTAGGTTTTTGCTCTGACATGCACTTTCAACTGTGGAACCTTATATAGACAGGTGTTTGTCTTTCCAAATCACGTCTAATTAGTTGAATTTAACACAAGTGGACTCCAATCAAGTTGTAGAAACATCTCAAGGGTGATTAATGGAAACAGTATGCACCTGAGCTAATTTCGAGTCTCAGCTCAAAAGGTCTGAATTCTTATGTAAATAAGGTATTTCAGTTGTTGTTGTTTTTTAAAATAAATTTGCAAAACATTTTTTTTGCCTGATTCCACTTTGTCATTATGGGATATTGTGTGTAGATTGTTGATTACAAACATGTATTTAATCCTTTTTATAATAAGGCTGTAACGTAACAAAATATGGAAAAAGTCAAGGGGTTTGAATACTTTCTGAAACACTGTATATGTTACAAACAGGGTGCTTAATTGAATTGGGGTATTTTTTTATATGAAACATACAGTAATATACAAAATTCTCCCAACATTTGCAGGACAATGTAAACCACACCAATTTAATCTTTAGGATGCTGAAGCGCAGGAATGTGAATCATATTTTTATTTTTCCCAGAACACAAAAGTAGTTATTTTATTATTAGTATTCAATCAAGGTCTGATGCTAAATGTGCAGTGCATCCAGGTCCAGGATCAGTTGCTAAAAGTTGTTGAACATTGCAGATAGAAATGCAATGAAGAGCTGACATGATTCTCTGTTCTACATGTTGTTGTACATATATTCAGAATGAAGTGAACCTCTCTCCAGTGACGATGCTGAAGATTACGCTTCTTCCAGCAGAGGGCTGCAAATGTAAACTATTGGGACCGTTGGCAATGGGGCATTGAGTGAGGGAATGATCTATGGAGCCAGTGAACTAGCGTGACAGTGCCAAACCACAGATAGACAGGCAGATGTTGATATTAACTTTAAATCAGCCCGATGACGGATCAGAAATGAGTGTGTATAGGATGCCACGCTGCTTGCTTAGCAAGTACCACTTTCTCACGATTTGGTCCATACCTGGCGCAAACTCATGCACACGTGACCGTCCTCCTGAAAAGTCAGCGCCGTGCGAAATGCTAGTTATTCGCTGGCGCAAATCGGGACACTTCAGGCTGAGAAGTCAATTTCACACATCCCGTGCTACGTTAGCACCCTAAATCCCAATACGAATTGTCTTCTGTAGTGTGGAAAGAGAATAATGATTATGTGTTAGGCAGCTGCACAGTGCTAATACGGATGTTGACTACAGTATGTTCTAGGAACCTGCACAAAGTGCTAAGAGGGATGATTAAACAGTTTTGCCTATTACTGGTTCAAAAACCCTTAGCTATAACTGCTCTTCCAAAATATCCAAAATACTGCTATCATAATCAAATACACATTTGACAAATATTCAAGAACAGTGTAATCTTCACATAATTTCTGATCCTATTCTAATTAATCTGCAGAACGCAAATGATGTCAGCCCATGTGATTGGGCACGGAAGGCCCTCTAGCACAGCCTAGCTCCATTCCATTGTGACCTCTCTTCCAGCATCCAAGGTCTCTGTCACATTAGCATTTTCCTGCATATCTCTGAGACTTGGGTCCTGATGAGAAACACTGTCACTGCTGGTCACCAGGCTTCCCACTGCTTTCCTAAGCCTGAAAGAGGAAACTGATCAAATACACTGCACGCTTGCCCTTCATAAGTTGTTTAGAAAGCACAGAAAGGGCAAATCTCTGTGCCAGGCAATCTGTGTCTGATAATAATGAAATTACTGGGTATTACCAGTTAGGACATTTTCCTTAGAATTATCCACATAAAATCTGACTTACAACACATTATGATCAACCACAATAGCTTTTAAAGATGACAAAATGCACTGGGGGTACAAAACATTAAGAACACATGCCTAATATTGAGTTGCAATCAGACAATGATGAATTAACAAAGGTTATATAGCAAGTCATTTAGAAACGGAGAGAACAAATCTGAACACCCAACAACAACAATATACATACACAAAACGTTTTGTATCCATTTTCAGATGGGGTGCAGTCTGAGGGCGTGTCACTATTGCTAAATACACCACCACCATCTGATCCCATAGCAAATTGTGTCTGGTTTTGTTTGTGATAACTCACCTGTACACCAGGTTTCTATATTTTCCACTTCGTCATTCAGGGTACTTTACGTAACAAATCCATTTGAAAAATGGAACTAGTCAAATGTGTAGCAGCATTTGATGCTGTTGAATGACAGATGAGCTTGGACGTCTCCTGTAATGTAGTTTTTGCATTTGGAGTCATTCTGTATGGTTTTAGCTTGGGAGTGTACCCTATAAATTACTGTTAAGCAGGGCGTGATTTGAGCGAGCCGGCACCTCTCAGTTTTTGACTGCTTCTTTCCAGAACCCATTTATCAGGATCCGGTACCTCTCATGGCATGACAAATAATTCTCACTGTTTGAAATGTAAAAATCCTAATAAAAGCTATCAGAGTTAATTCAAGTTCTCCTTTGTAATTCTCCTGGCTGCCCCCTTAAAAACGTCATGTTAAAACGTGCCTAATATTCTAAGAATTGATTTGTGTTGGCCAGCGGGGGTTTATGGTTGGCGCAACACTGTAACCTTTATACACCAACACATGGCCATAGCTGTGGTGAGGGAGAGAAGACAGCATCTATCCCTCACATAACTAGAATGAGATTCACTTTCTATGAGCTCTCTCCCTCTCCCTGTTCTGATAGACATGAGCCTCTCAACTCGCATCTCTCCAGAGTTGCACTTCATCATTTATTTCCTTATAGAATCATATACGCAGGAGGGGTGCTGAAGGTGCCACAGCACCCATGATGAATTCAAATACATTTGCCAAAGTAATAGAATTACCTCCATGTTCAGAAAGAAATGTCATAATTCTGAATACTACATCAGGAGTTGGACTATAATTTAGCTACAGAGAATCAATATCTTTTTTTTTCTTTTTTTTAAATAGCCTTGCTGTGGATTGTGTGTAGCCCAATCACAAGGCATGCTGAGAGTCAGGAACGCGAGGAAAATCTGTCAGTGAACAGCATGCAGCCAAAACAGGCCTTTCGCCATATTTAAAATGCAATCGCGAGAAAACACAGGTTGGAAATTAAAGGGATCCTGCCGAAAAGACAATACTAATCTGATTGTAGGCTACCAAGTTATCAACTTCCAAATAGGCCTATTAAGCAAACTGCATTGTCTTACAAAGTAAAACGAGAGCGACAAGCTTTTGGCACGAGCGCATCGGCCATGTCCATGAGTGAGCTGCTCATCATTGGTTGAGTCAGTGAAACTGGAAGCTTTTTATGACTATATTTTCCTCCTCATGTTGTACAATATGTGTCTCCACACACCTAGGCCTAGGCTACTGATGGATTCAAGACAAGGTCATTTTTTATTGATCTCAGATTCTCAGTGTGTCAGTGTCAAAGTAGCCTGACAATTTCATAATTTGTGAGGTATAAAAAATATTCTGCTAGTCTCCAGTCAACTAAAATGATGTAGAATTGCATGAAATATAAAAGGCCACATTTCTCCCGGACCCTAGACTACAAATGTTTGCCCCATGTTTGCCCCATGTGTGAAACTTCTACAGGCACCTCTACTAAATGTAAATGTAAATGTATACTGCACTATGCCAGTAAGCAAAAGCGGTGATAATGCATGCAATGCTTTAATATAAAGGTCATTTTTTCCATGCGTTCCCATACCTCGGAGCCCCAGGTCACCCTCCCCTTCTAGGAACCTTAAAAGGAGAGGGTGCACTGCAGAGAGACAGATGGAGCTGTGCAGGGGTGTTGTGTTTTGAATCTTAACAGTCAATGGGATTTAGTGACATCTTTAACTATCATCCAGACTCCTCTGCACAAGATAAACCACAATACACAAATAGCAAATGAGAGAAAATGTGTCTGTACCAAATCCATTTACCTATTTACTTTTTGTTGATACAGACATTTACAAATACAAAACAAAGTTTTAGTACATTGTCTTAGATCACCTAATGTGTTGATTTCTGAACCAATAGGGAACCCGAATCATAAAGTCCAAAGTTATTATTGTGTCCCCATCTGAGTCTACTAGTAACAGAGTGACCCGTTTTCTGATTCAAATCATCTTCATGTTGAACTTGCGGGCCCCTCCTTGTCCGCCGCTGGCTGCAGGGCCGTCCACCTTTCTGAAAGAGTACTCAACTGAGAAGTTATTCTTGTGCTGTCCCCGGCCCTGGCTCCATGCGAACAGCATCAGGAAACAGAAAACCACCACGCCAAGGAACAAGCAACACCCCATGGCTGTGGATATCAGGATTGTCTTGAGGTCCAAGGTGAACTTGAGGAAGACCTTGGTGTCGTTCAGATTGGTCTCGTTGAGGTCACCTGTGTAGTATGTGCGGTTGGCCATGAGTGCAGCGTCCAGAGGCAGTGAACTCACGGTCAGCGTGGCAAAGTAGGTGGCATTGCCCCCGGCGTTGCTGGCAATGCAGATGTAGGTGCCGGTGTCGGTCAGCTGGGCGTAGCGAATCTCCAGCGTTCCCTCGGGTAGGACGGTGACACGTCCAGTACTCTTGGTAGTGATCCGGCGGCGCTGGGGAGATACCCAGAAGATGATAGGTGTGGGCTCACCCTCCGCCCGGCACACAAAAGACACCACCTGGCCCTCCCTGGCAGTCACTGGCTGCAGCTTCCTGTTGCGTATCTTGGGCTTCTGGCAGGTAAAGTGGTCGAAGAGGGCAGAGTCTGAGAATGCGCTGAGGGCCCTGCCCTGCACCTCCATGGGGCCTGCACACACTGGGGACTTCCCTTCAAAGTTGAGGGTCTTCCTGCGCTGGAGGATCCAGAGCAGTCGGCAGTCACAGGACAGAGGGTTCCCATCCACACGCAGCGTCTCCAGGGTATTGACGGACTGGAAGGCACCCTCCTCCAGGGTTACCAGGGCGTTAGTGGACAGGTTGAGCAGGTGGATCTGCCGAAGGCCGCCGAGGGCATACGGCTGTACCATCATCAGGTTGGTGTTGACCAGGTGCAGCTCTTTTAGACGGACCAAGTCCCTCAGGGCCCAGGACTCCAGCACAGAGATGGGGTTGTATGAGAGATTGAGGCTGATGAGGTGGGGCAGGCTGCGCAGGGCGGCCGTGGGCACGGAGGTGATGTTGGTGTTGGTGATCGACAGCCAGGACAGGTTAAGGCCCTGGAGGCTGTGGGGGGAGATGTGCTCCAGGAAAGGCCAGTGGTCGATCTCCAGCCCCCGCAGCCCGCCCAGTTTACGGAAGTTCTGGTCCTCCAGGGAGGATATGCTGAGGTAGCGCAGGCGCAGAGTGACCAGGCTGCGGAGGTAGGACAGAGACTGGCTGGAGATGGAGGTCAGGTTACACCTCTCAATGGTGAGCTCCCTCAGACCCACCAGGCCCAGGAAGGCCTTGTTGGAGATGTAGACCAGGTCGTTATCACCAACCTCCAGGTTCCTCAGGTTTTTCAGGTCCTGGAAGGTGAAGTCCAACAGGATGACAATCTTGTTCCCGCTCAGGTCCAGTGTGGTGAGGTTGGTGAGGCGTGAGAAGGCGCCCATGGGGACCAGTTTGAGCTGATTACCCCTCAGCGACAGCACCCTCAGGCTCTGCAGGCTGGAGAAAGCGTTGGGTTCCAGGACGGTGATGATGTTCTCACTCAGGTCCAGCTCCTCCAGCCGAGGGAAGGAGAGGAGGTCGCCATGCTCCACCCAGCGAAGCCTGTTCCCACTCAGGTCCAGCAGACGTGTGTCCGAGGAGATGCCGTCGGGGAAGGCAGACAGACGCTTGCCCTGGCATGCCACAGACTTGAGCTTGGCCATGCACTCACAGCGCTGGGGACAGCCTTGGCTCTGAGTGGAGGGCAGAGTAGTCAACAGCAACAGTAGCAGGCCAGGCCACCCCAGGCCTGGAACGGCTGCCATGTCCCCTCACTACCTTTGCACCACTGGGGCTGGATCACTGCACCAGACACCTGCCCACAGAGACCAAGAGAGAGAATGAAACAGACAAAGACAGATCAGTGCATGTATATCCCCTCCAACAGTTGAGATCAAACCCTGTAAATTAGTAAAATTACAATTACTGGTTTTAATTAACTTCGCACTGAAGTACAATTACAGCTAGTGCTCTGAGTCAAGTCTCAGAGGGTTACACACCATGGGAAACCCGGTCTGAGTTCCCAGTAAATTATTATTCTGTTTAGAGGAAGGACCCCAGAAGATAATGAGTGAAAAGTTAATTTACTCATCATAAATAGGTCAGAAACAATGGTGTGATCGAAAGATCACACCAAGACTCTGTCTAACTGACTCATACCCTGTTTGTCATGCCTCCATGCTCCAACATCAAGCAATACCGCTGGGCAGAAAATCTAGTGTTCAATCCAAGAGCGAGTGTTATAGTGTTCAATTGACTCTTTAGTGTAGCTCTCAGGCAACGTCACCCATCACACAAGGCTACGACCCAGCGCACAACACTATAATACTTCCATTACATCTCCATATTGTCTCTCTGAAGCTTGAAAGAACTCTGCCTGGATCTCATATAACAGACCACTCCACAGGATAATGACCCCCTGCATCAGAGCATTAATCCCTTCCTCAATCCATCATTTTCTCCAGTTTATACCTTTGACATGAAACATCCCAGGATTAACGCGTTCCATAACATCATATTCATTAAATGGTGGGCTTACGAAGGAGTAAATGTATTAAAACCCCATGAGACCTGTCACTCCCATTAGTTCATGCATGAGGAAGTCCCCAAGCCATGTGTTCTGTGTGTCACCCGAGCACACAGATACTCTACTTACTACAGGCCATAAATGAACACAGTGGAATCATGAACAGAGGAGCATGCCCTAGAATGGAGCAACGCCTCATGAAATATGCACTCTACACAGTGTGCCATAAATGTATGAATCAATTAGACGGAAATGCTGCTAAAGTCCCAGATTAATGTCATTTCCTTTGGGGGGTTATTAGTAAGAATTCTGAGAACTCTAACACTGTGTTATAGTCTCCTCCCCTCTGACACAATATGTTATGCACACACCCAACCCCCTCACACCTTCACACACACAACACAGGGTGTGATCAGAGAGGACCCGTGACACTCGAGAGGAAACAGAAAAGGTCTGAGAATTTTCAACTCCCACGGATGATTTAAACATTCTTTTCATGTTCCTAAGATCTACACGCTCTGATTTAAATTGATCTTGAGACATAGGAATAAGTATACCCATTAGTCGACCTGTCACAGCCTAAAACTAGCTGATAATAATGTCTTCTGATCAGTTTAAAGGGATAAATGCATTTGTACAGTACAGCTTTGAAGAGACACAGGAAATGCATGTCAGGCATATTTAGGAAATGCAAATGCTATCGATTTCAATGATTTATTTTGCCAGGCTTAAGGACCACACAACGCGATCTAATTGCCCATTAAATGTTACAGTATCTTCCTGGAAAGCCCATACAAGGTCCTTTTGAGCAAAATAAAAGGATGGCCTACTTGATGGTCTTGTTAGCATATCTTTCTATGGGCCCTGTGTGATTTTCAAATTCATCAAATTTAAGCTGCAGAGGTATTGAATAAACAATGGGAGTGTAATATCATATGGCAATTCCCCAGGCATGGGTCGATGTAAAAACCAATGAATAATATATTAAGTCATTGTACTTATGGGGGGCACACAGCCAAGAACAATAGTTCTCCCATTTCTCCTAAAGAGACCATACTATACAGTACAGCGCCAGCCAGATGAACACAGACCGTGGAGTGGGTGGATACAGTGACCCTGAACTCATCAGTTCTCTGGCCGGAGCGAATTACCTAGCAGCCCCCAAAAACACCCAGAGAGATTCTGGCAAAGTGTGGCTTTTCAGCTCCAAAGTACCAAGCACAGAGACAGATTTAGAATGTAGAGGGGGTTGTGTTGCACCCCTCTATCTTTGCAACACTATATTCACCTCAGCCTCGTTTGTCCGCTTCTCCTCGTTCACCTGTGTTTGCATAACAGCTATTAGCGGACAAAGTGGATGGCAAATTCAGAAAATGTGTAGATGAGAAGAGCCGTTTACCAAATGATGTCTGTCCTTATTTACAGATACCAATTCAGAGTTATGGAGTTGAAGGGCTGACCTGAGGGCCTGTAATGTGAGGCCTCCACATGATGAAACATGAGGGACATTAAGAGAGGACAGGGCAGAAGTTCCGCCAAACAAGACAAACGTAAACATGTCATCCCCCATGAATGATTGAGTGTGCATTTGGAAAATGTAGTGGAGTAAAAGTAAAACTTGTCAAAAATATGACTTAAGTAGTTGTCATGCCCTGACCATAGAGAGCCCTTGGTTCTCTATGGTGTTTAGGTCAGAGCGTGACTAGGGGGGTGTTCTAGTCATTTTGTTTCTATGTTTTGGGATTGAGTATGGTTCCCAATTAGAGGCAGCTGATTATCGTTGTCTCTAATTGGGGATCATACTTAAGGATATGTGGGTGTTGGATACTGCTTAGAGGTAGCAAGGAAGAGGTGTGGGTGTGTGTAGCTCTCTCCAGCAGGCATCTAATCTCCAGCAACATCTAATCTCTCCAGCAGGCAGCACATCTAATCTCTCCAGCAGGCAGCACATCATCTAATCTCTCCAGCAGGCAGCACATCATCTAATCTCTCCAGCAGGCAGCACATCATCTAATCTCTCCTGCAGGCAGCACATCATCTAATCTCTCCAGCAGGCAGCACATCTAATCTCTCCAGCAGGCAGCACATCATCTAATCTTTCTAGCAGGCAGCACATCAAATCTCTCCAGCAGGCAGCACATCATCTAATCTCTCCAGCAGGCAGCACATCATCTAATCTCTCCAACAGGCAGCACATCATCTAATCTCTCCAGCGTTTCCACTGCAAGTTATAGACTCGCATCGATTTCAGCTCCACCACCATACCCACTCACACTTTACATGAGCATGTCCTCCTCAGCCTAAAACACAGTACTTCTCTCTGAGGTTCCATCATCAGAAGTAGTAATACCCAGCCAGCATGGGGAAGCCCGTGGGCACTTGGCATAGTAGGCCAGCATGAAAATTGATTCTCTGGATGGGCTCTATTTCCCAGACTTCCCCTCTACCTTCCACCTCATAGTCCTATGATGGATCACTGCTGCACTACCAGTCTGGGCCTTGGGCCCTCCACAGCAGGCAAGGGCACGCAGCCACCACTGGAGGACAGCAGGCCAGGAGTGATATGGGGAACCACTGTGGACATTATGGTGACAGGGCAGGTCGGAGGAGATGGACAAGGAGGTAAATAGCACATGTAAGTGTGTTTTTGTTCTCAGGCGATATGCAAAGTACTGTGACTGATGATGGATGCTGTCTGCTCTATAATGGATGTCATATTATGTTCATGTGTTCTTCGGGCTTTATAGAGGGACTAGGAGGTACTGTTTAGGTGATTTATAGAGGGACTAAGAGGTACTGTTTAGATGATTTATAGAGGGACTAAGATGTACTGTATATAGGCTTTATAGAGGGACTAAGAGGTACTGTATAGAGGCTTTATAGAGGGACTAAGATGTACTGTATAGCGGCTTTATAGAGGGACTAAGGTACTGTATAGAGGCTTTATAGAGGGACTAAGAGGTACTGTATAGAGGTTTTATAGAGGGACTAAGAGGTACTGTATAGAGGCTTTATAGAGGAACTGAGGTACTGTATAGAGGCTTTAAAGAGGTGTAAGAGGTGCTTTATAGAGGGACTAAGAGGTACTGTATAGAGGCTTTATAGAGGAACTGAGGTACTGTATAGAGGCTTTATAGAGGAGTAAGAGGTGCTTTATAGAGGTTTTATAGAAGGACTAAGAGGTACTGTATAGAGGCTTTATAGAGGAGTAAGAGGTGCTTTATAGAGGTACTTTATAGAGGCTTTCTATTAAAATCATCAGTGATTACTTTGTGTCGTATGGAGAAACCCAATGGCACACAGAGGATGGGAGTAAGAATGTGATGTTGTCCAACATGCATATTTGATAAGGGAAAAACGGAGGGGTTTATGGGTCTTTTTAAAAATAAATAATGGGGCCAACTTATACTACTTGACATATAGGGCCTAACTTTTATCCCCCCTCCCCATATAGTAGGCAATTACCAATTTAAGAAGAATGCATTTTCTGGGGACCTTGCCAATGCATTGTTATTCAAAATATTATTACATTCTAAAATATGTGAAAAATAATGTGGACATTGCCTGACTAAATAGATTTGATACATGCATTGCGATGTTTCTGTAGCCTATGTGGCTGCCGCAAGCACACATAACAAAGCCATGAATAGCGGTAGTATTCATCTCACCATTTGAATAGCACCATCACTGTTTTTATAATGACAAACTGACCAAAAACAAGGTTCCTTTTTTAATGGAAGAATTTCGCTGGAATGCAAAGTTGAAGCCAACATTAAACGCTGTCATCCTTATAACAACCACACATGGATTTAAAGGTGCACTATGCAGAAATCTGCCATTTCCTAGTTGCTGAAACGTTAATAGTTCGCCTAATTTACGTTTGTATGACAAAATAAGCTAGTATAGTGTAGAGAATCATTGTACCATCTAAACCGCTGTGAAATATATTTTCCATAACCCCAAAAAGATTGTTGTTTCAGCTGGTGTTTATGCAAAAACAAAACTTAAGAACGGTAAGCATAGATTTATAGATCTATAACTCATATGTATATGTGAATTTGGTCAGGTTGCCCAAAAAGATACATTCGTATTGCCACTGATGCTACAGAGTAGTACAACATCCTTCAATTGAAGCAGCTGGAAACAAAATGAAAGTGGCCACATCTCTCACAAAAATGGATCAAGAATGATATCAAGGATAATTATAAGGAAGCAGGAGAACTTCTAAATTGGCTACAATAATTGCAATGCATCTGATTTTCAAGGTAGGCCTTTCCAATAGTTGAATTTCTGAGCTCCACATTCAAGTTCAAGTAAAGTAGGCTACTTCAAGCTCCTTATATTGATTCAAATTGCAGGTGCAACGTGGAAAGCAAAATGTATTTGTCATGATATTTCATTACCAGATGATGTTGTGAAGAAGCCCACTAGGCCATGTAATCCATTGTCATTATACACAGAAGGATGTAGGATAGCGTTGTGTAGGATAGCGTAGCGTTGGGTAGTCTATCCTACACATAGCGTAGGTGTCGGATAGCGTAGCTTTGGGAAGTCTATCCTACACATAGCGTAGGTGTAGGATAGCGTTGTGTAGGATAGCGTAGCGTTGGGTAGTCTATCCTACACATAGCGTAGGTGTAGGATAGCGTTGTGTAGGATAGCGTTGTGTAGAATAGCATAGGTGTAGGATAGCGTTGTGTAGGATAGCGTAGCGTTGGGAAGTCTATCCTACACATAGCGTAGGTGTAGGATAGCGTTGTTTAGGATAGCGTAGCGTTGGGTAGTCTATCCTACACATAGCGTAGGTGTAGGATAGCGTTGTGTAGGATAGCGTTGTGTAGGATAGCGTAGGTGTAGGATAGCGTTGTGTAGGATAGCGTTGTGTAGGATAGCGTTGTGTAGGATAGCGTAGGTGTAGGATAGCATTGTGTAGGATAGCGTTGTGTAGGATAGCGTTGTGTAGGATAGCGTAGCGTTGGGAAGTCTATCCTACACATAGCGTAGGTGTAGGATAGCGTTGTTTAGGATAGCGTAGCGTTGGGTAGTCTATCCTACACATAGCGTAGGTGTAGGATAGCGTTGTGTAGGATAGCGTAGGTGTAGGATAGCGTTGTGTAGGATAGCGTTGTGTAGGATAGCGTTGTGTAGGATAGCGTTGTGTAGGATAGCGTAGGTGTAGGATAGCGTTGTGTAGGATAGCGTTGTGTAGGATAGCGTTGTGTAGGATAGCGTTGTGTAGGATAGCGTAGGTGTAGGATAGCGTTGTGTAGGATAGCGTTGTGTAGGATAGCGTTGTGTAGGATAGCGTTGTGTAGGATAGCGTTGTGTAGGATAGCGTAGGTGTAGGATAGCGTTGTGTAGGATAGCGTTGTGTAGGATAGCGTAGCGTTGGGAAGTCTATCCTGTCCACTCCGTGACACAAAAACATATGAAAACATGAACTTATTACCTTGATGCTTATTCTGTAAATCAAACGAGACCCTACTGTAAATCAAGCAGACAACAACAGGTGATCAACATCCATTTGCTAGGAGTATTAGATCCAACGTGGATCGAGGCACAACTTCACCAGCTTAACAAATGAGACTCCAAAATATTCTGGACATTACTCGCAAACACCTTTTTTTCCAGCACTGTTGTTGCACACACCAGCTGTTCATCACTTGACTGTCATTAGGAAAATTCCTTCCGAGATTAGATGATAATGTGTGAAGTTGTAATCTGAATGTAATGACATTAAAACAATTTGCTGATGTAATTATCAATGACTTATCAACAGGTGTAACAAGGAAAATCCTCATTGGTACCCTAGTTTATAGAAAGACCCTTACTGTATACGTGAGGGGTTCTCGAAACAGCCGCTGAATAATACACGTGAAAAAATGTCACAGTCCACGGTCATGACACACTGACAGTGACTTAACCTTACCTGTGTCATTAGACCCCCCATCTACCCATACCACTACCACCACTGATTCACAATCTACGATAGATGGGTGGATATGGATAACGTATGGATACTAGATCCATAGACAAGACAATGGTCCAGGCCAGCCCCTTCACCAGCAACCATTGTCTTATCTTTATTTTCTTCATTGTTTTTACAAACAAAATATTGTATTGACTACGTTGACTGACTATAAACGGTACCTCATTGTTGGGTGACAAATGGTAAGCTGACATTTTGTATGAGCAGCATTCAGACAGCATTGCTCCGAGGTTAAACCGGGATTGGGTGAGGTCCTTGACAAACACTTCCAAACGATCTATCCGTCTAAGCAAAGTCAGTTTGAGTTAACGCCACAGAGTTGTTGCTCAAAAGAACATTAAGTTAAATGTCACCCTCCAATGACCCACACTCCATCACCGTAATGCTATGTGAAATATCCTCCCCTAGTTGCACACAATGATGCCATGATGCCAGGGTAGCTTTTAAAATGCATGCAATGGTGTTATCTTACCAACTACCAAACTCCTAGGCTGCGCATGCAATGGCGTTATCTTACCAACTACCAACCTCCTAGGCTGTGCACCCAATGGCGTTGTCTTACCAACTACCAACCTCCTAGGCTGTGCACACAATGGTGTTATCTTACCAACTACCAACCTCCTAGGCTGTGCACCCAATGGTGTTATCTTACCAACTACCAACCTCCTAGGCTGTGCACCCAATGGTGTTATCTTACCAACTATCAACCTCCGTCTAAATCGTAACTCTTTCATTATCACCTCACTGTGGTTTCTTCTCTCTGTTGTTATTAAAAAACCTTTTGGAGCAATATTCTTTCCCACAATATAAAGGACATAATTCAACTCTGAAATGGCTCAATGCAATACATATTTTCTCACATGCTATAAAGGGTGCGTTGGTAAATGACCTCCAGTGTCAGATTTCACTCTAGGCCATTTGTAAATGTAGAGGGTTGAGACACCTGTCCCACTAGGCAGTGTTCAACGTCTAGTTTTGATTTGCATTTGCCTGAGTTGTCAACTAACGTGAATTCCCTGTGACATCAACAAAACATTTCACCATGTCATTGGATTTAGGTTAAAAGTGTGTGTGTGGGGGGGGGGGGAGACGAAATGCCCTTACACTGATGAATTTGAAATGACGTGGAAACAATGTTGCTTCAATCAGTATTTGTCCTGTGGGGTGGCTGTGCTTTCCAGATGTGGGTGTGGGCAGGCGGGACAAGGCGAGGAGCGTTGTAGTTAGTGACAGAGGGTTGTCTAGAGACAGAGACAAGGAAACAGAGAACTGGGCTGTGGTACAGTAAATAAGCATATGTGGCACCTGAGGCATGTAGGCGCAGCCACCGGCAGTAGGACTCTTAAATGAACATCCTCTCCCTGACCCTATCCTCTACCCGTTACACAACATCACAGACATGGTGGAGGGATGACCACAGACTAGTAGTGCAACCCTACATCTTCATCAGACAAAGACAAGTGGTAGAGTATATGAAAATAGTAGGTGTGTGTGTCTAGCTATATACAGTGGGGCAAAAAAGTATTTAGTCAGACACCAATTGTGCAAGTTCTCCCATTTAAAAAGATGAGAGAGGCCTGTAATTTTCATCATAGGTACACTTCAACTACAAAATTAGAAAAAAATGTAATGAATTTATTTGCAAATTATGGTGGGAAATAAGTATTTGATCAATAACAAAAGTTTCTCAATACTTTGTTATATACCCTTTGTTGGCAATGACAGAGGTCAAACATTTTCTGTAAATCTTCACAAGGTGTTCACACACTGTTGCTGGTATTTTGGCCCAGTCCTTTATGCAGATCTCCTCTAGAGCAGTGATGTTTTGGGGCTGTTGCTGGGCAATATGGACTTTCAACTCCCTCCAAAGATTTTCTATGAGGTTGAGATCTGGAGACTGGTTAGGCCACTCCAGGACCTTGAAATGCTTCTTACGAAGCCACTCCTTCGTTGCCATCATCTGACCATATGACATTCTCCCAATCTCCTTCTGGATCATCCAAATGCTCTCTAGCAAACTTCAGACAGGCCTGGACATGTACTGGCTTAAGCAGGGGGAGACGTCTGGCACTGCAGGATTTGAGTCCCTGGCGGCGTAGTGTGTTACTGATGGTAGGCTTTGTTACTTTGGTCCCAGCTCTGCAGGTCATTCACTATGTCCCCCCGTGTGGTTCTGGGATTTTTGCTCACCGATTCTTGTGATCATTTTGACCCCACGGGGTGAAATCTTGCGTGGAGCCCCAGATCGAGGGAGATTATCAGTGGTCTTGTATGTCTTCCATTTCCTAATAATTGCTCCCACAGTTGATTTCTTCAAACCAAGCTGCTTACCTATTGCAGATTCAGTCTTCCCAGCCTGGCACAGGTCTACAATTTTTTTTCTGGTGTCCTTTGACAGCTCTTTGGTCTTGGCCATAGTGGAGTTTGGAGTGTGACTGTTTGAGGTTGTGGACAGGTGTATTTTATACTGATAACAGGTTCAGTCAGGTGCCATTAATACAGGTAACAAGTGGTGGACAGAGGAGCCTCTTAAAAAAAAATGTTACAGGTCTGTGAGAGCCAGAAATCTTGTTTGTAGGTGACCAAATACTTATTTTCCACCATAATTTGCGAATCAATTAATTTTAAAAATCCTACAATGTGATTTTCTGGATTTCTTTTATCATTATGTCTGTCATAGTTGAAGTGTACCTATGATGAAAATTACAGGCCTCTCTCGTCTTTTTAACTGGGAGAACTTGCACAATTGGTGGCTGACTAAATATTTTTTTGCCCCACTGTATTACACAGTTGTCTGGGCAACTTGCAGTATAAAAACAGAAAAAAGATCCTCTTATAGCCTTTGATTACTATGAAGTCATTGTAGAAAATCCATTTGGAAAGAACTCAATGGACTTGGATGTCCTGTGTAGCTCAGTTGGTAGGGCATGGCACTTGAAATGCCAGGGTTGTGGGTTTGTATTCCCACGGGGGACCAGAATGAAAATGTAGGCACTCACTACTTACTGTAAGTCACTCTGGATAAGAGAATCTGCGAAATGACGTAAAGGTCTGTTCTTGAAAAATACTGTCATCAATTACCAAATGTAATGCCTTGCAAACATCCTTGACACTGCATGGTTTTTGTGAAGTGCTCTGATTGATTATGTGTACATGGTACCTGTTCAACCACCCTGAAATACCTTCATTCCATTTCCATTTCCTGTCGAGGAATTGAAAACTAAAATTAGTTTTGTAGTTTATAATATGTGGCAGAATAATGGCTAACAATTGAAGGTAGTAAATCTTCAGCCAGTAGAAAAACATGATGACATTGAGGATGAACAGCAGGAGCTTTATACCTGCATAAGGATGTCCATTGATTTCTGGCAGGGGGACAGAGGGCACTGTACAGTGCAGGACCTTAACATACACTGAACCAAAATACAAACGCAACATTCAACAACTTCAAAGATTTTACTGAGTTAGAGTTCACATAAAGAAACAAGTGAAATAAATTCATCAGGCCCTAATCTGTGGATTTCACATGACTGGGACAACAGATACCTTAAGAAAAAGTAGTGGCGTGAATCAGAAAACCAGTGTCGTGGAATTATCAGAATTTGTTGGTAACATTTGTAAGATGTTTAATATTCATCAAATGTGTGTAAGTTATTTCTCATAACAATGTATTCCCAGTGGGGAAAGGAGGGTTAGCAGTGTCTGGAATCATTCTATGCTCCCTCTTATGTTGTTTCTATCTTAACCTATAGCCTCACCTTTTCCTCTCCGTGAGTTTGTCCAGGAGTCTGTATTTAGAGTGGGTTGTATATAAATGACAATTTGATATATGCCTGTTGATATGGAGGAATTGGTTTATGGTTCTGGGGTTTGGGAAAGGAGACAAAGCTGAACAATGAGTTATGTCTATGCTGTCTGACTATGGGTGTCTTTGCTATTAAAAGGAACTCAGTTGCATTGTAAGGGGGCTCTCGGAGGATTCACTGGGAGACACTGAATTTATCTGAGAGTCACAGGATTGTGATAAAAGTTCTTATAATTAAAGATGGACTTTTATAACTACCTCTGACGTGTGTGTGTGGTTTGCTCCCATGATTTGGTAAATAGAGGAAATTTCCACGACACCAGTCAGTATTTGGTGTGACCTCCATTTGCCTCATGCTGCGCAACACATCTCCTTCGCATAGAGCTGATCAGGCTGACGATTGTGGCCTGTGGAATGTTGTCCCACTCTTCAATGGCTGTGCGAAGATGCTGGATATTGGTGGGAACTGGAACGCGCTGTCGTAGACGTTGATCCAGAGGATTCCAAACATTTTCAATGGGTGACATGTCTGGTGAGTATGCAGGCCATGGAGGAACTGGGACATTTTCAGCTTCCAGGAATTGTGTGCTGTTCCTTGCAACTTGGGGCCATGCATGATCATGCTAAAACATTAGGTGATGGCGATGGATGAATGGCACGACAATGGGTCTCAGGATCTCCTCACGGTATCTCTGTGCATTCAAATTGCCATTGATAAAATGCTATTGTGTTTATTGTCTGTAGCTTATGCCGGTCCATAGTATAACCCCACTGCCACCATGGGGCACTCTGTTCACAACGTTGACATCAGCAAACCACTCGCCCACACAACGCCATACACGTTGTCTGCCTTCTGCCCGGTACAGTTGAAACTGGGATTCATCTGTGAAGAACACACTTCTCCAGCGTACCAGTGGCCATCAAAGGTGAGATTTGGCCCACTGAGGTCGGTTACGACGCAGAACTGCTGTCAGGTCAAGACCTTGGTGAGGACGACGAGCACACAGATAAGCTTCCCTGAGACGGTTTCTGACAGTTTGTGCAGAAATATTTTGGTTGTGCAAACCCACAGTTTCATCAGCTGTCCAGGTGGCTAGTCTCAGACGATCCCGTTGGTGAAGAAGCCAGATGTGGAGGTCCTGGGCTGGCGTAGTTACACGTGGTCTGCGGTTGTGAGGCCGGTTGGACGTACTGCCAGATTCTTACTGCCAGGCGGCTTATAGTAGAGAAATTAACATTCAATTCGGTGGCAACAGCTCTGATGGACATTCCTGGAGTCAACTTGAAACATCTGTGGCATTGTTTTGTGTGACCAAACTGCACATTTCCGAGTGGCCTTTTATTGCCCCGAGCTCAAGGGTGGACCTGTCAAATGAAAATAACATTGTATTGATCACATACACATGGTTAGCAGATGTTATTGCGAGTGTAGCGAAATGCTTGTGCTTCTAGTTCTGACAGTGCAGCAATATCTAACAAGTAATGTCTAACAATTCCACAACAAATACCTAATACACACAAATCTAAGTAAAGGAATGGAATAAGAATATATACTTATAAATATATGGATGAGCAATGAGAAAGAGGCATAGGTTAATATGCAATAGATAGTATAGGTAGTATAGAATAGAGTATATATAAATGAGATGACTAATGCCAGATATGTAAACATTATTAAAGTGGCATTATTAAAATGACTAGTGTTCCATTTATTAAAGTGGTCAATGATTTCAAGTCTGTAAGTAGGCAGCAGCCTCTCTGTGCTAGTGAAGGCTGTTTAACAGTCTGATGGCCTTGAAATAGAAGTTATTTTTCAGTCTCTCAGTCCCAGCTTTGATGCACCTGTACTGACCTCACCTTCTGGATAGTAACGGTGTGAACAGGCAGTGGCTCGGGTGGTTGTTGTCCTTGATGATCTTTTTGGCCTTCCTGTGACATTGGGGTGCTGTAGGTGTCATGTAGGGCAGGTAGTTTGCCCCCGGTGATGCGTTGTGCCACCCTCTGGAGGGCCTTGCAGTTGAGGGCGGTGCAATTTCCATACTAGGCTGTGATACAGCCCAACAGGATGCTTTAGATTGTGCATCTGTAAAAGTTTATCAGTGTTTTGGGTGACAAGCCAAATCTCTTCAGTCTCCTGAGGTTGGAGAGGTGCTTTTGCGCCTTCTTCGCCAGTGACTGTGTGGGTGGACAATTTCAGTTTGTCTGTGATGTGTACACCGAGGAACTTAAAACTTTCCACCTTCTCCACTGCTGTCCCTTTGATGTGGATGGGGGGGGGGGCTGCTCCCTCTGCTGTTTCCTGTGTAATGATCATGCTGTTTAATCAGCTTCTTGATATGCTACACCTGTCATGGTGATGGATTATGGAGAAATGCTCATTAACAGGGATGTTTTTGTGTGTATGGCCTCTTATTTCAGCTCAAGAAACATGGGACCAACACTTTACATGTTGAGTTAATATTTTTGTTCACTGTAGATAGCTTGGAGGCAAGAGGGTGAAAGTGAGTGAGAGCAACCATCTTGCTTGGCATTCAGCCTTCCTCAGCTGGCCTCAATCCCCTGTCAAGAGTCATCACTTCACCTAAGCTGGGCATTGCCTGTTTGCTTCACTTGGCATCACATTAGAATAGATGCAAACAGAGATGGGGCAAAAAAGTCACTAGAGCACTTGATTACACATATTCACAGACAGAAAAGGACAGAAAACAGTCCCATCCACACTCGCACTCACATTAACACTCATACTTGTGCAAATACACAAATGCACAGTCATTCACACTTGCACACACTCTCATGAACACACACTGTCATGATGCTAACCCTTTCCATGAATTGGCTAGTTGAGATGTGAACAACCCCCTCCCCTCCTAACAGGGGCAGTTTTAAGACTTTACAACCACATCGTAAATTCCTTGCAGAGACTCAGAGACTCATACTGACCATGCAGTATGGGAGAGAGAGGGTCACAATAGAGGGTCCCCTCTCTCCACTGGGATTCTCTGCCTCTAATTCTATTACAGGGGCTGAGTCACTGGCTTACTGGTGCTCTTCCATGCCATCCCTAGGAGGGGTGCATCACTTGAGTGGGCTAAATCGCTGACGTGATCTTCCTGTCTGGGTTGGCGCCCCCCTTGGTTTGTGCCGTGGTGGAGATCTTTGTGGGCTATACTCTGCCTTGTATCAGGATGGTAAGTTGGTGGGTTGAAGATATTCCTCTAGTGGTGTGGGGGCTGTGCTTTGGCAAAGTGGGTGGGGTTATATCCTGCCTGTTTGGCCCTGTCCGGGGGAATCATCGGATGGGGCCACAGTGTCTCCTGACCCCTCCTGTCTCAGCCTCCCATATTTATGCTGCAGTAGTTTATGTGTCGAGGGGCTAAGGTCAGTCTGTTATATCTGGAGTATTTCTCCTGTCTTATCCCGTCTCCTTTGTGAATTTAAGTATGCTCTCTCTAATTCTCTCTTTCTTCCTTTCTTTCTCTCTCTCGGAGGAACTGAGCCCTAGGACCATGCCTCAGGACTACCTGGCATGATGACTCCTTGCTGTCCCCAGTCCATCTGTCCGTGCTGCTGCTCCAGTTTCAACTGTTCTGCCTGCAGCTATGGGACCCTGACCTGTTCACCGGATGTGCTACCTGCTGTTTTCAACTCTCTAGAGACAGCTGGAGCGGTAGAGATACTCTCAATGATTGGCTATGAAAAGCCAACTGACATTTACCCCTGAGGTGCTGACTTGTTGCACCCTCGACAACTACTGTGATTATTATTATTTGACCATGCTGGTCATTTATGAACATTTGAACATCTTGGCCATGTCCTGTTATAATCTCCACCCGGCACAGCCAGAAGAGGACTGGCCACCCCTCATAGCCTGGTTCCTCTCTAGGTTTCTCCCTAGGTTCTGGCCTTTCTAGGGAGTTTTTCTTAGCCACCGTGCTTCTACACCTGCATTGCTTGCTGTTTGGGGTTTTAGGCTGGGTTTCTGTACAGCACTTTGAGGGTGCTGATGTAATAAGGGCTTATAAATACATTTGAGGCAGCTGATGTAGTAAGGCAGCTGATGTAATAAGGGCTATATAAATACATTTTATTTGATTTAGAACAAAGGAACTTTCCCGCCAAATTCTACTACATCCCAGGATTTGAGAATTGAACAATATTCCTATTTTAGAGAATGTGTAAACGGTCGGTGGAGAAGCCAGCTACCACCCGGTCCATTTTGTTTCATGTTTGTGACCTCATGAAAGACAATACAGCCACATGACCCAAACTCTGTTTATTCGGGTTCCTCAGTTATGAGGCTTGCATCTAATTATTGTATAAAATTAATGAGTAAAGATTAAACTATTTGTGAAATGATGTAATATGCTGTTAACCTTTAAAATGAGATAATTGGCCTCCATTTAATGTTTAACTAAGTCAGGAGCCATGCCCAAGTCAATAGACAGTGCTTGGCAATGATGAACCAACCCCTTTTCCACTGAATAAAATCCTCCGTGACGAAAAGTCACCTTAGTTCCAAATAACAGGAGGACTTGTCCTCCACGTTGAAAGGGGCTAAATTCAACTCTTCCGGACAGGAAACGTGAGAGCTTGTGCCACATGTGAAATGGTATGAACTCTGAACTATTTATCATCTAAAGAAGAAGTGCATACTAAACTAGCATACAGTTGAAGTCGGAAGTTGACATTCACCTTAGCCAAATACATTTAAACTCAGTTTTTCACAACTTCTGACATTTAATCCTAGTAAAAATTCCCTGTCTTAGGTCAGTTAGGATCACCACTTTATTTTTTAGAATGCGAAATGTCAGAATAATAGTAGAGAGAATGATTTATTTCAGCTTTTATTTCTTTCATTACATTCCCAGTGGGTCAGAAGTTTACATACACTCAATTAGTATTTGATTGCATTGCCTTTAAATTGTTTAACTTGGGTCAAACTTTTCAGGTGGCCTTCCACAAGCTTCCCACAATAAGTTGGGTGAATTTTGGCCCATTCCTCCTGACAGAGCTGGTGTTACTGAATCAGGTTTGTAGGCCTCCTTGCTCGCACACACTTTTTCAGTTCTGCCCACAGATTTTCTATGGAATTGAGGTCAGGGCTTTGTGATGGCCACTCCAATACCTTGACGTTGTTGTCCTTTAGCCATTTTGACACACCTTTGGAAGTATGCTTTGTACCCGTTTCCTCCAGCATATTCACAAGGTACTTTGCTGTTGTTCTGAGATTGATTCACACGTTTCACACCAAAGTACGTTCATCTCTAGGAGACAGAACACATCTCCTTCCTGAGCGTTATGATGGCTGTGTGGTCCCATGGTGTTTATACTCGCATACTATTGTTTGTACAGATGAAAGTGCTCCCAAGGATGAACCAGACTTGTGGAGGTCAACAATATTTTTTCTGGGGTCTTGGCTGATTTCTTTTCATTTTCCCATTATGTCAAGCAAAGAGGCACTGAGTGTGAAGGTAGACCTTGAAATACATCCATAGGTACACCTCCAATTGACTCAAATTATGTCAATTATGACATGACATCATTTTCTGGAATTTTCCAAGCTGTTTAAAGGCACAGTCAACTTAGTGCACGTAAACTTCTGACCCACTTGAATTGTGATACAGTGAATTATAAGTGAAATAATCTGTCTGTAAACAATTGTTGGAAAAATTACTTCTACGAAGTAGATGTTCTAACCAACTTGCCAAAACTATAGTTTGTTAACAAGAAATTTGTGGAGTGGTTGAAAAACGAGTTTTAATGACTCCAACCTAAATGTATGTAAACTTCCGACTTCCACTGTATATCAGACTGCAGCTGACCATATGCGCAAATCTAGTACGAGAACAATGACCGACAAGGAAGCATCTCCAGAGTGAGATGGACCTCTCAGACCATGTGAACCTTTCACGCGACGACCCGGTAGATTCCACAAAGGACGAGAGGGACAATGACTGGACAAACCAGAGCCTCACAACACCAGCTCAACTATCGAAGCCAGCTTCACGTAAATACAGTGCATTGCTTTTCCAACTGAGCGATCGTTAGTGGCTTATGTATTTATGTGAGAATAGCTTCCCAGGTCCGATAGAGACCCATGTTCCTTATTCTTCCTTCCGAAACCCACTTCTCTTCTCTCTGAATCCATCGTGTTGTAACCAGGCTGTTTTTGTTTAGTCCACTAGGGATGGTATTTACTGTATATTATTATTATGTATTGTATATTCTGTAATTGTTTAATTAGTTAGTAAATCAATAATTTAGGCAATTTGTGTATAGATGATTCATAAGTAAAGGCTGCGTCCATGCAGATAACCAAGAATTTTACGACATTTGGAATGAGAACTGATGAGGTAATAATTCATTAATAGGAGACTGTACTTGATAAGATATCAAAATATCTTTAGAGTCGATTCGGGAAATAGACTCTATAAACATTTCCCCCTGAAGCCCTGACTTCCTAGTTAATTCCTAGTTAATTAAAGTTTACATGATTAGTTTAATCACGGAATAATAATTACATATAGAGAATTGATATGATAAAATAACAGTCTTCCCATTTAATGACAAGACAGAGACACAACAACACATGCACACACAGTCAAACACACACCATCTCCATCTCCTGTGCAGTCAGCGTGACTGTGACTGTTCCCTCTAAAGGTCAGTGTCTAGTGTCTGCAGGCAGAGAGAGTACACACGGGGTCACAGGAAGAGTCCTTGTTTGCAAACACCTCTATGTTGAGCTAATGAAGTTGGGATTCTGGAATGCCAGAACACCCTCTTTGCATTCTCTGGGTTCTAATTGGTGCCAAGGACAGTTCAGTGACACGTAACAGATTATGTAATCGGATGGGACCCACAGGCGCTCGGTGTCGTTCTCATCGTCCCCATTAAGAGTATCTCGGACTCTTCGTCATTCAGTCTATAGCTTTCACTGCGATCAAATCAACAGGGGCAATTAAGCACAGTTAACAGGAGTCATTGAGCATCTGCGAGGGTTACGGTGGCTCTTCCTTTAGCTTCTGTCAGTAAATTGAGAACTATGAGTGGAGGAGACAAATAGAGAGTCAGTAACATGAGGAAATTTACAGTAACTAGTTGCTACATGCCCATTTCTCAAACTGCTATGATGAATGGCAGGCTAGTATTTCAGGCAATCCAATCCTGCATTTAAACCTTATTGAGGAAGAGGTCTGCCAGAGAGGGAGTGGTATGTAAATTGAAGGTAATCCCTTTCCTCTTGCTCGGGCAAATGCTGGGGGATTCAAACTCTCAGAAGCAATGTGAAAGCTCAGTATAATAGTCCATGCAAAGACATCTCCAGAAGAGGAAGGCCAATCAAATGCTCTGGTGAGAATAGTTCTCATGAGAATGCTGAAGTAGTTCCACTGTGACAAGGAGCCAGCCACGACCGTATATAAATATGTCTATTGCTTATCCATTAGCCTTATCAAGCTCAGCCATCCGTTTAGTGTAGGAAAAGACCACTTATCGGAGCTACAGTCAATCTCCCTAAAGTCTATACGCCACTCTTTTGTCCATCAAACTTCTAAGCTTAACTGAGCTCACAGAGATATTGATCTAGTTTCAGTAAGATCTGTATTTCACTGCTACTTGTGCATGCAACGCATTCCAACATTGTAATAGCAGGCAAGGTGGAAAACTCTGCCGTTCTGCCCTTGAGCAAGCAGTTAAGCCCTTGAGCAAAGCAGTTAACCCTCAACAAGAGCTGCTCCCCGGGCAACGATTAAGGCAGCCCCCCGCACCTCTCTGATTCAGAGGGGTTGGGTTAAATGTTGGACACATATTTCAGTTGAATGCATTCATTTGTGCAACTGACTAGGTATCCCCTTTCCCTTTTAAGAGGAGAGTGGTTTTGTCTTTATTATGAAACCTAAAGGGAACCGCAAAGAAAAATCTAAGTAATTATAAAGGTACTATCGTTACCCAACCTGATCAGGCTGGCTCTCAGAGTATGAAATATAAAATACATTACAGATGATGCCGTTTCCCTCTGAAATGACACAGGAAGTCACTCAGCTGGATAAAACATATTAGTCGTAATCCACAAACTCATGCCAAAGACACTTAGGGAAAATACATAGCACTTTAAACTGAACAATAAATGATCTCACTCACAACAGCCTTCCACATATACTCTCAATTGGAAAGCCATTAATTGAGAGGACAGAAGTACCCTCCAAGTTAAATTAATGGTCTTACACTGCTCTATTTCCAAAGAGGACCAGATGTCAGGTTGCTTATTGAGCAAAACTCAAATTTCAAGGTGCTGAAGAACATTCAAGCAAACTATGTCAAAAACATCCTTTTTAAGAGGTAATGTGAAATGTACATCGTGTCCACTGATGGCACATGTTGGTGAAGTGACTTTGGTTGTCAAGGTTGAGTGGCTTGTTGGACACAGCGATCCTGCTGCAGACTGGCCCCCTGCAGTACTGACCTGAGGTGATGAGGGTGGAAGGAGGGGGAGAGAAGGAGGAGGAGGAAGAAGGTGACTGAAGAGCAGAGTGGAAGAGTAAAGGGCCAGCAAGAGGTGGACAAGGCCACAGGGGACAACAGGGGGCCCCAGGGGCCAGGGAACGGGTCACCACTGCACCAGAGGTGCTGACAGACTGAGGCTGAGCCTGGGCTCTCATTGCCAACAACATAGGGAACACCTGATAGTCTGGGCCTCACCCACATGAACGGCTCTCTCACAGCCTGCTTGTGCAGTAGGGCTCAAAAACCAAAGCAGAATAGGTCACCTGATTTCCCCTCTCAAGCAATAGCCTACTCCTAGTTAGCATAATGACAGGACAACAGCATGAGATACAGGAGGCTATTTTAGTCTATATTCAGAGGGATTGGTTTTTGTTTACTTTTCTTTTGCACAACGATTCCATATGGAGGACGTTACAGATGTACAATATGATTCATTATTTTGAGCTTTGTCTTTACCCTTGAGATAAAAATGTCATCATATAATTTTTTTTTCAAAATGTTCATTCTAAACAGCAAAATGTGCAGTTCAGACAATAACTTATTTAACGGATTACCAATTATTTAAAATTGTCACACTCACACATCTGAGGCACACAGAAGGATTATTATATAATGTTATTGTGATGGAATGTAGGGCTCTGTTGTCCATATTTTAGCCTCGGCATGTTTGCCTGGCCTACTTCAATGTACTCTGTCTAATCCGGTGGTGCTCTTTCCGCCCGGCCCACTCTGCCTTCTACACCCCTGGTAATCTCACCGCTGCCAAAACAGACAGCTATTGTGGACAGCTGGCAGCCTCTAGGAAAATGACACACACAGAAAACTGCCTAAACACTGGAACAAAAGGTTAAATATCCAAAATTGTGTCTCTGCTATGCTGCCTGCCCCCCTAGTGACAGTACAGTTTGGGATTATGGTATTATTGCTGTCCAGAAACATATGTTAGAGGTGCCTGCCACCAGCCACTGTATTGTATGGGGTGTTAAATGAGAGAGCATTTATATTTTTACAGGTGTATATTCAGGAAAATACAAAATAAACAAAAAATAAATCAACGTTCTCCTTTAGTCAGATTCAAATGACAACAGGCTCTAGGGCCTGAGAAGCCGCAGATAAAAGTAAAGCCGGTTTCTGGGACTTCTGGTTCGTTTGGGCAGTACAATTAATCACATGCGCAATAAAATGACACAATATCCACCTTCTTCTTGATCACTTTCCCTCAGCTGTTGAACAATCCTTAATATCCACAGGCTGTGGGGCATCCACCACTATTATCTTCAGCTCCACTCGCTCCTCTAACTACTTCCTGTGCCTCCATGTAGGAGACCTGCTGTACGGCCCTGACCCCTGTCACTTCATACTCCTTTACCCTAACCGGGGCACTCTTGGGAATTGGGAAAGTGCAACACCGTACATCCTCACTTTCTTCAACAATATTCCTTCCGGCACACACTTGATACATGGCCATACCTTTTTCAATTCCGGCAAAATGGCTTGGACTTGGAAACTCACAGCGTACCTCACATATCCCAGCTTCACATGATAAAGGAAATACTGTTCATCCAACATCAATGACACCGGCAGGCTTTCCTCTTTCCACTAAACGGTTCAGATGCTTCAACTACTCCTGGTATGATCCTTGTAACCGACGAGGCTTCAAGATCCAACGCCAGAGATGACACCGTTTAACGGTGTTTAGCCCCCACAATCTAAACTCTCCACTTTTTATGTCAGTAGTTTGTAGAGCCATAATGCCTTCTGCTTCTGCTCTTTTGACACACAACAAATCCAAACTAAACAACTTCTAGTCACTCTGACCGAACTCCAGCTTTCCTAATGCATCCTCGATACTTCAAACGGATCGCCCAAAAAAAGCATCATCATTAGTGTATCGTAATCCAACCAAAAACCTGTTCATTTACAACTTTAGCCATTTTTGTTTCAATATCACCGTCTTCTACTCTCTTTCCCCATTTTCAAGTTCATCCATCCACCTCCCATATTCCTCCACTCCGGAAACAATCATCATTGTGTCTAGCAAGCGTCTCCATTCCCTATTTTTGCAGACTCGCTAACATAGCTTTACACGAGCTACTTGACTGGTTCATCTCTGTTCTCCCCATCTCATGCACACCAGCCAGCACAATGTATCTAGTGCGTCACAAGGCCACATAATTCTGACGTCTGGGAGAATTAAGTTGATGGTATCATTGTAAATCCATTGGGGAACTCGCCTCGTTCAATCACAAGGGACACATTGCACTGTGACCAAGGTATGCAGGGAGAGACGTGTCTGATGTAAACTGGTTGAGCTGGGTGGAGCCTAGTTTGGACTGATCCAAAATGACTCCAGTACAGTCCAGGCCACAGTAGACACAACAGGTAAGTATTGTGGTGCAGTTGTAACAGAAATTGCATTTTGCTTTTTGTTTGTTCACCAAAAAGGCAGAATATGGTCTGCTTCACAGTCCAGCATTGATGTAATATTTTGCTATGAGGTAATGCTGTTGGATTATTTATGTATTTGTTTAGTGAGCTACACTCTGAGTGTTAATAACATATATGTCTTGATAATGCCAAATAATGAGGTCTTCATGCCAATGCTATTTGACAAGATTACGTTAATTACACTGACTGCTAATGCAATTAAGCGCCACAAAAAAACATTCGCAAACTTTTCTCAAGGCACATAGGGAAGAAAATCTCTAATTACATCATAGATAGTGACTGGTAATTAATCTACAAACATAATTGCTGTATCTATTACATGCTTAGCCAAATACACAAATGAGAGGAAAACATATTTCAGAGGAAAACCCATCTGGTAAAAGGTCTATGGAGGAGGAGTGGCATATATTCATGGATGTGAAGGGAAGCCAGGCCTCCTTAAAACAATTGACCAATCAATTTATTTTACTTTAAATGATGTATCTTTCTTCTCTGTGTTTTCATAATTTTCCTTCAGTTTGGAAGAGACTGAATGTGTCACTGGAGAAAGCATCCGAAAGAGCGAAATAGCGCTCCTCTGTCTCTCCATGTGTAGGCCATCTATTTGATGCGGTCTGGTCATAAAGAGTGTCTGGTCATTGTTGCTGCCCGTAGCACTTAATGCAAGGGAAGCCAGCGAGCATTTGGGCTCTCTTGATATAAGTATAAAATAGTAGCCAATCAGCATTGAGCTAAACTGAGTGAGCTCAAATGTGAATGGTCCTGGCACACACAAAGAAAAGGTGTTGAGGAAATTCAGTTTGGATTTGGCTTCACTCCTATCACAGAGAAATGCGTCATTGATAGAAACATCTTGTGTTGTCCTTCGGTGGTTAGCTAGCAAGCTAAAATAGTCCCTTTCCTAAATTAGCCATGGCTGGAGATTGGGATTTGGACTTTACTTAATTCTCCGTACTGGCCAATGATTATAACAGCGATTCTGATCCAACCATAAAATACATTGTGCCCTTGGCCTGAGAGGATGGAAGTTCAATATGTAGCTAGATGTAGAAGGCTAATGTTAACTAGCTAACGTTGCCCGTGAAAGGAATTTAGGCTTGCCAGCAAGCATTTTAGCCAGGAAGCTTAGGACAACAAAATAAAAGCATGTACTGTATGACAGTCATAGATCGTTTCGTCAACCTGAAAGAGAGGACGGCATTGGCGTTTCTCTACAAGTAGGGTGAGTCAACATGTTTTTTCTACTTGCATGAATGTGCACACACAGAAATCGAACCACGGACAGCCACATCATTTAGCTGACATTGATTGGACTAAATTGCTTTTGGTATCTTTTAGTTGTCACTGTGTTAGACTAAGCATAGGTGATTTGATGATGGTGAAATGTTGAAGTTGAAATGGTCCTAAACACCGGCGTTACAGAGGCAAGGGGGGCTGGCTGGTGTGTCAACGGGACTCTCGAAAATGCTATATTCTTGCTTTTCTGAAACAAGGATTTCGGACAAGATACCCTGCAACTCACAGGGCAGACAGGACAGTGGAGTCGGGGAAATCGAGGGGGGAAGGGTTTGCCTCTACATCCGCTCCAACTGGTGTGATAACTCCAGTGTCGACCCGCTGGAGTTTCCAGCTGTTATTGTGACTGTTGTATACATTCCACCTCAGGATAAGAAAAAAAACTAGCTGGCACTTAACAAACTGAACAAGGCTATAAACAAGCAAGAAAACCTACATCCAGAGGTTGCTTTTCTGGTCTCCAGCAATTTTAGTTCCTTGTCACTAAGACATGTGATTTCCAACATCCATCAAAATGTCTCTGCCACTACGGTCGAAGAAGTCCTAGACCACTGTTATACTACCCACAAGCAAGCATACAAGGCCCCTCCTGTGTCGGCAAATCAGATCATGACTCTGTACTCCTGCTTCCTCTTTACAAGCAGAAACTCAAACAGGAAGTACCTGTGACTCGCGCCATTGAGAAATGGTCACTAGAATCAGAGATTATGCTACAGGACTGCTTTGCTAGCGATGATTGGACATGTTAAAACACTCCGCCGATAACATTGACGAGCTATCAACCTCCATCACCGGCTTCATTAAAAAAAATGTATCGGCAACGTTGTCCCCGCGGTGAGGGTTCGCTGCTTCCCCAATCGAAAACCTTGGATTAACACAGAGGTTGGTGCTAAACTAAAGAACAGGGCTACCGCACAGAGAGCTATCATAGACAACCCTGAGGCTACGGCCGCGGACAGGAATAAGTACAGAAGTCCCACTATGACCTCCGCAGAGTCATCACACTAGCAAAATGACAATATAGGAATAAGGTGGAATCATCCTACAAAGGCTCCGATGCCCGCCGCATGTGGCAGGGGCTACAGTCCATTGATGGATTACAAAGAAAGACCCAACCCTGATCTGCCCAACGATGCCTCTCTACCAGACGAGCTCAATGCATTTCATGCACACTTCAACAACAACATCGTGCTGGGGGTGAGGGCCGTCCCCGACCTAGTTGATTGGATGATCTTGCTCACCGAGGCAGACGTGAAAAATGTATTTAATCAGATCAACACCCACAAGACCGTAGGACCCGACGGTATTCCAGGGCGCGTTCTCAGAGCATGCACAGAGCAGCTGGCAGACATATTCACAGTAATTTTCAACATCTCCTTGTCCCAGTCTGTAATCCCCACATGTTTAAGATGACTACCATCCTTTCTGTCTTCATGACAAAATGACTACCGCCCTGTAGCACTCACTTCTGTAATCATGAAGTGCTTTGAGAGGCTGGTTATGGCACACATTAACTCCACCATCCCAGACACTCTAGACCCACCTAATTTGCATACCGCCCCAACATATCCATGGATGACGCAATCTCAATTGCTCTCCAGACTGTCCTCACCCACCTAGATAAAAGGAATACAGTACCTATGTAAGAATGCTGTTCATGAACTACTGTTCAGCATTCAACACCATTGTCCCATCCAAGCATAGGATGGGACAACTTCCCTCTGCAACTGGATCCTGGACTTCTTGATGGGCCGATCTCAGGTGGTGAGGGTAGGCAACTTCACCTCAGGCACGCTGACCCTCAACACAGAGGCCCCATAGGGGTGTGTGCTTAGTCCCCTCCTGTACTCCCTGTTCACACATGACTGTGTGGGCACGCACGCACGACTTAAACACCATCATCAAGTTTGCTGACAACACGACAGTGGTTGGCCTGATCACCGGTGACGATGAATCAGCCTACAGGGAGGAGGTCAGTGACCTGGCAATGTGGTGCCAGAACAACAACCTCTCCCTCAATGTCAGTAAGACCAAGGAGCTACACATTCACACACACACTCACTCCATCATCTGCTCACTCACACATAATAATGCACATACATGTATACTGACTCTACATACCCGCACACCCACTCACATACAAGCTGCTGCTACTCTGTTTATCTTATATCCTGCTGCCTAGTCACCTTACCCCTATACATATCTACCTCCATCACTCTAGTATCCCTGTCACCTTACCTCTATACATATCTACCTCCATCACTCTAGTATCCCTGTCACCTTACCCCTATACATATTTACCTCCATCACTCTAGTATCACTGTCACCTTACCCTTATACATATCTACCTCCATCACTCTAGTATCCCTGTCACCTTACCCTTATACATATCTACCTCCACACTCTAGTATCCCTGTCACCTTACCCTTATACATATCTACCTCCATCACTCCAGTATCCCTGTCACCTTACCCCTATACATATCTACCTCCATCACTCTAGTATCCCTGTCACCTTACTGTCACGAACCGGCTCAAAGCCCGTAACAAAGGGAGGAAACGTGGAGATAAGGAGTAGCAAAATATGTATTTATTAACTAAAGCAACTAAGTATAATATACAATGGTGTGTGTAATCAGTAATCAGTAGTGTAAGTGAGTGTTTTGCATGCATGAATGTGATAATGCAGGGTGATGAAAGGTGCCAAAGCAAACAAACAAAAGGCCACCAAGAACCACACCACAATCTACAAAAGGTGTCTGCATGGAGAGAGTCCCCTCCATGAATGTGGAAGAGGTCTATTTATCCTGGGAGACACCTGGCCCAGGTGTTTCCCATGTAGCTGACGACCCTCTCAACTCCGCCCACCGTCATCCTAATAAGGAAACAAGAACAAAGACAGAATACGGCAGACAGAGTGGGAGGGTCGTCACATTCCCCCCCATAAAACCGGGGACCAACAAGGACCCCGGAACAACATACCAGCCTCCCAAATTGACACAGGCCTTTCGCGTCCCAAATTGACACAGGCCTCCCGCGTCCCAAATTGACACAGGCCTCCCGCGTCCCAAATTGACACAGGCCTCCCGCGTCCCAAATTGACACAGGCCTCCCGCGTCCCAAATTGACACAGGCCTCCCGCGTCCCAAATTGACACAGGCCTCCCGCGTCCCAAATTGACACAGGCCTCCCGCGTCCCAAATTGACACAGGCCTCCCGCGTCCCAAATTGACACAGGCCTCCCGCGTCCCAAATTGACACAGGCCTCCCGCGTCCCAAATTGACACAGGCCTCCCGCGTCCCAAATTGACACAGGCCTCCCGCGTCCCAAATTGACACAGGCCTCTCGCGTCCCAAATTGACACAGGCCTCTGCGTCCCAAATTGACACAGGCCTCTGCGTCCCAAATTGACACAGGCCTCTGCGTCCCAAATTGACACAGGCCTCTGCGTCCCAAATTGACACAGGCCTCTGCGTCCCAAATTGACGAGGGGTTATGTGTTCACACCTCCACCTGCCCCAACCAACCTCCTCCCCAGACCTCAGCAACCTTTGCGCATAGGAAGCAATATTTAAGAGGAAAGAACACAAGACCAGGAGGGAACAGACAGGAAAGATAGAACATGACAACCCGAAACAATGGCAGTCATGTAAACATTCAGGAACATGGCACAAAAGACCAACAGCTACAAACTCCAACGAAAAGAACATCAGGGTCCTTCTTAATTTTTACAACTCCCAACGATTCATAGTCACTTCCAACGATTCATAGTCACTTCCAACGATTCATAGTCACTTCCAACGATTCATAGTCACTTCCAACGATTCATAGTCACTTCCAACGATTCATAGTCACTTCCAACGATTCATAGTCACTTCCAACGATTCATAGTCACTTCCAACAATTCATAGTCACTTCCAACAATTCATAGTCACTTCCAACGAAACAGAATTTCACTAATTTCAATCATTTAAGCTTGTAGTGTTCAGCGATCCTCAACAGCTGTTCTTAAGTACATAATTCTAACAGGTCCTCTGATGGAAAGCGAATGAACTTGTATACATGACACCATAGTCATAAGTAAGTAATCTTGCTCAACCCCTCTGCTGAGCACATCAGACCACAACCAGAGAAATGACAATCACACTGAGCACCACAGAAGAGAGATGAGATACAGAGCTTCCCCAAAACCTACAATAAAAAACCTACAATAACTCAACCCTAGTCTTCGTGCAGATTTGCGGTGGGTATTTACGCACTGTAGCCCGCTGGCAAGGAAATAGAACTCCCCAGCATGCTGGCAAATTCCACCAAGCCACGGATGTGCCCCCGAGACAACTGCTCAGTCCACAGACACCACACAAAAATAACAAACATTTAACCATGCACAACATGTCCAAAATTGAAACACGTCGCTAAGCCTATCAGGGGAAAAAGGCTATAGCTCCGGGTAGCAAGTTCCACTACCCTACCCAAATCTCCTACCCAAATCTCCTACCGAGGTACACAGCCGATTTACTCACCTCAGACTGACTTCCCAACAGAAAGTAGAACAAGTTTCCAGGCTAGGCAAGGCCTGGAAACTAACCATTATACTCTCTCCAACGCAGCACATAAACCAAACAACAAAGGCAACCAATACTGGGCCGATCACACTCAAACACTATTCAAACCAAACACGTACCTCCACGGTCTCCCAAACCAATAGTTCAAAGATCCCGGACGAGCCCCCACTTGTCACGAACCGGCTCAAAGCCCGTAACAAAGGGAGGCAATGTGGAGATAAGGAGTAGCTAAATATGTATTTATTAACTAAAGCAACTAAGTATAATATACAATGGTGTGTGTAATCAGTAATCAGTAGTGTAAGTGAGTGTTTTGCATGCATGAATGTGATAATGCAGGGTGATGAAAGGTGCCAAAGCAAACAAACAAAAGGCCACCAAGAACCACAACACAATCTACAAAAGGTGTCTGCATGGAGAGAGTCTCCTCCATGAATGTGGAAGAGGTCTATTTATCCTGGGAGACACCTGGCCCAGGTGTTTCCCATGTAGCTGACGACCCTCTCAACTCCGCCCACCGTCATCCTAATAAGGAAACAAGAACAAAGACAGAATACGGCAGACAGAGTGGGAGGGTCGTCACATTACCCCTATACATATCTACCTCCATCATTCTTGTATCCCTGTCACCTTACCCCTATACATATCTACCTCCATCACTCTAGTATCCCTGTCACCTTACCCCTATACATATCTACCTCCATCACTCTAGTATCCCTGTCACCTTACCCTTATACATATCTACCTCCATCACTCTAGTATCCCTGTCTCCTTACCCCTATACATATCTACCTCCATCACTCTAGTATCCCTGTCACCTTACCCCTATACATATCTACCTCCATCACTCTAGTATCCCTGTCACCTTACCCTTATACATATCTACCTCCATCACTCTAGTATCCCTGTCACCTTACCCTTATACATATCTACCTCCATCACTCTAGTATCCCTGTCACCTTACCCCTATACATATCTACCTCCATCACTCTAGTATCCCTGTCACCTTACCCCTATACATATCTACCTCCATCATTCTAGTATCCATGCACATTTTAAATATGGTATTGGAACTGACCCTGTATTATAGTATGCTTACTTGCTTACTTATTGTGTTCTTATATATTTCTTATTTCTCATGTGTTTTTCTTCTAGTATTACATTGTTATTGATTATTACATTGTTGGATTTTGAGTTTGCAAAAAAAGGCATTTCAGTGTACTTGTGCATGTGACATTAAAATGTGAAACTTGCTGGAATAGTGGAGGCAGCTCCTGGTTGCTCTCTGGTTTTGTGATGAAACAAAAAGCTGTGGTTGAATTTATTCTGCCACTGTCTCTTCTTATTGTCTCGGCCTTTGGCACATACTGTCGCAAGGCATATGAACTAACAGGTTATAGAGCAAACAACGCAATTATCACAACACATGTTGTAATATGTTTTTTTTCTGGCTTGGTTTCCCCAGTGATTTTACCCATGCACCGCTACTGCGGAGGAGTGAATTCAAATTAAGTATCTGGGCCATGTCTACAGAGAAATTAATTTAACACCATTTGATACCGCCTCTTGTTACAGAGAATAGGAGAAGAGAAAATAGAGGTGTGGAGAGACCGATTGACCATGAAGAGTAAACAGCTGATGAACGATCCAGTGAAAATCAAAAGGAACATTTTCAACAAGGGGTAAGGAAAGAGACAAGCCTGCAGGATGACAGAGAGGAAGAGAGAAAGAGTCTTTCCCGAAGAAAGAAATAATAAAAACAACTGAAGAAACAAAGAGAATAGGAGAGTGAGTCCGGGCTGTATACGGCCTACGAGAACGTTTGATCAGGTCCTCGAGCCAATTCATAAGTATATCGTTTTTTCCACAAAAATAAAATGAAAAATTCAGGTGCTCATCATCATCAAGCCCCTGTACCTCAGAGAAATGGCTACAGTAAAGAAAAGTAGATGCAGAGTGTTGCGTTTTCAAGACAAATGGACAAATTCATATTTTTTTGGTCGAAGTTTTGTGGGGATGCACTTACAGTAATGAAAAAGGCATATTTAGAGCGTCATTACAGCTGGAAACATGCTAAACTGAATGAGTGGCAAGGACAACTTGGTGTGGATGAAGTCATTGCTCTTCAGCAGTGTTTGGGTGCCCAACAAGCCGCCTTTACGAAAACACATTTGGATGGGGAAAATGTTATGCAAGTTTTGTAGTGAGTCAGCTTATCGCAAAGAAACTAAAGCCTCATTCAGAAGGAGAATTTGTAAAAGAGTGTCTCCTTGCCACTGCAGAGTTGCTAGCACCAGACAAAGTTAAATTGTTCCAAAGTGTCAGTTTGTCTCGAAGAATCGTCACGGAGCGGATAAACTGACATGGCACAAGATTTCGAAAAAACATTGACGGACTCCGTTTTTCTCTTTGGCATGTGATCAAACAACTGACATAACAAATACTGCCCAATTTGCCATTTTTGTGCGTGGGAATACCGCTGAGTTTTACACAAGGGAGGAATTGCTGTCTTCGGAAGCCATGCAGGGCACCACCAGAGGCGAGGACTTGTTTGAGATCCTTGTCTCGGCCATGAGCAAATTTGAGTCGCAGTTTGAAAAACTAAGTGGCCTTACTACCAATGGAGCGCCAGCCATTGTTGGCTCGAAAAAGGGGTTAACAGCATTAGTGAACAAAATAAACGAGTTACCTCAGTCTTGATCCAAGTGATTTAATTGTATGCAACTGCATTATACATCAAGAAAGTCTATATGCCCAGCCCCTGAAGCCGAACAACGTCATGGCAACTGTAGTGTCGATCATCAATTTTGTCAAAAGCAAAAGGCTGAACAACCACCAGTCTAAGGAGCTATTGATTGATCTTGAATCAGAGTATGGTGATGTGGTTTACCACTGTGAGGTACGATGGTTGAGCCGTGGAAACTTGCTTTCACGGTTTTACGGACTGAAGGAGGAAGTTAAACAATTCATGTAGATGAAGGGGAAACCTGTCGCAGAACTGAGTGATGACAAGTGGTGTGATTTGGCCTTCATGGTGGACATAACCAAGTATCTGTCTGACTTGAAGCTTCACTGGCCGAACTAACTTCTCAGTGATCTGCTATCAAACGTGAAAGCTGTGGCAAGTCCAATAGAAAGGGGCAGTGCATTTTCCTACTCTGCAAGGACAAGAGCCTGAGATTACGTTGGAATATGCTGGTGAGTGTGGAAAGCTTGCGAACGCATTTTGTGAGCAGTATAAGGATGTGAAAAGTAAACAACTGGAGATGAACATATTTGCAACCCCGTTTAACGTCAAACCAGCAGATGTGCAGGATGGCCTACAACACACAGTCATTGAGCTGCAAAGCAATGACGAGCTCAAAGCCAGGTACAACAACCTCCCTCTCCTTGAGTTCTACAAAATGTACGTTAGTGCTGAGTATTTTCCTGTTCTGAGAAGACATGCACTTAAATGTGCACCTGTGTTCGGGACGACCTACTGCTGTGAGAAGTTCTTTTCCAAACTGATTCTTGCAAAGATTCGATTTCCCGCTCAAGACTGACTGATACAAACCTGGAAAACAAGCTGCGAGTAGCATCATCTTCACTGCCAGCTGACATTATACGCTCGTCAAAGATAAGCGGTTTCAGCCATCGCATTAGAGGTGAGTTTGAACAAGTAATCATAATAACAACAACAACATTTACAATACTAATATTTATTTAAATAGGACTAGCACTTGTCTAAATACTCAAGGGCACAAGCAACATCATAAAAGTCATATTTAAACTATACAACCAATGTCAGTGATTAAAGTCACATTAAAACATGAATAAAGCAGAAAATAGCACATTTTCATAATATGGACCCCAAATTAAAAGTATTAAAGTATTCAAATGGCCCTTGATGGCAAAAAGGTTCCCCACCCCTGGTTTAAAGGAAGTTGAGGGATTATACAACGTGATAGAACCAGGGAAGGAGAGAGTGGAAGAAATGAATTTGTCTAAATTGAAGCGCGGCAGAGAGTGCAGACGTGTGTGACTGGATGGGTATTTGACAGGTGATCTCTCCTGTCTCTCTGGTGTAAATCTCAGCTCGAGAGAAATCCTACCCCACTGTGCAGTGGCCATACTAAAGTCTACCTAATGCTCCATGGAGAGGTAACACTGAGCCGTGGTAAATAACAGAGGTTCTGAGTTCTCCCAGATGAAAGCTTAGGAGGACTCAGCTGCTCTCTCTCTCTCTCTCTCTCTCTCTCTCTCTCTCTCTCTCTCTCTCTCTCTCTCTCTCTCTCTCTCTCTCTCTCAGTATGTGATTCCTACCCTAGCACCTTGGTCCTGCCTCCCAACAGGAACAGGAATAGTACTATGTGACGTGTATCATATGTTTTTACAATCATATATCATTTTATTCTGCAACATACAGTAGATCATATATTATTGAGTATTTGCCTTATAGAAAATGCCAGAAAAAGGCCAACAATTGAGTCTCAAATAACAATGGTGACAGTCTGTAGCATATCTAGCGTTATGATAATCAACTAAATGCTATGCTCACAGCAGAGTAAAATGAAAACTGTCTATTGAAATCACACTAAACCAGTCTAAGCATGTCATTTCACGGACCCTGGATTGGGGCAGCTGCTAACAGAGATCCCAAATTCACTTCACAGCCTTCCACAGGCTTGGCTAGGCAGCATGCCATGGTCCACTCTGTACAATGAGATCTCTGGGTAATTGGGTGCTGCACATCAAATGCAGATCTCTTCTGACATCACACAGGACCTCACTGGGGCACGGATAAAACAGTATGCTGTATAAAAGCACACAGGCAGTTAGTGTCAACAAACAGCACAGCCAAGCACACAAACAAACAAACAGCAAACTCCCTGCCATCACACAATGTTTATCCCGACTCATCCACCAATCAGCCTTCACCACATTTGGAAGAAAGGTAGCTCTTCATCCGAAGGACGAGAGATCAACTGATCTGAGATGAGAGCGAGAAAAAGAGCAAGCGAGAGAGGGGGGGATTGGAGAGGATGACGGGATAGGTTCTAACAGTTTACTGCCATACAACCGACCAATCTATGAATCTGTGATGGTTGTGTATTTCTAAGAAAGCTGAATAATTCATTTCAACCAATGACATGCTGGAGTGGAGAGAGGCACTTGTGCATGATAAATTCATAGCATATCCCAATGGTCCAAAGGCACTCTGTCCTCTTAACCTTAAGAGTGTGGCAACCCAGTACACACAGACGAGAGTACACCTGTCAAACAGAGAGAACACACTTGTTCGGCACTGTTGGTGCCGAACAATATTTTAGATTACATTTTTTTAAATGAATGATCTTGTCACACCTGTCCTTGTGCTGTCTCCACCCCCCTCCAGGTGTCGCCCATCTTCCCCATTATCCCCTGTGTATTTATACCTGTGTTTTCTGTCTGTCTGTGCCAGTTCGTCTTGTTTGCCAAGTCAACCAATGTTTTTCTCGTAGCGCCTGTTTTTTCCAAGTCTCTCTTTTTCTCGTCATTCCTGGTTCTGACCCTTGCCTGTCCTAAATGTGAGCCCGCCTGCATGACCACTCTGCCTGCCCCTGACCTCGAGCCTGCATGCCGCCCAGCTAAGAACTCCTGCCTGTCCCCGACCCGCCTTTTGCCTACCCTTGGATTCTAATAAATATCAGAGCTCAAACCATCTGCCTCCTGTATCTGCATCTGGGTCTCACCTTGTGTCGTTATAGTACGAACTGGCCATGACTGATCAAGCAGACTTGGACCAGTTCCCTCACGCTGTCTCCCTGCAGGGAGCTACCATTAAGAGACAGGAGAAGCTACTTCCGAACCTGATGGAGGGGTTCTGATCTCTGGCGGAACATCACGACCAGGGGTTCAAGGCATTAACAGAGCAATTATGTGAATTAGCTCGCAAGCAGCATGTCACATCTGAGACCTCCCAGCCTCTCAGTAACTTCCCTACTAGTGGTGGGTTTGTTCAGCCTACCCCGGCTCCCTGAGGACCCCTTTTACCTCCTTTGGAGCAATATGCTGGCTTCGGATCGATCGAAGATAGCTTATCTACTTACCCTAAAGTTCAGAAGGGCACTTTCCTGGGCGACGGCTGTTTGGGAACAACAATCCACCGTTTGCCATAACCTGAAAGATTCCATTGTTGAGGTGAGGAAGATATTCGATTCACTGGTGCCCGGGAGAGAGGCGGCTCGAAAACTACTGAAGGTAAATCAGAAATCCCGTAGTGTGACATACTACGCTGTAGAATTTCGCGCATTGGTCGCCAAGAGTGCCTGGAATCCGGAAGGCTCTGTTTGATACCTTCCTTCATGGACTGTCGGAGGAAATAAAAGATGAGTTCGCAGCGCAGGAGTTACCATTGAACCTCGATTCCCTCATCGCCCTTGCGATTAGGATTGATGGGGGTCTACGAGAACGCCGGAGTGAGTGGAGGTTGAGTTTCGGGAACATTCGTTCATCCGCTGCTGCTTGCTCACCTCTGAAGGAATCCGGAGGTCCCCGAAGTGTGCACGTCTGAGAAGAACCGAAGCCACCCAAGTTCCCTCGAGAATCATTGAGACTGTGCAACTGGGCAGAGCTGGATTATCGCCTGTTTTCGGATGAGAGTTTTATGGACGCTACCCTAGTTTCTGAGTTAGGTATCCCCACTCAACTCCTCTCTGTTCCCATGGACGCTAGGGCACTGGACGTCCGCTCTATTGGAAGAGTTACCCACAGCACTGTTCCTGTTAATCTGCAGGATTTAGGAAATCACAGTGAGGCTATACAGCTTCTACTCATTGATTTCCCCCATGTTCCTGTTGTTTTGGGATTTTTCTTGGCTCTAAAACCACAACCCCGTTACTGACTGGACCACGAGTTCAACCCTGGGTTGGAGTCCGTTCTGTCATTCCCATTGTCTCAAAGCGGCGTAGCCTTCCCCGAGACGTCCTCCTCAGTGCTTAAGTAAAGCCTCGGATTTCTCTGCCATTCCCGCAGAGTACCATAACCTCCTGGGGGTCTTCAGCAGGGCTCGGGGCAACTTCTCTTTACCCGCATCGTCAATACGATTGTGCCATCGACCTTCTCCCAGGCACCACACCGCTTCGTGGTCGGCTATATTTCCTATCCGGCCCGGAGACCAAGGTCATGGAGGAGTACATTGAGGAATCTCTGGCTGCTGGAGGCATCCGTCCGTCTGTATCTCCTGCCAGCGCAGGGTTTTTCTTTGTGGAAAAGAAGGACAAGACCCTGCATCCGTGCGTTGACTACCGGGGTCTTAATGACATAACGATGAAGGATTGTTACCCCAAACCACTCCTCTCCTCGGCTTTCGAACCTCTCCAGGGAGCTACTATCTTCTCCAAGCTGGACCTTCGGAATGACTAGCACCTGGTTCAGATAGGTGAAGAAGATGAGTGGAAGACAGCCTTCAACACTGCCAGTGGACATTACGAGTACCTGGTCATACCGTTTGGACTCACCAACACCCACTGTGTCTTCCAGGCCCTGGTAAACTATGTGCTCCGGGACATGTTAAATCGTTTCGTGTTCGTCTACCTCAACTACATCTTGGTGTTTTCCCTTCTGCCCAAGAACACATTCTCCTTGTTCGACAAGTCCTTCAGCGCCTCCTGGAGAACCAGTTATTTGTGAAAGCGGAGAAGTGCGAGTTCCACCGTTCTACACTCTCCTTTCTGGGATAATGTTTTAAAATTAAATATAGCCTTAATTTTGCTGAAGAGTACAGTCGTGGCTAAAAGTTTTGAGAATGATAGAAGTATTAATTTCCACAAAGTTTGCTGCTTCAGTGTCTTTAGATATTTTTTGTCAGATGTTACTATGGAACACTGAAGAATAATTACAAGCATTTCATAAGTGTCAAAGGCTTTTATTGACAATTACATGAAATTGATGCAAAGAGTCAATATTTCCAGTGACCCTTCTTTTCCAAGACCTCTGCAATCCGCCCTGGCATGCTGTCAATTAACTTCTGGCCCACATCTTGACCAATGGCAGTCCATTCTTGCATAATCAATGCTTGGAGTTTGTCAGAATTTGTGGGGTTTTGTTTGTCCACCCGCCTCTTGAGGATTGACCACAAGTTCTCAATGGGATTAAGGTCTGGGGAGTTTCCAGGCCATGGACCCAAAATATTGATGTTTTGTTCCCCGAGACACTTAGTTATCATTTTTTTCCTTATGGCAAGGTGCTCCATCATGCTGAAAAAGGCATTGTTTGTAACCAAACTCTTCCTGGATGGTTGGGAGAAGTTGCTCTTGGAGGATGTGTTGGTACCATTCTTTATTCATGGCTGTGTTCAAAAGCAAAATCGTGAGTGAGCCCACTCCTTTGGCTGGGAAGCAACCCCACACATGAATGGTCTCAGGATGCTTTACTGTTTGCATGACACAGGACTGATGGTAGCGCTCACCTTGTCTTCTCCGGACAAGCTTCTTTTCCGGATGCCAAACAATCGGAAAGGGGATTCATCAGAGAAAATGACTTCACCCCAGTCTTCAGCAGTCCGATCCCTGTACCTTTTGCAGAATATCAGTCTGTCCCTGAAGTTTTTCCTGGAGAGAAGCTGTTATGCAGGTGAATGAGGACCCAAAAGCGACTTGGCGAAAACAGAGTCTTTAATCCAGTAAGGGAAATATGCAATACTCCTAGACAAATCGGAGCGGTAAATAAAGCATAAAAAACAATTCCACTCGTAATGACGAGAACAGACTGGAGACTCGATCATAAACTGTAGGTTGCCTCGGGAAGGCACTTGACCGTAGCAGACTCAGACACCTGCTCACCACGCAGCATCTGAGGGAAACACGACACGACAGGGCGATACAAAGACACAGCACGGTGAACAATATACAAGGATCCGACAGGACAGAAACGGAAAACAAGGGGAGAAATAGGGACTCTAATCAGGGGAAAAGATAGGGAACAGGTGTGGAAAGATTAAATGATTGATTAGGGGAATAGGAACAGCTGGGAGCAGGAACGGAACGATAGAGAGAAGAGAGAGAGGGAGGGAGAGAGAAAAAAGGGAACGAACCTAAAAAGACCAGCAGGGGGAAAACGAACAGAAGGAAAAGCAAAATGACAAGACAATATAAGACAAAACATGACAGAAGCAGCATTTTTGCTGCCCTTCTTGACACCAGGCCATCCTCCAAAGGTCTTTGCATCACTATTTGTGCAGATGCACTTACACCTGCCTGCTGCCATTCCTGAGCAAGCTCTGTACTGGTGGTGCCCCGATTCCGCAGCAGTGTCAACTTTAGGAGACGGTCCTGGCGCTTGCTGGACTTCCTTGGGCGCACTGAAGCCTTCTTCACAGCATTTGAACTGCTCTCCTTGAAGTTCTTGATGATCCGATAAATGGTTGATTTAGGTGCAATCTTACTGGCAGCAATATCCTTTCCTGCGAAGCCCTTTTTGTGCAAAGCAATGATGACGGCACGCGTTTCCTTGCAGGTAAACATGGTTGACAGAGGAAGTGCAATGATTCCAAGCACCACCCTCCTTTTGAAGCTTCCAGTCTGTTTTTCGAACTCAATCAGCATAACAGAGTGATCTCCAGCCCTGTCCTCGTCAACACTCACACCTGTGTTAATGAGAGAATCACTGACATGATGTCAGCTGGTCCTTTTGTGGCAGGGCTGAAATGCAGTGGAAATGTTTTTGGGGGATTCAGTTCATTTGCGTGGCAAAGAGGGACTTTGCAATTAATTGCAATTCATCTGATCACTCTTCATAACATTCTGGAGTATATGCAAATTGCCATCATACAAACTGAGGCAGAAGACTTTGTGAAAATGTATATTTGGGTCATTCTCAAAACTTTTGGCCACGACTGTAGCTGCTTGGCAGCAGCTAATGGGGATCCATAATAAATACAAATAAAAAAAGCCTAGGAAATGAAAAAGCCTAGGTACAGTATTTCTGATCAAACAGCTCCACTCTCTCCACTCACTCTCTCTGAACTAAATTCATGTTCCCTGAGGATGAGGCAGCCTGTTTCGAAGGTTCTCACCATCCAACTGTCATCAAAATGCTTAGAAGGTTCTCACCATCCAAATGTCACCAAAATGTACAGACAGACACAAAGGACCACATTTGATTTCTTTGTTCAAAACATTCAGAAAGAATTGGAATTGGAGAATGGAATAGGTCCCTTCCCCCTGCTCGTAGGCAGCCTTTTAAAATGACACAGATACAGATAGAGTAGTAACAAACATGACCCTAAAAATACACTCCAACTCTTGGGACACTTAGGGAGACGAGGAGGCTGCCTTCCATCTCTCCTTCTGCCTTCCGCCCCACACATATAAATTAACCCGGCATAATGAAGGACATAACTGGGTTCAGTTCCCATCATTAGCTGTCCTCACTACCACACTCTGCCATAGCACTTATATAAAATATAAATGTACCTGACATCCTGCTGCTATATAGCTGTGCCTGCTCTGCTCTCCTGCTGCTGTTGTATCTGCTGCCTCCTCCGGAGACGATTTGAGGAACTGACTCATTATTATTTAACACAGAGGAAAGATGGCATGCTTCTGAACTGATACCATGATCTCCTGCTTTATATGATAGATAGGAGTCATGCATTGGACAGAGAGGCTGATTGAGGAGAATGCTGGTGGATGGCTGAGCTCCAGCACAATCTGACTGATCATCCATCTTCACCTTTCATCATCACACTCACTCAGCTCCCCTGCTGAAGGTTGCCGGTCCCAAGCTCAGTCAGCTCAGTCTAATACCCTGTAAACTATTAACTAACGTGCGCGAAATGCTTCATAAGAAAAGTGATTAATCAGACCAGTAATCGGTTTAATTCTGGTCACACCAGACAAAAGGGTTCTATTATAACTTCTCGCCAGGGTCGGGCTGTGTGTGGGAACATTTAAGCAATAAAATAGCTATTTTGGACAAACACAAATCTATCAAATTAAGGCCACCTGCAGCTGACAAGTGGTGGGCAGACCATGGGTAGGGTAATCAGATACCCTGTGCCCTCACATCAATCAGATTATGGCACAATGGTACAATCAGCTTGTGGCTTGTTTGATGACTAGACCATTCATTTTGTAATTAAAGAGCGGGCCCAAGCAACAGGCCCACTGAGAAACAAAGAGGAACCTGAGCCATTGTCCTCCAAAGGCCACATTAAACAGGTGTTCTAATACAGGAATGCCAGAGGGGCTATGGCCTACGATGAGTGATACAGCTACTGTAGCATGGAGCCTGTATAACTCACCCTGCTGCCCCATAACCCACTCATGTACATCCATACTGGAGAGAGATCTGTTTTATGGCCAGCAAGTCACACTATTTCAAGTCGAGCTGCCAGGCAAAGAAAATACATCAAATGAAATGAACTCACAGCCCCTTGCCACCTCCTCCGGCTCTCCACTGCCTACTAGGTGATTTACCGGCTCTGCGGCCACGCTCAGTTACACTTACAGGTTCATGTTTTTAACTGTCAGCCTCTCACACTTCCATGCCTCTATCTACTGCCATTTTGTAAACCTTCTGAAAACAACAGGATTAGGTCTTTGTTTTTAAAGGCTGTGTTTGGGTAAGGAACAAAGTTTATGGTTGACCAATAATTGACATCCCTGAAATGTGATGAGAAACCAACCATTAACAAATTACTTATCAGCGCTTAACAGATTCCAGGCTGTAGCAGATTAATTACATTGACCATGGAACAGAAATAGCCTATAGATATGATAACCAGCTACAGTGAACCAGCTAAAGCATACAAACCGCTACAAATCAGTCCTAGCTCTCTCTTTTAGCCCTCTTGTAAAGACATGACTAGTTCATTCCCCTCTCTTTCATGCCAAGACCAGAAAGACAGCAAAACGCTGCCCCCAAGGAATACAAATCCCTGTCTCACTCTCTCCTCTGTTCTGACCTGCTATTGTAGTATCTGCGTTGGCAGATGCTCTGGGTGCTACAAAGGGGTCACAGGCAAACTCATTAGCTCAGATGCCAAATGAACCGGCCATGTTGTTACAAGGGTTCCGCTCAAAGCGGGAACAGAGGAAATGCATTACGGTTGGAGGAGGTGGAATGACCGGTGGATAGGTGTGGTGGTGGGACAAAACTGAGGAATATTGCCCGCGAACACAAGCAGGGCTCCTTCTGTAATCTCCTTTATTGGCTTTAGTCACCAGCTGGTGGACATCCAAAGACATCATAGTACAATACCGAATCGAGTTACATAATGGTGCTAATTCCAATCAGTACATCTCTGTTGTACGTATTACACCTTCATAACAAGGCAATGTAGTAAATGACAATCTGACACGTAAAACTGTAACAGAGGTTGACAACATTGGGCTCCCGAGTGGCGCAGGGGTCTAAGGCACTGCATCTCAGTGCTAGAGGTGTCACTACAGACCCTGGTTCGATTCCATCACAACCGGCCGTGATTGGGAGTCCCATAGGGTGGCACACGATTGGCCCAGTGTCGTCTGTGTTAGGGTTTGGCCGGGGTAGGCCGTCATTGTAAATAAGAATTTGTTCTTAACTGACTTGCCTAGTTAAATAAAGGTTAAATAAAAATGTTGAAAGGAGCCTATCTGTTCAATGACCTCTATGAGCTGTGAACCAGGTTTGATGTTCTTAAGGTATGATTGATGTTGCCGACTCACAGTGCTGCAGTTGGTTCAGGACAGGTCATTCTGAATATTCATTATGCAGCTGAAGAGGTGAGAGAGTGGGAAGTCAACTAAAGCGGAATGCCCATATTTCAAGAGCGAACAGGATATTTTCACTATTGCCACTTACATGCTACTAGTAGCCCTCAGGCGTTTGACAGCACACAGGGGCAGTGTTCTGCTGTCCTCCACCACTTTTCCACTCCCCCATTCTCTTCTGCCCACTGTGACAGTAGTGGTGCTCTAAGTTTGCTTACAGGGGATGCATGGCTGTTTTACTGGCCTCAAAGCCATGCTGGGAAACAATGAGGCTCGGCTCTGCCAGTGCTGAGGAGATGTAATGTCACATTTGAGCACAATGGACAGCTTTATATGCAACAGCAGGAGATGGCAGAGATCCGTAGGCGTAATGGATACATTGCACTCGTAGGCACCATGGGTGCCATAACAATTCATTAGGCCATTTCATTATGGATGGGCAGGGTTATCCTGTGGCTAGGTGCTGTTAAACGCAATTGACTGAGGGTTATAAGTGCAATTGCTACCGGTGCTCTCCTGTCTCTGATTAACCAATATCCCATCCAATATCCCATAACAGACAAAGTATCATCTTGTCTCATTGCATCTTATCTCATCTATCACATAAAAATCCATCAGGAAAACCAATAAAAACTGGCATCAGAAATAAGTCCAGGCATACAGGCAGGCAGATTGGATAGGAGAACTAGACCAGCAGCTATTGTTCCTGTTGTCTGACTGTCTGTCTGACTGTCTGTCTGAATGTCTGTCTGAATGTCTGTCTGACTGCATGTCTGTTTGACTGCATGTCTTTCTGAATGTCTGTTTGATGAACTGTCTGTCTGTCTGTCTGTCTGTCTGTCTGTCTGTCTGTCTGTCTGTCTGTCTGTCTGTCTGTCTGTCTGTCTGTCTGTCTGTCTGTCTGTCTGTCTGTCTGTCTGTCTGTCTGTCTGTCTGTCTGTCTGTCTGTCTGTCTGTCTGTCTGTCTGTCTGTCTGTCTGTCTGTCTGTCTGTCTGTCTGTCTGTCTGTCTCTCTGCATGTCTGACTGCATGTCTGTCTGAATGTCTGCATGTCTGACTGCATGTCTGTCTGTCTGACTGCATGTCTGTCTGACTGCATGACTGTCTGTCTGACTGACTGCATGTCTGTCTGTCTGTCTGACTGCATGTCTGTCTGTCTGTCTGACTGCATGCCTGTCTGTCTGTCTGTCTGACTGCATGTCTGTCTGTCTGACTAGGGCGGTTGGAAGCCCTAGAGCTCCAGAGTCAGTCATTCAGTCAGTCCCACTAAGCCAGTCAGTCTGACTGTGGCAGTACAGGGAGTCAGTCCAACAACACGTCCCCCTCACAGTGAGACGCCTGCGGGGTCGATCCCGGGTGCAGCCTCCTCTCTGTCCTGGTAATCAAGCTCTAATTGTGTGAGGATGAGCAAAGACACGGGCAGAATGTGGTGGTACAGAGGAAGCAAATACAGAAGACACGTTTTAGGGACAGAGAGAAAATACCCACCCAAAGTGATAACACCATCAGATGTCTGTCTAGCTCCTTGGAAAACAATCTGCTATGACTGCACAAACCCACTTTGACCTGAGGCTGATGGAGAAACAACACACAGAGCCTCTGGAAGTGATAACAGAAGGGTTGGGAATGGGATGACACTGATGTGATAGGAAACCGCACAAAAATCCACAAGGCAGGGAGACAAAAGAGGATGATTATACAGTATCCATTCACTTAGCTCCCATCTAATATGTGGTGTTACATCCTAATGAATTAATGCTATTACACCTTCAGTTGATTACAGGTGGATGTCAGTGACAGGGAGTCCTGTCCCAAGTGCTATGGGGATCCCATGTGTTCAATGTCTGTGCTGGGTGCACGCCTGTGTGAATGTGTGGCTTTTGCATAGTAGAAGTTGTCTTACCCAGATCTTGACCGGTGGTCCATCCACGTTCGCAAGCCTGGTCCTCACTCGGCGTGTGTGTGTTGCCTGTGCGTCTCTGGTTCTGCGGTCCGTCTGTCCAGAGAGTGTGTGTGTGTTGAACTGTGATGTTGCTCCACCAGCTTCCTATGATAATACTCACTGAGCCTCCAGCTTTTGACAGCAGCAACTGAGCCTGACTGCAATTGCTTCGCTCCCCCTCTCGCTCCCCCTCGCTCCCGCTATCTATAGTGCATCAACCTCTTCCCTCTGCCTCTGCAGATGAAAAGGCAACTGAAGTCTCTTTCCCCCTCTCTCTCTCTTCTTTGTGTTCCAGAGTCAGCTTCTGGTTCCCATTGGGCACAGGGCTTTGTGTCTCTGCCACTGTGACAGCCTGAGCTGGTGATGGTGTGCTCTTTCACTACAGGGGCATGTGAGTGTATGTGTGTGCGCATGTGTGTGTGAGGGAGAGAGACAGCCCTGCTGCTGCTGTTCAGTGGAGCACATCTGTGCTGTTGCTGCCTCTCCACTACTCCGGCTGTTCAGCTTCACAACTCACTCTGCTAGCCAACTAACGGCTTAGGGATCATCTCAAAAGTCTGGAAAACAGGAAAAACATAGACAAAAGGTTTAGTTCATCCACAAAAGGCCAGATGGCAATGGAATGATGGAAGATAGAGAGGTTCAATACATTGCATTTGAGATTGCTTGAACATGGAAATATACTTTTCACTTGATATTATTAATATATTTCTAAACTTCTGCTGACCAGACAGTAAAAAAGCACATTTACTTTCCCCCCCTGCATAACCCCAGATAAGCAACATAGGAGTCACATTTTATGCCCCCTGGGAGCTCAGAAGCTGAGAATGAGGAGATAACTTTACCTCCAGGCTGTATAATAACAGAGTAGATCGGAGTCCAAGGCAGTGCAAGAGTGTCATATTCAGGTGAACGCATAGACTGTACCTTATTTCACCCTTTAATGCCTTATTTCACCCCTTATTGTCCCTAAGAGACAACACTTCAGGTGCACTAATGCAGAATCTCTATGCAAAGTTAAGAAAATGCGAACACGGTTCTAATTATGTAAGGAACCACCCAATAATGATCATATGGAAGGGGTGATCATTATTTCTCTGTTTCTGTACTAGCACGATTCCTACTCATTTGCAGAAAACTTCATTCCAAAAATGTATGTTCACAATCATATTACAGCCTACATGATAGTTCTGCTGTTTTGTCTGAGGGTTTACATTGATCTCTTAAAGCAGGGGTTGGCAACAGGCGCATGAGGGAGTTATTTATAAACAATTAAAAATTACACCAATCTCGACAAATAATTTCTGTATAGACCTAGCTTTGTGCACAGGAGCATTGTCATGCTGAAATGGGAAAGGGCTATCTTCAAACTGTTGCCACAAAGTTGGAAGCACAGAATCGTCTAGAATGTCATTTTATGCTCTGGCGTCAAGATTTCCCATCACTGGAACTAAGGGGCCTAGCTCGAACCATGAAAAACAGCCCTAGGCCATTATTCCTCCTCCACCAAACTTTACAGTTGGCACTATGCATTGGGGCATGTAGCGTTCTCCTGGCATCCACTAAACCCAGATTGAGCCGTCAGACTGCCAGATGGTGAAACGTGATTCATCACTTCAGATAATTTGTTTCCACTGCTCCAGAGTCCAATGGCGGAAAGCTTTACATCACTCCAGCCGATGCTTGGCATTGTGCATGGTGATCTTAGGCTTGTGTGCGGCTGCTCGGCCATGGATCCCCATTTCATGAAGCTCCCGAAGAACAGTTCTTGTGCTGACATTGCTTCCAGAGGCAGTTTGGAACTCGTAGTGAGTGTTGTAACCGAAGACAGACAATTTTTAGGCATTTCGTGCTTCAGCACAATTACAGTGCCACGTTGAAAGTCACTGAGCTATTCAGTACTGGCCATTCTACTGCCAATGTTTGTCTATGGAGATTGCATTACTGTATGCTCACTTGTATACACCTGTCAGCAACAGGTGTGGCTGAAATAGCCGAATCCACTAATTTGAAAGAGTGTCCACATACAAGTGTATGTAAACAATCCTTCCCCCAAAGGACTATTCTATGGATTACATTTAGTGAGAAGAAAATCATGGAATTGTTATGTCTGGGTTTCGTGAGGAAACACTCTAGCCTTCTGTTGAAGCTCTGGTCTCTGAAGCCCTGCTAGGAATTTCTCCACCCCATGTATTTCCCCAGGCAAGAGGCAAGCATAAGTTTGCACGATCTTGGAGTCAAGTGTTCTCATGGATGTTGGAGTCAAGTATACTCATGGATGTTGGAGTCAAATGTTCTCAGGGATGTTGGAGTCAAGTATACTCATGGCTGTTGGAGTAAAATGTTCTCAGGGATGTTGGAGTCAAGTATACTCATGGCTGTTGGAGTAAAATGTTCTCATGCATGTTGGAGTCAAGTGTACTCAGGGATGTTGGAGTCAAGTGTTCTCAGGGATGTTGGAGTCAAGTGTACTCATGGATGTTGGAGTCAAGTGTTCTCTGAGTCAATGTCTTGCATGTGATGCTGAGCTATTGTGATATTGAGAAGCATACGTATGTTGGTGCAAAGTCAACCATCACATTTCACCTAATCAATGCAGTCAACAAACCCATACAGATGCTCTCGATATGTTCAAGCCAACACACTCATTTTTGAAGTAAGTAATAGTCTATCTACTGGCCCTGAGCAACTTGAAGTACACTCACAAACATCCTCGCACACAAAATGCAAAAGACTGAGAGAAGGAAGAGAGAAGGGAAAGAAGAGAGAGAGGGAAGGTTAATAGACTGAGAAAACTGATAAATGGACCCGATTGCAACTATGTGCCCTTGCAATCACAGATGAGTGCAGCTTTTATAGTGAGGGGCACTGGAATTTGTATGTGCATACGTGCGTGAGCATACATGCACGAGTTTGTTTGTGTGGCTCAGCCACAACAGTATGACTGCTGTTATCAACTGCATGTCTGCCCTAGTGAGGAAGCTGGTGTGCTGGGGGGTAAACAGCTTTTGCAGCCTCACTGCAGCTGTGAAAGGGGCCGAGTAATCCTGTTGCTCGTTCACGCCCTGCGGACCAGGCCGATCTGGGGTGGCACACAGCAACACAGTAACACACACTCCCAGGACTGGGAGGGTGGTATGCTGACCTCAACTTGGGTGCTGTATGATTTGTGTGACTGGCCAAACACTATCAAAACACATAAGTAGCATGCTCACTACAGATATCAGTAGGAAGGTCGTTGTGGGGCCAGAGAAACGCATCTCTGATCAAATCCCGATTTGATGTTAGGAGCAGAAAGGTGCAGCATCTGACACCTGTGGAGTGGAGCTGGGTTATTGCAAGTGTCACTGCCTCTGGCACCTGAAACATATTCCCAAACTGAACAAATGTGTGCAGAGTCATGGTGATTAACGTACCTGTGAGGGGTGAGTGTGTGTCTGCGTGCGTGACACGGTGGTGGTTTATGCGAGAGAGGTGGTGACTCACACTGGCCTGAGCTGACGCTGGAGACCCTGTGGCCTGTGAGGAGGGAGGGGAGAGAAGGAGCGAGGGGAAGGAGGGAGGGGAGGAAGAAAGGCGGGTTTGGAGTGTGTACCCTGTAGCCTCCAGAGACTAGGAGAGAGAGATGGTAGATGAGGGAGAGTGAGTAAAAATGGGAGGAGTGAAAGAATGAACTGGAAAACGGGGTAGGAGGCGGAGTGAAAGCTGGATGATGAGGGAGAGATAAAGAGGGGTCTGTGGGGAGAGTGTGTAGGCTGTTCATCCTGCAACATCCACAGAGACTGCCAGCTTGCAGAGAGAAGGGAAGGGAAGTCTGGGCCCTGGAGACAGACAGCGCTAGCTGCACCCGTTGGCCTACACGCTGAATGAGGGCGCTCAGTGGGCGGGGGGCCATGTTTACTAAATACAGATTCCCACTGGGAGACTGCCTCTCTGTGTGAATGTGATTACACTACACACACCATTTACCAGCAGCAAAGCCTTATCATTACTGAATAATTACTTCTGCAACAAGAGCACAGGGAGGATGAGGATGGCTGCAGGTTATACTGTCTACTTACACTGAGTAGAGAAAACATTCGGTACACCTTCCTAATATTTAGTTGCACTCCCTTTTGCCCTTAGAACAGCAACAATTCGTCGGAGCATGGACTCTACAAGGTGTCGAAAGAGTTCCACAGGGATGCTGGCCCATGTTGACTCCAATGCTTCCCACAGTTGTGTCAAGTTGTCTGTATGTCCTTTTCATACACACAGGAAACTGTTGAGCGTTGCAAAACCCAGCAGCGTTGCAGTTCTTGACACAAACCAGTGCACCCGGCACCTACTACCATACCCAGTTCAAAGGCACTTAAATATTTTGTCTTGTCCATTCACCCTCTGAATGTCACACATAATGTACACAATTCATGTTTCAAGGCTTAAAAATAACAAGAGACATCAATAAGGTCATAGCTTTCACCTGGATTCAACTGGTCGGTCTATGTCATGGAAAGAGCATTCGCTCTTAATGTTGTATATACACATTTTATATCGCTAAGAATGTGAGAGTATGGTGACTCAAACCCAGGCCACCAGCAGCAACGTTGAACACCCTAACCATTGTCCAAATAAGGGATATCTTTAGGGCATGTGCTTATTGGGCAAGTACAGTTAGGCCCTGTCCAGAATAAACCTTAACCCTGTCTCCCTAGGCACTTATGTAGATGAAACAACTTGATTGGTGTACACAATAGAGTGAATGCACTTTTAAGTAAATCTCAGCTCTGTTAAAAGTACACTCAAGAAAAGCTATTTTATTTATTATAGTGATTCAGGATTTCATTAAAACATGTTAATATAGGGCCTCCCGGGTGGCGCAGTGGTTGAGGGCCACCAGAGACTCTGGGTTCGCGCCCAGGCTCTGTCGTAACCGGCCGCGACCGGGAGGTCCGTGGGGCGACACACAATTGGCCTAGCGTCATCCGGGTTAGGGAGGGCTTGGCCAGTAGGGATGTCCTTGTCTCATCATGCACCAGCGACTCCGGTGGCGGGCCGGGTGCAGTGCGAGCTAACCAAGGTGCACGGTGTTTCCTCAGACACATTGGTGCGGCTGGCTTCCGGGTTGGATGCGCGCTGTGTTAAGAAGCAGTGTGGCTTGGTTGGGTTGTGTATCGGAGGACGCATGGCTTTCAACCTTCGTCTCTCCCGGACCCATACGGGAGTTGTAGCGACTAAACAATTGGATACCACGAAATTGGGGAGAAAACGGGGTAAAAATTTAAAAACAAAAAACAAAAAAACATGTTAATATGCTTAAATCGCTAAAAAAAGTATGGTAAATCAAGTCAAATGATGAAAATAGCCATATTAACCGATACCTTACAACGACATGGTGGCGTAGCGGGAAGACCGGGGTAACATGACCGAAGAGGTTGAGAAACCCAGGTGAAGACATGAATAATAATCACCTACTTCAAATATGTAACTTGAAAACACTGTATGTTAAAAGCACTGTGTGTGAGTATCCCTAACCTTACCTGATCAGTGGTTCAGAGCCTTGATTGTCTTGGCAACCGTAACAAGGAGTGATGTCTAATGATTTTTTTTTCGGGGAGAACGTTTCTTTGGGACCATCAGGTGGCGCCCTAACAACTGATACACAGAAATGTTCCTGCAATGTTCCCATGAAACGTGTCCAGAATTAATAAATTAACAAAAACAACAAAAAATCCACAGGCCAGATTATAATTGCTGTAATGATTAGGCTTCGCTGTCACGCTGTACCTCTCTCAGGTCAAGACCAGGGTGAGGACGATGAGCATGCAGATGAGCTTCCCCGAGACGGTTTCTGACAGTTTGTGCAAAAATGATTTAGTTTTGCAAACCTACAGCTTCCTCAGCTGTCCCGGTGGATGGTCTCAGACGATCCCGCAAGTGAAGAAGGCAGATGTTTTTTATTTATTTATTTATTATTATTATTTTTTACCTTTATTTTACTAGGCAAGTCAGTTAAGAACAAATTCTTATTTTCAATGGCGGCCTAGGAATAGTGGGTTAACTGCCTGTTGAGGGGCAGAACGATAGATTTTGTACCTTGTCAGCTCGGGGGGTTTGAACTTGCAACCTTCCAGTTACTAGTCCAATGCTCTAACCACTAGGATACCCTAGGTCCTAGGCTGGCGTGGTTACACGTGGTCTGCGGACGGTTGTGAAACCAATTGGATGCACTGCCAAATTCCCTAAAATGACGTTGGAGGCGGCTTATGGTAGAGAAATTAACATTAAATTCTCTGGCAACAGCTCTGGTGGGCATTCCTGCACTCATCATGGTAATTGCACACTCCCTCAGAACTTGAGACATCTGTGACATTTTAGAGTGGCCTTTAATTGTCCCCAGCACAAGGTGGACCTGTGTAATGATAATACAGTTTAATCAGCTTGATATGGCAAATTTGTGCACAAAATGTAAGAAAAAATACACTTTTTGTGCGTATCAAAAACTTCTGGGATCTTTCATTTCAGCTCACGAAACATGGGACCAACATGTTACATGTTGCGCTTATATTTTTTTTCAGTGTATGTTATGCGGTTAGTTGGGCCAACAGGATTGAGGGTATGAAATGTAATTCTGTATTATCAGGGAAAAATCTTCTCAAACTAAGGCAATTTGATATGTTATTAACTTCAGAACACAATAAGGTATGAAACGATTGGAATGGTAATGGTCAAAGGTCAAAGGTCAAAGGTCATACATGTATGCATTTTGGGGTATGATGAGCCAGAATGGACAGTATTGGTATAGTACCATATTACCACATGGCACCCTATATGATAACTCCACCAAATTACTTTTTGCTATATAGAGTCAAAGATTTTGCATGGCCATACCTGAATAAATAACTGGGTTAATAAAGCCAATAATGAGGACAACCGAAAACAATGGATCAAGCATGTCAGTTATATATATTTAACAAAATATTACCAGATGATTACCAGATGTGCCAACAAAATGTTTTGTTTTGTAACTGTTTGAAATACATTACATTAAAACACTTCAAACATTTTTGGAGAAGCATTCACTGATGTCCATGAATTAAAATTATATACAATATGATTCTACAATGTAATGTTATTATGTTAACATCAACAAATCAAAACAGAAAAATGGCCACATGCTTCGTTAACAACAGGTGTAGACTAACAGTGAAATGCTTAGTTACGGGCACTTCCCAACCACGCAGAGAGAAAAAGGAGAACTCAAGTAATAAATACATAATGAGCAACGATAACATGGCTATATACACGGAGTACCAGAACTGAGTCCATGTGCAGGGGTAGGAGGTAATTGAGGTTGATATGTACAGTGTCGTGAAAAAGTATTTGCCCCCTTTCTGATTCTCTATTTTTGCATATTTTTGACTGAATGGTTTCAGATCTTCAACCAAAACCTAATACTAGATACAGGGAACCTGAGTTTACAGATAACAACAACAAAAAATGGACGCATATTTTATTTATTTAATTAACAAAGTTATGCATCACCCAAATTGCCCGTGTAAAAAAAGTAATTGCCCCCTTCCACTCAATAACTGGATGTGTCACCTCTAGACGCAATGACTGCAACCAGATGCTTCCTGTAGTTGTTCATCAGTTTCTCACATCACTGCAGAGGAATCTTGGCACATTGTCGCATGCAGAACTGCTTTAACTCAGTGACATTTGTGGGTTTTCAAGCATGAACTGCTCATTTCAAGTCCTGCCACAACATCACAATTAAGATTAGGTCTGACCTTTGACTAGACAATTCCAAAACTTCAAGTGTGTAACTTTTGAACCATTTTCATGTTGACTTGATTGTGTGTTTTGCATCATTGTCTTGCTGCATGACCCAGCTGCGCTTCAGCTCACAGATAAATGGCCTGACATTCTCCTGTAGAATCCTCTGATACAGAGCAGAATTCATGGTTCCTTCTATTAAGGCAAGTTGTCCAGGTACTGAAGCAGCAAAGCATCCCCAAACCATCACACTACCAACATCATAAAACTGTGAAGGACCTCGGCGTTACTCTGGACCCTGATCTCTCTTTTGACGAACATATCAAGACTGTTTCAAGGACAGCTTTTTTCCGTGTTTTCTTCCTCCATTTTTTCCATGTAACATTGCAAAAATCAGAAACTTTCTGCAATGCTGTATTTTCCGGCTACCCGGATAAAGCACTAAATAAACTTCACTTGGTGCTAAACACGGCTGCTAGAATCTTGACTAGAAGCAAAAAATTGGATCATATTACTCCAGTGCTAGCCCTGTTTGGCCCTGTCCGGGGGTATCTTTGGACAGTGCCACAGTGTCTCCCGACCCCTCATGTCTCAGCCTCCAGTATTTATGCTGCAGTAGTTTATGTGTTGGCGGGCTAGGGTCAGTCTGTTATATCTGGAGTATTTCTCCTGTCTTATCTGGTGTCCTGTGTGAATTTAAGTATTTTTCTCTCTAATTATTTATTTCTCTCTCTCGAAGGACCTGAGCCCTAGGACCATGCCTCAGGGATAACTAGCTGTCCCCAGTCCACCTGGCCGGCTATGGAACCCTGACCTGTTCACCGGATGTGCTACCTGTTCCAGGCCTGCTGTTTTCAACTCTCTAGAGACAGCAGGAGCAGTAGAGATACTCTGAATGATCGGCTATGAAAAGCCAACTGACATTTACTCCTGAGTGGCTGACCTGTTGCACCCTCGACAACCACTGTGATTATTATTATTTGACCCTGCTGGTCATCTATGAATATTTGAACATCTTGGCCATGTTCTGTTATAATCTCCACCCGGCACAGCCAGAAGAGGACTGGCCACCTCTCAAAGCCTGGTTCCTCTCTAGATTTCTTTCTAGGTTCTGGCCTTTCTAGGGAGTTTTTCTTAGCCACCGTGCTTCTACACCTGCATTGCTTGCTGTTTGGGGTTTTAGGCTGGGTTTATGTACAGCACTTTGAGATATCAGCTGATGTAAGAAGGGCTTTGTAAATACATTTGATTTTGATGACGACCGTTGGTCATTGACCATTGGTATGAGGTTCTCACTGTGGAATGCAGTGTTTGGTTTTCATCAGAAATAATGGGAGCCATTTCATCCAAGTTGACTTGTGTCAAGTTGACTGAATGTCCTTTGGGTGGTGGACCATTCTTGATAAACACAGGAAACATTTGAGCGTGAAAAACCCAGCAGCATTGCAGTTCTTGACACCGTCAAATCAGTGTGCCTGGCATCTACTACCATACCCCATTCAAAGGCACTTAAATCTTTTGCTTTGCCCATTCACCCTTTCAATGGCACAAGTACACTGTCTCAATGCTGAAAAATCCTTCTTTCACCTGTCTACTCCCCTTCATCTACACTGATTGAAGTGGATTTAACAAGTGACATCAATAAGGGATCATATATTTCACCTGGTCAGTCTGTCATGGAGAGAGCAGAAGATTTAAATGTCTTAAAATCTGTAATTTATTGTGGAGTAAACACACACACACACACACACACACACACACACACACACACACACACACACACACACACACACACACACACACACACACACACACACACACACACACACACACACACACACACACACACACACACACACACACACACACACACACACACACACACACACACAGAGAGAAGAGAGAGAGAGAGAGAGAGAGAGAGAGAGAGAGAGAGAGAGAGAGAGAGAGAGAGAGAGAGAGAGAGAGAGAGAGAGAGAGAGAGAGAGAGAGAGAGAGAGAGAGAGAGAGAGAGAGAGAGAGAGAGAGAGAGAGAGAGAGAGAAGGGATTTTCCTGCTTTAATATTTCGATATGGATATCCTCACGACAGACAGATACATAATTGAAACAAAATAATACATTAGACATGACTGCAGCTATACGTTCACACAACAGTATGAAACTACGCTTTTAGCGGGAAACAGCTGCCCCAGCAAATGAAGGTGGCAGTGAATATCAGTCAGGAACACGTGCCCCGATAATGCTGAAGTCGACAGAAAAGAAAGAGGGAGGCAAGGGTCTGTAAAATGAATTATAAACACACTGAGATCACCATGAGAAATAACCTGGGTACCTGGCTGTATCTCTATTCAACAAGGATAAATAGTAACTGCCATGCAAGACAGCAGGCACCCAGACCACATGGGAAATAGCCTATCTATGATGTTTAGTCTGTATTGGTTTGTCCAGTCCCTGGGAGTGTTATAGTAGGGTGGATGGTGTCTGGAGCTCACTGGGTCAGTACCATCATCATCAGCCACCTGTCTAGTCAGATGCTGTATGTCCCTCATCACTGGCTTAAACACAGCTAAACTTGGCCCTGGCCACTAGATCAGCAAAGCCCTGTATTAGTAGTGGCTAACCCACAGGGATCTCCTACCCGGCCGCTCTGCTCAACACAGTAGGGACAGATCCAGCCGGACAGTCGTGGTATTTACATGCTCTTACATGGATTTTGTATAATGTTCTGGTACCCCGTGTACACAAAGTTATAGTTACTCATTGTGTATTTATTTTTTCTATCATTTTTCTCTGGCCCGTAAGTAAGAATTTCACTGTTAGTCTACACCTGTTGTTTACAAAGCATGTGACAAATCGAAATGTATTTGATGCTCATGGTGTATACACAGCTGGCCATTATGTTTTTCAACAAAGCCCATATTATCCTCAGCTAAGTAAATTATACAAGTAGACATATTTGCCAACGGTACACAAAATTCACATTCAGACACAGCAATTCTCTACTGAAATGAAAACATTACATTAAAATCAATGGACAGTGAAAGCTCTGTAGTGAAGACAGTGTAGGTGTGGTGGGTTGTGTACTTGACTTGTAGCAATGACAAGGAACAACGGCATACGGAAATGGATTATATTTAAACAAGGAAAAAGTCACCTTTAATTGGTTGTTTCTCTGTTTTTCTATGCAAATGTGCAGCATGTGAAAGACAATTATTGGGCCCCTGGCAGCAAAAAAACGCAGCATTATTGTCACGCCCTGACCTTAGAGATCCTTTTATGTCTCTATTTTGGTTTGGTCAGGGCGTGAGTTGGGGTGGGCATTCTACGTTGTGGGTTCTATGTTGTGGGTTCTCAATCAGAGGCAGCTGTCTATCGTTGTCTCTGAGCCCTCCGCTACTAATGGACATGGCATAATCTGGCCTCTCGAGATCAGCATTGAGAACCATACTTAGGTAGCCTTTTCCCACCTGTGTGGTGTGGGTAGTTTTCTGTTTTGTGTTTCTCTGCACTAGACAGAATTGTTTTGTTTGGTCTCTTCCTTGTTTTTTGTTAATCAGTGTTCAGTCCAAATAATAAAGATGAACACACACCACGCTGCACCTTGGTCCTCCACTCCTTCCAACAGCTGTTACAATTATCAAAACAATTACATTTAGCTCTATGGGAACATTTCACCCCTTTCTCATTCCCTGTAGTTCTGCAGTATTCACATGCCTGCTTATGTACTACTGTAATCTAAAACATAATCCATTCAGCTATGTTCTATAAAATGGCTGTTGATCCCACTCATTGTCCCCTTCATGAATCAGGCTGCTGTACTGAATGAGCATGCAAATTCCTCTAGCTAGTTATTAGTTCTCATCAGAGGCAGGTGGATCTGGCCAAAAGTAGGTTGTAGGTTGTAGTAGACTAATGAGTGGGGAGCCCTGCTGCAGTCCTGCAGTGTAGCGGTAGAGGGAGAAGATTCCATATGGACAGCTGAGCTGCCCGTCTCTGTCTCTGTTTGAAGCCTGCCTGAGAGCTGGTCTGTGTGCCTATGGAGGATTTCATGAGCAATACAAAGCCTAGTCAAGCGCACTGCCCACAACCACATGCCAGAGCAAGCCTGGGCTCAGGGCCAGAGCTCACACAAACCGGCTGTCACAGCCACCCAGTTTACGCTCCACCAACAGGCCACGGCTGTTTATACATTGTGTTATCCCATTAAGTGTGTGTGTGTGTGTGTGTGTGTGTGTGTGTGTGTGTGTGTGTGTGTGTGTGTGTGTGTGTGTGTGTGTGTGTGTGTGTGTGTGTGTGTGTGTGTGTGTGTGTGTGTGTGTGTGTGTGTGTGTGTGTGTGTGTGTGTGTGTGTGTGTGTGTGTGTGTGTGTGTGTGTGTGTGTGTGTGTGCGCACACACAACAAATGTGCATTAAGTGTGTGTGTGTGTGTGTGTGTGTGTGTGTGTGTGTGTGTGTGTGTGTGTGTGTGTGTGTGTGTGTGTGTGTGTGTGTGTGTGTGTGTGTGTGTGTGTGTGTGTGTGTGTGTGTGTGTGTGTGTGTGTGTGTGTGTGTGTGTGTGTGTGTGTGTGTGTGTGTGTGTGTGTGTGTGTGTGCGCGGCTATATAGGATGGCGAGAGCAATCAAAGAATACATTGCATTGGGCAATAGTATAGTATTTATCCAATATACACCATTCCTAACTAATGCATTTAACCCAGCGGTTGAGCCTGGCAGAAGTCTGCCACTGTTTACACTTTAAACCTTCCACCAAGTGTTCTACAACTCGACCAGCGATAGAGGAGTGGTAGGACAAATGGCCCAGTCAATTCCCAGCCACTGGTTCTCTTCATCTTTATCTGCTGGTAATGACAAGACTGGCTGTAACTGTCAGAGGGAGAAATACATCAGCTGTGATGAATCCACCCCACTGCTCTCCACCAACACCGCAGTCCTCCATCTTAACAGATGAAGTGTTCTCCATAGACTGTGACAGGGTGAACAGGGGTGCACAGGGGTCAGATATTGATAGCGCCCTCAACGCAGGAAGGTAACCTTGGAGGAGACAGCCAGGAAGAGAGAAAGCAAAAATGCAACTTCTGTGTTCGGGTCGAGAGCAGCTTAAAGATTGAAGTGGGGGAAGAGTGATGGTGTGAAAAATGTGATCACAGTTTCAATTTGGAGCTGTCATGAGTAAATAAGAAGTGTATGGGTGGAAGGAGATAGAGGGCAGGATTAGTGAACCCCGCTTTGCTTTCTGAGGCAGCTCATTCCTCCCATTACTATCAAAGGAAGAGAGCCTTTAAACCGCTTGGAACCGGAAAGAGATAGCCTAAACACAATACAGATTTCAAACACAAATATCCAAACGGTGGAAACATATTAGCGGGGATTATGGAGAAAATATATTTCATGAGGACTCTCTACTCCTTAAAGGCATTCTGCTCATTCAGATACAATGCACTCTCTCTTATTACTAGAGCTCTAGCATCATGCCTGCAATCAGCTTCTCAATGATCCCATTCCTCATCATTCGCAAGAACTTCTGAAGTCTGTAAAGAATCCCCAGAAATTCAGGTCTGAAATATTCCACCAGTGAATTATACTCAGTAGGAAGGTAAAGTCATACAGGAGCTTAGAGAAAGAGGGAGATGAGCTATTCCCAGCAACAGTTTCACAGAGCCCGGAAATATGTCTCTGGTTTTTCCTTAATAAACTTCCTCTCAGCAACATGTGTATCCTCTTATTTGAAAGTGTATCCTCTTATTTGAAAGTGTATCCTCTTATTTGAAAGTGTATCCTCTTATTTGAAAGTGTATCCTCTTATTTGAAAGGTCAAGCGTATGCTACGAACACTGCAGCTACAGTACGAGATGCAACTGGATGGTAACAACTGCTCATGCTGCACAATCCCCTGGGTGTTATTTCAGATGTTAAATTGGCTTATTGAGATTAGCATGCAACGTCAAAATCTATCAGAAATATTCAAGGCTAAATAAGGGAGTTATTTATTAAGTTATTTCTAAAATCTGCAATAGAAATGTTTCCCTTCTTGCGGAGTTCTGACAATGCAAATCATTTTGTTTCTCTCCAGGCATTAATTATAGTCCCCAATGTCACGGGGGAGTGATTTATGTGTGTGTGTGTGTGTGTGTGTGTGTGTGTGTGTGTGTGTGTGTGTGTGTGTGTGTGTGTGTGTGTGTGTGTGTGTGTGTGTGTGTGTGTGTGTGTGTGTGTGTGTGTGTGTGTGTGTGTGTGTGTGTGTGTGTGTGTGTGTGTGTGTGTGTGTGTGTGTGTGTGTGTGTGTCTGCGTGCGTGCGTGTCTCCGCATACATGTGTACCTGAGAGCAATGTAACTATTCATACAGATCAGTGAGGCCACCCACACAGTATGCAGATTGAGGCCGAGCCGAGACAAGAGGATGGTGGGTGGATTAGAACGCCGTGGAGAGGATCACATTTCTCTGTGGTTTCCAGGAGGATTTCACACGAGGACAGGAATTCACATGATTTCACAATTAGATGAACACAAAGGAGATAGTTTATACAATCTGAATTTACTAGAAAAATGGTATCCAATATGGATGGTGTTAAGAGATAGATGGGAGGAGTTGAATGGAGTTGAAGGTTGGGACTAATAACAACAAATAATAACAAGATAACTAATGTAAAATATACTATGACAATAAAATGTATATGGGTTAAGAAATTTAGTGAAAGAGCACAGTTTCAAAGATATGGCAAAAATAAATCAAACCGGATGGACATCAGAAATAGATGGGAGAGGTTGAGGGTGTCATGTTTGTCATTTATTATCATGTCTTGTCCCTGTGCTCCCCATTCTATTCGTTTCCCTCTGCTGGTCTTATTTGGTTCTTTCCCTCCTTCTATCCCTCTCTCTCCCCCTCCCTCTCTCACTCTCTCGCTCTCTCTTCTCTCTATCGTTCCGTTCCTGCTCCCAGCTGTTCCTATTCCCCTAATCATCATTTAGTCTTCCCACACCTGTTCCCGATCCTTTCCCCTGATTAGAGTCCCTATTTATTCCTTTGTGTTCCGTTCCTGTCCCGTCGGTTCCTTGTTTAGTATTCACCATGCTGTGATTGCGTTTCGCCCTGTCCTGTCGTGTTTTTTGCTGTGATTGTGTATCGCCCTGTCCTGTCGTGTTTTTTGCCTTCATCAGATGCTGCGTGTGAGCAGGTGTCTCTGTCAACTACGGCCTGCGCCTACCCGGCGACCTGCAGTCTGTGGCCGCTTCTCCAGTTATTCCCTCTACAGACTAGAGGATTTCTGTTATTCCCTGTTTGGACTTAAATAAACTCTGTTTCTGTTAAGTCGCTTTTGGGTCCTCTTTCACCTGCATGACAGAAGGAACCGACCAAGGAATGGACCCAGCGACTTCAGACGCTCGTTACACTGCCGTCGAGATCCAAGGAGCCATGCTCGGCAGACACGAGCAGGAATTGTCTGCTGCTCGCCATGCCGTGGAGAACCTGGCCGCTCAGGTTTCCGACCTCTCTGGACAGTTCCAGAGTCTACGTCTCGTGCCACCTGTTACTTCCTGGCCTGCCGAGCCTCCAGAACCTAGGGTTAATAACCCACCTTGCTACTCCGGGCAGCCCACTGAGTGCCGCTCCTTTCTCACGCAGTGTGAGATTGTGTTCTCTCTCCAACCCAACACATACTCTAGAGAGAGAGCTCGGGTTGCTTACGTCATTTCACTCCTTACTGGCCGGGCTCGAGAATGGGGCACAGCTATCTGGGAGGCAAGGGCTGATTGCTCTAACAAATTCCAGAACTTTAAAGAGGAGATGATTCGGGTTTTTGACCGTTCAGTTTTTGGTAGGGAGGCTTCTAGGGCCCTGGCTTCCTTATGCCAAGGTGAACGGTCCATAACGGATTATTCTATTGAGTTTCGCACTCTTGCTGCCTCTAGTGAGTGGAACGAGCCGGCGCTGCTCGCTCGTTTTCTGGAGGGACTCCACGCAGTGGTTAAGGATGAGATTCTCTCCCGGGAGGTTCCTTCAGATGTGGACTCTTTGATTGCTCTCGCCATCCGCATAGAACGACGGGTAGATCTTCGTCACCGGGCTTGTGGAAGAGAGCTCGCATCAACGGTGTTTCCCTGCTCCGCATCGCAACCATCTCCCTCCTCTGGCTCAGAGTCTGAGCCCATGCAGCTGGGAGGGATTCGCATCTCGACTAAGGAGAGGGAACGGAGGATCACCAACCGCCTGTGCCTCTATTTGCGGAGTTGCTGGACATTTTGTTAATTCATGTCCAGTAAAAGCCAGAGCTCATCTGTAAGCGGAGGGCTACAGGTGAGCGCAACTACTCAAGTCTCTCCATCAAAATCCTGTACTACTTTGTCGGTCCATCTACGCTGGACCGGTTCGGGTGCTACATGTAGTGCCTTGATAGACTCTGGGGCTGAGGGTTGTTTCATGGACGAAGCATGGGTTCGGAAACATGACATTCCTTTCAGAGAGTTAGATAAGCCTACGCCCATGTTCGCCTTAGATGGTAGTCATCTTCCCAGTATCAGATTTGAGACACTACCTTTAACCCTCACAGTATCTGGTAACCACAGTGAGACTATTTCTTTTTTGATTTTTCGTTCACCGTTTACACCTGTTGTTTTGGGTCATCCCTGGCTAGTATGTCATAATCCTTCTATTAATTGGTCTAGTAATTCTATCCTATCCTGGAACGTTTCTTGTCATGTGAAGTGTTTAATGTCTGCCATCCCTCCCGTTTCTTCTGTCCCTACTTCTCAGGAGGAACCTGGCGATTTGACAGGAGTGCCGGAGGAATATCATGATCTGCGCACGGTCTTCAGTCGGTCCCGAGCCAACTCCCTTCCTCCTCACCGGTCGTATGATTGTAGTATTGATCTCCTTCCGGGGACCACTCCTCCTCGAGGTAGACTATACTCTCTGTCGGCTCCCGAACGTAAGGCTCTCGAGGATTATTTGTCTGTGTCTCTTGACGCCGGTACCATAGTGCCTTCTTCTTCTCCGGCCGGGGCGGGGTTCTTTTTTGTTAAGAAGAAGGACGGTACTCTGCGCCCCTGCGTGGATTATCGAGGGCTGAATGACATAACGGTTAAGAATCGTTATCCGCTTCCCCTTATGTCATCAGCCTTCGAGATTCTGCAGGGAGCCAGGTGCTTTACTAAGTTGGACCTTCGTAACGCTTACCATCTCGTGCGCATCAGAGAGGGGGACGAGTGGAAAACGGCGTTTAACACTCCGTTAGGGCATTTTGAGTACCGGGTTCTGCCGTTCGGTCTCGCCAATGCGCCAGCTGTTTTTCAGGCATTAGTTAATGATGTTCTGAGAGACATGCTGAACATTTTTGTTTTTGTCTATCTTGACGATATCCTGATTTTTTCTCCGTCACTCGAGATTCATGTTCAGCACGTTCGACGTGTTCTACAGCGCCTTTAGAGAATTGTCTCTACGTAAAGGCTGAGAAGTGCTCTTTTCATGTCTCCTCCGTTACTTTTCTCGGTTCCGTTATTTCCGCTGAAGGCATTCAGATGGATTCCGCTAAGGTCCAAGCTGTCAGTGATTGGCCCGTTCCAAGGTCACGTGTCGAGTTGCAGCGCTTTTTAGGTTTCGCTAATTTCTATCGGCGTTTCATTCGTAATTTCGGTCAAGTTGCTGCCCCTCTCACAGCTCTTACTTCTGTCAAGACGTGTTTTAAGTGGTCCGGTTCCGCCCAGGGAGCTTTTGATCTTCTAAAAGAACGTTTTACGTCCGCTCCTATCCTCGTTACTCCTGACGTCACTAGACAATTCATTGTCGAGGTTGACGCTTCAGAGGTAGGCGTGGGAGCCATTCTATCCCAGCGCTTCCAGTCTGACGATAAGGTTCATCCTTGCGCTTATTTTTCTCATCGCCTGTCGCCATCTGAGCGCAACTATGATGTGGGTAACCGTGAACTGCTCGCCATCCGCTTAGCCCTAGGCGAATGGCGACAGTGGTTGGAGGGGGCGACCGTTCCTTTTGTCGTTTGGACAGACCATAAGAACCTTGAGTACATCCGTTCTGCCAAACGACTTAATGCCCTTCAAGCTCGTTGGGCGTTGTTTTTCGCTCGTTTCGAGTTTGTGATTTCTTACCGTCCGGGTAGCAAGAACACCAAGCCTGATGCCTTATCCCGTCTGTTTAGTTCTTCTGTGGCTTCTACTGATCCCGAGGGGATTCTTCCTTATGGGCGTGTTGTCGGGTTAACAGTCTGGGGAATTGAAAGACAGGTTAAGCAAGCACTCACGCACACTGCGTCGCCGCGCGCTTGTCCTAGTAACCTCCTTTTCGTTCCTGTTTCCACTCGTCTGGCTGTTCTTCAGTGGGCTCACTCTGCCAAGTTAGCTGGTCATCCCGGTGTTCGAGGCACTCTTGCGTCTATTCGCCAGCGCTTTTGGTGGCCGACTCAGGAGCGTGACACGCGCCGTTTCGTGGCTGCTTGTTCGGACTGCGCGCAGACTAAGTCGGGTAACTCTCCTCCTGCCGGTCGTCTCAGACCGCTCCCCATTCCTTCTCGACCATGGTCTCACATTGCCTTAGACTTCATTACCGGTCTGCCTTTGTCTGCGGGGAAGACTGTGATTCTGACGGTTGTCGATAGGTTCTCTAAGGCGGCACATTTCATTCCCCTCGCTAAACTTCCTTCCGCTAAGGAGACGGCACAAATCATTATTGAGAATGTATTCAGAATTCATGGCCTCCCGTTAGACGCCGTTTCAGACAGAGGCCCGCAATTCACGTCACAGTTTTGGAGGGAGTTCTGTCGTCTGTGGTTTCATCCCCAGTCTAACGGTCAAGCAGAGAGGGCCAATCAGACGATTGGTCGCATACTACGCAGCCTTTCTTTCAGAAACCCTGCGTCTTGGGCAGAACAGCTCCCCTGGGCAGAATACGCTCACAATTCGCTTCCTTCGTCTGCTACCGGGTTATCTCCGTTTCAGAGTAGTCTGGGTTACCAGCCTCCTCTGTTCTCATCCCAGCTTGCCGAGTCCAGCGTTCCCTCCGCTCAAGCGTTTGTCCAACGTTGTGAGCGCACCTGGAGGAGGGTGAGGTCTGCACTTTGCCGTTACAGGGCACAGACGGTGAGAGCCGCCAATAAACGCAGGATTAAGAGTCCAAGGTATTGTTGCGGCCAGAGAGTGTGGCTTTCCACTCGCAACCTTCCTCTTACGACAGCTTCTCGTAAGTTGACTCCGCGGTTCATTGGTCCGTTCCGTGTCTCCCAGGTCGTCAATCCTGTCGCTGTGCGACTGCTTCTTCCGCGACATCTTCGTCGCGTCCATCCTGTCTTCCATGTCTCCTGTGTTAAGCCCTTTCTTCGCACCCCCGTTCGTCTTCCCTCCCCCTCCCGTCCTTGTCGAGAGCGCACCTATTTACAAGGTACATAAGATCATGGACATGCGTTCTCGGGACGGGGTCACCAATACTTAGTGGATTGGGAGGGTTACGGTCCTGAGGAGAGGAGTTGGGTTCCGTCTCGGGACGTGCTGGACCGTTCACTCATCGATGATTTCCTCCGTTGCCGCCAGGATTCCTCTCGAGTGCGCCAGGAGGCGCTCGGTGAGTGGGGGGTACTGTCATGTTTGTCATTTATTATCATGTCTTGTCCCTGTGCTCCCCATTCTATTCGTTTCCCTCTGCTGGTCTTATTTGGTTCTTTCCTCCTTCTATCCCTCTCTCCCCCTCCCTCTCTCACTCTCTCGCTCTCTCTTCTCTCTATCGTTCCGTTCCTGCTCCCAGCTGTTCCTATTCCCCTAATCATCATTTAGTCTTCCCACACCTGTTCCCGATCCTTTCCCCTGATTAGAGTCCCTATTTATTCCTTTGTGTTCCGTTCCTGTCCCGTCGGTTCCTTGTTTAGTATTCACCATGCTGTGATTGCGTTTCGCCCTGTCCTGTCGTGTTTTTTGCTGTGATTGTGTATCGCCCTGTCCTGTCGTGTTTTTTGCCTTCATCAGATGCTGCGTGTGAGCAGGTGTCTCTGTCAACTACGGCCTGCGCCTACCCGAAGCGACCTGCAGTCTGTGGCCGCTTCTCCAGTTATTCCCCTCTACAGACTAGAGGATTTCTGTTATTCCCTGTTTGGACTTAAATAAACTCTGTTTCTGTTAAGTCGCTTTTGGGTCCTCTTTCACCTGCATGACAGAGGGTAGAGGAAGGACATCAGAAATAGATGGGAGAGGTTGAGGGTAGAGGAAGGACATCAGAAATACATGGGAGAGGTTGAGGGTAGAGGAAGGACATCAGAAATAGATGGGAGAGGTTGAGGGTAGAGGAAGGACATCAGAAATAGATGGGAGAGGTTAAGGGTAGAGGAAGGACATCAGAAATAGATGGGAGAGGTTGAGGGTAGAGGAAGGACATCAGAAATAGATGGGAGAGGTTGAGGGTAGAGGAAGGACATCAGAAATAGATGGGAGAGGTTGAGGGTAGAGGAAGGACATCAGAAATAGATAGGAGAGGTTGAGGGTAGAGGAAGGACATCAGAAATAGATGGGAGAGGTTGAGGGTAGAGGAAGGACATCATAAATAGATTGGAGAGATTGAGGGTAGAGGAAGGACATCAGAAATAGATGGGAGAGGTTGAGGGTAGAGGAAGGACATCAGAAATAGATGGGAGAGGTTAAGGGTAGAGGAAGGACATCATAAATAGATTGGAGAGATTGAGGGTAGAGGAAGGACATCATAAATAGATGGGAGAGGTTGAGGGTAGAGGAAGGACATCAGAAATAGATGGGAGAGGTTGAGGGTAGAGGAAGGACATCAGAAATAGATGGGAGAGGTTGAGGGTAGAGGAAGGACATCAGAAATAGATGGGAGAGGTTGAGGGTAGAGGAAGGACATCAGAAATAGATGGGAGAGGTTAAGGGTAGAGGAAGGACATCAGAAATAGATGGGAGAGATTGAGGGTAGAGGAAGGACATCAGAAATACATGGGAGAGGTTGAGGGTAGAGGAAGGTCATCAGAAATAGAGGGGAGAGGTTGAGGGTAGAGGACGGACATCAGAAATAGATGGGAGAGGTTGAGGGTAGAGGAAGGACATCAGAAATAGATGGGAGAGGTTGAGGGTAGAGGAAGGACATCAGAAATAGATGGGAGAGGTTGAGGGTAGAGGAAGGACAGAACCAAAAACAAACAAAAGAGAACTATTCAAATAGACTGTGTCCACAAAATGTATATTGAGTTTTGAGTTTATTTTATTTTTACAGGGACCGTGCACATTAATCAACGTTTCAGTAAAAGTGCCGGTTTTAGCCAGCCGGCTAATTTTCAACCTCAGTCCCTGGGCAGGTCATTCAAAACAATTACAATATAGACAATACAGTAAACTCAGCAAAAAAAGAAACGTCCTCTCACTGTCAACTGTGTTTATTTTCAGAAAACTTAACATGTGTAGATATTTGTATGAAGATAACAAGATTCAACAACTGAGACATAAACTGAACAAGTTCCACAGACATGTGACTAACAGAAATGGAATAATGTGACCCTGAACAAAGGGGGGTCAAAACTGGACTGCACCAGATTTGCCAGTTCTTGCTCTGAGATGTTACCCCACTCTTCCACCAAGGCACCTGCAAATTGCCTGACATTTCTGGGGGGAATGGCCCTAGCCCTCACCCTCCGAACCAGCAGGTTCCAGATGTGCTCAATGGGATTGAGATCCGAGCTCTTCACTGGCCATGGCAGCACACTGACATTCCTGTCTTGCAGGAAATCTCGCACAGAATGAGCAGTATGGCTGGTGGCATTGTCATGCTGGAGGGTCATGTCAGGATGAGCCTGCAGGAAGGTACGACATGAGGGAGGAGGATGTCTTAAACGGCAATCCGACCATCATCCCTGGTGAGACAAAACCGTGACTCGTCAGTGAAGAGCACTTAATGCCAGTCCTATCTGGTCCAGCAACGGTGAGTTAGGCAACGTTGTTGCCGATGATGTCTTGTGAGGACCTGCCTTACAACAGGCTTACAAGCCCACAGTCTAGCCTCTCTCAGCCTATTGCGGACAGTCTGAGCACTGATGGAGGGATTGTGCGTTCCTGGTGTAACTCGGGCAGTTGTTAAAAGTTCATTTGTGAAATGTCTTTCCATCTTAATGCATTTGAGCTAATCAGGTGTGTTGTGACAAGGTAGGGCTGGTATACAGAAGATAGCCCTATTTGGTAAAAGACCAAGTCCATATGATGGCAAGAACAGCTTAAATAAGCAAAGAGAAACGACAGTCCATCATTACTTTAAGACATGAAGGTCAGTCAATACGGAACGTTTCAAGAACTTTGAACGTTTCTTCAAGTGCATTCGCAAAAACCATCAGGCGCCATGATGAAACTGTCTCTCATGAGGACGGCCATAGGAAAGGAAGTGCCAGAGTTACCTCTGCTGCAGAGGATATGTTCATTAGAGTTACCAGCCTCAGAAAATGCAGCCCAAATAAATGCTTCACAGAGTTCAAGTAACAGACTCATCTTAACATCAGCTGTTCAGAGGAGACTACGTGAATCAGGCCTTCATGATCGAATTGTTGCAAAGAAAACATTACTAAAGGAAACCAATAATAAGAAGAGACTTGCTTGGGCCAAGAAACACGAGCAATGGACATTAGACCGGTGGAAATCTGTCCTTTTGACTGCCGAGTCACAATTTGCGATTTTTTTTGGTTCCATCCTCCATGTCTTTTAGGTGAATGGATGATCTCTGCATGTGTGGATCCCACCGTGAAGCGTGGCAGATGAGGTGTAATGGTGTGGGAGTGCTTTGCTAGTGACACTGTCTGTGATTTATTTAGAATTCAAGGCATGGCTACCACAGCATTCTGCAGCGATACATAATCCCTTCAGGTTTGCATTTAGTGGGACCATCAATTGTTTTTCAACAGGACAATGACCCAACACACCTCCAGGCTGTGTAAAAAAAATGTTATCACTGAGTGTTCAGTGCTGAATGGTTTTTAGATAACGTTAAGTGAGCTTCATGAGAATCCATCTCAGTGGCAGAATGATTCTCTCTATGGATATACACTGATACACACACCCATGCATACCGTGCACTTTTCCACACTCTCATGCACACACACACAAACACAAAGATCAAATGCAAGGCATGAATATCCCGGACTGGGTTCTTTTGCTTGTTTAGTGAGAGAGTCTGTACTGTAGTGTGTGCTGACCACTGCTCCATTTTGTTTTAGCCTGGCAGTGCTCCAGTCAAGCCATGAGAACCCATTAGGTGATGTGGTGTTAAGCGCAACCAAATCACTTTTCTATGTCTGCTTTTACTCTGTTTGTGCTAGAATATACTGTTGGTATTAGTGTGGGCATTGCTATACGAAATAAAAAAACTTGGACAAGACAAGGTGGCTTTGTGTTTCTAGTGCATGTACAGTTGAAGTCAGAAGTTTACATACATTTAGGTTGGAGTCATTAAAACTACTTTTTCAACCACTCCATAAATGTCTTGTTAACAAACTATAGTTTTGCCAATTCGGTTAGGACATCTACTTTGTGCAAGTAATTCTTCCAACAATTGTTTACAGACAGATTATTTCACTTATAATTCACTGTATCACAATTCCACTGGGTCAGAAGATTACATACACTAAGTTGACTGTGCCTTTAAACATCTTGGAAAATTCCAGAAAATTATGTTATGGCTTTAGAAGCTTCTGATAGGCTGATAGGCTAATTGATATCATTTGAGTCAATTGGAGGTGTACCTGTGGATGTATTTCAAGGCCTACCTTCAAACTCAATGCCTCTTTGCTTAACACCATTGGAAAATCAAAAGAAATCAGCCAAGACCTCAGAAAAAAAATTGTAGACCTCCACAAGTCTGGTTCATCCTTGGGAGCAATTTCCAAACACCTGAAAGTACCACGTTCATCTGTACAAACAATAGTACAAGTATAAACACCTTGGGACCACACAGCCATCTTACTGCTCAGGAAGGAGATGTGTTCTGTCTCCTAGAGATGAACATACTTTGGTGTGAAAAGTGCAGAACAACAGCAAAGGACCTTGTAAAGATGCTGGAGGAAACAGGTACAAAAGTATCTACAGTGCCTTGCGAAAGTATTCGGCCCCCTTGAACTTTGCGACCTTTTGCCACATTTCAGGCTTCAAACATAAAGATATAAAACTGTATTTTTTTGTGAAGAATCAACAACAAGTGGGACACAATCATGAAGTGGAACGACATTTATTGGATATTTCAAACTTTTTTTAACAAATCAAAAACTGAAAGATTGGGCGTGCAAAATTATTCAGCCCCCTTAAGTTAATACTTTGTAGCGCCACCTTTTGCTGCGATTACAGCTGTAAGTCGCTTGAGGTATGTCTCTATCAGTTTTGCACATCGAGAGACTGAAATTTTTCCCCATTCCTTCTTGCAAAACAGCTCGAGCTCAGTGAGGTTGGATGGAGAGCATTTGTGAACAGCAGTTTTCAGTTCTTTCCACAGATTCTCGATTGGATTCAGGTCTGGACTTTGATTTGGCCATTCTAACACCTGGATATGTTTATTTTTCAACCATTCCATTGTAGATTTTGAACCATTCCATTGTAGTCTCCCACCTCAGCTGTCGATCTCTGCAGTTCATCCAGAGTGATCATGGGCCTCTTGGCTGCATCTCTGATCAGTCTTCTCCTTGTATGAGCTGAAAGTTTAGAGGGACGGCCAGGTCTTGGTAGATTTGCAGTGGTCTGATACTGTCATGTTTTGTCATTGGTTATCATGTCTTGTCTCTGTGCTTCCCTTCTATTCGTTTCCCTCTGCTGGTCTTATTAGGTTCTTTCTCTCTTTCTATCCCTCTCTTCCCCTCCCTCTCTCCCTCTCTCGCTCTCTCTCTCTATCGTTCCGTTCCTGCTCCCAGCTGTTCCTCATTCTCCTAACTACCTCATTTACTCTTTTCACACCTGTCCCCTATTTTGCCCTCTGATTAGAGCCCCTATTTCTCCCTCTGTTTTCCGCTTCTGTCCTTGTCGGATCCTTGTATGATGTTCGCTGTTCTGTGTCCTTGTCTCGCCCTGTCGTGTTTTACCTTCTTCAGATGCTGCGTGTGAGCAGGTGTCTAGGTCTGCTACGGCCGGTGCCTTCCCGAAGCAACCTGCAGTCTATGGTCGAGTCTCCAGTCAGTCCTCTCTACTGACGAGTGGATTTCAGTTTTCCTGTTTTGTTTTCACCTTGATAATATCCAGGATTATCACTTTTGTCAAATACTGGAATAAAGACTCTGTTTTCGTTAAGTCGCTTTTGGGTCCTCATTCACCAGCTTAACAGATACTCCTTCCATTTCAATATTATCGCTTGCACAGTGCTCCTTGTGATGTTTAAAGCTTGGGAAATCTTTTTGTATCCAAATCCGGCTTTAAACTTCTTCACAACAGTATCTCGGACCGGCCTGGTGTGTTCCTTGTTCTTCATGATGCTCTCTGCGCTTTTAACGGGCTTCTGAGACTATCACAGTGCAGGTGCATTTATACGGAGACTTGATTACACACAGGTGGATTGTATTTATCATCATTAGTCATCTAGGTCAACATTGGATCATTCAGAGATCCTCACTGAACTTCTGGAGAGAGTTTGCTGCACTGAAAGTAAAGGGGCTGAATAATTTTGCACGCCCAATTTTTCAGTTTTTGATTTGTTAAAAAGGATTGAAATATCCAATAAATGTCGTTCCACTTCATGATTGTGTCCCACTTGTTGTTGATTCTTCACAAAAAATACAGTTTTATATCTTTATGTTTGAAGCCTGAAATGTGGCAACAGGTTCACAAAGTTCAAGGGGGGCGCATACTTTCGCAAGGAACTGTATATCCACAGTAAAACGAGTCCTATATCGACATAACCTGGAAGGCCTCTCAGCAAGGAAGAAGCCACTGCTACAAAATCGCCATAAGATGCCAGACTACGGTTTGCAACTGCACATGGGGACAAAGAATATACTTTTTGGAGAAACGTCCTCTGGTCTGATGAAACAAAAATATAACTGTTTGGCCATAATGACCATTATGTTTGGAGGAAAAATGGGGAGGCTTGCAAGCCGAAGAACACCATCCCAACCGTGAAGCACTTGGGTGGCAGCATCATGTTGTGGGTGTGCTTTGCTACAGGAGGGACTGGTGCACTTCACAAAATAGATGGCATCATGAGGAAGTCAAATAATGTGGATATATTGAAGCAACATCTCAAGACCTCAGTCAGGAAGTTAAAGCTTGGTCGCAAATGGGTCTTCCAAATGGACAATGACCCCAAGCATACCTCCAAAGTTGTGGCAAAATGGCTTAAGGACAACAAAGTCAAGGTATTGGAGTGGCCATCACAAAGCCCTGACCTCGATCCTATAGAACATTTGTGGGCAGAACTGAAAAAGCATGTGCGAGCAAGGAGGCCTACAAACCTGACTCAGTTACACCAGCTCTGTCAGGAGGAATGGGCCAAAATTCACCCAACTTATTGTGGGAAGCTTGTGGAAGGCTACCCGAAACATTTGACCCAAGTTAAACAATTTAAAGTCAATGCTACCAAATACTAATTGAGTGGATGGAAACTTCTGACTAACTGGGAATGCGAATAAAGAAATCAAATCTGAAATAAATAATTTTCTCTACTATTATTCTGTCATTTCATATTCTTAAAACAAAGTGGTGATCCTAAATGACCTAAGACGGAATTTTTACTTAAATTAAATTTCAAGAATTGTGAAAAACTGAGTTTAAATGTATTTGACTAAGGTGTATGTGAACTTCCGACTTCAACTGTATGTATGTATGTACGTACAGTGTAAAATATATATCAGTTATTGTATTACATTTACATTTACATTTAAGTCATTTAGCAGACGCTCTTATCCAGAGCGACTTACAAATTGGTGCATTCACCTTATGACATCCAGTGGAACAGCCACTTTACAATAGTGCATCTACATATTTTAAGGGGGGGGGGTGAGAAGGATTACTTTATCCTATCCTAGGTATTCCTTAAAGAGGTGGGGTTTCAGGTGTCTCCGGAAGGTGGTGATTGATTCCGCTGTCCTGGCGTCGTGAGGGAGTTTGTTCCACCATTGGGGAGCCAGAGCAGCGAACAGTTTTGACTGGGCTGAGCGGGAACTGTACTTCCTCAGTGGTAGGGAGGCGAGCAGGCCAGAGGTGGATGAACGCAGTGCCCTTATTTGGGTGTAGGGCCTGATCAGAGCCTGGAGGTACTGAGGTGCCGTTCCCCTCACAGCTCCGTAGGCAAGCACCATGGTCTTGTAGCGGATGCGAGCTTCAACTGGAAGCCAGTGGAGAGAGTGGAGGAGCGGGGTGACGTGAGAGAACTTGGGAAGGTTGAACACCAGACGGGCTGCGGCGTTCTGGATGAGTTGTAGGGGTTTAATGGCACAGGCAGGGAGCCCAGCCAACAGCGAGTTGCAGTAATCCAGACGGGAGATGACAAGTGCCTGGATTAGGACCTGTGCCGCTTCCTGTGTGAGGCAGGGTCGTACTCTGCGGATGTTGTAGAGCATGAACCTACAGGAACGGGCCACCGCCTTGATGTTAGTTGAGAACGACAGGGTGTTGTCCAGGATCACGCCAAGGTTCTTAGCGCTCTGGGAGGAGGACACAATGGAGTTGTCAACCGTGATGGCGAGATCATGGAACGGGCAGTCCTTCCCCGGGAGGAAGAGCAGCTCCGTCTTGCCGAAGTTCAGCTTGAGGTGGTGATCCGTCATCCACACTGATATGTCTGCCAGACATGCAGAGATGCGATTCGCCACCTGGTCATCAGAAGGGGGAAAGGAGAAGATTAATTGTGTGTCGTCTGCATAGCAATGATAGGAGAGACCATGTGAGGTTATGACAGAGCCAAGTGACTTGGTGTATAGCGAGAATAGGAGAGGGCCTAGAACAGAGCCCTGGGGGACACCAGTGGTGAGAGCGCATGGTGAGGAGACAGATTCTCGCCACGCCACCTGGTAGGAGCGACCTGTCAGGTAGGACGCAATCCAAGCGTGGGCCACGCCGGAGATGCCCAACTCGGAGAGGGTGGAGAGGAGGATCTGATGGTTCACAGTATCGAAGGCAGCCGATAGGTCTAGAAGGATGAGAGCAGAGGAGAGAGAGTTAGCTTTAGCGGTGCGGAGCGCCTCCGTGATACAGAGAAGACAGTCTCAGTTGAATGACTAGTCTTGAAACCTGACTGATTTGGATCAAGAAGGTCATTCTGAGAGAGATAGCGGGAGAGCTGACCAAGGACGGCACGTTCAAGAGTTTTGGAGAGAAAAGAAAGAAGGGATACTGGTCTGTAGTTGTTGACATCGGAGGGATCGAGTGTAGGTTTTTTCAGAAGGGGTGCAACTCTCGCTCTCTTGAAGACGGAAGGGACGTAGCCAGCGGTCAGGGATAAGTTGATGAGCGAGGTGAGGTAAGGGAGAAGGTCTCCGGAAATGGTCTGGAGAAGAGAGGAGGGGATAGGGTCAAGCGGGCAGGTTGTTGGGCGGCCGGCCGTCACAAGACGCGAGATTTCATCTGGAGAGAGAGGGGAGAAAGAGGTCAGAGCACAGGGTAGGGCACTGTGAGCAGAACCAGCGGTGTCGTTTGACTTAGCAAACGAGGATCGGATGTCGTCGACCTTCTTTTCAAAATGGTTGACGAAGTCATCTGCAGAGAGGGAGGAGGGGGGGAGGGGGAGGAGGATTCAGGAGGGAGGAGAAGGTGGCAAAGAGCTTCCTAGGGTTAGAGGCAGATGCTTGGAATTTAGAGTGGTAGAAAGTGGCTTTAGCAGCAGAGACAGAGGAGGAAAATGTAGAGAGGAGGGAGTGAAAGGATGCCAGGTCCGCAGGGAGGCGAGTTTTCCTCCATTTCCGCTCGGCTGCCCGGAGCCCTGTTCTGTGAGCTCGCAATGAGTCGTCAAGCCACGGAGCGGGAGGGGAGGACCGAGCCGGCCTGGAAGATAGGGGACATAGAGAGTCAAAGGATGCAGAAAGGGAGGAGAGGAGGGTTGAGGAGGCAGAATCAGGAGATAGGTTGGAGAAGGTTTGAGCAGAGGGAAGAGATGATAGGATGGAAGAGGAGAGAGTAGCGGGGGAGAGAGAGCGAAGGTTGGGACGGCGCGATACCATCCGAGTAGGGGCAGTGTGGGAAGTGTTGGATGAGAGCGAGAGGGAAAAGGATACAAGGTAGTGGTCGGAGACTTGGAGGGGAGTTGCAATGAGGTTAGTGGAAAAACAGCATCTAGTAAAGATGAGGTCGAGTGTATTGCCTGCCTTGTGAGTAGGGGGGGAAGGTGAGAGGGTGAGGTCAAAAGAGGAGAGGAGTGGAAAGAAGGAGGCAGAGAGGAATGAGTCAAAGGTAGACGTGGGGAGGTTAAAGTCGCCCAGAACTGTGAGAGGTGAGCCATCCTCAGGAAAGGAGCTTATCAAGGCATCAAGCTCATTGATGAACTCTCCGAGGGGACCTGGAGGGCGATAAATGATAAGGATGTTAAGCTTGAAAGGGCTGGTAACTGTGACAGCATGAAATTCAAAGGAGGCGATAGACAGATGGGTAAGGGGAGAAAGAGAGAATGACCACTTGGGAGAGATAAGGATCCCGATGCCACCACCCCGCTGACCAGAAGCTCTCGGGGTGTGCGAGAACACGTGGGCGGACGAAGAGAGAGCAGTAGGAGTAGCAGTGTTATCTGTGGTGATCCATGTTTCTGTCAGTGCCAAGAAGTCGAGGGACTGGAGGGAGGCATAGGCTGAGATGAACTCTGCCTTGTTGGCTGCAGATCGGCAGTTCCAGAGGCTACCGGAGACCTGGAACTCCACGTGGGTCGTGCGCGCTGGGATCACCAGATTAGGGTGGCAGCGGCCACGCGGTGTGGAGCGTTTGTATGGTCTGTGCAGAGAGGAGAGAACAGGGATAGACAGACACATAGTTGACAGGCTACAGAAGAGGCTACGCTAATGCAAGGAGATTGGAATGACAAGTGGACTACACGTCTCAAATGTTCAGAAAGTTAAGCTTACGTAGCAAGAATCTTATTGACTAAAATGATTAAAATGATACAGTACTGCTGAAGTAGGCTAGCTGGCAGTGGCTGCGTTGTTGACTTTGTAGGCTAGCTGGCAGTGGCTGCGTTGTTGACACTACACTAATCAAGTTGTTCCGTTGAGTGTAATAGTTTCTACAGTGCTGCTATTCGGGGCTAGCTGGCTAGCTAGCAGTGTTGATTACGTTACGTTGCGTTAAAAGAACGACAACAATTATCTTTGATACACAGACGGCTATGTAGCTAGCTATGTAGCTAGCTACGATCAAACAAATCAAACCGTTGTGCTGTAATGAAATGAAATGAAAAATGTGATACTACCTGTGGAGCGAAGCGGAATGCGACCGGGTTGTTGAGTGCGGAAGTTCTATTCAGTAGACGTTGGCTAGCTGTTGGCTAGCTAGCAGTGTCTCCTACGTTAAGGACGACAAATAGCTGGCTAGCTAACCTCAGTAAATTAAGATAATCACTCTAAGACTACACGCTCTAAACTACACAATTATCTTGGATACGAAGACAGCAAAGACAACTATGTAGCTAGCTAACACTACACTAATCAAGTCGTTCAGTTGAGTGTAATAGTTTCTACAGTGCTGCTATTCGGTAGACGGTGGACGTATGCTAACTGGCTAGCTGCTGGGCAGATAGCAGTGTAGACTACGTTAGGACGACGAAATACAAGTTGCAATAGAAGTGCTGACTGTTTCACTATGTTGTCCTCTTTCTTTTCCTTTTTCTTCTGTCCTTCTTTTGTCCTTATTTTGTCTTCCTTTCTTCTGTTAACTAGATATTTTTTGTTGTTATTCTTTGTAAGCTAGCTAGCTTCTTCCAGGAGAGTCCCTAGCAACTGCTTAGCAACAAGTAAACAATTCTGCTAGCAATTCAGCTAGCTAAGATAACTGTACAATTTTATGAAAAATAGTTAATTTTTCAAAAGCCTGTCTTTTTGGTTTGTTCCTTGTTTTGTCTTCTATTGAGTCTTGCAGTTTTCTCTTGATTTTTTTGATGTATTGTCAGAGCACAGTGCTCTGAATGACTCGAACCCCCCCCCCCCCTGAAAAACCCAGTTAATTTCATAGAAGGAAAGGGAAACAAATCGCTCCCATTATGTAACCGCTCCCCTTTCCACATTTTTCCCTTCCAGCTTATTTTCAGTCAAACGGTTTGTTTTGTTGTGAGTGAAGGTAGTTGGACTCCTTTTCATGATTAGCGGTTCAACAGTCCTATTCAGAGCTCCCTGCTCACGGCTTCTTACATAAGAACCCTGGCTGTAGTTGCCATGTTGGGTTGGCGTACCAGCAGCACTATAAAACCAGACTGATGCCTCACAAAACTCATTCCTCCGGTCTCTCTATAGGCCGTGGTGCTTCAAAAACACATTGCTACACTTACCCTGGCCTGACACGTCCCTGGTTCTGCATTCATTTTAGTCTTAGTATCGGTTTTCATTTTCCCATTCTAAAACAAATAACATGACTGGCAGAGCATTCATTCTATTCAATATGACAAATACCAATATTGGGAGCACACAAGCATAAAGGAATGGTAGATTGTTTTGGCCTTCCAGAGTTTATATCCATCACACGCTTTTAAGGGAGCCATACATTCTCTCTTGGCACAAATAAATAAATAGTTGTTATTATGTCCAATGATCAACTGCCAGCCAAGGCAAGGCAGGATGAAAACTTACTTGTCACAAAATGGCCTTTTTGTGAGAAAATGATCAAATGAGATCACGAAGCTATACAGGGCACTAAGGCTGGGGGATATTTTATTTTCTGACGGCATAGGCCTACTTTCTTTTGAAATTATTGTCAGAAACAGAAGTGGATTTTGCTCGCTTCACATAGACAGCGTCACAGAAATCTCACACCATCCAACTTTAATTTCCTGCTGGCAAGGCAGACCAATCTGAAATCTCATCTCCAGACGCTAAGTCAATGAAAATGAGCTCTCGATGAGGTTATTGAAACATGAGTGTAACACTCCTCCACATCCTCTCCCCCAGCTCCATCAGCTCAAACTAAGGCGATTCCCTCATCTCAAATACCAAACTTTACTTTGTGTGTACAGGTCCAGAGAGGAAATACATATTTGTAATGAGTTGAATCATTCATCGGTTGTCGCCAAGCATCGCTCAGGCAACAGGGAAATGGCCAGTTGTACAGTGCCTTGAGAAAGTATTCACCCCCCTTGAACTTTGCAACCTTTTGCCACATTTCAGGCTTTAAACATAAAGATATAGAACTGTATTTTTTTGTGAAGACTCAACAACAAGTGGGACACAATCATGAAGTGGAACAACATTTATTGGATATTTCAAACTTTTTTAACAAATCAAAAACGGAAAAATTGGGTGTGCAAAATTATTCAGCCCCCTTAAGTTAATACTTTGTAGCGCCACCTTTCGCTGCGATTACAGCTGTAAGTCGCTTGGGGTATGTCTCTATCAGTTTTGCACATCGAGAGACTGAAATTTTTTCCCATTCCTCCTAGCAAAACAGCTCGAGCTCAGTGAGGTTGGATGGAGAGCATTTGTGAACAGCAGTTTTCAGTTCTTTCCACAGATTCTCGATTGGATTCAGATATGGACTTTGATTTGGCCATTCTAACACCTGGATATGTTTATTTTTGAACCATTCCATTGTAGATTTTGCTTTATGTTTTGGATCATTGTCTTGTTGGAAGACAAATCTCCGTCCCAGTCTCAGGTCTTTTGCAGACTCCATCAGGTTTTCTTCCAGAATGGTCCTGTATTTGGCTCCATCCATCTTCCCATCAATTTTAACCATCTTCCCTGTCCCTGCTGAAGAAAAGCAGGCCCAAACCATGATGCTGCCACCACCATGTTTGACAGTGGGGATGGTGTGTTCAGGCTGTGTTGCTTTTATGCCAAACATAACGTTTTGCATTGTTGACAAAATGTTCAATTTTGGTTTCATCTGACTAGAGCACCTTCTTCCACATGTTTGGTGTGTCTCCCAGGTGGCTTGTGGCAAACTTTAAACGACACTTTTTATGGATATCTTTAAGAAATGGCTTTCTTCTTGCCACTCTTCCATAAAGGCCAGATTTGTGCAATAGACTGATTGTTGTCCTATGGACAGAGTGTCCCACCTCAGCTGTAGATCTCTGCAGTTCATCCAGAGTGATCATGGGCCTCTTGGCTGCATCTCTGATCAGTCTTCTCCTTGTATGAGCTGAAAGTTTAGAGGGACCGCCAGGTCTTGGTAGATTTGCAGTGGTCTGATACTCCTTCCATTTCAATATTATCGCTTGCACAGTGCCCCTTGGGATGTTTAAAGCTTGGGAAATCTTTTTGTATCCAAATCTGGCTTTAAACTTCTTCACGACAGTATCTCGGACGTGCCTGGTGTGTTCCTTGTTCTTCATGATGCTCTCTGCGCTTTTAACGGACTTCTGAGACTATCACAGTGCAGGTACATTTATACGGAGACTTGATTACACACAGGTGGATTGTATTTATCATCATTAGTCATTTAGGTAAACATTGGATCATTCAGAGATCCTCACTGAACTTCTGGAGAGAGTTTGCTGCACTGAAAGTAAAGGGGCTGAATCATTTTGCACGCCCAATTTTTCAGTTTTTGATCTGTTAAAAAAGTTTGAAATATCCAATAAATGTCATTCCACTTCATGATTGTGTCCCACTTGTTGTTGATTTTTCACAAAAAACATACAGTTTTATATCTTTATGTTTGAAGCCTGAAATGTGGCAAAAGGTCGCAAAGTTCAAGGGGGCCGAATACTTTCGCAGGGCACTGTATCTCTTGTACACATACAGAATAGGTCTGAGTGAAGATACAGTGAAGTCTGAAGACATGACAAATCCCATTACTTCCGGTGGGCACATCAAAGAGCTGAGGTAGGTCCTTTGACTAAAGGGGTAGGTACACACACTCTGCATATTACCATCACTGTCACCCAACCCTGTCTGCTACTGTACTGTCAGGCAGAGAACATCTATGAGTGGCTGTTGGGGGAGACGAAAACAAACATTCACTAGAGACGTTGCATAATCTTTGTTTATATTGCGTAGACCCCACAGACTGAGGAATAGGGGACTACATGAGAAATGGTAATGAACTGACACTATATAGTACATAAGGCTATAAACATCTGTATCCACCCCATTAGTAATGAACTAGTACCCTCCACTGTGCTATCCTGTTTCACATAAATTAACCATATTCTATAAAACTAGAAAAACTAATGCTGCTATTTTTGTCAAGTATAAAAAAAAGCCTTAAAAGTGAGTGGAGTTTCAAAATGTCAGTAACTTTCCCAAAACCCCTAGGTTTTTCAGAAGTCATGGTTAGACGATTCTGGATTTCTTGCTTATTCCCTCCCGATTCAAAGAATTTTCCAACCGGGATTTCTGAAAAACCTGTACTTTTTGGGAAAATTCTGGAATTTTGCAATCCTAAAAGTGAGAGAATGAGATCTCCTGGATGGTGTGTCTCTAAACAGCACTGACCTCCTTTCCATCCCAGCTCTCGCTTCATCTCTCTGCCCTACATTCTAGAGTCAGCAGCACCTTCCAAACACTAATCCCCAAGCAAGGGGCATATCCAGAATGAAATTGTGCATATATAGAACTCACTGGAAAATGTTATTGCATTGCCATCTCTGTGGTGCTGTGTATCTTAAAGGCCCAATGCAGTCAAACTTGATTTTCCTGAGATTGGAAAGATACTGTGAAATTGTGAAAATTATGATCATGTAATTTTAGTGTAAGAGCTGTTTGAAAAGACCGCCTGAACTTTCAGCCTGTTTTGGTGGGATGGAGTTTTGGCCTGCCTGGCGACATCACCAGGCGGTATAAGTTAATAGACCAATAACAAAGAGAGTTTCAAACCTCTCTGGCAATGACAGCTAGTTCAGGTTACATATCCCTCCCATTAGGCTCATCCAATTAGGACCCTCACTCAAACCACTCCCAGACAGTACTTAGCAAAATTCTAGCTTGAGAAATTGCTCTTTGTTAAGAAGCTTTTTTTAATTGGAAACAATCACAGTAAAGTACTTAATTGTTACCCAGAAATTATTTGATATTTAGATCAAAACGGCTGCATTGGACCTGTTCACACAGGCAGCCAAATTCAGATCTTTTTTTTTCTTCGCACATTTGACCAATCAGATCAGCTCTGAAAAAGATCTGATGTGAAAAGATTGGATGTGAAAAGATCTGATGTGATTGGTCAAAAGACCAATTAGTGGAATAAATTATCAGAATTGGGCTGCGTGTCTAAACGCAGCCTAAATGCAGTTGTTAAATGGCTGTAATTGGCCGTCAGTCTTAATAGGAGCTATTTTGGTGTTTGGATCCAGAGGCCAGAAGTCCTTAGCTACAAGCAAATTAGGTCTCTGTACAAGCGGCATCATCATTATTCATGGGGAATGTTCCAAAAGCGTCAAACAGAAAGTCTCGTTTTTAATGAGGTACTTTTTTTTACACCAGTTCAAATGTACGATGGATACAATTTCACAAAAACATCATGTCAGAAGTTGTCCTCTCAATTATCTTGTAATGAAATCAGCATGATGTAAACATAAAGTGACACGTAATGCAGGTGTTGTGAGCATATTGAATCAAAGAGCCTGTCCTCCAATCAAGCAAATGACAATCAGAACAGGCCATCTGCATTCCTGGCCCTAATTGTGAAATATAGGGACTTAACAAGCTGTCTCTGCTCTCAAACTGTGAGGCTCCTAGTGTGTGAGTTAAAGGTAACTGCCAAAATAGTGGAAACACTTGAGTAAATTAGGCATAAATGTACACAACCGTTCAAAAGTTTGGGGTTACTTAGACATTTTCTTGTTTTTGAAAGAACAGCAAATTTTTTGTCCATTAAAATAACATCAACTTGATCAGAAATACAGTGTAGACATTGTTAATGTTGTAAATGACTGGAAACAGCAGATGTTTTATGGAATATCTACATAGGCGGAAACGGCAGATGTTTTTTATGGAATATATACATAGGTGTACAGAGGCCCATAATCAGAAACCATCACTCCTGTGTTCCAATGGCACGTTGTGTTCGCTAATCCAAGTTTATCATTAGAAAACCCTTTAGCAATTATGTTAGCACAGCTGAAAACTGTTATTCTGATTAAAGAAGCAATACAACTGGCCTTCTTTAGACGAGTTGAGTACCTGGAGCATCAGCATTTGTGGCTTTGATTACAGGCTCAAACTGGCCATAAACAAAGACCTTAATTCTGAAACTCGTCAGTCTATTCTTGTTCTGAGAATTGAAGGCTATTATTCCATGTGAGAAATTGCCAAGAAACTGAAGAGTTCATACAAAGCAGTGTACTACTCTCTTCACAGAACAGTGCAAACTGGCTCTAACCAGAATATCACATTTGATTTGAGTGGGAGGCCCCGGTGCACAACTGAGCAAGAGGACAAGTACATTACAGTGTCTAGTTTGAGAAACAGACGCCTCACAAGTCCTCAACTGGCAGCTTCATTAAAGAGTACCTGCAAAACACCAGTCTCAACCTCAACAGTGAAGAGGAGACTCTGGGATGCTGGCCTTCTAGGCAGGATGACAATGGCCCCCATCAACAGGGCACGAGAGGTCATTGAATGGTTTGACAAGCATCAAAATGAAGTAAACCATACGCCATGGCTGTCTGATCTCAACCCAATTGAACACTAATGGGAGAATGCCGCGACGCCTGAGACAGCGCTTTCCACCACTATCAACAAAACAAATGCTGAAATTTCTTATGGAAGAATGGTGTCACATCCCTCCAATAAAGTTCCAGACACTTGTAGAATCTAAGCCAAGGTGTATTGAATATGTTTTGGCTTGTGGTGGACCAACGCCCTATTAAGACACTTAATGTTGGTGTTTCCTTTATTTTCGCAGTTACCAGTACCTCTCAGTTCTTTGATAGACAGTTTAGACATTAACCATGCATTCATAAGTTTGCTCATTAACAAAAAAGAATCAGAGTCTAGAATGTCTGCCGCAGGTGCACAGTGTCCTCTTATGATCCATCTTCCTTCTAAGAGGGTTTGCTGCATGTGTGAAAGGGATTGTCATCATGGTCAGACTGAGAAGGAGAGGTGATGGCCCCACACACCAGAGCCAAGCCCTGATCTCTTGCTTCTCACTTCAGTGAGTCGGGCTGTTGGGGAGAGATGTTACTGACCACATCTGGCAAGCTACCTTCAGGACTGAGAGTTCAGCCAGGCCGTTTCATCCCGTGTGTAGGTATGATGAGCTGATGGACCAAAACACAAGGTGCACGTCGTTCAGCCACACCTAGTCTACTGGCCTTCAAGGCATTCAGATTATTTTGTTTCCATTTCAACACAGTTTCTCTAGTGGTGAGAAACATACCCAATTGTCATACTTGAGTAAAAGTAAAGATACCTTAATAGAAAATTACTCAAATTAAAGTCACCCAATAAAATATTACTTGAGTAAAAGTCTAAAAGTTTTGTTAGAAATATGCATAAGTATCAAAAGCAAAAGTATAAATAATTTCAAGTTCCTTATATTGAGCAAACCAGAAGGCACGATTTTACAATTTTGTTTAACCGACAGCCAGGGGCACATCAACACTCAGACATAATTTACAAACAAAGCATTTATGTTTAGAGAGTGCATCAGATCAGATGCAGAAGGGATGACCAGGGATGTTCTCTTGATAAATGCGTGAATTGGACAATTTTCTTGTGCTGCTAAACATACCAAATGTAACGAATACATTTGGGTGTCAGGGAAAATGTGTGGAGTAAAAAGTACATTCTTTTCTTTAAGAATGTGGTGAATTAAAGTAAGTTGTCAAAAATATAAAATAGTAAAGTACAGATACCCCAAAATACTACTTAAGTAGTACTTTAAAGTATTTTTACTCAAGTACTTTACACCACTGAGTTGCTCTAGCTGAAAAATTGGAGATTACATCAAGGACAAGGCCATGTTTTGGAGCCCGATGGCTCAAGAGCCTCCATCTGCATCCCAAACTATTATCAACTCTATGAGACACACCCCCCCCCCAAAAAATGTCTACCTATTTCAAATGTTTCTGCACACAATTTCTGGTGGGCACTGCACATCCACAGCAGCTTTAAATGTGCCCACTTTAATCTTCATTGTGATTTACAGGCTCCTTAGGTAACCATGCCAGTCATCTGGAGGGTCCCTTCACTGCACTCAACAGTGATGGTCAAAAATGTGAATTCTTTGCATTTGTCCCCGTCCTTATTACCCAGCCAGTGCTATTCCAAGTCTCTGGCTCTCTTTCCCTGCTCTCTATAAAGCCTTTATACAGATTATGGATGGCTGCATAAATCCAAGGGGACTATTGGTCATTAGATGTTGTGTGTGGACATGTTTAAGTATACTTGTGAGACCAGAAGTCCCCACAAGAATAGTAAAACAAAAAATTTACCAACCGGCACATTTTTATTAGTCCCCACAAGATCAAATGCTATTTCTAGGGGGTTTAGGGTTACTGTTAGAATTAGCGTAAGGAGCTAGGGTTAGGTTTCCGGGTGAAGGTTAGGGAAAATAAGATTTTGTGTCCCCACAAGGTTAGTTGTACAAGACTCTGTGTGTCTCGGAGAGGCTTAGGGAGGGAGCAGAAAGACCGAAACAGAGAGAAAGAGGAGGAAGAGTTAGTACGAGAGCCCTTTTGTAGCCTGACATTAAAGAGTCACATTGTAATCTATCAGATAATAGCCTGCAGGTCAGACAGAGTGCCTGGGGAGGAGGCAGCACCTGCTGCCATTCAGTCAAGGTGACAATGTGCCCATGTCACAATGTGCTGATGGCTGCAGTGTGCTGTGCCAAACCACAGGGGGACTGAACAGTGCCTCTCATTAAGCATCCTGTATGGAAGTTAGTGTGGGCATCTAGATCATGTAAGACATAAAAACCTCAGTGCAAAAACACAGCATGTAAACTGATTACCTTGACACATCACTCTGCGTGATGTCATTCATTAGGGGACGAAGTGGCACGACAAAAGCAGCACACTGTAGAAGAATTGCCCACATGCCCAGGTAACCTTGCACAGCTGAAACTATGCATGTACATTTACTTTCACACATGACCTTTCCCAGCACTGTGTTTCAAAAGCACAGTGTAGTTGAAAGGTAGCGAGTGAGGAAGAGCGTGTGGTGTAAAGCCAGACAGGCTGTCTCCAGAGCGAAGTACAAACACTCCCAGACTGAGCAGGCTCTCCTTCAAACACCTAGACAGCCAAAGGAATCCCCAGAGACCATCAGTCCCTGCTTTGTATCCAGCTCTCACTGCATCATCCTCTCTCCCTCCCACAACCAAAAACAACCAGCTTTTCATTCATTCCAATTTGTCATCTAGCTCTATTCTGAAGATTACTGTGGAGAAAATGATTTGGCAATCAAAAAGGTTTCCTGCCAAACTAAACAGTATAGTTTTACACTAGTGACTAAGTTTAATACAAATTTGATTATTGGTTCCATAGTCCATATAAAAATGTGCACTTTCTGCTACATTTTAGCTGACACTCTTATCCAGAGCGACTTACAAGAGCAATAAGGGTTAAGTGCCTTGTTCAAGGGCACATCTGCATATTTTTCACCTAGTCGGCTCAGGGATTCAATCCAGTGACTTTTGGGTTACTGATCCAACACTCTTAACCACTAGGCTACCTGCCGCCTGAAGCTCACCTTTATGAGTAGAACATAGAAAGAGAAGATATACAGAGAAGTTGGTTGCTGACAGAAATGGGTGAGTGCTGGAAATAGATTGAGGGGTTTTTGAGGGGCTCTCCAACACCTCCCACCTACTCCTCTCAGATGGAGGGCACATGGTCCTCTTCAGCCTAGAGCCTGGCACCCTGGAGGAGCATGGGCACAGGACTGGGGGATGGCACATGGTCCTCTTCAGCCTAGAGCCTGGCACCCTGGAGGAGCATGGGCACAGGGCTGGGGGAGGGCACATGGTCCTCTTCAGCCTAGAGCCTGGCACCCTGGAGGAGCATGGGCACAGGGCTGGGGGAGGGCACACGGTCCTCTTCAGCCTAGAGCCTGGCACCCTGGAGGAGCATGAGCACAGGGCTGGGGGAGGGCACATGGTCCTCTTCAGCCTAGAGCCTGGCACCCTGGAGGAGCATGAGCACAGGGCTGGGGGAGGGCACATGGTCCTCTTCAGCCTAGAGCCTGGCACCCTGGAGGAGCATGGGCACAGGGCTGGGGGAGGGCACATGGTCCTCTTCAGCCTAGAGCCTGGCACCCTGGAGGAGCATGGGCACAGGGCTGGGGGAGGGCACCGGTGCCCTTTGCAAACTCATCCTGCCCCCATCTCTGTATCCTGTCAGACACATAAGTACAACAGAGCCAATTAGCTTTCATCTGTCATATGTGACACTGATTCATTAAAACAAGTTTTTTTTTTTTTGCAGGAAAACAAAGCTGTTTTGATGCTTCCGTTTAAGTTATGTATGTTCATGAGCATATATACGTTGAGGGGTGAAGGCCTGTGGGTGGCAATGACGTAATCACAGTACATGCTCGGACCCGTTGTTTGACAGCTAACCTAAAAACTTTGCTTTCTGCAATGGAAATCATTCATTTCAATTTCTGAACCAAATCATCTGAACTTTACAGTATTTAGCTTAGATATGCACGTACTGCCAACTGATTTTGAATGCGTCAATACAAGTACAAAGACGGGATCTAACTGGCATTTTGTGTATGAGTCATTCGTGCATCTCAAATAGGATGTTACTTAACTGACACCTAAGGGTCAAGTAGCAAACAACTCTTTGTACTCGTGTTATGATTGTATCTCTTATGTTTCCCTACATATGGTGACAACTATCAACTGCAAGCTTATCAAGTCATCCACCTTTCAAAACAGCTGGATGTTTCAGGCTTAACCAAAATCAGGTACTGCCATCTGCTGTTCAGTTCTTACATTGCATGTCTGACGTTATTAAAGGTTCAATGCAGACGTTTTTATCTCAATATCAAATCATTTCCCGGTAACAATTAAGTACCTTACTGTTAATGTTTTCAATAAAAATGGTCAAAAAGAAACAAAAATAGCTTCTTAGCAAAGATACATTTATCAAGCATGAATTTTGCTAGGTTTGTCTGGGAGTGGTACACAAGTGTAAAATCCATCCAAGAACCATGGAATACAAGTGTGTGAAGAAATTGGTTTAGTGCATGCATTTACACTACCAATGTGAGAAGAGAAGGGTTGGGCCCAGTCAAGCAACCCATAGCAAGAGAACCCGCCTCATAGTCAGGATCAACAAAAGGGTCCTCATCCTCCACTAGCTCCTGAGTGAGGGCCTCAACCCAGGTCTGCTGCTTCTCTTCATCAATGTCATCCTGTCTTCTCTTGTTGCCCTACCCACAGGGCTTAGTGGGGGAGACGAACTCTGGAATAAACAGCAAACATTAACATAGCTACTTCCCCACTACCATTCCAGACAAAACACTGTCTGGGAACCTTAAATATACATGCCTGTGGATAAGGACCAGCAGATGCTGGTGCAGATGGGATAGCCCTGGGCGCTCTGCAGAGGTCAGGGCAGGATAGCCAACAGTATGCACTTGGCCCGACGCTTGTGGCCTGATAGACACTGGTGGACTGAACTAGTGTGGTCATCCTCACTAGCAGTGAAAGTCTTCAGCCACCAAAACCTACAGAGAGCAGTCATCTGCAGACATGGTAGGTAAGGAGAAAAAATTTGGTTAAAAAAAAGGGCCTCACATATCCAAGACAGACGCAAAGTGAGGACAGCTGCTCATGGAAGGCAAGCACAGCCAGCCAATTTTGACAAACTATTGATTGGCTTGGATTTCTGAACTTTAAATGTTATTAATCATTAGAACCCTGGATTAGTGTTGGGGAAGGAAGGAAGGAAGGAAGGAAGGAAGGAAGGAAGGAAGGAAGGAAGGAAGGAAGGAAGGAAGGAAGGAAGGAAGGAAGGAAGGAGATGCGTTCTGTCTCCTAGAGATGAACATACTTTGGTGTGAAAAGTGCAAGTCAATCCCAGGATAACAGCAAAGGACCTTGTGAAGATGCTGGATGAAACAGGTATTAAAGTATCTATATCCACAGTAAAACAAGTCCGATATCGACATAACTGGAAAGACCGCTCAGAAACTAGGAAGCCACTGCTCCAAAACCGCCATAAAAAAGCGGTTTGCAACTGCACATGGGGACAAAGATCGTACTTTTTGGAGAAATGTCCTCTGGTCTGATGAAACAAAAATAGAACTGTTTGGCCATAATGACCATCATTATGTTTGGAGGAAAAAGGGGGGGGGGCTTGCAAGAACAACATCCCAACCGTGAAGCATCATGTTGTGGGTGTGCTTTGCTGCAGGAGGGACTGGTGCACATCACAAAATAGTTGGCATCATGAGGAAGTCAAATAATGTGGATATATTGAAACAACATTTCAAGACATCAGTCAGGAAGTTAAAGCTTGGTTGCAAATGGCTCTTCCAAATGGACAATGACCCCAAGCATACTTCCAAAGTTGTGGCAAAACGGCTTAAGGACAACAAAGTCAAGGTATTGGAGTGGCCATCACAAAGCCCTGACCTCGATCCTATAGAAAATTTGTGGGCTGAACTGAAAAAGCATGTGCGAGCAAGGGGCCAACAAACCTGACCCAGTTACACCAGCTCTGTCAGGAGGAATTGAGTGCATGTAAACTTCTGACCCACTAGGATGAAATAATCAAATCTGAAATAAATCATTGTCTCTACTATTATTCTTACATTTCACATTCTTAAAATAAAGTGGTGATCCTAACTGACCTAAGACAGGGAATTTGTACTAGGATTAAATATCATTGTGAGAGTTTAAATGTATTTGGCTAAAGTGTATGTAATCTTCCAACTTCAACTGTACACCCCCCCCCCCACACTTCTAAAACCAAAGTTGAGCCCCTGCTTTACTTTTCAATTTATATGTTTGACTACTTTTACTCCACTACATTCCTAAATTAAATGATGTCATTTTTACTCCATACATTTTCCCTAACACCCAAAATTACTTGTTACATTTCGAATGCTTAGCAGGAGAGGAAAATGGTCCAATTCACACTCTTCTCAAGAGAACATCTCTGGTTATCCCTACTACCTCTGATCTGGTGGACTCCCTAAACACAAATGCTTAGTTTGTAAATTATGTCTGTGTTGGAGTGTGCCCCTGGCTATCCTTTTTTTAAACAATCGTGGCCTCTGGTTTGCATAATATAAGGAATGTGAAATTATTTAGACATGTACCTTTACTTTTGATACTCAAGAATATTAAAAACAAAATACTTTTAGACTTTTACTCAAGTAGTATTTTACTGGGTCACTTTCACTTTTATTTTTAATTCATTTTCTATTAAGGCATCTATACTTTTACTCAAAAAAAGAAACGTCCTCTCACTGTCAACTGCGTTTATTTTCAGCAAACTTAACATGTGTAAATATTTGTATGAACATAACAATATTCAACAACTGAGACATAAACTGAACAAGTTCCACAGACATGTGACTAACAGAAATGGAATAATGTGACCCTGAACAACGGGGGGTTCAAAATCAAAAGTAACAGTCAGTATCTGGTGTGGCCATCAGCTGCATTAAGTACTGCCTTGCATGTCCTCCTCATGGACTGCACCAGATTTGCCAGGTCTTGCTGTGAGATGTTACCCCAATCTTCCACCAAGGCACCTGCAAGTTCCCGGACATTTCTGGGGGGAATGGCCCTAGCCCTCACCCTCCGATCCAGCAGGTCCCAGACGTGCTCAATGGGATTGAGATCCGGGCTTTTCACCGGCCATGGCAGAACACTGACATTCCTGTCTTGCAGGAAATCACACACAGTATGGCTGGTGGCATTGTCATGCTGGAGGGTCATGTCAGGATGAGTCTGCAGGAAGGGTACCACATGAGGGAGGAGGATGTCTTCCCTGTAACGCACAGTGTTGAGATTGCCTGCAATAACAACAAGCTCAGTCCGATGATGCTGTGACACACCACCCCAGACCATGACAGACCCTCCACCTCCAAATCGATCTCGCTCTAGAGTACAGGCCTCGGTGTAACGCTCATTCCTCCGACGTTAAACGCAAATCCGACCATCACCCCTGATGAGACAAAACCACGACTCATCAGTGAAGAGCACTTTTTGCCAGTCCTGTCTGGTCCAGCGACGGTGGGTTTGTGCCCATTGGCTGGTGAGGACCTGCTTTACAACAGGCCTGAAAGCCCTGAGTCCAGCCTCTCTCAGCCTATTGCGGACAGTCTGAGCACTGATGGAGGGATTGTGTGTTCCTGGTGTAACTCAGGCAGTTGTTGTTACCATCCTGTGATGTTCAGATGTACCGATCCTGTGTGCAGGTGTTGTTACACGTGGTCTGCCACTGCGAGGATGATCAGCTGTCCGTCCTGTAGCGCTGTCTTAGTTGTCTCACAGTATGGACATTTATTGGCCTAACTACATCTGCAGTCCTCATGCCTCCTTGCAGCATGCCTAAGGCACATTCACGCAGATGAGTAGGGACTCTGGGCATCTTTCTTTTGGTGTTCTTCAGAGTCAGTAGAAAGGCCTCTTTAGTGTCCTTAGTTTTCATAACTGTGACCTTAATTGCCTACTGTCTTAATTGCCTACCGTTAACGACCGTTCCACAGGTGCATGCATGTTCATTAATTGTTGATGGTTTATTGAACAAGCATGGGAAACAGTGTTTAAACCCTTTACAATGAAGATCTGTGGAGTTATTTTGATTTTTACCAATTATATTTTAAAGACAGGGTCCTGAAAAAGGCATGTTTCTTTTCTTGCTGAGTTTCTAACAATTGAGTACTTTTTCCACCACTGATTTTAGGACCATAATATATAATATATTATTGAAACTGAGTAGGCTACAGAATAAATATAATAAACCGAACAAAAAAGCACAACATTAGCAATAATGTCAACAGCTACTTCTTTACAGGGGAAATTCTTGCTTTGTTTTGTAATTATTAAAAATACTGTACACATATTCAGCATATGTTATTGTGGGTGTATTGAAATGCTTGTGTTCCTAGCTCCAACAGTGCAGTAATATCTAACAATACACTACAATACACACAAATATTTAGTATATTTATTTAATTTAGTTAATTAGGTCCATCCCTCTGAACAGAAATAACCACACTTGGTTAGAGCTTCCGCTACGAGACAAACACCGTCACACGTACGCACACACGGTACTCCAAAGTGGGAGATCATGAGGGGGTGAGGGGGAAGACACTGGTATAAAGCCCCGCTGGTTTCTCTCCAGACCAATCTAGCCAAGCCTTCCCAAGGCGCGCACTGGTGAACGGGAGAGACACACACACACACACAACAATCACAATGAACAAGAATATGACAGTGACACGCACCATCAGCATTGGAACTATAGGCAGTAGTGCAAAACCCAGTTGCGCAGGGATGCGTGCGCTTTTGTGGGCCACCGCCAGCACGCGCTCTCTAGGGAGTTCCTTTGGATCAGACTGCCACTCATGTAAGGACAACATCTTCAGCAATATTCTGACACCTAGCAGTATTCCACAGTTTACCATTCCCAGTCTTCACCATTCCCAAGAGGATGATGGAGAGGAGGCAGACGAAGGTTTTGGAAGCCCTGAAGTGGACACCGGCTGTTTATCTCTTTCAGCCTCTTCGCTATCTTTATCAGCGTCATCCTCAAACGTTGTGTCTCCAACTGAGCGAAAAGCCCACCTCAGACCCCTTCATCCAAAAGCGGTCTCCCCTCCACAAGGAGAGCTCGTACCCCAGCCCCTTCCTGGAACCTGAGCAGTGTCCCGACCCAACGACCAGAGCTGCCCTGTCTCTGCCTCACCTTGCCAAGGTCACCACCCCTTACGGCTTTGTCACCCTGAGTCAGAGCCCTCAGATGGTCAACGAGGAGGCTCTGCTTTTCCAAGCTGGGCTCCGGCGGCTACACAAGGACGAGGACAGTGTCCACCACAGGACACAGGCCATTCACATCAAACACAATGCCTCCAGACGGTCGTCTACTGTCCAACACCTCTCCAGAGAATATAGTATCTCACAGACTGAAGCAGGAGGAGATACAGCAAACCATCTCCCCAGTATCATCCTCATCCTCCACCGCCTCACAGAAACATGCCACAGGAGTCAAACCTCAATGTCGGCTGTGGGGAGTTCTACGCAAACACTTCACGACTCAGGAGATTGAGTGATTGTTCTATCAGAAAATAAGGATAGTAGGATGCCCTTTACATTACAGGAAATAACCATCAAGACATTTCTACAGCTTACAGATGTATCTTGATTATGCATTCTCTACTTCAGCATGTTTTGCTAAGGACCCATTTGTAATATAAACCGTATAGACCGTATTTGCACATTTTCAGTTCCTCACATGATAATTCATGTGATGCATTGTATTGGTGTTCTGTCAAATCCAACAATAAAACATTGCATTCATATGAAAGCTGGTCATGAATTCATCATTTTGTTTAAATGCCATGAAGAAGCCTTTCATAAACAGTCTCCTCTAAAGACAGGTCAATATATCATGAAATCCAGATGACTGGCTAGTGTATTAGCTATGGCTACACGCTAGATACATTTTTCAAAGATTTCCAATTTCCAAGACGCACTTGTTGGATTTACAATGAATAATAATAATATTGCCCCTCAAAATAAATCCAACTGAGATGGTGTAGGCTATCTCTTGGATTATATCATCATGGTTGTGGATGGGCATTCATGTTGCACTGACCAACGTTAATACTAATGGATTCCAATCCCTAGTCACCTTCAGTCAGCAGCAGTGTCAGCAGCCGTGTCAGCCCCCCTTCAGACCTGCAGTATATAGAGCCCCACTATGGCTAGCCTTATGTCTGTGTGTTTTAAAGGGCCAGTGCAGCCGTATTCATCTCTATATCAAATCATTTCTGGGTAACAATGAAGTTGGCAGTGGGGCAAAACCTTATTTTGATTGTTTTCAATTGAAATGGTCAAAAAGTAACAAAGAGCAATTTCTCAAGCAATAATCTTGCCTGGACTGTCTGTAAGTGGTCTGAATGGGGAGGGGAAAACTGAAAACCAGCTGTTATTGGCAGAGAAGATTGGAGCTCTCTTTCTTATTGGTCTAAAACGCCTGGTGATGACACCAGGCAAGCAAAAACTCCATCCCACCAAAACAGGCAGAAATTTCAGCCGGTCTTTTCAAACAGACATCCCAATCTACCATGCACCATCAATAACAACACATAGAATGGCTATATATTTTCAATGGTTTATTACTCTTCAGATGACCATTTAAAGCTACATATCATAAAGGATGATGTATTTCAGCAACTCAATCTGTTGCAGATGAGACGTTGTACGGCCATACGTCCAACAGTCTGTAAAGCTGAAGTGCATATTGTTCATAGTGTGCTGACGCAACGTCTGCTGTGAGATAGACCCTGTTCTCTGTGGCTCTCATCATATGAGTAGCTCTTAAGGGAAAGGACACTCGCGCCTAATGATGTCTAACCTTCTACTGATACTCATTATATCTCTCTCTCAGATCTAGATTATCATTAAGAGGGAGAGTGCCTCACTGTGGGATAAAGACGAAAGATGAAACCCTATAATTCTAAAACCAAATCACACAAACCCCCTTGTCTGAAGAGCACTTGGCCTAATATATTTCAATAGGATTATCATGTTTCAGGTATGACCCAGGTGCAGACAGTGTTGAAGAAACTAAAGTTTATTCTGTAAACAGGGGCTGGCAAACGACAGGTCAAGGCAGGCAGGGGCCAATAATCCAGAGAGGGTGTAAAGCAGCGGAACAGCAGGCAGGCTCAGGGTCAGGTCAGGCAGAGGTCGGTAATCCACAGTAGAGGCAAAGGTACAGGACAGCAGGCAGGCTCAGGATCAGGTCAGGCAGAGGTCGGTAATCCACAGTAGAGGCAAAGGTACAGGACAGCAGGCAGGGTCAGGTCAGGCAGAGGTCGGTTATCCACAGTAGAGGCAAAGGTACAGGACAGCAGGCAGGGTCAGGTCAGGCAGAGGTCGGTTATCCACAGTAGAGGCAAAGGTACAGGACAGCAGGCAGGGTCAGGTCAGGCAGAGGTCGGTAATCCACAGTAGAGGCAAAGGTACAGGACAGCAGGCAGGGTCAGGTCAGGCAGAGGTCGGTAATCCACAGTAGAGGCAAAGGTACAGGACAGCAGGCAGGCTCAGGATCAGGTCAGGCAGAGGTCGGTAATCCACAGTAGAGGCAAAGGTACAGGACAGCAGGCAGGGTCAGGTCAGGCAGAGGTCGGTAATCCACAGTAGAGGCAAAGGTACAGGACAGCAGGCAGGGTCAGGTCAGGCAGAGGTCGGTAATCCACAGTAGAGGCAAAGGTACAGGACAGCAGGCAGGCTCAGGTCAGGCAGAGGTCGGTAATCCACAGTAGAGGCAAAGGTACAGGACAGCAGGCAGGGTCAGGTCAGGCAGAGGTCGGTAATCCACAGTAGAGGCAAAGGTACAGGACAGCAGGCAGGCAGGCGGGGGTCAAAACCCAGGAAACTAGAAAACAGGGACTATAGCAAAGACAGGAGCAAGGGAAACCACTGGTAGGTTTGAACGGGGGGGGGGGCAAGCACAAGGACAGGTGAAACAGATCAGGGCATGACAGAAATAATGGAGCCAGATATTCATTCTCGGAATAATGCCCACTGCAAATTAAGAAAGTTGCATGTACAAGCTTGTTTAAACGTATTCATGCTGACCAATAGGCCTTCAGTGTGCTATTGTTATACCTGTTTTAATTATAATCCCTCTCTGCACTTCAACAATAACAGGTCCAACCTCCCATCTTCCCAAGGACTGAATGTCCAAGTAGAGTGAATGTTAGTCAAGCCAGATACCTTCAATTATGTTCTCCAAGATAAGCCAAAGACACTCTGCAACCCTAGATGGACTAAACTGAAATATGAATAGATCTATAGCACCCGCAAAATGTTGCATCATTACTAGGAACATCAATTAGAGTGACCACAATGACAAATAGAAATGGCTGACTGTGTGTATGATCCTCTACCATAGACCTAAGCAGGGATTCACTCAATCATAAACATTATGCACAATGAACATCAGGGTAAATAAAATAAGACAGTTGTAGAGTTGACAAAACAACACAGATCAGACACTTTGTTATGCTAAATTGTCTATAAAACAAAGACAGTAATAATCTTTACGGGAGTACAGTGTACAACATGAATTCACACGTGCTTGTCAAAACAGATGCATCCCAAAGTAATTGGGGGCAAGCACATTGAAGAAGAAGAAGTCAAAGTACAATGGAGGCAGAGACCAAGTGTGTGATGGATCTAACTAAAAAGGGGAGTGAGAGAAAAAAAGAGAAGTTGTGTGAAGTTGGGAGTTTCTTTTTGATGTTCATCCTTATTTTGTAGTTGAGGTTACTGCATAAGTACTGCTATGCCATTACACAGACACTACTTGTAGAGAGAGAGAGAGAGAGAGAGAGAGAGAGAGAGAGAGAGAGAGAGAGAGAGAGAGAGAGAGAGAGAGAGAGAGAGAGAGAGAGAGAGAGAGAGAGAGAGAGAGAGAGAGAGAGTGAATCAATATCCAATATCCCACGGCTAATGGTTGTATTCAGGCACTACAATGCCCATATACCACCTCTCCTAGGCCTTATTGCTTAAGTCTAAGTCTTCTTCTGTATTTTCACTTCCTTATTCTGAAGAAGTTCTCAATAATCATAGAGTCAAAGTGTGAAACTGGGCAATGATTTCTCTGGAAAGTTTCTGTTCTGACGATGACATGTTCTGTACTTACCGCTAACTCTATTACCAGCCTGTTCAACCGCTCCTTCGTATCTTCTGAGATCCCCAAGGATTGGAAAGCTGCCGCAGTCATCCCCCTCTTCAAAGGGGGAGACATCCTGGACCCAAACTGTTACAGACCTATATCCATCCTGCCCTGCCTATCTATGGTCTTCGAAAGCCAAGTCAACAAACAGATCACTGACCATCACGAATCCCACCGTACCTTCTCCGCTGTGCAATCCGGTTTCCGACCCGGTCACGGGTGCACCTCAGCCACGCTAAAGGTGCTAAACAATATCATAACCGCCATCGATAAAAGACAGTACTGTGCAGCAGTCCTCATCGACCTGGCCAAGGCTTTCGACTCTGTCAATCACCATATTCTTATCGGCAGACTCAGTAGCCTCGGTTTTTCGGATGACTGCCTTGCCTGGTTCACCAACTACTTTGCAGACAGAGTTCAGTGTGTCAAATCGGAGGGCATGTTGTCCGGTCCTCTGGCAGTCTCTATGGGGGTACCACAGGGTTCAATTCTCAGGCCGACTCTTTTCTCTGTATATATCAATGATGTTGCTCTTGCTGCGGGCGATTCCCTGATCCACCTCTACGCAGACGACACCATTCTGTATACTTCTGGCCCTTCCTTGGACACTGTGCTATCTAACCTCCAAACGAGCTTCAATGTCATACAATACTCCTTCCGTGGCCTCCAACTGCTCTTAAACGCTAGTAAAACCAAATGCATGCTTTTCAACCGTTCGCTGCCTGCACCCGCATACCCGACTAGCATCATCACCCTGGATGGTTCCGACCTAGAATATGTGGACATCTATAAGTACCTAGGTGTCTGACTAGACTGCAAACTCTCATTCCAGACTCATATCAAACATCTCCAATCCAAAATCGACTCACACCGCAAAACTTACCCTAGTAAAACTGACTATCCTACCGATCCTTGACTTTGGCGATGTCATCTACAAAATAGCTTCCAATACTTTACTCAGCAAACCGGATGCAGTTTATCACAGTGCCATCCGTTTTGTTACTAAAGCACCTTATACCACCCACCACTGCGACCTGTATGCTCTAGTCGGCTAGCCCTCGCTACATGTTCGTCGCCAGGCCCACTGGCTCCAGGTCATCTACAAGTCTATGCTAGGTAAAGCTCCGCCTTATCTCAGTAGCACGTGCTCCAGCAGGTGTATCTCACTGATCACCCCTAAAGCCAAAACCTCATTTGGCCGCCTTTCCTTCAAGTTCTCTGCTGACTGCGACTGGAACGAATTGCAAAAATCTCTGAAGTTTGAGACTTTTATCTCCCTCTCCAACCTTAAACATCTGCTATCTGAGCAGCTAACCGATCGCTGCAGCTGTACATCGTCCATCGGTATATAGCCCACCCAATTTACCTACCTCATTCCCATATTGTTTTTTATTTTATTTACTTTTCTGCTCTTTTGCACACCAGTATATCTACCTGCACATGTTCATCTGATCATTTATCACTCCAGTGTTAATCTGCTAAATTGTAATTATTCACTCCTATGGCCTATTTATTGCCTACCTCCTCATGCCTTTTGCACATACTGTATATAGATAATTTTTTTCTACTATGTTATTGACTTGTTTATTGTTTACTCCATGTGTAACTCTGTGTTGTTGTCTGTTCACACTGCTATGCTTTATCTTGGCCAGGTCGCAGTTGCAAATGAGAACTTGTTCTCAACTAGCCTACCTGGTTAAATAAAGGTGAAATAAAAATAAATAAATAAAACTCTCAGAACCCTCTTACTGTCATCAAGAGAGATTTTTCTTAAAGAGCACCACCCCACCACCAGCGCCCAAGAAGAGGCTGGCTCGCACCCTATCCCTACCAGGGGTCTATCTGTGTCCTATCTCCCCATTGCCTGCTACCCTGCCATTACCAAAACTATGACAACACTCTCTACAAGCCTGCCCCCATCACAGACACTCAGGCCCATGTAGAGAGAGATGAAGAAAGAACAGTCCAGAAGAGCCCTCTCCACTTGCAGCCCATATCTCAACTGAACTTCGATACACCTGACAAACAGCTTCACTATTTCTTCAGCAGTTCCACAATCAGGGGAATATTTCTCAAGGCATTCAGCATCGCGACCTACTGTTCCTGAGAAATATGGCACAGCACCTGGAGGCTGGGGTTCTCCTGATGAGAGAATCCAGTGAAGAAGTTGGTGCATTTCAGCTCAAAGATGTCCTCTTCTGTGAAAACTACCAGCCCGTGCAGATAGCAGTTTCACTGTACTACAGCCTGAATAGCCCAACGTTTCCTGGGAAGATGATATACTCATAATATATAGGTTATACTCAATAATATATAGCCTACACAGTATTCATAGTTGAGTCATGTGCACAGTGCAAAAATCAAGCAAAATGCAAACACAGCTGCACCAAATGCAAACAGCCACAATCAAAAATAGGAGATAATTACAAAAAAGTGGTATTTCTATGATCTACCCCAAGCCACAAGTCATGATCTGCACCCTTATGGCAAGTTTGGTAACCCCTAACTCACACATTCAAACCCCAGTGACACACACTTCCTCTGAACTGCCAACAGGTGTTCAGCAACCCAACAGAATTCAAAGACAACAGCAAACATCCATGGGTTAGAAAGGGCTGTTTTGTAAGACTGTACATTAGAGAAGCCAACCAACTTTGATGCGACTTCTTTACAAAAGGAAAGGTTTTCGGATGTTAATATTTTCTCGCTGGTTTCATTCCCAGGTAAACAGTAAAGTTTCCCCCTCGTCTGATCCTACCTCGCCTAGTGTCGCCCCATGTCAACGCCCAGTAGGTCATTGTATCTTTCCCATCATGACCAGCACTGGAGAAAGAACCTGGAACCAAAACCAAAATCACTTCAGAATCCTCAGTCTGATCATTGTGACAGAATCACCAAATTGAGGCAGACAAAAATCTGAGGACAGCAGTGGCCCGGCCTACAGTTGTTTTACTATTGCACATGGGATACACAGTGACTTTTGAGAGAGACTCAGGGTTGGGTAGGTTACTTTCTAAATGTAATCTGTTACAGTTTCTAGCCTAGTAGTTAGAGCATTGGGCCAGTAACCTAATGGTTGCTGGATCAAATCCCTGAGCTGACAAGGTAAAAATCTGTCATTCTGCCCCTGAGAAAGGCAGTTAACCCACTGTTCCCCTGGGTGCTGTGGATGTTGATTAAGGCAGTGCCATGCACCTCTCTAATTCAAAGGGGTTGGGGTAAATGTAGAAGACACATTTCAGTTGAATACATTCAGTTGGACAACTGACTAGGTATTCCCCTTAGTTACCGGTCCAAAATTGTTACATAACTTTTGGATTACCCAAACTCAGTAACATAATCTGATTAGTACCAGAGGTGTGGACTCGAGTCACAAATATGATGACTTGCAACTCGACTTTGACTTTAACACCAATGACTCGTGACTTAACTTGGACTTGAGCCTTTTGACTCGATCTGACTTGATACCCTCCCCAAGCCCAAATATTAAAAATCATGCTATTAAAAAAAGTGTGCAGCACAACAACTCTACATTTAACGGATTACAGTTTGAATCGGACAGCAGCCAATCAAATTGTGCCAGTTGAGAAAAGGTTGCATGTGGCAGTGCAGAGGAACATTGGCGAGTGAATTCAGATGGAGCCTTTGGAAAGATGATACACAAAATGATTATTTTCTGATATAAAGACGAAGTTGTATCAACAAAAAACGGATTGCAACTTGCAAAACATGCGGGAAGAAAATTACAGATGGAGCGCAACAACTTCCAACTTTGTTCGACATTTGAAGCTGCACAAAGAACGGTAAGTTGTGGCTAATACAGCCGACAGCTATATCATTCATAACTTTGCTAGTGTAGCATGTAGGCTAACGTAATGTTAAATCAATGAGCCTCCACACAGTCAGTCAGTGCGGGAACATGATCATTGCACCCAAGATTGAGCTACAACTGGCTAGGCAGTTGGTAGCCTAAATCCTGCCTGATGTTACTGCTGTTCCTAAAACCATTGACATTTGTTAGCCTACAGTAACCACACACAGAGAGAGTGTGTGTGTGTGTTGAGGTTGGGCAATTGTGTACAAGCCTACATCGCCCGATTGTGCCCTATAGCAATCCTTGATAGTCGATCACTATTGGGGTGGTCTTTCTATAATAATAATAATAATATATGCCATTTAGCAGACGCTTTTATCCAAAGCGACTTACAGTCATGTGTGCATACATTCTGGCTACCCATGTATTTCCATGAAAACATAACGTTTATTGGAAAGTAAAGCATTCATGATTTGACTAAATGTAATATACTAAGTATTACTCTTGTTAAAAATATGAAATGGTATTACATTTGGTGAAGAGCACATTATGACTTGTTTAGGACTCAAAATTCAAAGTTTAGGACTTGAGACTTGACTTGATACTTGTCGGTCTTGACTTGTGACATGACCCAGACTTGCCTGTCTTGACTTGGGACTTGAGTGCTAAGATTTAAGACTTACTTAGGACTTGTAAAACAATGACTTGGTCCCACCTCTGCTGATTACATTGGGGCGTCAGCATAGCCTAGTGGTTAGAGCGTTGGACTAGTAACCAGAAGGTTGTGAGTTCAAACCCCCGAGCTGACAAGGTACAAATCTGTCCTTCTGCCCCTGAACAGGCAGTTAACCCACTGTTCCCAGGCCGTCATTGAAAATAAGAATGTGTTCTTAACTGACTTGCCTGGTAAAATAAATAAATAAACATTCAGTCACTTTTAGATTACTTTCCCCTTAAAAGGCATTAGAAGAAGACAACAATGTATATTACCAATTGAAGGACATCTATTGCAGGATAAATCAATGTTAAAAGTTTACATAGCTGGCCCTATATGAATGTTAAATTTTACATTATGGCTTGGTTGTGTAGGCTCTTCTAACTCATCGCTTTCTACTACATATAACTTTGCTAGTCTGTACATTAAATATATATATTTTTATAAATACAAAAATGGATGTAGCAACCACAGATTGGCAATTTAAGTTTACCAAAAGTGTGCTAGTTTGAGCATGTGTCCATTAGACCTATGGATACATTTTTTATCAACATGAATTAGATTGAGCAATAAAACCCACACTTTTATTCCATAGGCTGGGATCCGCACTATGCAAGAGCGCATTTATCAATGGCTGTCCACTGGTTTCAAAAACAATGATTGATAGTTTAAACTTCTTGAATTCAACTATTATTGGGATCAAATACACATTTAGGTTTGTGAACAGCAATCCACAACAACCACAATCCGTAAGGCGCAAATAGCTAAATGAGAGCGCAGCAGTGTGATTCACATCAATAAGTGATATCCGTATCGCCGTAGACTACACCACTGCTGTCATCCTTACCTCCAAGCGTTAATTCAAGTTTAATAATTTTTGGATGCCGACAGCATTCGCACTATTGGAAGACATAGTTTGGACTGTAGCCTACAAAAGTCAATTCCTGCTCTTTTCCCGCGATCCATCAAACACATTTGGTGTCATCATACTGTAGTGTTCTCTGATTTGTCAGACTCGCTCAGGTGGAACAAAATTAAATATGCGCCTTTTTAAAATGTTGATATGAATGTCATTGAGGAAACAGAGAAGTGTCATATTTTTTTCAAAAATAATTTCTGAATTTAAAAGTAATCCTCGAAGTAATCATTTAGTTTTTCACAAGTATCTGTAATCTGATTACAATATTTTTGCTGGTAACGTAACCAATTACAGTTACCGTTTTTTGTAATCCCTTACTTGTAACGGACTCCCCAACCCTGGAGAGATTTACCAACCAGAAGCTACTTTGGAAGACTTTATACAAGAGGGAAGGGTCCTGCAGAGCTTTGAACTACTAGCCTATGAGAGGCAAGTTATTTTTATTTCAACTTTGCACATTCTACTTTGCACATTCTTCCACTGCAAATTGTTATTACTTTGCCACCATGGCCTTTTTTTTGCCTTTACCTCCCTTATCTCACCTCATTTGCTCACATCGTATATAGACTTGTTTATACTGTATTATTGACTGTATGTTTGTTTTACTCCATGTGTAACTCTGTGTCATTGTATGTGTCGAAATGCTTTGCTTTATCTTGGCCAGGTCGCAATTGTAAATGAGAACTTGTTCTCAACTTGCCTACCTGGTTAAATAAAAGTGAAATAAAATAAATTAAATTAAATAAAACGTGAGTAGTCTGCTGCTACAGTTGGCTTTGGGGTTGCAACACCTGTGCAGCAACGCAGCCACCTGTGTGAGGGCACAGCGCTTCTTACTGGTATGGTCAAGGGGTGAAAACAGAGGGAGAGAAAATAGCAGGAAAGGCAAATTATAAAAATAAAAACATGCAATCAATGCCAGGCACTGTGGCATATAAAGCAGGAGAAAGTGGGCACTGTGGCATATAAAGAAGGAGAAAGTGGGCACTGTGGCATATAAAGAAGGAGAAAGTGGGCACTGTGGCATATAAAGAAGGAGAAAGTGGGCACTGTGGCATATAAAGAAGGAGAAAGTGGGCACTGTGGCATATAAAGCAGGAGAAAGTGGGCACTGTGGCATATAACAAAGGAGAATGTGGGCACTGTGGCATATAAAGCAGGAGAAAGTGGGCACTGTGGCATATAAAGAAGGAGAAAGTGGGCACTGTGGCATATAAAGATGGAGAAAGTGGGCACTGTGGCATATAAAGGAGAAAGTGGGCACTGTGGCATATAAAGATGGAGAAAGTGGGCACTGTGGCATATAAAGAAGGAGAAAGTGGGCACTGTGGCATATAAAGAAGGAGAAAGTGGGCACTGTGGCATATAAAGGAGAAAGTGGGCACTGTGGCATATAAAGAAGGATAAAGTGGACACTATGGCATATAAAGCAGGAGAACGTGGTAGAAGTGAAGAGTTCTTAGAGTATGATAAAGCAAAGATAAAGGGGGTGATTCAGACCCTATGGAGTGATTGGGGAGCCTCTAATGTGGTGTTGATCCATAACCTTACTGCTTATGCTGCTCCATCCATATAGTCTCAGTTCTGAGCATTGCTAGAGTACTGCCTGTACCTCCCTGACAATGCTACCTCTCAGCAGACAGAGTTCAGATGATGCCACCTAGGACTCCCCATATCTACCATGGCTTCTCCAGCTCATCTCTTTGCTTCAGGATAGGTGTAATGGGCTACAGATAGCAAACATAGTTTGGAACCTGCAGGCTCTGCTCTGGGGTCCACATACTAAGCTCTTCAAGCTAAATCCCACTGGACCTTTCACTCTGCAGTGTCAAGCAGGCCCCTCTGTTGCTGAAGCTGGCAGAGACAGGGCTGATTCAGGACCAGCTCAGTCTGGATTGGGAACACTTACTGTGTCTGCAGTAACTCTCCTTCATTGACTCCAGGGCTGTGATGAGGACCACAGCACGACTAAGACTAGACCAGTGGACCAGAAGTTGTCATTATTCACAGCAATACTCATATTTCAAATACGTTTAAGTTCACTGCTTCACTGATCCTCCAATGTAAAATGTGGATGATTTTAAACTTTATGTATCTGGAATGCATAAAAGGTTAGCTTATTTCTCCATTAAAGGGTTAGCTTATTTCTCCATTAAAGGGTTAGCTTATTTCTCCATTAAAAGGTTAGCTTATTTCTCCATTAAAAGGTTAGCTTATTTCTCCATTAAAAGGTTAGCTTATTTCTCCATTAAAAGGTTAGCTTATTTCTCCATTAAAAGGTTAGCTTATTTCTCCATTAAAGGGTTTTCCAAGGATAATAACTACATATCAACTCCATATCAAAAAGCCCAAATTAAAGCCATTTCAAAATGTACACCTTCCTAATATTGAGTTGCACCACCCTTTGACCTCAGAACAGCCTCAATTTGTCAGGGCATGGACTCTACAATGTGTCGAAAGCGTTCCACAGGGATGCTGGCCCATGCAGACTCCAATACTTCCCATAGTTGTCAAGTTGGCTGGATGTCCTTTGGGTGGTGGATCATTCTTGACACACACAGGAAAATGAACTTGAAACACAAATCCTTCTTTAACCCGTTCCCACCCCTTCATCTACACTGATTGAAGTGAATTTAACAATTGACATCAATAAGGGGTCAAAGCTTTCACATGGATTAACCTTGTCAGTCTGTCATGGAAAGTGTAGGCCGTCATTGTAACTGACTTGCCTACTTAAAGGTTAAAGTTTATTTTTTTATAGGTGTTGCTAATGTTTTCTATACTCAGTGTATATGCACTTAACCTTTCATGGATCCAAGGAGCCCCATTAGCACACAGTAATGATTTTAAAACATCAACTTACAGTGCACTAGGTGAAATTCAACACTGACAGAGTGATTTTAAAAGATGATGCTTTTAAAACTGGTATAACCCTCTGGTCTACATAGGCCAAAATGTTACTTGTACAATTCTTTACATATTTCACTGCGCTGTATCCAATCCATACAACATAACTAGAAATCAAAATTCCACTTGTTAAGGTGAGCACTTTTATTCGCGCACTTGTTACATGCAGATTTCAGTCAAGTGAATCAAAACTAAAACAAAATAATTCATGCACACTTTTTTTTTTTAAAACTAAACATGAAAATCAACTTGAAGTAGCCAGGGGGAAAAACTAGTTACATGAGTATGCAGCATGGAAATTACCATATATATTACATCCTAGAGATTATCATTGTGGTGGATGGGGGAGGGGGAAATGAGCACTACACATGGAAATTATTACAGTGGTGAGGAAACATTTTCCAGATGTGTCCATTCCTGGTTTAACATTACACACTAGTGCAAATGTCATTGTAATACAGCACATCAAAGGTAATAAACAAAAACAATTTCACAGGAAACCTAAACCTCACTGAGTTTTGATAATATGCATTTTCCCTAAGTGATAGAGTGGGATGGGGAAGGGTACATAAAAGCAAACTTGTGTGTGATCAGTTATTCGTCATCAGAGGAGTCTCGTTCGATGCTGTAAGCCATGAAGAAAGCGTCAGGACGGGTAGGGACGAGGGGATGACCTGGTCTCACAATCTCAAAGCCCAGGAAGCTGAAGGTACGCAGCAGAGATGCTGGAGCGAGAGAGAAGGTAGTGTGAGAAGACTCAAACAAAAAAAGTATAAAAAGAAGGGTTGACTGGACACACAGGAACTTACCTCTGTCGTCTCGGTTCTTATGGAAGCAGATGAAGACATGGTCAACTTGCAGCTTCTCTTCCGCAAACTCCAGCAGGAGAGCAAAACTGGAGAAGGGAAGTAAATCAGTGAGCTATTAAGGCAGTGCAATAGAAACAGAGTCCATCTAGCAAGAAAAAAACATGTAAAACAGGTTTGAAGACATCATCCAGCGATAAAAAAATATATATTTAAAAAAGGTTGCCTATTGTAAAGCAATAGGAAACCTGTAAAGCAAGTATAACTAAATACAGTAAAATACACATACTAAAGGGTAAAAAAATACATTTAGAACAAAATAAGGTTTTAGACAATTGCAGAAAGAGTAGGGCATTCAAGGTGGACTAATGGGGATTGGCCTCCGCTTGCTTGAGGAACAATACAGAAAATAGTAAATGCCAACTATTTCATGAGGATACCTGGACCACCTATCGAGATGCGCCTTTTATTAAAGGGTCACCTGTTTTGAACGTTATATTGTTTTTGTGCATCTCATAGATGTTCTATAGATTCCCAGGGTCATTTCATGTGTATCTGAGATATTGGCGTTCAAGAAGACAGAAATCCGGCCGGCCAGTATGATGTAGTACTGCGGTCCTTCTGTAGCTCAGTTGGTAGAGCATGGCGCTTGTAACGCCAGGGTAGTGGGTTCGATCCCCGGGACCACCCATACGTAGAATGTATGCACACATGACTGTAAGTCGCTTTGGATAAAAGCGTCTGCTAAATGGCATATATTAGTACTGCGATAAAGTCGCTCTCATTACAATGAAAGTTAATAGGAAACGACTTTTAGATTGCGAAAACGTCTATCATACGACAGATTTCAATATTGGCCGATGTCGTAACTCGAGAGGATGCCTTCTTGAATGAGCCATTGGTCATATTTTTTTGCGATATTCCTACCTCGAGAAAACTAATTTAATAGAGGGTCTAGCTAATTTTCCTATAAGTCTGCCTCTTTAGTCAAGGGTGCATTGCATGGGTGCGGTTACCAATCGCGTTCACGTTGTCATGCTGGGTCACAAAGTTGCTAAGCTAATCATCACACAATCCCTTCTCAAAGTGAGGGTATATGTCAAGAAACATGCCTATTTCCCGCAAAAGTACGTAATGTCTCGATTCCAAAGCTAGTTATCTTACATCTTTGAAAATATTTGTAATGTTGTACTTCTTCTTGACAAAATTTGTGCCAATGTTGGGAATTTTTAGATGGCGGCCAAGAATCCCATTCACTCCTTGAAGGAGAGCGCTCTTTGTCCCAGAATTGCCCAGAATGCACCACACGGCACATTGACGTAGCATGGGCAACATTTCCCCATCTCCTCAAAAGTATATCTGTAGTTGTGAATGTTGGACTCTACTGAGACACATCGATTTACAGATTGAACATGGTGAGATTGTTGACTCCTAAATTGCCTAATCAAACGGCACTAACTAGCTACTTTACATGCTGAGATTATCTTTACGATTATTGTGTGTAGCTACATTTTCTAGCTAGCAACCTAGCCAGCCCCTAAAGAAAGCATTGCATTGTGGATTTTGTTGTCGACTTGAGCTGCAACAGATTCCCACAATAATTTACCACGTTGCTACCAACCTTATTATACCGCCAAAATGAAACCTTTGTTCATTAACTAAAGGAATGAGTTGTTTTGGGTGGATTTTCCTTTAAGTAAAATCAGGTGATAAATGAGCTGAAAAGGAGAATGTAGGAAACCGGTAGACAAAAGAGGTTGCATTTGCATTGGATCACTGACCTGTCTTTGCTGCCCTCAGGCAGAGCTCCAGGGGGGGATCTCGATGTAGATGTTCCTCCCTTTCAGCGCCCCCCTCCAGACACAGTGCTTGCCCACTGAGCGACGGGGCTCAAAGAGCAGGAAACGCACTCTGCCGTTGATGGGTGGAGGCTCCTCAAGAACCAGCAACCGAGCATCCTGCAAGATTTTTTTTTTTTAAATGAGTGGGTACGAAGAGAGGTTTGACATGTATCCTAATGCCAGAGGATGTGAAGGAGAGTGGACTCACAGAGTAGAATAGCTTAGCTGAAAGACTGCGATCCCGCTGGTCATTTCCTCGCCCACCTGGGATCTTCAGGGGTGGGCGAGGGGCATCAGGAACACCACAGAGGCCCCGGACAGGGGTTACTGCAACAGCGGGAACACCGCCTCTGACTGGAGGTGATGGAGAACACAGAAGAACAGAGCCATTATTACTACAGGAGTCATACAACTTTTACATTGAGCAATATATTGCACCTTCAGAATATATTCATAGTCCTAGACTTATTCCGCACTTTGCTGTGTGACAGCCTGAATTCAAAATGGATTGAACAAATTGTTCCTCACCTATCAACACAATACCCCATAATGGACAGAGTGAAAACATGTTTTTATAAATGTTTCCAAATTGATTGACAATGAAATAAATAAATATCGTATTCACACCCAAGTCTAGATCACTGTGTTTAAAAGAAATTGGACAATATGGCGGTATTTTAATAATGAAAGTTCTAAATTTACTTTATAAGTGGTTGACCCTAGGGTGGCAACACATACATTCTAAGTGATTTCAATGAGTCTTTCTCCATTTTGATTGAATTGAACCGTATAAAACCATAAATAGTTTAGAATTTATCAATTTCTTGTGCTCATTTGAAATCATTTCCACACTCCCATGTAGGGTTGCATGATTTGGGCAAACAATCTATTTTTTACCCCTTTTTTCTCCCCAATTTCGTGGTATCCAATTGTTGTGGTAGCTACTATCTTGTCTCATCGCTACAACTCCCATACAGGCTCGGGAGAGACGAAAGTTGAAAGTCATGCGTCCTCCGATACATAAGCCGTACTGCTTCTTAACACAGCGCGCATCCAACCCGGAAGCCAGCCGCACCAATGTGTCGGAGGGTACACAGTCCAACCTTGGTTAGCGCACACTGCGCCCGGCCCGCCACCGGAGTCGCTGGTGCGCGATGAGACAAGGACATCCCTACCGACCAAGCCCTCCCTAACCCGGACGACACTAGGCCAATTGTGCGTCGCCCCACGGACATCCCGGTCGTGGCCGGTTACGACAGAGCCTGGGCGCGAACCCAGGGACTCTGATGGCAGCGCCCTTAACCACTGCGCCACCCGGGAGGCCTAGGCCTTATTCTTAACCAAATGTTGCAAATCACTTGGGAAAGTGTTGGAATGATGGAAATATAATGATTATTCTAATTCTATAGTTAGAATATCATAGCGGACACTTTGAATACAGTGTTTGTCATGACAACGAATGAAAATACCAGGGAGGAGTTATTGTGACAGGGTAAGAACCAAAGAGTTGACAATGGGAATCTATAATCTTTGGCTACATTGAATGTTCTCTTAGCTGCTTCATGTAGCTAACATACTCATGCTTTGCGTATTCCTCTTTGATTTAGAAGATACGGCTGCACATGCTGATTTAGGTCTACACCACCGTATTATCAGGCTGTATAGCTAGTTACATTTGCGCTGACTCAGTACATTTATTAGCTAGCTATTCAGCCAGCTAACTATTGATTAGCATTAGCAGCTAACAACTTAGGCTCAAATCGCTAAGAAAATAGCCGTTTGCAGATGTAAGAAACAAACAAACTGTGTAGTGCCCCCCAATGGTGGAACAAACTCCCTCACGACGCCAGGACAGCGGAGTCAATCACCACCTTCCGGAGACACCTGAAACCCCACCTCTTTAAGGAATACCTAGGATAGGTTAAGTAATCCCTCTCACCCCACCCCCCTAAGTTTTAGATGCACTATTGTTAAGTGACTGTCCCACTGGATGTCATAAGGTGAATGCACCAATTTGTAAGTCGCTCTGGATAAGAGCGTCTGCTAAATGACTTAAATGTAAATGTAAATGTAAATGTAAATATAACGCTAGTAGAGCGCTGGGTCAGTAACCAAACAGTTGCTGGATCAAATCCCTGAGATGACAAGGTAAAAATCTGTTCTGCCCCGAGCAAGGCAGTTAACCCACTGTTCCCAGGCACCGATGACGTGGATGTTGATTAAGGAAGCCCCCACACCTTTCTAAAGCCAGCAAAAAAAGAAATGTCCCTTTATCAGGACCTGGTCTTTCAAAGATAATTCGTAAAAATCCAAATAACTTCAGATTTTCATTGTAAAGGGTTTAAACACCGTTTCCCCATGCTTGTTCAATGAACCATAAACAATTAATGAACATGCATGCACCTGTGGAACGGTCGTTAAGACACTAACAGACTTAGACTATAGACAATTAAGGTCACAGTTATGAAAACTTAAGACACTAAAGAGGCCTTTCTTCTGACTGAAAAACACCAAAAGAAAGATGCCCAGGGTCCCTGCACATCTGCGTGAATGTGCCTTAGGCATACTGCAAGGAGGCATGAGGACTGCAGATGTGGCCAGGGCAATAAATTGCCATGTCCGTACTGTGAGACGCCTAAGACAGTGCTACAGGGAGACAGGACGGACAGCTGATCGTCCTCGCAGTGGCAGACCACATCTGCACAGGATAGGTACATCTCAACATCATACCTGTGTGACAGAAATGTCTGGGTTCTTGTAGGTGCCTTGGTGGAAGGAAGAGTGGGGTAACATCTCACATTAAGAACTGGCAGTCCATGAGAATCTGGTGCAGTCCATGAGGAGGAGATTAACTGTAGTACTTAACTGCTTTGGGAACGGGGGCAGTATCGAGTAGCTTGGATGAATAAGCTGCCCAGAGTAAACTGCCTGCTACTCAGGCCCAAAAGCTAGAATATGCATATAATTAGTAACCCTAACCCTAACTAGTTTCTAAAACTGTTTGAATGATGTCTGTGAGTATAACAGAACTCATATGGCAGGCAAAAACCAGAGAAAAAAATCCGACCAGGAAGTGGGAAATCTGAAGTTAGTTGGTTTAAGTTTTTGCCTAGCCAATATACAGTGTCTATGGGGTCATATTGCACTTCCTAAGGCTTCCACTAGATGTCAACCGTCTTGAGAACATTGTTTCAGGCTTCTATTGTGAAGGGGGAGAGAATAAGACCTGTTTGAGTCAGAGTTCTGGCAGAGTTCAGTCAGGCGCGCGGCCGTGAGAGCTAGCTGCGTTCCTTTTCATTTCTAAAGACATAGGAATTGTCCGGTTTAAACATTATTGAAGATGTGTGTTAAAAACATCCTAAAAAGATTGATTCTATACATCGTCTGACATGTTTCTACGAACTGTAATAACTGACTTTGTCTGAACTAATTGCTCGTGCACTGTGCATTTGGATTACTGGGCTAAACACGCAAACAAAAAGGAGGTATTTGGACATAAATGGACTTAAACAAAACAAACATTTATTGTGGAACTGGGATTCCTGGGAGTGCATTCCGATGAAGATCAAAGGTAAGTGAATATTTATAACGCTATTTCTGAGTTGTGACATCTCTCCTTTGGAAAATGGCTGTATGTTTTTTTGTGACTTTTCGCCATAAAGCCTTTTTGAAATCAGACACTGTGGCTGGATTAACGAGAAGTTTCTTTAAAATGGTGTATAATACTTGTATGTTTAAGGAATTTTAATAATGAGATTTGTTGTTTTGAATTTGGCGCCCTGCAATTTCACTGGCTGTTGGTTAGGTGGCACGCTAGCATCCCACATATCCCAGAGAAGTTAATGCAGCTGGTGGCCACACCAGATACTGACCGTTACTTTCAATTTTGACCCCCCTTTGTTCAGGGACACATTATTCCATTTATGTTAGTCACATGTCTGTGGAACTTGTTCAGTTTAGGTCTCAGTTTAATATTATGTTCATACAAATATTTACAGATTAAGTATGCTGAAAAATAAACGCAGAGTTTAGTTGGGTTAATAAACGTGTAAGACACATTTCAGTTGAATGCTTTCAGTTGTACTGACTAGGTATCCCCCTTTGAATTTATATTAAGGAAAGTGAAAACCGCATTGTACATTCTTTGTAAATTCTTCAAGCTCTGTCAAGTTGGTTGTTGATCATTGTTAGACAGCCATTGCCATAGATTTTCAATATGACTTAAGTCAGACCTGTAACGAGGCCACTCAGGAACATTCAATTGTCATCATAGTAAGCAACTCTGGCGTATATTTGGCCTTGTATTTTAGGTTATTGTCCTGCTGAAAGATGAATGTCTCCCAGTGTGTTGGAAAAGAGACAACCTGGTTTTCCTCTAGGATTTTCCATGTGCTCTATTCAGTTTATTTTTATCCCAAAAAAACTCCCTAGTCTTTGCCAATGACAAGCATACCCATAACATGATGCAGCCAAAATTCAGGACAAAGTGAATTTGTTTACCAAATTTGATGCAGTTTAGTGCCTTATTGCAAACCATATGTTAACTGGATGTTATGTGATGTTTTTTTTTCCCTGTACAGCCCTCATGGTGAAATCCCTGAACGGTTTCCTTTCTCTCCAGAAACTGAGTTAGGAAGTACACCAGTATCTTAGTAGTGACTGGGTAATTAATAACTTCACCATGCTCAAAGGGATATTTAATGTCTTTGGGGGAAAGGGGTGCTAAGCTGACATATGGAATTGTTTTAAAAATGGTCATACAATGGATCATTTAGGTATTTGATTTTAGGACCGCTTTAGGTATCAGATAAATATATATATTTTTTTTACTTGATAAAATATTGATATTCGCATTTACTACTAAAGCCCATAGAAACACATTGAATAACACATTCATAAAATGGCAGAGGGTCAAAAACTAAATTAACTTATGTGTCAATCAACTCTGGGGGGTTAAGCACTACTCCTGAATTTATTTAGGCTTAACATAAAAGGAGTTACTTATACTTATTCACTCAAGACATTTCATGTTTTAATTTTATACAGAAAATATAAAAAACAACAATTTCAAAGATTTCACTAAGTTCATAAAGAAAATCAGTCAATTCAAGTAAATGCATTTGGCTCTAATCTATGGCTTTCACATGACTGGGAATACAGATACGCATCTGTTGGTCAAAGACACCTTAAAAAAAGAGAAGGGTGTGGCTCAGAAAACCAGTCAGTATCTTGTGTGACTACCATTTGCCTCATGCAGCGTGACATCTCCTTCACAGAGTTGAACAGGCTGTTTGATTGTGGAATGTTATCCCACTCCTCTTCAATGACTGTGTGAAGGAAATTGCTGAATATTGACGGGTAATGGAACAAGCTGTCGTACACGTCGATCCAAAGCATCCCAAACATGCTCAATGGGTGACATGTCTGGTGAATATAAAGGCTATGGAATAACTGGGACATTTTCAGCTTCCAGGAATTGTTTACAGATCCTTGCGACATGGGGGCTGTGCATTATACTGAAACATGAGGTGATGGTAGATGAATGGCAAGAGAATGGGGCTCAGGATCTCATCATGGTATCTCTCCATTCAAATTACCAGCAATAAAATGCAATTGTAGTCATGTCCGTGGTTATGCCAGCCCATTCCAAAACCCCACCATGGCACACTCTTGACATCAGCAAACCACTAGCCCACATGACCATCTGCCCGGTACATTTGAAACCAGGATCCACCTGTGAAGAGCACACTTCTCCAGCATACGAATGGCCTTCGAAAGTGAGCATTTTCCCTCTAAAGTCGGTTAATGACGCAGAACTGCAGTGAAGTCAACACCCTGGTGAGGACGACAAGCATGCAGATGAGCTTCCCAGAGACAGTTTCTGACAGTTTGTGCAGAAATTCTTCAGTTGTGCAAACCCACAGTTTCATCAGCTGTCCATGTGTCTGGTCCTAGAAGATCCTGGATGCACGTGGTCTGCGGTTGTGAGGCTGATTGGACGTACTGCCAAAATCTCTAAAATTGGATAAGGCTTACGGTAGAGAAATTAACATTCAATTATCTGGCAACAGCTCTGGTGGATATTCCTGCACTGCATGGTAATTGCACGCTCCCTCAAATTGACAGTTGTGGCATTGTGTTGTGTGACAAAACCGCACATTTTAGAGCAGCCTTTTGTCTCCAGCACAAGGTGCACCTGTGTAATGATAATGATGTTTAATCAGCTTCTTGATATGCCACACCTGTCAGGTGTATAGAAGATTATCTTTGCAAAAGAGAAATGCTCACTAATGGATGTAAACAAATGTGTGCACAAATTGAGAGAAATAAGCTTTTTGTGCTTATGGAACATTTCTGGGATATTTTATTTCAGCTCATGAAACATGGGACTAACACTTTACATGTTGCATTTAGATTTTTCGTCAGTAAACGTTTCTAAAAAGGTAATTCCACCTTGACATTATGGGGTATTGTGTGTAGGCCAGTGACAACTATTTAATCAGCTCAAAATTCAGTCTGGAACAACATTTGGAAAAAGTCAAGGGGTGTGAATACTTTCAGAAGGCACTGTACCACATCACTTACTATTAATAGATGCATTGTTTTATAAAGATTTCAAAGCATGCTCATCCATATGTGGTTTTCGGGGTAAATATAGCAAAAAAATTACAGCAGGTAAAAAAAAAAAAAATCTACCTGCCACAGTGCCTAGTGGACCAAAATATTAGTTTCAGTCCCTGGTGATGATTCAATAAACAAAATGACTGCCTTCACTCAGCTTGGTTGTCAGAGATGGCTGCCATGGTGACTGATTCCCTGTTGACATATCACTGATTAAGCAGAGTGAACTGTCACAGTGGGAGTAGCCTATGGGGGAAGAGACGAGTGCCACTGTCTGCATCATTTCGGGAAACAACGTTAATGGAAAAATACTGAGAACAATTTCAGCTACCCGGGCTAAAAACTAGGGTGGCAAAAAATGGTGGAGTTCATAACCTAATTCAAGTTTGCACTTGCGACAAAAAGGCCAACCTCTTACATCACTGAGACATGTGCCAGATTACCAACTACACTGATCAGCCATTTTGCCTAAGCAACTGAGAGTAGGTCTATTCTCCAAGCAGGAACAAACCCATAACCCATTAGCGGTGGTGTTACTGTTTAGACTCATATGCAAATGCCACTCCAGTGTTATATATGGAGCAGACATGTGAAAGCAAAGTAAGAACCATTGTCAACCTTGGAGCTCAAAATCAGAGTAACAGTGATATACACTCTGAAGTGTATGAGCGACGGCATAGGCTCATCACTACGGTATATTGACTGGAATCACTTGTGGTTCTAGTGAACGAGGTTCCTTTGGAAACAACCTGACCAGATAATTGCAAATAAAATCCAACTAGCATCATGGCCGTTCACAATCCACCTGTAAATTGTTACCACAGATTCAACTGCACTGCTATTCTACGCCATTCACAAAATTCCTCAAAATCCCCAGACAAACCATTCATGAAGCGCCTTAACTTGACAGCTGGCTTAGTCAGGTGGGAGATGAGTCCACCTCTTGCGTAACAGCCTTTACCAGTTGAATGAATCTGATGTGGAAAAATACTGCCTGGCAGAAAATAGAATAGATATTTGGTGTGTCCATTCTGATAGGAAACTATACTACACAAGTCAACAGTAGTTGTACTTAGTGAGACTCAGACTGCCGAGGCTAATCATGACGATTTGCATCTATTGAGAATAATCAAATGGAAAATACTCCATGGTGAGCCGACTTGTGTTAGGGCAAGGTCTTTCGTGTTGTCTAGGTTTTATTGGTCTATACAAGTTTTAATTCCCACAGATGAGAAGGGATGTAAATTCTGATAGGGTTAGTGTACACTGCTGTTCCTTAGCTGGGTTGTTTTTAGCTAAATAACCAACTTTTAGACTGCACATCCTGTACTTTGGTTTTTAGGCACAAGTACTGACAGGGAACTGAGCCAATAGGTAAGTTAACTAGTTGTCACTCATGTTACCTAGCTAACCTAGGTCGAAAGTATATTGTCGACCCAGTCAAGTCGTCACAGGTTTTTATTGGCCAAACATATGCAAGTGGACATATGATATTGATACCTGCGGGTGAGAAGCTACAAGTGTTGAAGTGTTGTAAGCTACATATTTGCCGCAATGGCTAGTAGTTGCTAACTAACGTTCGCTAACTGGCTGTGTGACTCTTGCTTAAAACGCACTGTCACTACGTTTCTAGCTACTAACGTCGACAAACGTCTTCCAGAACATTCGACGAAATAAGGTGTTAATCCAATTATCCCAACATTATTGTGAAAACATGTTGCCGTGGCTAACGTTAGTTGGTTAATTAATGCATCGCAAATAGAGCAATTAGCGTTAAACAGTGCATTGACAAAACCAAAGTAGCTAGTCAAAGAACGAGCTGGCTAGTTAGCATTAGCTGGTAACCTAACTAGCTACCTAACGTTAACCCGTTACCCAACGTCGTCAGCATAATGCTAAATGACAATTTGTTCGATATAAACAGCAACCAACTTTAATAACATTATACAGACTTCAATTAGAGCTAAATATAGTCAACTTTGAGATAAAAAGGCAGTTCGGCACAATATTGTTCCACTGACTTACATAATATCAACTGTAAAAACAGTAAACAAGTTGCTATCGGAGTAAGGTTACAGTTAGCTAGGCCTCTGCTACTGACCCAATGAGTAATTCCTTCTGACAATTACAACACTATCTCAACTTACCTTTCACTCTCGGGGTTATTACCGGGCAGTTCGTTAACTGGCATTGTGGATGTGGTTTTCTCTTTTTCTCTGACAAAACAGTGGCTATTTAATATCGTCTGAAGGTTGGATTTAACCATAAGGCCAACAGCGTCCAAGACTGCAGATCCCTTTTGCTTCTCTCCTCACCAAATAATTTTTCTCGTAGGCTCAGGCTGCCACAGCATAAGGGGAGGGCTGCTCGAGTCAGCAGTCACAAAGGAAAGGGAGTGTCCTAAAACCATGACGTTTGATGAATTAAACTTTGGAATTAAACCATAGAATTGGGAATGACAATTTAATAGGATATCTATTGTCGTGAATGTACTTTCATTAATCTGATGACTGTTATTTATCAAATCAACTATGTTTAATTATTACCCGATTACCTGAATCATGTAACAATTAACTCATTAGGATTTGAGGGACCACAAGAGCGGTTCTTTAAGGATCGTACCGTTAAAAAAAACATGTTATCCTAAAATGACATACAGGCAGTTAGATTTGGGTATCTCAGGACCTGAAGCAAGGATAGGAGCATTCTTGGTGTCATTTAAACGGAAACACTTTGAACTTTGTAGAAATGTGAAATTAATGTAGGAGAAAATAATACATGAGACCTGGTAAAAAGGTAATACAAACAAAAAAAAAACATTTGAAATGCAAGAGAAAGGGCATACTTTCCGATAGGAGTCTAGGTATAATTTAGATTTTGGCCAACAGATGGCAGCCGTGTGTGTGCAAAGTTTCAGACTGATCCAGTGAATAATTACATGACAATATTACATGACAATAGTTTGTATCAAGTCTGCCAGGAGTTGGCCAATTTGTACATAACTATTGAGAACATACAAAAATGCCATGGTAATAAAAATTTAAGTTTACAGAAATGTCATACATGATGGATCATTAGCTTATACACTAACTTTCACAAATCTAGATTTTTTTAACACATACAACAACACAGAGTTACACATGGAGTAAAACAAATATACAGTCAATAATACAGTAGAGAAATAAGTCTATATACAATGTGAGAAAATGAGGTGAGATAAGGGAGGTAAAGGCAAAAAAAAGGCCATGGTGGCAAAGTAAATACAATATAGCAAGTAAAACACTGGAGTGGTAGATTTGCAGTGGAAGAATGTGCAAAGTAGAAATATAAATAATGGGGTGCAAAAGAGATAAATAAATAAATACAGTAGGGGGAGAGGTAGTTGTTTGGGCTAAATTATAGATGGGCTATGCACAGGTGCAGTAATCTGTGAGCTGCTCTGACAGCTGGTGCTTAAAGCTAGGGAGGGAGATAAGTGTTTCCAGTTTCAGAGATTTTTGTAGTTCGTTCCAGTCATTGGCAGCAGAGAACTGGAAGGAGAGGCAGCCAGAGAAAGAATTGGTTTTGGGGGTGACCAGAGAGATATACTTGCTGGAGCGGTTGCTACAGGTAGGTGCTGCTATGGTGACCAGCGAGCTGAGATAAGGGGGGACTTTACCTAGCAGTGTCTTGTAGATGACCTGGAGCCAGTGGGTTTGGTGAATAGTATGAAGCGAGGGCCAGCCAACGAGAGCGTACAGGTCGCAGTGGTGGGTTGTATATGGGGCTTTGGTGACAAAACGGATGGCACTGGGATAGACTGCATGTCATGTTTTGTCATTGATTATCATGCCTTGTCCCTGTTCTTCTCCTTCTATTCGTTTCCCTCTGCTGGTCTTATTAGGTTCTTTCCCTCTTTCTATCCCTCTCTCTCCCCCTCCCTCTCTCACTCTCCCGCTCTCTCTTCTCTCTATCGTTCCGTTCCTGCTCCCAGCTGTTCCTATTCCCCTAATCAATCATTTAGTCTTCCCACACCTGTTCCCGATCCTTTTCCCTGATTAGAGTCCCTATTTCTCTCCTTGTTATTCGTTTCTGCCCTGTCGGTTCCTTGTCTAGAATTCATCGTGCTGTGTTTGTGTATCGCCCTGTCGTGTCGTGTTGTCCTCAGATGCTGCGTGGTGAGCAGGTGTCTGAGTCTGTTTGGTTCAAGTGCCTTCCCGAGGCAACCTGCTGTTCACCTGCTGTTCAAGATCGAGTCTCCAGTTTGTCCTCGTCATTTCGAGTGAAAGTTGTGTTTTTTGATTGTATTTACTTTACTGGATTAAAGACTCTGTTTTCGCCAAGTCGCTTTTGGGTCCTCTTTCACCTGCATGACAGAAGGAACCGACCAAGGAATGGACCCAGCGACTTCAGACGCTCGTTACACTGCCGTCGAGATCCAAGGAGCCATGCTCGGCAGACACGAGCAGGAATTGTCTGCTGCTCGCCATGCCGTGGAGAACCTGGCCGCTCAGGTTTCCGACCTCTCTGGACAGTTCCAGAGTCTTCGTCTCGTGCCACCTGTTACTTCCTGGCCTGCCGAGCCTCCAGAACCTAGGGTTAATAACCCACCTTGCTACTCCGGGCAGCCCACTGAGTGCCGCTCCTTTCTCACGCAGTGTGAGATTGTGTTCTCTCTCCAACCCAACACATACTCTAGAGAGAGAGCTCGGGTTGCTTACGTCATTTCACTCCTTACTGGCCGGGCTCGAGAATGGGGCACAGCTATCTGGGAGGCAAGGGCTGATTGCTCTAACAAGTACCAGAACTTTAAAGAGGAGATGATTCAGGTTTTTGACCGTTCAGTTTTTGGTAGGGAGGCTTCTAGGGCCCTGGCTTCCCTATGCCAAGGTGAACGGTCCATAACGGATTATTCTATTGAGTTTCGCACTCTTGCTGCCTCTAGTGAGTGGAACGAGCCGGCGCTGCTCGCTCGTTTTCTGGAGGGACTCCACGCAGTGGTTAAGGATGAGATTCTCTCCCGGAGGTTCCTTCAGATGTGGACTCTTTGATTGCTCTCGCCATCCGCATAGAACGACGGGTAGATCTTCGTCACCGGGCTCGTGGAAGAGAGCTCGCATCAACGGTGTTTCCCTGCTCCGCATCGCAACCATCTCCCTCCTCTGGCTCAGAGACTGAGCCCATGCAGCTGGGAGGGATTCGCATCTCGACTAAGGAGAGGGAACGGAGGATCACCAACCGCCTGTGCCTCTATTGCGGAGTTGCTGGACATTTGGTTAATTCATGTCCAGTAAAAGCCAGAGCTCATCAGTAAGCGGAGGGCTACAGGTGAGCGCAACTACTCAAGTCTCTCCATCAAAATCCTGTACTACTTTGTCGGTCCATCTACGCTGGACCGGTTCGGGTGCTACATGTAGTGCCTTGATAGACTCTGGGGCTGAGGGTTGTTTCATGGACGAAGCATGGGTTCGGAAACATGACATTCCTTTCAGAGAGTTAGAGAAGCCTACGCCCATGTTCGCCTTAGATGGTAGTCATCTTCCCAGTATCAGATTTGAGACACTACCTTTAACCCTCACAGTATCTGGTAACCACAGTGAGACTATTTCTTTTTTGATTTTTCGTTCACCGTTTACACCTGTTGTTTTGGGTCATCCCTGGCTAGTATGTCATAATCCTTCTATTAATTGGTCTAGTAATTCTATCCTATCCTGGAACGTTTCTTGTCATGTGAAGTGTTTAATGTCTGCCATCCCTCCCGTTTCTTCTGTCCCTACTTCTCAGGAGGAACCTGGCGATTTGACAGGAGTGCCGGAGGAATATCATGATCTGCGCACGGTCTTCAGTCGGTCCCGAGCCAACTCCCTTCCTCCTCACCGGTCGTATGATTGTAGTATTGATCTCCTTCCGGGGACCACTCCTCCTCGGGGTAGACTATACTCTCTGTCGGCTCCCGAACGTAAGGCTCTCGAGGATTATTTGTCTGTGTCTCTTGACGCCGGTACCATAGTGCCTTCTTCCTCTCCGGCCGGGGCGGGGTTCTTTTTGTTAAGAAGAAGGACGGTACTCTGCGCCCCTGCGTGGATTATCGAGGGCTGAATGACATAACGGTTAAGAATCGTTATCCGCTTCCCCCTTATGTCATCAGCCTTCGAGATTCTGCAGGGAGCCAGGTGCTTTACTAAGTTGGACCTTCGTAACGCTTACCATCTCGTGCGCATCAGAGAGGGGGCGAGTGGAAAACGGCGTTTAACACTCCGTTAGGGCATTTTGAGTACCGGGTTCTGCCGTTTGGTCTCGCCAATGCGCCAGCTGTTTTTCAGGCATTAGTTAATGATGTTCTGAGAGACATGCTGAACATCTTTGTTTTTGTCTATCTTGACGATATCCTGATTTTTTCTCCGTCACTCGAGATTCATGTTCAGCACGTTCGACGTGTTCTACGGCGCCTTTTAGAGAATTGTCTCTACGTAAAGGCTGAGAAGTGCTCTTTTCATGTCTCCTCCGTTACTTTTCTCGGTTCCGTTATTTCCGCTGAAGGCATTCAGATGGATTCCGCTAAGGTCCAAGCTGTCAGTGATTGGCCCGTTCCAAGGTCACGTGTCGAGTTGCAGCGCTTTTTAGGTTTCGCTAATTTCTATCGGCGTTTCATTCGTAATTTCGGTCAAGTTGCTGCCCCTCTCACAGCTCTTACTTCTGTCAAGACGTGTTTTAAGTGGTCCGGTTCCGCCCAGGGAGCTTTTGATCTTCTAAAAGAACGTTTTACGTCCGCTCCTATCCTCGTTACTCCTGACGTCACTAGACAATTCATTGTCGAGGTTGACGCTTCAGAGGTAGGCGTGGGAGCCATTCTATCCCAGCGCTTCCAGTCTGACGATAAGGTTCATCCTTGCGCTTATTTTTCTCATCGTCTGTCGCCATCTGAGCGCAACTATGATGTGGGTAACCGTGAACTGCTCGCCATCCGCTTAGCCCTAGGCGAATGGCGACAGTGGTTGGAGGGGGCGACCGTTCCTTTTGTCGTTTGGACAGACCATAAGAACCTTGAGTACATCCGTTCTGCCAAACGACTTAATGCCCGTCAAGCTCGTTGGGCGTTGTTTTTCGCTCGTTTCGAGTTTGTGATTTCTTACCGTCCGGGTAGCAAGAACACCAAGCCTGATGCCTTATCCCGTCTGTTTAGTTCTTCTGTGGCTTCTACTGATCCCGAGGGGATTCTTCCTTATGGGCGTGTTGTCGGGTTAACAGTCTGGGGAATTGAAAGACAGGTTAAGCAAGCACTCACGCACACTGCGTCGCCGCGCGCTTGTCCTAGTAACCTCCTTTTCGTTCCTGTTTCCACTCGTCTGGCTGTTCTTCAGTGGGCTCACTCTGCCAAGTTAGCTGGTCATCCCGGTGTTCGAGGCACTCTTGCGTCTATTCGCCAGCGCTTTTGGTGGCCGACTCAGGAGCGTGACACGCGCCGTTTCGTGGCTGCTTGTTCGGACTGCGCGCAGACTAAGTCGGGTAACTCTCCTCCTGCCGGTCGTCTCAGACCGCTCCCCATTCCTTCTCGACCATGGTCTCACATCGCCCTAGACTTCATTACCGGTCTGCCTTTGTCTGCGGGGAAGACTGTGATTCTTACGGTTGTCGATAGGTTCTCTAAGGCGGCACATTTCATTCCCCTCGCTAAACTTCCTTCCGCTAAGGAGACGGCACAAATCATTATCGAGAATGTATTCAGAATTCATGGCCTCCCGTTAGACGCCGTTTCAGACAGAGGCCCGCAATTCACGTCACAGTTTTGGAGGGAGTTCTGTCGTTTGATTGGTGCGTCCGTCAGTCTCTCTTCCGGGTTTCATCCCCAGTCTAACGGTCAAGCAGAGAGGGCCAATCAGACGATTGGTCGCATACTACGCAGCCTTTCTTTCAGAAACCCTGCGTCTTGGGCAGAACAGCTCCCCTGGGCAGAATACGCTCTGGTCGCTTCCTTCGTCTGCTACCGGGTTATCTCCGTTTCAGAGTAGTCTGGGTTACCAGCCTCCTCTGTTCTCATCTCAGCTTGCCGAGTCCAGCGTTCCCTCCGCTCAGCGTTTGTCCAACGTTGTGAGCGCACCTGGAGGAGGGTGAGGTCTGCACTTTGCCGTTACAGGGCACAGACTGTGAGAGCCGCCAATAAACGCAGGATTAAGAGTCCAAGGTATTGTTGCGGCCAGAGAGTGTGGCTTTCCACTCGCAACCTTCCTCTTACGACAGCTTCTCGTAAGTTGACTCCGCGGTTCATTGGTCCGTTCCGTGTCTCCCAGGTCGTCAATCCTGTCGCTGTGCGACTGCTTCTTCCGCGACATCTTCGTCGCGTCCATCCTGTCTTCCATGTCTCCTGTGTCAAGCCCTTTCTTCGCACTCCCGTTCGTCTTCCCTCCCCCTCCCGTCCTTGTCGAGAGCGCACCTATTTACAAGGTACATAAGATCATGGACATGCGTTCTCGGGGACGGGGTCACCAATACTTAGTGGATTGGGAGGGTTACGGTCCTGAGGAGAGGAGTTGGGTTCCGTCTCGGGACGTGCTGGACCGTTCACTCATTGATGATTTCCTCCGTTGCCGCCAGGATTCCTCCTCGAGTGCGCCAGGAGGCGCTCGGTGAGTGGGGGGTACTGTCATGTTTTGTCATTGATTATCATGCCTTGTCCCTGTTCTTCTCCTTCTATTCGTTTCCCTCTGCTGGTCTTATTAGGTTCTTTCCCTCTTTCTATCCCTCTCTCTCCCCCTCCCTCTCTCACTCTCCCGCTCTCTCTTCTCTCTATCGTTCCGTTCCTGCTCCCAGCTGTTCCTATTCCCCTAATCAATCATTTAGTCTTCCCACACCTGTTCCCGATCCTTTTCCCTGATTAGAGTCCCTATTTCTCTCCTTGTTATTCGTTTCTGCCCTGTCGGTTCCTTGTCTAGAATTCATCGTGCTGTGTTTGTGTATCGCCCTGTCGTGTCGTGTTGTCCTCAGATGCTGCGTGGTGAGCAGGTGTCTGAGTCTGTTTGGTTCAAGTGCCTTCCCGAGGCAACCTGCTGTTCACCTGCTGTTCAAGATCGAGTCTCCAGTTTGTCCTCATCATTTCGAGTGAAAGTTGTGTTTTTTGATTGTATTTACTTTACTGGATTAAAGACTCTGTTTTCGCCAAGTCGCTTTTGGGTCCTCTTTCACCTGCATGACACTGCATCCAGTTTATTGAGTAGGGTATTGGAGGCAATTGTGTAACTGACATCGCAGAAGTCGAGGACCGGTAGGATGGTCAGTTTTACAAGGGTATGTTTGGCAGCATGAGTGAAGGATGCTTTGTTGAGAAATAGGAAGCCAATTCTAGATTTAACTTTGGATTGGAGATGTTTGATGTGAGTCTGGAAGGCGAGTTTCCAGTCTAACCAGACACCTAGGTATGTGTAGTTGTCCACATATTCTAAGTCAGAACCGTCCAGAGTAGTGATGTTGGACGGGCAGGCAGGTAGCGATCATATGAAGAGCATGCATTTAGTTTTACTTGTATTTAAGAGCAATTGGAGGCCACGGAAGGAGAGTTGTTTGGCATTGAAGCTCGTCTGGAGGGTTGTTAACAGTGTCCAAAGAAAGGCCAGAAGTATACAGAATGGTGTCGTCTGCATAGAGGTGGATCAGAGATTCACCAGCAGTTAGAGCGACATCATTGATGTATACTGAGAAGAGAGTCGGTCCAAGAATTGAACCCTGTGGCACCCCCCATAGACTGCCAAAGGCCCGGATAACAGGCCCTCCAATTTGACACACTGAACTCTATCAGAGAAGCAGTTGGTGAACCAGGCGAGGCAATCATTTGAGAAACCAAGGCTGTTGAGTCTGCCGATAAGAATTTGGTGATTGACAGAGTCGAAAGCCTTGGCCATGTCAATGAATACGACTGCACAGAATTGTTTTTTATCGATGGCGGTTAAGATATCGTTTAGGACCTTGAGCATGGCTGAGGTGCACCCATGACCAGCTCTGAAACCAGATTGCATAGCGGAGAAGGTATGGTGGGATTCAAAATGGTTGGTAATCTGTTTGTTGACTTGGCTTTCGAAGACCTTAGAAAGGCAGGGTAGGATAGATATAGGTCTGTAGCAGTTTGGGTCAAGAGTGCCCCCCCCCCTTTAAAGAGGGGGATGACCGCAGCTGCTTTCCAATCTTTGGGAATCTCAGATGACACGAAAGAGAGGTTGAACAGGCTAGTAATAGGGGTTGCAACAATTTGGCAGATCATTTTAGAAAGGGTCCAGATTGTCTAGCCCGGCTGATTTGTAGGGGTCCAGATTTTGCAGCTCTTTCAGAACATCAGCTGACTGGATTTGGGAGAAGGAGAAATGGGGAAGGCTTGGGCAATTTGCTGTGGGGGGTGCAGTGCTGTTGACCGGGGTAGCGGTAGCCAGGTGGAAAGCATGGCCAGCCGTAGAAAATTGCTTATTGAAATTCTCATTTATTGTGGATTTATCGGTGGTGAAAGTGTTTCCTATCCTCAGTGCAGTGGGCAGCTGGGAGGAGGTGTTCTTTTTCTCCATGGACTTTACAGTGTCCTAGAACATTTTGAGTTTGTGTTGCAGGAAGCAAATTTCTGCTTGAAAAAGCTAGCCTTGGCTTTTCTAACTGCCTGTGTATATTGGTTTCTAGCGTCCCTGAAAAGTTGCATATAACGGGGGCTGTTCGATGCTAATGCAGAACGCCATAGGATGTTTGTGTGTTGGTTAAGGGCAGTCAGGTCTGATTAGAACCAAGGGCTATATCTTTTCCTGGTTCTAAATTTCTTGAATGGGGCATGCTTATTTAATATGGTGAGGAAGGCATTTAAAGAAAATAACCAGGCATCCTCTACTGACTGGATGAGATCAATATCCTTCCAGGATACCCCGGCCAGGTCGATTAGAAAGGCCTGCTCACTGAAGTGTTTCAGGGAGCTTTTGACAGTGATGAGTGGAGGTCGTTTGACCGCTGACCCATTATGGATGCAGGCAATGAGGCAGTGATCGCTGAGAGATGGCCTGAGCGAGGTGGGTGTGGAGCCAGATACAGCTGTGGGGTCAAACTGTAGATCCCAGTTCCTACATTTGAACATAAACATTGATTGTATCAAATTAAACTATGCTACATTTTTATCTCTGAGACCCTCAAGATGACAAATCAGAGCAAGATTACTGAATGTAAGTACATAATTTACCTTCAGAAATGAATGTATCAAACCAGTTGCCGTGATAAGTTGTTGTGCACTCTACTCAAACAATAGCATGGTATTTCACTTTATTAGCTACTGTTAATTGGACACTGCAGTTAGATTAACAATAATTGATGCTTTCTGGCCATATAAGACATGTCTATGTCCCAGAAAGTTGGCTGTTGTATACAACGTCATTCTAGTCACATTAGTAACAACCGTCCCGGTTTAGGGACACCCACCCTGTAGAGGTTAAAGAGTTACCATCTCCCAAATTAAAAACTAAAAAAGGTCTATCTATCACATCCATAAACAGTGAATTTATAATCTCGTATCAAATCATCATTCTGAAGTCGTAACCTCATGCATCTGCAAAACCTGAGCCTTACTTATGATTCAGTACTACACAAATTGGTTTAATTATTTATTTACTATCTAATTAAATGGTAACACAGGGTAGACATACACACTTAATACATTAGAAACAGGTCCCTAGCAGACTGACAACAACATGGTTGCTTGTACAAAAGCGATAGAGGTGGGCGGGGGGCAGAGAGACAGAGACATAATACTTTGGTACATTTAGAAACTACTCTCACAGTGATCATATACTTTGCACACGAACTGCCGCCCGATTGGAGTAAGAAATCATGAATGTATTTACGTGTAAATGCCTAGGTTCTTTTAGTGTATTTGTCAGAATCAGGCCTTCTTGAAAAGAGTGTTGGGCCTTTTCGTGGCACGCTTGTAAGACTCCGATTGTCCGAAAGAGGCAGGCTCGAGGTCAGAACAGGCACAGGTTCAGTGATCAGGTCCGAGGACAAACAGTACAAGGGGATAGGCAGGCTCGAGGTCAGAACAGGCACAGGTTCAGTGATCAGGTCCGAGGACAAACAGTACAAGGGGATAGGCAGGCTTGAGGTCAGAACAGGCACAGGTTCAGTGATCATGTCCGAGGACAAACAGTACAAGGGGATAGGCAGGCTCGAGGTCAGAACAGGCTGAGTGGTCAGGCAGGCGGATTCAGGATCAGGACAGGCAAGGGTCAAAACCAGGAGGACTAGGAAAAACCACTGGTTGACTTGGAAAAACAAGATGAACTAGCACTAAGAGACAGGAAACACAGGGATAAATATACCGGGGACTAATGGGTAAAACAGGTGACACCTAGAGGTGGGTGGAGACAATCACAAAGACAGGTGAAACAGATCAGGGCGTGACAAACAATTTCCTCTTATAGTTTCTAAAATCATGTCCCTCTCAATGAAAACTCTCATCAACGAGCATTTTATAGCAAAGCCCATCCTCCTGGATGTTCATGACCAACAGAAGTATGGAATGGGTCACAAGGTTACTAATAATTCACAGAAAACAGTATCTGCTACTAAATACTGTCCTCATTGTGTTGAGACCAGGGTCTGGCCCTAGCTCCATTTGTACCTTATAGAATAGAAACACCAACTCATGCTATGGAATGCGGCCTTGTTAGGTTTATCACCCAAAGCATCGTAAATATTATGTCAGTGTTAAATCTTGCAGAGGCACATCCTCAGTAGAACACACACAGATGAAAGTGTTCTAAGAACCCACTATTCTGTTGCATAAAACAATTTGATGCAATAACAGCATAATAACAATCTTGTAATTTCCCCACCATACAGAACACGTTGTTGTATAGTTAATAGTATGTAGCAGCAATCAACAGTATACATTGCATTCGGAATGTATTCAGACCTTTTACACATTTGGTTTAAAAAAATATATATAAAAATAGTCTACACACAATACCCCACAAAACCCCATAATGAAAAAGCTAAAACAGGTTTATAGGCATTTTTGCAAATGTTTTAAAAATAAAAAATAAACTGAAATACCTTATTTACATAAGTATTCAGATACTTTGCTATGAGCTCAGGTGCATCCTGTTTCCATTGATCATTCTTGAGATGTTTCTAGAACTTTGAGTCCACCTGTGCTAAATTCAATTGATTGGATATGATTTGGAAAGGCACACAGTTGACAGTACATGTCAGAGCAAAAACCAAGCCATGAGGTCGGACGAATTGTCCTTAGAGCTCCGAGACAGGATTGTGTCGAGACACAGATCTGGGGAAGAGTACCAAAAAACTTATGCGGCATTGAAGGTCACCAAGAATGGTCTCTTCCTAGAGCTGGCTGCCCGGTCAATCTGAGCAATCGGGGAAGAAGGGCCTTGGTCAGGGAGGTGACCAAGAACCTGATGGTCACTCTGAAAGAGCTCCAGAGTTCCTCTGTGGAGATGGAAGAACCTTCCAGAAGGGCAACCATCTCTGCAGCACTTCACCAAATCAGTCCTTTATGGTAGAGGCCAGACAGAAGCCACATGGCAGCCCTCTAAGAGTTTCACAACATGAGAAACAAGATTCCCTGGTCTGATGAAACCAAGCCTGAACTCTATGCTCTGAATTTCAAGCGTCACTTCTGGAGGAAACCTGGCACCATCCCTACAGTGAAGCATGGTGGTAGCAGCATCATGCTGTGGGGATGTTTTTCAGCGTCAGAGTCTGGGAGAGTAGTCAGGATCGAGAGAAAGATGAACACCCCAAAGTAGAGAGATCCTTGATGAAAACTTTCTCCAGAGTGCTCAGGACCTCAGACTAGGGGGGCGAAGATTCACCTTCCAATAGGACAACGACCATAAGCACACAGCCAAGTCAATGCAGGAGTGGCTTCCAGACAAGGCTCTGAATGTCCTTGAGATGCTCAGCCAGAGCCCAGGCTTGAACCTGATCAAACGTGTCTGGAGAGACCAGAAACTAGCTTTGCAGCAACGCTCCCAATTCAAACTGACAGAGCTTGAGGATCTGCAGAGATGAATGGGAGGAACTCCAAAAAGAGGTGTCCAAATATAGTTAACATAATTTAAAATACTACTTAAGTAGTTTTTTGGGGTATCTGTACTTTACTTTTGACAACTTTTACTCCAATACATTCCTAAAGAAAATGTACTTTTTTACTCCATACATTTTCCCTGACACACAAAATAACTTGTTACATTTTGATTGCTTAGCAGGACAGGAAAATGGTCCAATTGACACACATCAATACAACATCCCTTGTCATCCCTACTGCCTCTAATCTGGCAGACTCACTAAACACAAATGCTTTGTTTGTAAATTATGAGTGTTGGAGTGTGCCCCCGGCTGTCCGTAAATTTAAAAAACAAGGAACTTGTGCCGTCTGGTTTGCTTAATATAAAAGGAACGTAACATGATTTATACCTTTTGATACAAGCAATTGCATTTACTTTTGATACTTAATATTTAAAATCAAATACTCTTAGACTTTTACTGTAGTATTTTACTGGGTGACTAACTTTTACTTGACTAACCTATTAAGGTGTCTTTACTTTCACTCAAGTATGACAATCGGTTACTTTGTCCCACCACTGCCAAGCTTGAAACATCATACCGAAGAAGAATCGAGGCTGTAATCACTGCCAAAGGTGCTTCAACAATGTACTGAGTAAAGGGTCTGAATACCTGTGTAAATGTAATCAGTTTTATGTGTAATTCAACCCCCCCCCCCCCCCCAAATAAAAATGGTCCATTTTAGAATAACAAAATGTGGAAAAAGTAAAGGGGTCTGAATACTTTCCGAATGCACTTTAAAATCTCTCCAGTGCTTTATTTGTATTTTTTTTTCAAAAGCTCTCAGCTGTGCCTGCCTGTCAGGGACGAAGGCATCTAAAGCAGGGCAGGCTATAAGACACTTACCAGTGAATTGCTATCAATTTCCACAAACTTCTCCCTCCATAGGAGAAAAAAGTCAACACAGGTAAGACTCATTCTGTCATTTATGAGTTCTTATAGGTTTGCATTAGAATGTAGTTTGAGAATAATTTGACAAGGACTGTTATTTGACTGATGTCTATTTTAAGAAATGTTTTATTGGTCTATGCCTCATGCTTTATTGCGACTGATCGTGTCCTCGACATCAGCATAAACATGGTGCTTTCAGAACGTATTCACACCCTTAGACTTTTTCCACACAAAGTTGTCTTACAGCCTTAATATAAAATGTATTAAATTGAACATTTGTGTCACTGGTATACACATAATACCCCGTAATGTCAAAGTGGAATTATGGAAAGCTGAAATTAGTAAGAGTATTCAACCCCTTTGTAATGGTAAGCCTAAGTAAGTTCAGAAGTAGAAATGTGCTTAAGTCACATAAGTTGCATGGACTGACACTGTGTGCAATAATACTGTTTAACATGATCTCTGTACCTCACACATACAGATAATAGTAAGGTCCCTCAGTCGAGCAATGAATTTCCAACACCACAATGACCAGGGAGGTTTTCCTGTGCTTTGCAAAGGTTACCTATTGTTAGATAGGTTAAAAAAAAGAATGAAGCAAAAAGCAAACATTGAATATCCCTTTGAGCATAGTGAAGTTATTAGTTACACTTTGGATGGTGTATCAATACACCCAGTCAATACAAAGCACAGGAGGTTGGTGTCACCTTAATTGGGGAGGACGGGCTCATGGTAATGGCTGGAGCAGGGGATTAGTGGAATGGAACCAATCCATTTGCTCCGTTCCAGTCATTATGAGCAGTCCTCCCCTCAGCATCCTCCACTGCTACTTTACAAATAAACAGATGTCCTATTGCAAGGAAACTTGCTCAAGGATTTCACCATGAGGCCAATGGGGACTTTAAACCAGTTAGAGTTTAATGGCTGTGATAGGAGAAAACTGAGGATGGCTCAACAACCTAATTGACAGAGTGAAAAGGAAGCCTATAAAGAATACAAATATTCCAAACATGCATCTTGTTTGCAATAAGGCACTAAACTAAAACTGCAAAAAAGTGACGAAGAAATTAACTTTTTGTCCGAAATACAAATTGTTATGTTATGAGTACCCCTCTTCATATTTTCAAGCATGGTGGTGGCAGCATCATGTTTTGGGTATGCTTGTCATTGGCAAGGACTAGGGAGAGTCTTTTGGGATAAAAAGAAACAGAATAAAGCTAAACACAGGCAAAATCTTAGGAAAAAAACAGGTTCCGTCTGCTTTCCAACAGACAATGGGAGACAAATTCACCTTTCAGCAGGACAATAACCTAAAACAACAGGCCAAATATACACTGGAGTTGCTTACAGTACCAAGATGACATTGAATGTTCCGGAGTGGCCTAATTACAGTTTTGATTTAAATCAGCTTGAAAATCTATGGCAGGATTAGTAAATGGCTGTCCAGCCATGATCAACAACCAACTTGACAGAGCTTGAAGAATAAAAAGATAATGTACAAATATTGTGCAAAGCTGTAAGAGACTTACCCAGAAAGACACTCAGCTATAACTGCTGCCAATTACCCCTGTATTGACTTAGGGGTGTGAATACTTAAGTAAATGAGATATCTGTATTTCATTTCCACTAAATTTGCAAACATTTCTAAAAACATGTTTTTACTTTTTCATTATGGGGTATTGTGTGTAGATGGGTGAGGAAAAACAATTGAATCCATTTTGAATTCAGGCTGTAACAACAAAATGTGGAGTATGTCAAGGCGTAAAGATTACTTTCTGAAGGCACCGTAACCCCAATCCTTGTTAGTGCTCAGTCCTCATTGCCCATGTGATTTTAGAGCAAATGTTCAGTTGAGTTAACAATCTGAAAATAAAAGATTTAGTCTTTACCGTCACTGGGATGTTTAATAAGTTTACCTTTCAAATATCTTGCATTAACAAAACCCCAATATTTACCTGAATTTACAGGACACAACAGATCCAGAACAACATCAACTGAGTGTCTTAGCAGTAATAAAATCCTTATTCATTACATTTCCATTTCTACATTCAGAAAATAGTATATTTTGTCCCATGTTGACCAACCACTCTGTCTACTTCTAGTGTCATATGAAGGTATTTTGTCCATCCAAAGTTTGAAGGAGGTTGAGAACCCATGGAAAGGCATTACTCTAAACCGTTGCATAGTTTTGGCCATCATCATTGTGCTTGTGAGCTCAGGGGTGAATGAAGTACATGGTGAGTGTTGAAACGCATGATAGTAAAAATATAATCAATGCACACAGACTAGCTCATGCATTCTCTCTCGTGGTTTAGATGCACTGGAAGTATTTCTAGAGGAGAATGATCTAACTCAGATGTTACTTGGAGGCGAAGATCCACAGCCAGATGGCACAGCTCAGGTACAGGGACTTATAGCTTACACGGAGTATACCAAACATTAGGAACGCAATCCTAATATTGAGTTGCAACATGACATCAATAAGGGTCCATCGCTTTGCCATGGATTCACCTGGTCAGTCTGTCATGGAAATAGCATTAGGCGTTCCTAATGTTTTGTACACTCAGTGTATTTTCTGTGTGCTTCTCATTTGTTATTCAGTGTGTTAGTTATAAGTGCCCTGTTTTGGAACCTTATGTTGTGTACCTGGTGTTTCCCTCTTCCTGCCCTCCAGCCTCTCTGTGGGACAGCTTGCCGAGTTGGGGATAAGACCATGGAACAAAAGGAAAACCAGAGAAGAGGGGGAGTCTTGAGGAACAGAAATAGAGATGCCTGACAAAGGGCTGTGAAGGAATGATAGAGAGCATGATGGAGAATGGTAAAGAGGCTAATACAACAAATAGGCTGACATTTTCAGAAAGAATAATCAAATAAATGTCAGTTTGCCCGGTGCTTATTCTATCAAAGTATATATTCTATATACAGTGCCTTGCGAAAGTAGTCGGCCCCCTTGAACTTTGCGACCTTTTGCCACATTTCAGGCTTCAAACAAAGATATAAAACGGTATTTTTTGTGTGAAGAATCAACAAGTGAGACACAATCATGAAGTGGAACGACATTTATTGGATATTTCAAACTTTTTTAACAAATCAAAACCTGAAAAATTGGGTGTGCAAAATTATTCAGCCCCTTAAGTTAATACTTTGTAGCGCCACCTTTTGCTGTGATTACAGCTGTAAGTCGCTTGGGGTATGTCTCTATCAGTTTTGCACATCGAGAGACTGAAATTGTTTCCCATTCCTCCTTGCAAAACAGCTCGAGCTCAGTGAGGTTGGATGGAGAGCATTTGTGAACAGCGTTTTCAGTAATTATTACTGAACTGAACTTCTCGGAATTATGACGTGAATCTAGTAGTATGCTTATTGGTCATAGTATGGCTATAGTTAGTATGCCAAAAGTTCCCGGATGTTGTACTAAATTTGCCAAAATACGGAGTATACATGCATATATTAGCCACAATATACAGTGGGGGGAACAAGTATTTGATAACCTGTAAAATCGGCAATGTTTCCTACTTACAAAGCATGTAGAGGTCTGTAATTTTTATCATAGGTACACTTCAACTGTGAGAGACGGAATCTAAAACAAAAATCCAGAAAATCACATTGTATGATTTTTAAGTAATTAATTTCCATTTTATTGTATGACATAAAATATTTGATGTATCAGAAAAGCAGAACTTATCATTTGGTACAGAAACCTTTGTTTGCAATTACAGAGATAATACGTTTCCTGTAGTTCTTGACCAGGTTTGCACACACTGCAGCAGGATTTTGGCCCACTCCTCCATACAGACCTTCTTCAGATCCTTCAGGTTTCGGGGCTGTCGCTGGGCAATACGGATTTTCAGCTTCCTCCAAAGATGTTCTATTAGGTTCAGGGCTGGAGACTGGCTAGGCCACTCCAGGACCTTGAGATGCTTCTTACGGAGCCACTCCTTAGTTGCCCTGGCTGTTTGTTTCGGGCCGTTGTCATGCTGGAAGGCCCAGCCACGACCCATCTTCAATGCTCTTACTGAGGGAAGGAGGTTGTTGGCCAAGATCTTGTGATACATGGCCCCACCCATCCTCCCCTCAATACGATGCAGTCGTCCTGTCCCCTTTGCATCCCCAAAGAATGACGTTTCCACCTTCATGCTTCATGGTTGGGATGGTGTCTTGGGGTTGTATTCATCCTTCTTCCTCCAAACACAGCGAGTGGAGTTTAGACCAAAAAGCTCTATTTTTGTCTCATCAGACCACATGACCTTCTCCTATTCCTCCTCTGGATCATCCAGATGGTCATTGGCAAACTTTCGACGGGCCTGGACATGCGCTGGCTTAAGCAGGGGGACCTTGCGTGCGCTGCAGGATTTTAATCCATGACGGAGTAGTGTTACTTATGGTTTTTTGAGACTGTGGTCCCAGCTCTCTTCAGGTCATTGACCAGGTCCTGCCGTGTAGTTCTGGGCTGATCCCTCTCCTCATGATCATTGATGCCCCACGAGGTGAGATCTTGCATGGAGCCCCAGACCGAGGGTGATTGACCATCATCTTGAACTTCTTCCATTTTCTAATAATTGCGCCAACAGTTGTTGCCTTCTCACCAAGCTGCTTGCCTATTGTCCTGTAGCCCATCCCAGCCTTGTGCAGGTCTACAATTTTATCCCTGAAGTCCTTACACAGCTCTCTGATCTTGGCCATTGTGGAGAGGTTGGAGTCTGTTTGATTGAGTGTGTGGACAGGTGTCTTTTATACAGGTAACGAGTTAAAAAGTGTGCAGTTAATACAGGTAATGAGTGGAGAACAGGAGGGATTCTTAAAGAAAAACTAACAGGTCTGTGAGAGCTGGAATTCTTACTGGTTGGTAGGTGATCAAATACTTAAGTCATGCAATAAAATGCTAATTAATTAGTTAAATATCATACAATGTGATTTTATGGATTTTTGTTTTAGATTCCGTCTCTCACAGTTGAAGTGTACCTATATTAAATTACAGACTTCTACATGCTTTGTAAGTAGGAAAACGTGCAAAATCGGCAGTGAAACAAACACTTGTTCTCCCCACTGTATATACAATAAACAAAATCATTGACTTATGAGTAATGGTCCACCCATTCAGTTGGCCTGGCCCTTGCCATAATTACTGTCATTGGACCACATGGAGGAAACAGTGGCAACCACACTCCTTGGCCACTATGTTGGGTTTGATGGAGATCTTGGTTCCATCTTGATCCAACTCCACCACCTTGAGGTCCTCATTGTCAAAAGGCACACAAAGGTGAGCGCTCCAGGGCCCCTCTGGACCTGGCTGTTCAGAAGAAGGGCCTGGTTGTTACCGTTGGTCAGGGGAAAGCAGCAGACTCCCTGGTAGTTGAAGATGAGCCAGTCGGAATTGACAGGACAGGGTGAGGCTGTGCAGCCGAAACAGGTGTCCCTTCCCTGGGCCCTCCTGGCCTGCTGCTCCCTCTCCACCTCTATGTGAGTGAATAAAAAATAAATAAATGAATAACTTGGCAATGCAATCAATGCAGACATGTATCATGAATTTACATTGAGGCCTGCTCACTTGCTGGTGGTTCCTCACCTTCTTTGGGAAGAACATAGTTCTCGGGGCCTCTACAGCCTGTCCATCCCTGCCCACAGCCTCCTCCAGCCTCTGCCTGAGCACCTCCAGCAGGGCAGGCCGCAGGGCCAGCTCCCTGTGGAGCCCCTGGAATATAGAGCCCAGTGTGGGAAAGGAGAATAGTGTGAGTTGAGCAAGCCCGGCCAGGACGGTCTCACTGGACAACACCCCAAGGGACAGGGTGGGGAGAGAATGCAAGGTACACAGCGGGACCAGAGCAGACCGTGGTTGTGACTGCATCTGTGGTGGCTGGACAGCACTGAGGAACTCCTGCAGCTCATACAGAAAAGCATAGGTCCTGGAGGAAGCAGGGGAAGGACTTTGGCTTGTCACTGGGAGAAGGACAATTACACAAATTTAAGAAAAATAATAATAAAATAAAGAAAAATGCATATATTTAAAAAAAAAGCCAAAGCCAACTGCCCTTTCATTAATTCCTTTAGCCATTGAGAAAAGCACCAGGAGAATGACACTGACATCACTTCTTGCTCCTTCACCAATCATACCTTGTAGCTGAGAAGGGTAAATAAGCTTTATAATATGCTTTCCTTCCATCAGCATGTAACTTGGAAAACAATAAGCTGAACAAGATGAAGTGTTCTTCTTACCTGTATCTGGTGTTTTTGGGTCAACATTGAATCGCCATTTCAGGTGACTTTTGCCCTCTGATAGCTTTCCTGTTAGGATGAGGAACTGTGTTCCCTTAAAATACATACAGTCAGAAGTGGGGAAATGGGGAAAAGTGGGAGTCCGATACCAACAGCATTACACCAGTCTTGAAATGGTCTATGGTAAGAAAGAGACTTCTAAAATGTGAAAGACAAGAAGTTCAGTAATGTTGTAAATGAGTAGGTAGAGTTCTAACCTGTTTAAGGCTGTAGATTGACTGGTGAAAGTGATGGCGCTTAAGGCTGCTGTTCGAGGTTTTCTAAAGGCAAGGAGCAGTATGAACTTGATCTTGGAAGGGAGGCAGAGAGTATCCCATTTCATTCAGAATCAGATCCATAACTGGTTGGGTGCCAAACATGTAACCCATGTTTCTCTTTTTTGGAGTCTTCAGCTAGATTGCTCACACAGCTGGTGCTCCAAACTCCAACACCAAGTGAAATCCTGTCTCAGATCACTTTCCTGGACCTAAACTTCACAAATTGCTGAAAGCATATCCTCAACTACCTCTACATGAGCTGGTGTACTTCCAAAATATGGAGTGTCCCCACACTGGATAGCATCAGTATCAGGCAGAATGCGCACCACAGCCTCATGGCAGCCCGTCATGTCTGGATCTAACACTTGGTTTGGTTCAGGTCAGCAAGGGAGAATGGTTTTGTGTAGTATACTGCCTCAATACCATGTGATGTGTCCATTGAAAGATGGGGGGAAACATTGTTTCCTCAACATGTAGAGGAACAATATGCTAAAATAAATGTTCGGTCAGACACCTAGATAAGTACAGTGAAATGGGTTGTTTTACATGGTCAGCCATACTAGTACAGCCACCCTGGGGCAAATTAGGGTTAAGTGCCTTGCTCAAGGGCCTATCGACAGATTTTTCCCCTTGTTGGCTCAGGTATTCGAAAAAGCAATCTTTCGGTTACTGGCCCAACACTAACCGATAGGCTACCTGCCACCCAAAGCTGTGAATATTTTGGTGGGCTGAGAAAGCTATGGAAAGGAAGCACAAGACTATGGAGCGTTGTGTGTGTCGCAGATGGACACCTGGCCTCCCTGTGGGTGAGGATAGACTGGGGACTGACAAACACCGAAACAAAGATAAGGACGCTTGGAGACAAAAAAACATTAATGTAATCACATTTCTAAAGGCCTTTCATGGACAACTGGCCGACTCTAAACACTATCCTATCGTTTCAATCTCCTGCCTTTTCTACTTTTTCTTCCAATGCACAAACAGATATTGGAATGTTAATCGAATTGCCTCACAAGTGGCTGCTTGTAAAGGTGACGAATTGGATGACAGATTAGACACATTTGCATTCAAGTCCTCTCAGCAGTTATTCTACGGACAGTGGGATGGAGTATGGATGTGCTACATTGCTAGATAGATTACAAGTGTGTGTGCTAAATAGGAGCGCCCTTTACGTCTGACCAATTAAAGGATCTCTGATGGCCAGACCATGAGATGCTGCTGTTGAGACCTCTGGGGTCGAGAAGGGCCTCCTGGACAAATTCCACAGCTGCAGCCTTCTTTTGCAGACAACCAAGGTCTTTGAGTTGAGGCGGTCCTGCTTAGTGGTCAACCATGCCAAGTGATACAACCAAGGTTCATTTACAAATTCCTGCAGAGATTCACAAATCCACAAACGAAATGACAAGAATGATAATTTAACAGTTTGAAAACAGACGTAATAATGCCTAACACTATTTAACAATGTGTACTTCAGAGTAATCCCAGAACATGACATCAAATGTTGCTTTTATTTACTAGGCCTACAGGAAATGGTATCAAGTCCATTATTTCCCCAATTGTGGACATTTTTTCCTGAAATGTGCATTCCCCACTAGACAGACAGAACTGAAGAGTAATTTCTCAAAACACACACTGATAAGCCTAGCTTTGTACAGAACATACTACTCTAATAGTAGTAGAAAAATTATGAACTTATCCCAAACCTACATAGCGTCATTGTCAGGCTCCTTCACTTTAAAGCCTAAAAATCTTGAATAAAAAGCATAAAGAGCACCTTTTTAATATGCATAATATCACCAATAAGCAGAGACGCAAATGAAACACTTCATAAGAAAACATTTTATTAATCATAAAAAGCTAAACAAATTTCAATTTGTCATTAATCATATTTAAGATAAAAGCACCAACACCAAGAGTTTCCATGACAACCCAGGGTGTTTTGGAAAGTAGGTTTGCCTATTGCACCTCAAACCTGCCCTGGCTTTACTGAGTTAGTTAAATTAATTCCTTCAACCACACAGCGTTCTCCTATGTAAGGATCACAACACTGATGGTCAAAGGACATTTCATTTTGAGAAAGAGGAGAGGGATTGAGACGTGTGAGAGAGTAGGAAGAGATGAGGCTTTTCCACGACATCTTCAGACTAGTCGAACAAACCTGCAGTCTTTTGCTGGCGTGGCTGGATGTGTGTGACAGTGAGAAATTGAGACGACAAACATACATCTAAGGCAGTTTGTCAACTCATAGCACCAATATCAATTTAAGTTACATCAAAATATAAATGCGGTCCCTGGTCCTGAGAAAGGGAGAAACACAAGTCCCAGTTTTAAGATAAGTGGGACATACAGTATTCAAAGTGTTATAGCATTTCAAGATATCTGATAAGTTCCTGAGAGAGACTTGGCAGGATTCAGTTTTGGTATGTGGAAAAGTCTTAACTGTAAAGTTATGCATTGAGAAAATGTATAGAGCACTATATGTCTTCAATATATATCATCCACATTTGCCAGAGAGATCATAGGCGTAGTTCTTCAGTGGACATATTAGAAATGGGGCATGTTGTAAAAGTTAGTTAAAACCTGAACAATATTCACTACCCAATACTATTCTCACTCCCACACACATTGCCACTCCAGCCAACTAGGAAGTATATATATTTATATTCAGATGAAAAAGTAAACGAGAGCCTGTGTTGAAGTTTAAACCTTCCCCCTCTAGCACAACAGGAGAAGTGTATTAATCAATAGCTGCATTTTCCCTCATTTTAAGTGTGGGAGAGCACTGCACTGTCTGTTTAAGAGTATTACAACTTGATCTGAATCTTGTCATAAAAGCGTAATTGATAAACTGTGATGAAATCAAAACACCAAGAAAAAAAATGAAAACAATCATTACAAAAAAGACCTGTCAGCGCTGTTAACAATGGAATTCATGTCTGACATGAACAAATCATTGTCCTCACTTCACTTGAACATGAAGGGTTGATAAACATTCCTGGTTACAAAGCACTCGTTTACCGGACCACATTGTGACTAATGCTTTGATGAGTCATTTTTCTTTGAGGGTATAGGTGAAACAAACAAAACAGTGAAGAGAAATTAATGTCCTGCTGCTTCAAATCCTCAATTAATAAGGACTCATTTGGCAATCAGATCTAAAGGAAGCCTGATTGTTACAAACTCACATAATACCTACTAGTTATTCTACTACCAGTTATATTGGAACAATTAACATGTAATTACAAACAGATGTAATATGCTCACGCTATGGGAAGGAGGCGGTTTTAAGACATATCCCAGGCAGTAGAAATGAGATGACATTTGGTTTTTGGATGTACCCAGAACATTTTCTGAAATCAATTTGTGTGGTTGAAAGAGCACCAGTATACGTTTTTCTTTAAAAAGCACAAAGTAAATCTGATACAATCCAGACAGTCTAGTTTCAGCACAAAATCTCTGTCTGCATGTGTTAAGCACATAGCACAAGCGTCGAGTCTCTCTAGATAAATATATACAGTATCAGTCAAAAGTTTAGACACCTACTCATTCATGGGTTTTTATTTTTGTAACATTTTCTACATTGTAGAATAGTGAATAGATCAAACTATGAAATAACATATGGAATCATGTAGTAACCAAAAGAAAAGTGTCCAAACTTTTAACTGGTACAGAGGAGCCCTCATTGACACTGAATAGTCATGCTGTTTCTCACTATTAAAGCACTGGCTTAACAAATCTGCACCTCTGTCTCCCTTGGGTCCTGGCCCAACCTGTTTGACAGGTTGTAGAAGTTGGCCACATGTCAGCCCCCCCCCCAAAATAATTAAATAATACCCCAAAGCAATCTAGGCGTTTCATATTCAGCAACACACCATTAAAACTTAAGTTAAAATTAAGAATACAAGAAAAACATTTACAAATAGTCCTGAACAAGTGGCAAGTTTCTGAAAGCTAAAGGGTGTTTCGCAGTATGCCAAAAATACTGTGTGAAAACATCTAATGAGAGCGTTACCTATTGCCTTAACTCTGAGCCAAATTGTCTGCAGTTGTACACTAGTACAACAATTCAAAAATCTGATAACTACACTTTAAATATGAGAAAGAATGCCAGAAAATGGCATTTAAAACGTCCCTGTGTACAAGAAGCACCAAGTATCAACAGTTATTGATGTTCTTAATATTGTATAAATAAAATGAGGCACAGTCCAGAGTTATACAGATTGTAGCACCAATGTTCAGACTACGTTAAGTACACACTTATACCTAATGCATTCTACACTGTTACACATTTCAGGAGAACAAAAAAACAAAAACATGACAGCATAAATATAATCAAAATTATACACAATTAAACAGTCAGAATGTCTCCCATTCACAGTACAATGTTGTTTACAAAAATGAAATAAATCAAGTGAAAATTGCCCAGTAGTTTGTTGTTATTCATGCATTTACCAGTGTGTGGGTGAGGATGTTTGTATACCAGTGTGTGGGTGAGGATGTTTGTATACCAGTGTGTGGGTGAGGATGTTTGTATACCAGTGTGTGGGTGAGGATGTTTGTATACCAGTGTGTGGGTGAGGATGTTTGTATACCAGTGTGTGGGTGAAGATGTTTGTATACCAGTGTGTGGGTGAGGATGTTTGTATACCAGTGTGTGGGTGAGGATGTTCGTATACCAGTGTGTGCAGATTGGACAGGCTGTAGAAAGTACCACTACAGCCTTCAGTGGACAAAAGGTGACACGTAAAAAAAATATTTTACCCATCCCCTGTGAACTCCTTGAGGATTCCAGAGACTTGCCTGAATACAACACAGACCATATTAAAAGTCCCAAAATTACACCTGCATTTTTCATCCTATCAGTGTTTTCAGCAGGGCTATAAAAACAAAACCAAGAAGCTTAAGTTAGAGTAGTTGAAATTCCTACTTGTGAAGAATGCACATTGCGTTGCAGGTCCCTACTCCCTAGCTGGCTCTATAAGTAGTGATTATCAACTGACCGTCTCAGTAATTGAATCCTGTTTCCCCATTACATCCTCAAGTCTTTCTGCTGTTCACTTCTATACATTTTGACACAGCATTCAAATGAATGAGAAGACCCTAGAGGCTTACTATTACATTTCCAGAAACTGTCATTATTAACATAAATGATCACACCAATAACTTTTTTTTTAGTGCTGTCCCTGCACCAGGGATGTTGCCACAGTGAGGGAACACAAATATGTTATCCAGTGTGTTTGAACCAACAGCTTCTCGTTTCATACTGTATCCAAAAGCTAATGCGGTCAAATCATATTTAATTCACTGAAGAAATTATCAGGGTTAAAGGTTAGCTAGCAGAGCGACAGAGATGCAGTCACAGCTGCATGGTCCCTAGTCCTGTACAGAGTCGGGTTAAACTGGTCTAGACTGTGTGTAATTAATATATATACACACACACACACACACACACAGTGGGGCAAAAAAGTATTTAGTCAGCCACCAATTGTGCAAGTTCTCCCACTTAAAAAGATGAGGCCTGTCATTTTCATCATAGGTACACTTCAACTATGACAGACAAAATGAGGGAAAAAAATCCAGAAAATCACATAGGATTTTTTGTGAATTTATTTGCAAATTATGGTGGAAAATAAGTATTTGGTCAATAACAAAAGTTTTCTCAATACTTTGTTATATACCCTTTGTTGGCAATGACAGAGGTCCAACGTTTTCTTTAAGTCTTCACAAGGGTTTTCACACACAGTTGCTGGTATTTTGGCCCATTCCTCCATGCAGATCTCCTCTAGAGCAGTGATGTTTTGGGGCTGTTGCTGGGCAACACGGACTTTCAACTCCCTCCAAAGATTTTCTATGGGGTTGAGGATCTGGAGACTGGCTAGACCACTCCAGGACCTTGAAATGCTTCTTACTGCCTCCCGGGTGGCGCAGTGGTTAAGGGCGCTGTACTGCAGCGGAGACTCTGGGTTCGCGCCCAGGCTCGGTCGTAACTGGCCGCGACCGGGAGGTCCGTGGGGCGACACACAATTGGCCTAGCGTCGTCCGGGTTAAGGAGGGTTTGGCTGGTAGGAAAATCCTGGTTTCATCGCACACCAGCGACTCCAGCGGCGGGCCGGGCGCAGTGCGCTCTAACCAAAGTTGCCAGGTGCACGGCGTTTCCTCCGACACATTGGTGCGGTTGGCTTCCGGGTTGGATGGCGCTGTGTTAAGAAGCAGTGCGGCTTGGTTGGGTTGTGTATCGGAGGACACATTACTTTCGCCCGAGCCCGTACGGGAGTTGTAGCGATGAGACAAGATAGTAGCTACTAAACAATTGGATACCACGAAATTGGGGGAGAAAAAGGGGTAAAATTAAAAATAAATATATATATTTTTAAATGCTTTGTGGCTGGGCCACTCTTATGAAGCCACTCCTTTGTTGCCCGGGCAGTGTGTTTGGGATCATTGTCATGCTGAAAGACCCAGTCATGTTTCATCTTCAATGCCCTTGCTGATGGAAGGAGGTTTTCACTCAAAATCTCACAATACATGGCCCCATTCATTCTTTCCTTTACACGGATCAGTCGTCAGAAAAACAGCCTCAAAGCATGACGTTTCCACCCCCATGCTTCACAGTAGGCATGTTGTTCTTTGGATGCAACTCAGCATTCTTTGTCCTCCAAACACAACAAGTTTTTACCAAAAAGTAATATTTTGGTTTCATCTGACCATGACATTCTCCCAATCTTCTTCTGGATCATCCAAATGCTCTCTAGCAAACTTCAGACGGGTCTGGACATGTACTGGCTTAAACAGGGGGACACGTCTGGCACTGCAGGATTTGAGTCCCTGGCGGCGTAGTGCGTTACTGATGGTAGGCTTTGTTACTTTGGTCCCAGCTCTGCAGGTCATTCACTAGGTCTCCCCGTGTGGTTCTAGGATTTTTGCTCACCATTCTTGTGATCATTTTGACCCCACGGGGTGAGATCCTGCGTGGAGCTCCAGATCGAGGGAGATTATCAGTGGTCTTGTATGTCTTCCATTTCCTAATAATCGCTCCCACAATTGATTTCTTCAAACCAAGCTGCAATAACCCCAAATTGTAGATTCTGTCTTCCCAGCCTGGTGCAGGTCTACAATTTTGTTTCTGGTGTCCTTTGACCGCTCTTTGGTTTTGGCCATAGTGGAGTTTGGAGTGTGATTGAGGTTGTGGACAGCTGTCTTTTATACTGTTAACAAGTTCAAACAGGTGCCATTAATACAGTTAATGAGTGGAGGACAGAGGAGCCTCTTAACCTGTTCTACCCCCTACTTTTTCGAACATTCTGTTAAAAATCGCGCAACATTTCAGCGTCCTGCTACCCATGCCAGGAATATAGTATATGCATGTGATTAGTATGTGTGGATATAAAACTCTGACGTTTCTAAAACTGGTTAAATCACGGCTGTGACTATAACAGAGCCTGCGTTTCATCGAAAAGCGAAATAAAAACTGATCACTGAAAACTGGAAAAAGTATCAATGCGCCACTTGCATGTATTGTTGAATGGAAACCAAATTACCTGGAGCCGAGATTGCAATTCCTACAGCTTCCACACGATGTAACCAGTCTTGTCAATTGCCTAGGCTTTTTTTCTTGGTCAAACGAAAAAGACAGCCCATTTCCTCCGGTCTCCGACAGGATGTTTTGGAGTAGAAATTTCTGAACATGATTTGAAGACGTGGAGCTATTGAATATACATCGCTCCGTGATCAATTTGATAGATTATTAACGTTTACTAATACCTAAAGTTGCATTCCAAAAGTATTTCGAAGTGTTTTGTGAACGTTTATCGTCGACTTTTTTAATTTAAAAAAATGACGTTGCGTTAATAAAACACAGTTTTTTTCCTTGATCACAGTCTTCATAGATCGATATCTAGGCTATATATGGACCGATTTAAATCGAGAAAAAGACCCAATAGTGATGTTTATGGGACATCTAGGAGTGCCAACAAAGAAGATCGTCAAAGGTAATGAATGTTTTATATTTTATTTCTGCGTTTTGTGTAGCGCCGACTATGCTAATTATTTTGTTTACGTCCCCTGCGGGTCTTTTGGGGTGTTGCATGCTATCAGATAATAGCTTCTCATGCTTTCGCCGAAAAGCATTTTAAAAATCTGACTTGTTGGCTGGATTCACAACGAGTGTAGCTTTAATTCAGTACCCTGCATGTGTGTTTTAATGAACATTTGAGTTTTAACGAGTGCTATTAGCATTTAGCGTAGCGCATTTGCATTTCCAGATGTCTAGATGGGACGCATGCGTCCCGGGTCGAACCAAGAGGAAGAAGAGAAGAAGTTACAGGTCTGTGAGAGCCAGAAATCTTGCATGTATGTAGGTGACCAAATACTTATTTTCCACCATAATTTGCAAATAAATTCACAAAAAATCCTACAATGTGATTTTCTGGATTTTTTTTATGTCTGTCATAGTTGAAGTGTACCTATGATGACAATTACAGGGCTCGCTCATATTTTTAAGTGGGAGAACCTGCAATTGGTGGCTGACTAAATACTTTTTTGCCCCACTATATAGATGCGTTTACACAGGCAGACAAATATATATATATATTTTGCACTAATTGGTTATTTGACCAATCACATCAGATCTTTTTCAGAGCTGATCGGTCAAACGACCAATTACTGGAAAAAATATCAGAATTGGTCGTCCTGTGTAAACAAATTATTTGTGTGTGTGTGTGTGGGGGGACAAAGAAAACACCCTGGTGGTCAGATAATGACAGAACAAAGATGATACTGGGATGAAGGTACAACAGGAGTCTCCCGCCATATACAGTCTGTCTTTAGTAATATAACATGGACAACTACACTGCTAACTGTGCTTTCTTCTGTCATCAAATGTTGAGTCTTAAAGCTCAATATAGTCATCTATATTTCATACTTAGTAGCACCAGGTTACATGGTGACAGTGATGTACCTGTACAACTTACTGCCATGGAAACAGTGCATGTCCTGTGTCTCTATAACGTTAATGTTCAGAGCAGGCAGCATACCAATTCATTCAGGATGGGAGGTACACAACTCACGGATTACAGTCAGCCTCAACCCACGACACAAAAACCCCCGTGACCGCTCAACTCCGCTCAGGATGCCATGCTGTGTGTGTCAATGTGAGAGTGTGTGGCAATTTAACAGGCTTAGGAGCACCAGTGAAAGAGTACCGTGGTCCACACCTGGCCATTTGCATAGGTTACGTTGGGTTGAGGTAGATATTCTTCAGTTACCTGCCAGGGAGAGGAAAGAGCCAGGTTCAGAAAACAAGACAAAATTCTGCCGTGACCAAGGGCACATAACAGGATAGGACATGGCAGACATGAGACGGCTCATGAAGAACGGATTTATCATAGAGCTAATCTATTCACAAACCTAGAGTAGGAGTCTAACTTACCTTGTTGGGACTGAATAGCAGCTTGGGGAGAACAGGGACAACCAGATCTCTCCTCCTTATCCCTCTGACTGACCTACTCCCCCCCCCCCCCACCCCCACCCTACCTAGGCCGGGAACCGGTGTGCTGAGAGGACGACATGTAGGAAGCAGGCAAGCCCAGAGTCCTCCACATGATGCCCCCACCTCCTGATATACTGGCTGGGGTTGGAGGGGGCAGGTGAGGGGGGGTGGTGTGCTGTGAAGTTACGAGAGGAAGGAGGAAGGTGGGCAGAAGCAGCAGCAGAGGAGCCAGAGAGAGAGATTGAGGAGGACTGTGCCCTTTGATGCTGGAGGGAAGAGGCAACTAGTCGTGAGGAGAGGAAGGACTCAGAGCGAGACGAGGGAGTGGGCTCAGAGGAAAAGGGGACAGAGGAAGAGTAGGAGACATTAAGTAGAGGTGGGGGAGGTGGAAGAGAGCGCATGGGGGGCAGAGGAGTGTGCAGTACTGTCTGGGTGCGGCTATGCTGGGCCTGTGAGAGGGGCAGGGGGATGGTGGAGGACACAGAGGCCAGGAAGGAGGAGCATGAGTGAGGGGCAATGTGCTGATGCTGCTGAGAGGAGGAGAGACTGAGCAGAGAGCTGAGGCCTCCTGTGGCTGGCAGCACAGCCCCAAACTGATGGGACGACACTGAGGGCACCACGTGGTGAAAAATACCTGCGGATTAAACAGCAAGAGAGAGAGATGGGGGGAGGACAGAGAGATGGGGGAGGACAGAGAGATGGGGGGGAGGACAGAGAGACAGAGGGGCTGAGCCAGGATTTGCATAGCGCCAAGCAAGTCATACAGACAAGCACACAGAAAGCAGACAGACATTTCACTTTGACACATCAACTCATTCAAGTATTACAACATAGCTCAATGGCCATTCCTCTGCTTTAAATTGATTGTGGTGTTCTAATAAAACAGCAATGTGGCAAATCATAGTGAAATGTCTATAAATTACACAGAAGACAAGCAAGTGACACAAACACCCATAGAAAATGGCCATGTTGATTAGGTTTCTTTGATTCAATTTTCAATGCTTGAGAGATCTATATCTTACCAACACAGATAATCACAGATGCAATATGTCTTTATTATATTAAAAGGACATTTCCTATGTCCGTGGCCATGACTTCATGAACCAATTTTGTCATCTTAAGGATCTGTACTCTCATTGAAGTATTAGGCATTTCCCAAGGGTGTCTAACTCAGCTTCTGTACAGCCAGTCCATGGCAAAGCAAAGCAGCAAGGGCATTGAGACAGGCAGCAGCACAGGGCTCCCACACTTACCTCTGTCCAACTTCGGGCCTCTCCATTGAATCCCTCTGGAGCTGTCTAACACAGCAACCCTATCTAAGGACTGATCTCACAGGAAGAGTAGCTCTTGCTTTAACAACAGCTAATGGGAATCCTAATAAATGCTAAATCCTCTATCCCAAACCATAGTTAACAGTGCTGCTGAAGGAAAGGTAACCGATTAGAATATGTCAGTGGGCCTCACCTCCAGTTGCTCCGCCTGCCAGCCCAGCGCTGGAGAAGCTCCCCAGGGAAGAGTGTCCGTTGACCAGGCGAGAGGTCCCGCTCACCGAGGTGCTGGGCGTCTGGGCCCCAAACAGGGACTGAAGGACAGAGGCCCCCCCGAGGGGGAACTGGGCCCCCAGGTACTGTCCCACAGAAGCCCCTGAGGCTGATGACACAGCTACTGGGCTTCCCCCCACCTTCCCACTCAGGATACCACCGCTGGCAGCCGCAGAAATGAAGAGGTTTTGGCTGTTTCCTAGGCTGCTGGATGTCTTCAGCTCCCACTCCCCCCTGGGCTTCTGTTTCGGCATAGCCTGCCTCTCAGAGCCGCTTCCTCCCTGGGGGCCTGCCCCTGGCCGGCCACCAGCCTCCTGGCTGAGGAAGGGGCTAGGGGGAATGTACGGAGATGCTGAGGACTCGCCCCCACCCCCTTCCCCCCCCCTCCTCTGCTGCGGTTTGTGATCAGAGTCTGAGTCGGTGCCTAGGCCCAGTGGCTCTCTCCCCATACCGAAGGGGGAGCCCCCCTGCCTCAGCTCGCCTGGGGGCTGCTTGGTGTCTGAGATGGGGGAGAAGGTAGACTTCCACTTGCTGTTGGAAGATGAGGATGAAGAGGAGACTTCACTGCCAGTGCTGTTCCCACTGCTGCCTCCAGATTTCCTTCCTGTTGACCCAATAGAGAGAAAAAGTAAAGTGGGGGGAAAAAAGCAAAAAGACAAAGTACAGTAGACATTGGACAAGTGACAGCGCTGGAACGATAAACTGAAGTTACCGACACGGCCTTCCTCTTTCCGAAGCAGTTTATGTAAGCCAGTAAGCCAGCACAAAGAGATGCCTTTTGAGAAGCACAAGGATGACTGTTGCTAAAAATGCAATTGTGGGGGAATACAGTTTAAGCAACTACTTTTGTTCTACACTGAAAATGTTGCATGTTAGGTTTGTTTTCAAAGATTTTACTGAGTTACAGGTCACAAGAAAATCTGTCAATGGAAATAAATTAAATCAGGTCCCAAACTACAGATTTCACATGACTGGGAATACAGATATGTATAAATAAAAAATTAGGTATCTGTGACGAACAAATATATATTTACATACACTGCTCAAAAAAATAAAGGGAACACTAAAATAACATCCTAGGTCTGAATGAATTAAATATTCTTATGAAATACTTTTTTCTTTACATAGTTGAATGTGCTGACAACAAAATTACACAAAAATGATCAATGGAAATCAAATTTATCAACCCATGGATGTCTGGATTTGGAGTCACACTCAAAATTAAAGTGGAAAACCACACTACAGGCTGATCCAACTTTGATGTAATGTCCTTAAAACAAGTCAAAATGAGGCTCAGTAGTGTGTGTGGCCTCCACGTGCCTGTATGACCTCCCTACAACGCCAATCTTGGTGTTCTCTGGCAAATGCCAAACATCCTGCATGGTGTTGGGCTGTAAGCACAACCCCCACCTGTGGATGTCGGGCCCTCATACCACCCTCATGGAGTCTGTTTCTGACCGTTTGAGCAGACACATGCACATTTGTGGCCTGCTGGAAGTAATTTTGCAGGGCTCTGGCAGTGCTCCTCCTGCTCCTCCTTGAACAAATGCAGAGGTAGCGGTCCTCCTACTGGGTTGTTGCCCTCCTACAGCCTCCTCCACGTCTCCTGATGTACTGGCCTGTCTCCTGGTAGCTCCTCCATGCTCTGGACACTACGCTCACAGAGACACAGCAAGCCGTCTTGCCACAGCTCGCATTGATGTACCATCCTGGATGAGCTGCACTACCTGAGCCACTTGTGTGGGTTGTAGACTCAGTCTCATGCTGTCACTAGAGTGAAAGCACCGCCAGAATTCAAGTGACCAAAACATCAGCCAGGAAGCATAGGAACTGAGAAGTGGTCTGTGGTCACCACCTGCAGAACCACTCCTTTATTGAGGGTGTCTTGCTAATTTCCTATAATTTCCACCTGTTGTCTATTCCATTTGCACAACAGTGGAGTTTGATTTCACAGATTGACTTGGAGTTACATTGTGTTGTTTAAGTGTTCCCATATATATATATATATATATATATAGATCAGAAAACCAGTCAGTGTCTGGTGTGATCATCATTTGCATGATGCAGCTGGACACATCTTCGCATAGAGCTGATCAGGCTGTTGATTGTGGCCTGTGGAATGTTGTCCCACTCCTCAATGGCTGTGGGAGGTTGCTGGTTATTGGCGGGACATCAATCCAGAGTATCTCCAACATGCTCAATGGGTTACATGTCTGGTGAGTATGGATGCCATGGAAGAACTGAGACATTTTCAGTCCCATGCTGGATCATGAGGTGATGGCGGCGGATGAATGGCACAACAATGGGCCTCAGGATCTCGTCACCGTATCTCTATGCATTCGAATTGTTATCGGCAAAATGCAAGTGTGTTTGTTGTCCGTAGTTTATGCCTACCCATACCATAACCCCACCACCAAGGGGCACTGTTCAGAATGTTGACATCCACAAACTGCTCACCCACATACACTGCTGCCATCTGCCCAGTACAGTTGAAACCGGGAATCACTTAGTGTGTTGTGGAATCTGTTATGAATGTATTGTAATGTTTTAAAAATGGTATAACTACCTTAATTTAGCCAGACCCCAGGAAAAGTAGCTGCTACCTTGGCAGCAGCTAAGAGAACCAGGGTAGCTAGCCTGGGGCGTTGGACTAGTAACCGGAAGGTTGCAAGTTCAAATCCCCAAGCTGACAAGGTACAAATCTGTTGTTCTGCCCCTGAACAGGCAGTAAAACCCACTGTTCCTAGGAAGTCATTGAAAATAAGAATTTGTTCTTAACTGACTTGCCTAGTTAAATAAAGGTAAAAAAGAAAATCAAAATATTTCTTCAGCGTGCCAGTGTCCATCGAAGGTGAGCATTTGCCCACTGAAGTCAGTTACAACACCAAACTGCAGTCAGGTCAAGACCCCGGTGAGGACGACGAGCACGCGGATGAGCTTCCCAGAGACGGTTTCTGACAGTTTGTGCAGAAATTCTTGGTTGCGCAAACCCAGTTTTATCAGCTGTCCGGTCTCAGACTATCCTACAGGTGAAGAAAGCAGATGTGGAAGTCCTGGGCTGGTGTGTGGTTACATGTAGTCTATGAGGCTGGTTGAACTTACTGCCAAATTCTATAAAATGACATTGGAGGCTGTTTATGGTAGATAATATTTGAATTCTCTGGCAACAGCTCGTGGACATTCCAGCAGTCAGCATGCCAATTGCACTCTCCCTCACATCTTGAGACATCTGTGCCATTGTGTTGTGCCAAAATTGCCCATTTTAGTGGCCTTTTATTGGGCCCAGCACAAGGTGCACATGTGTAATGATCATACTGTTTAATCAGCTTCTTGATATGCCACCTGTCAAGTGGATGGATTATCTTGGCAAAGGAGAAATGCTCACTAACTGGGATATAAACAAATTTGTGCACAAAAGTTGAGATAAGCTTTGTGTGTATGGAACATTTCTGGGATATTTTATTTCAGCTAATGAAACAGCATACATTTACTGATAGATTAATCTATTAGCCTACATGGCTATATAGCAACAATATAATATTTTGAGTTAGCAATCTAGCTTGTATTTTGAGTCAAACCTTTTTAGTTCCCACTTCCTCAGGTGGTGAATAATAAAGCCTAAAGGCCAATATGCACAAAGATGTGAGCAAATTCTTTGAAGAGCACCCCAAAATTATAATGCAGATTATTTTGGACCCTATTTAATCATCCATTCCCTGGATATGTGAGATGAAATAGCTTACTTTTTAAACCATAGGCTACGATCTCAGTTGTCTTAATTGGGACTGAAAAAGAGCCCTGTAAAGTATTTTTTTATCATTGAATTTATTGTTATCGAGCAAAATACTAACATTTATCATGATATGACTCTGTCCATATCGGTCAGTTCTATAATATCATGTTTATTATGCAGGCTTCAGCGGTCACATTTGGACGTTCCTTACCCCGCTCGCTGTTCCCTGGTCTGCCTGCTCCATCTCTACTCTCCAAGGAAATAGTGGCAATCTTCCTTTCAATTCTAAAAAAAAAAGACAAATTAAAAGAAAATATAAAAACTTAAAATGTACTCTTGTGTAGAGAAGCAGCAACGTGGCTTTTCTGCTTCACCATTTACTATACCTTGAGCTGGAGCTGTCAGCAGGGTAGCCAGAGTCGTCGTCAGAGCTGGGTGCAGAGGAGTAGTGTCCTGAGCCGTTGATCTCCAGAGGGCGTTCTCTTTTTAGTACAGGAGGCTGGTCCATGTCTGGCCCACAGGGGCTACAACCAGACTGCTCCGGGGAAGAAATGGCAGCAATCTCCAGAGGCTGGTTAATGTTGTTCACCTGACACGACAAACACAGAAACCATTAGGGAATCAAACAACTCTTGTTGGAATCAAACAACTCTTCTTGAACAACTCTTGTTGAAATATGTATAGAGTAGATATTTGGGAATCAAACAACTCCTATAGCAAGTACCACGCTGCAATCAACTTAGCCATGGACCACATACTGAAGGACAGGGAAGCAACTTGAATGTGGCTTCACTCACCATGGAGTTGATGTTGAGTGGGGATCCTGAGGGTTGGCTGGTGGAGCTGAGCCCAGGAAAGGACCTCCTCTTTGGGGAGCCGCTGGCAGGTTGAGCCCCCATGGAGCTGCGCTTTCTCCTCCCACGCTTGCGCCCCTCTTGTGATCCATGGCCGTGGGTGTGTGTGTGCTGGGAGCCCGGCGAGTGGTGGTGGTTATTGGTGTTGTGGTTGCCGTGGTGATGTTTGCCCTGCCTGCCCGAGCCAAGGTGTAGGCGAGTCACTGCGCCCCCTGAAGAGGATGAAGATGAGGAAGAGGAGGAGGAAGAGAAGAACATGCGGCGTCTGGACTCGCTGTCCTGGGGCTCAGAGTCAGACTCACCGTGCCGCTCGGCCCAGTCCTCAGGGAGGATTCTGGGGGGGCCGTCAGCGTAGTGGAGGACCCCCCCGGTGCTGAGAGGGGGGCTGTGGCCTTGTGTTGGTCCCGTTAGAGGGGCACCGTGAGGGGGAGGGGAGGGGGCAGCACTGTCCTGGTCCTCAGAATGAGAGCCTCCGTTCATCAGCCCTGAGCTAGAGGAGTACCCTGAGGAAGAACAGAGCGTGTTAGACGCTGGTCCTTCAGGAGAGGTCTGTCAACACATGCAAGTTTCAATGGATGTGGTTAAGGTACTAGTGTATTTGGGGCTGCTTACCATTGGTCTGGCCCGTCTGGAACACAGGACTCGGTGTGCTCCTCTACAAAAACAAAAGTTTGAGTCAACCGTGTTTTATTACAGCACACGTAACCTTTATTACCCAGTCCAAAATCAAACCCTAGCTCTACATGTACTCACCAGTCTCTCAGCTCGGCTGGGCAGCACCACACTGGCCAGGGGGATGCTAACAGGGAGCTTGCTGGGGTGCACCGTGCTGAGGGGGATACTGATGGGCAGGCTGGTGATGGTGTCACCCTGGATATCACACACAGACAGAGGACAACTTAGGGAGGAAAATACAGGGAGAGTAAATAGTGTTTGAGTCAGCATGGTAGGCTGTGTGTCAGGATGGAGTCAGACAGTGTGGGAACAGAGTGGATAGAGTTACCCTCTCAGCACTCCTGGGTGTGTTGTTCTGCAGACTGTCTGATGAGTTGGGAGAGAGGCAGCTCAGTTTAGCTCCTAATGGAGAGGTGACAGCAACCATATCCCTGCAGGAACAGAAGTGTCAGAAATACAGTACTCTACAAACATGTAACAAACCTATTAGCAGAGTCCCTACAGTGGTTGTAGATATTAAACCTGACTAACCTGAGACCAGTGAAGCCCAGGCCTCTGAAGTGTGCCAGACTAGAGTCCTGGTTCAGGTGCCTGCGCAGGGCGATCTTAGCTGGGGAGTAGCGGGTGTAGTCGGGGAGGGGGTGACCCAGCTGCCTGTGTCGGGCATCTGGGGTGGGGGGTACAATCTCGTGGTCGGGCGAGATAGGCAGGTAGCGGGAGAGCAGCCCTCCCTTGGTCCCCACACCACCCCTGTGGAAGCAGGGCGGGGCGATGCTGTTGATGGACAGCTCAGGGCTGAGACTGTTGAGGCTGGCCGCAGCCAGGCTGAGTTTGGGGGTGTGGTGGTCCAGGGGAGGACGGGGGAGGGCCTCCAGGCCGGGGAGGCCCTTGTGGTAGAGGGAGCCCTCACAGGGACTGTAGGACTTGAGCTGGAGCAGCTCCTGTTGCCTCTGACTCTTCTCCAGTTCCACGATGCTGATCTGAGAACCAACAACAGGGGGAGTCATTGCATAAGGTAAGAAGAGGAACAAAGCTTTATGAGAACATGCCACTGCTTCACAATAACAGTAGACGGATCCTTTCAATTATTTCTGAGTATGTCAGTAGAAACAGGCAGGGGAGGAAAGAGGGGATTCAGGCAGGGCTATAAGAAGGTTGGAGCACCAGAAAATACAATTCTTTAAATAGATTGAGATATAGCCTATAGCTGGCCTATATGAATGAGCTATTTCTGAAGCACATGTTGTGCCCTACAAACTAAAAGGTAACCCTGGAAACACATCTGCTTATTATAAAAAGCAAAAATGTTGATACAAATAACTAATTGAAATTACCAAGTAATTTGTTGAATATTCGGTTATGTAAGTTGTCAGGTTGTGCTCTAAAAAAACAACACTCATAAACTAAATAGGAAGTTCCATGTCCACAACAATGCTTAAACCACTTCAGTAGACCACTTGTTGTTGAGTGTTGTTAACCTTTCATTTAAGTGTGCACCATGCCCCTCTATAGCAACAGACTATTGTTTGGTTAGCAGTGTTTGTAGCTCACATCTGTAGGGTTTGCAAAACAAATGGATGCAAATAATCATGATGTCTTGCTGCAGGGTAGGCATAAGCTACATTGGACTTAACTTTTAATTGAGGTTTTTGAGAAACACAGACAAGAAAGCCTTTAAATCTACCATTAACGTCGCAACACAGTGGTAGACATACTCAAACCGCACACAGACGGGCATTCCTGTGCGTTGCCTCTTCAGAAAGTTGCAGAAAACACGAATCACTGATGCATTCTGTTCATGTCTTATGATACACTTAAGCAAATTAATATTTTGAACTGACTAGCAACAATCTGTTTTCTATGTAGCCTAGTAATGGCGCAATCACAACACTTTCTTCTTCTTTAAAACACTTTGCAACAGTACAGAAAAGCCTAATTATCTGGAAGATTTTTTTCCCTAGACGCACTCGTGCTCACAAATAAAAATTTCCAGGACGCACAGTAAAATTTTAAGGAGTATAAGCGACCAAAATGCCTGCACTTTAGAGCCCTGGGAACAGGTGAGAGGTGTACCTGCAGCTCGAGGCAGTGGCGCTGTTTCTCTGAGATCTGTCTACGCAGGGCCTGCTTCTCCTTCAGCAGGCTCTCAAGACACAGAGAGCTCCAATCCAGCTTCAGCTCCTCACATCGAGACTTCAACTGAGACAAACAGACACTTCCAGGTAGTTACATGCCTCTGGTCCAACAGTGTCAAGCATGCAGATGAAATCCAATGTGAAAGCGGCCAGAGAGAAGTCAGCCAGGAATACAGTATAAGTCGCTCTGGATAAGAACATCTGCTAAATGACAAAAAAAAGTCTCACCAGGAGCAGGCTGTGATCCCTCAGCTCGGCCATGTCTCTCTCCAGCTGCTTGGTCTGCTCCTTCAGTTGACGGTTGTGGGCCGAGATCTCCTTCTGGGCCTCCAATAGGTCCTCCATGGTGAGGGCCTTCACTCCCAGCTGAGTGGAACAGACATGGTACAACTTTCAGGGATCGAGTACTCAACCACTATTTGAGTCTCAATATACGCTCTTTTTATTAGACAGTCACCAGTGTCTGCCTACCTCATCCAGTTTGTGGTGGAAGAGCCCTTTGATTTTCTCTTTGTGGGTCTGACATGCAGTCTGCAGATGCTCCGCCTGCCCAGAAAGCCCTCTGTGTTTGAGCTGGAGGAGAGAGGGAGACGGAAGGAGGAACACAAGCGAGGAAGCTTTACAAGTCGAGGCTAAATCAAATCAAATTTTATTTGTCACATACACATGGTTAGCAGATGTTAGTGCGAGTGTAGCGAAATGCTTGTGCTTCTAGTTCCGACAATGCAGTAATAACCAACAAGTAATCTAACCTAACAATTCCAAAACTACTACCTTATAGACACACAAGTGTAAGGGGATAAAGAATATGTACGTACATAAAGATATATGAATGAGTGATGATACAGAGCGGCATAGGCAAGATACAGTAGATGGTATTGAGTGCAGTATATACATATGAGATGAGTATGTAAACAAAGTGACATAGTTAAAGTGGCTAGTGATACATGTATTACATAAGGATGCAGTAGATGATATAGAGTACAGTATATACGTATACATATGAGATGAATAATGTAGGGTATGTAAACATTATATTAGGTAGCATTGTTTAAAGTGGCTAGTGATATATTTTACATCATTTGCCATCAATTCCCATTATTAAAGTGGCTGGAGTTGAGTCAGTGTGTTGGCAGCAGCCACTCAATGTTAGTGGTGGCTGTTTAACAGTCTGATGGCCTTGAGATAGAAGCTGTTTTTCAGTCTCTCGGTCCCAGCTTTGATGCACCTGTACTGACCTCGCCTTCTGGATGATAGCGGGGTGAACAGGCAGTGGCTCGGGTGGTTGTTGTCCTTGATGATCTTTATGGCCTTCCTGTAACATCGGGTGGTGTAGATGTCCTGGAGGGCAGGTAGTTTTGACCCCGGTGATGCGTTGTGCAGACCTCACTACCCTCTGGAGAGCCTTACGGTTGTGGGCGGAGCAGTTGCCGTACCAGGCGGTGATACAGCCCGACAGGATGCTCTTGATTGTGCATCTGTAGAAGTTTGTGAGTGCTTTTGGTGACAACGTGCTGCTGCGCCTTCTTCACGATGCTGTCTGTGTGGGTGGACCAATTCAGTTTGTCTGTGATGTGTACGCCGAGGAACTTAACTTACTACCCTCTCCACTACTGTTCCATCGATGTGGATAGGGGGTGTTCCCTCTGCTGTTTCCTTAAGTCCACAATCATCTCCTTAGTTTTGTTGACGTTGAGTGTGAGGTTATTTTCCTGACACCATACTCCGAGGGCCCTCACCTCCTCCCTGTAGGCAGTCTCGTCGTTGTTGGTAAACAAGCCTACCACTGTTGTGTCGTCCGCAAACTTGATGATTGAGTTGGGGGCGTGCGTGGCCACGCAGTCATGGGTGAACAGGGAGTGTACAGGAGAGGGCTCAGAACACACCCTTGTGGGGCCCCAGTGTTGAGGATCAGCGGGGTGGAGATGTTGTTGCCTACCCTCACCACCTGGGGTGCGGCCCATCAGGAAGTCCAGTACCCAGTCGGTCGAGACCCAGGGTCGAGCTTGGAGGGCACTATGGTGTTAAATGCCGAGCTGTAGTCGATGAACAGCATTCTCACATAGGTATTCCTCTTGTCCAGATGGGTTAGGACAGTGTGGTTGAGATTGCATCGTATGTGGACCTATTTGGGCGGTAAGCAAATTGGAGTGGGTCTAGGGTGTCAGGTAGGGTGGAGGTGATATAGTCCTTGACTAGTCTCTCAAAGCACTTCATGATGACTGGTAGTCGTTTAGCTCAGTTACCTTAGCTTTCTTGGGAACAGGAACAATGGTGGCCCTCTTGAAGCATGGGGGAACAACAGACTGGGATAGGGATTGATTGAATATGTCTGTAAACACACCAGCCAGCTGGTCTGCGCATGCTCTGAGGGCGCGGCTGGGGATGCCGTCTGGGCCTGCAGCCTTGCAAGGGTTGACATTTTTAAATGTTCTCCTCACGTCGGCTGCAGTGAAGGAGAGTCCGCATGTTTTAGTTGCGGGCAGTGTCAGTGGCACTGTATTGTCCTCAAAGTGGGCAAAAAGGTTATTTAGTCTGCCAGGGAGCAAGACATCCTGGTCCGTGACAGTGCTGGTTTTCTTTTTGTAATCCGTGATTGACTGTAGACCCTGCCACATACCTCTTGTATCTGAGCAGTTGTATTGAGATTCTACATTGTCTCTAAAATGACGCTTATCTTGTTTGATTGCCTTGCGGAGGGAATAGTTACACCGTTTGTATTCGGTCATGTTTCCAGTCACCTTGCCTGATTAAAAGCAACATTGCCCTTGTCCTGATCAGATGCAACATTCCCAGAAGGATAGTCTCATCCAACATGACTGATAAAGAGAGGTGTGAGAGTTGCGGTGTGAGTCTGAGGGAGTGAATAATTATTACTTTTTAAAAAGGTGGCAATACCATTAGTGATTGTCAGAGTTCACAAGATGGAGTGAGTGATTTGGACATTCCATTTACCTTCTCCTGCTCCAGGACTTGCTGCAGGTTGTTGCGGTACTGAGGTGTCTTCATGTAGGCCATGAACTGGAGGTACTGGACTTTAATGTTGTCTGTGTGAGGAGAGAGCAATGGCTTATCAGGACTGACTGACTGACTGACTGACTGACTGACTGACTGACTGACTGACTGACTGACTGACTGACTGACTGACTGACTGACTGACTGACTGACTGACTGACTGACGTGATAACTAAGGGTGGGGGTGAGGGTAGCGGTGCTCACCAAGAAGCTGTTGTAGGCCAGGAGGACTGGGGCCCAGCAGAAGTTGGCCAGATGCATAGTGCTGAACTTTGGGAGGTAGCTGGTAGAAGGGACTTTGAGGTGACCTGTATGCATCTGTAGAAACACAGAAAGTCAGCTAAACAGACATGGACCACAATGAGTAAAAGGCTGAATAACACAAATGCACAAGGGTATATGGACACAGCCCTGAGTAAAACTGTCACCAGGTGGCTCACCCTGAGGGGGTGCTGCTGAGAGGGTCTTGGCATGCAGCAGATCCAGGGCACTCTGGCTGCTCTTGCTCTTTCGCTCAGCTGCGGCTACAGCAGCCTTCTTGGGACGCCCGCGCTTCCGAGCACTCAGCTTGCGGCCCTTGAGGAGTTTGGCGCGCCGCGGTTTGGGTGGCGCCTTCACGACTGCCAATAGGCCTGGTCGCTCAACCTCCTCACAGGAATCCTAAGACATATACAGGGAAGGGACCAGCATGAGAGAGAAAATTCGGACCTAGAGCTGCTAAAGTGATCTCATATCATAGGGTAAAGCGCAAGAACTTAGCATAGAGACGTGAAAAGACTATAAAGTCAGCTAAGTCACTTGCCTTGTGCTCCTTTGCCTTGGTTGGCGTGGTGCTGTTGCTTTTACTATTCTTTTCTTGACGACGCCGAGCTGCTTCTTGCTCCTCCTAAAAACACATAGGAACATCTGTTGTTTACCATGTGAATCGTTCAGCATGGCATGAAATAGGAGCAACAGTAAAGCTGGAGGTGACCAAGATTGCCCACAGAGTAATGACAATATAAAATAGTGCAAAAGGAACAAACTTTTTTTAGCTTACCCTGAGTTTAGGATTTTTGAGACTATGAAAATAGTTTTCAAGCTGAAAAGGAAAAAGAAGGTATCAAGTATTGCACAAGGACATAGGGGAGAGTGACCTCTGCTATCTAAGCGCAGTGCCCTTGTTTGACACTGTCCATAAGCCCTCCAACACGTGGATGAGTTAGTGAGGAGCTACAGAAACAATGCAGCGATGACCTCACCGTTTCCACTGCCTCCAGTGAATGGATACATTAACCTCGAAGGCTCAGCCGTTTAGCTATTTGATTTAGAATTTTAGGACCCCTAGTTATAATTTCATTAACGATTCCAATTTAATTAAATATTAAAAATAAATTGGCTACTACTACTGCCCACAGAAATGCAATGAATAACTCCTTCATAAATGTCAAAAAGACAAAATAAATCTCAAGGAATACGTTTTTGAATTGTCTGTCCTATTTCTAGGACATAAGAAAGCTCAGGAAATATTTTTTTTCGGAACACATTAAACCCCTTATTTTTGTTCACAAAACTACCTCCATACTTCTATCTGTTTGTATGGGTTACCTTCAGACGAGTCCCGTGACACTTGTGGGGGTTGTAGAGCAAAAGAGTCATCTTTCCATAGAGTGGTCATATTAGTTTGTAGGCCAAACCGTTCGGACGCTAGAGACGTTTGTGAGAAGACCGATTTTCAGGATGTCTCATGGTCTGACAAACACCGCTGTAGCTCGGCCACCTTCAACCACAGATGCGGAAGGCCGACATAGGCAGATGGTGGATTGAGACGCAGCCCATGCAAAAAAACAGATATCTCCATCTTAAAACTGACGGATGCGTCAATCGATTTAAGGATTAAAGACTTACCCAGTTATTTCACTTGCACTGAGATGGTACAAACCAGTATAGACCAGTATCAAGACCAAACATAACTAACAGAAGGACACATTTCTAGGTCAGGATTCTCCATCCCTATTCCTGGAGAGCTTACCATCCTGTAGGTTGTCTTACTAACCTGATTCATCTTATCAACCAGCAACTGAACAAAAATAAAAAAGTAACATGAAATGATTTTACTGAGTTACAGTTCATATAAAGAAAATAAGTCCATTTAAATAAATTCATTAAACTCTAATTTACGGATTTCACATGAATGGGCAGGGGTGCAGCCACTGGACAGCCATAGGCCCAGCCAACCAGAAGTTTTCCCCACAAAAAGGGCTTTATTACAGACAAAAACACTGTTTCATCAGCTGTCCATGTGGCTGGTCTAACATGCAGACCACACCGCTCTTGTTACGTGCAAGTTGCAAATTAACATTTACACGTTATTCAATCATTTAATCTGAACTGCTCACTGAACTTGATATATTTTTTAAGATTGATGTGCTTGCAGGTCACACCTCTCCCATCTCCTCATTGGTTTTTAGGAACATATACCCACATGGATGATTGAAAGATTAAGTGAGGTCCACACTCCAAGCCCAGTTGGTGGTGGTAAATGCACCTTAACCTCTTCAACCTATGGGGGCACTATTTCATTATTGGATAAAAAAAGTGCCCGTTTTAAGCGCAATATTTTGTCACAAAAAGATGATCGACTGCATATAATTGACAGCTTTGGAAAGAAAACACTGACGTTTCCAAAACTGCAAAGATATTGTCTGTGAGTGGCACAGAACCAATGCTAGAGGCGAAACCAAGATTAAATTTCATACAGGAAGTGAGCCAGATTGAGGTGCTGTGTTTCAATGTCTCCTTATATGGCTGTGAATGCGCAAGGAATGAGCCTACACTTTCTGTCGTTTCCCCAAGGTGTTTGCAGCATTGTGATGTATTTGTAGGCATATCATTGGAAAATTGACCATAAGAGACTACATTTACCAGGTGTCCGCTCTGTGTCCTCCATCGAAACTATTGCGTAATCTCCAGGTGCGTGCATTTTTCCATTTTGAACAGATGAAAAAAACAAACTGCCACGAGTGACTTATCGAATAGATATGTGAAAAACACATTGAGGATTGATTCTAAACAACATTTGCCATGTTTGTCGATATTATGGAGTTAATTTGGAAAAAAAGTTTGCGTTGTAATGACTGAATTTTAGTTTTTTTTTTGGTAGCCAAACATGACGCAGAAAACGGACCGATTTCTCCTGCACAAATAATCTTTAAGGAAAAACTGAACATTTGCTATCTAACTGAGAGTCTCCTCATTGAAAACATCAGAAGTTCTTCAAAGGTAAATGATTTTATTTGAATGGTTTTCTGGTTTTTGTGAAAACGTTGCCTGCTGAATGCTAACGCTAAATGCTAACGCTAGCTATCAATAGCTATCAATACTGTTACACAAATGCTTGATTTGCTATGGTTGAGAAGCATATTTTTGAAAATCTGAGGTGACAGTGTTGTTAACAAAAGGCTAAGCTTGAGAGCTAGCATAATTATTTCATTTAATTTGCGATTTTCATGAATAGTTAACGTTATGGTAATGAGCTTGAGGCTGTATTCACGATCCCGGATCCGGGTGGGCTCGACGCAAGAAGTTAAAGTTGGTTGCCAACTGCCATATAAAGTCCACAGAAGACTGGAAAGATTACCAGAAAATAACTAGGTTTACCTTTTAATCTGTGGATTCATTGTCGGAGTAGAGGATCTTGTGCATTTCAGCTCAAATAACCCAATGTTTATATCTCAGGACAAATTATAATGAATGTTTGATGCGTTTCAATCTGTCCCCAAATTAGTTGTCTCAGAGTTCATTTTGATATTTCAACCTGCGTGTCCTGATCACGTATGGTCTGGATGGACAGAAATCAACATTCGCACGCCCCGTTCTAGTCAGCATGTAAGACGATCCTGCAGGTGAAGAAGCCAGATGTGGAGGTCATGGGCTGGCGTGGTTAAACGTGGTCTGTGGTTGTGAGGCCAGTTGGACCTACTGCCAAATTATCTAAAACGACATTGGATGCGGCTTATGGCAGAGACATGAACATTAAATTCTCCGGCAACAGCTCTGGTGGACATTCCTGCAGTCAGCATGTCAATTGCACGCTCCCTCAACTTGAGACATCTGTGGCATTGAGTTGTGACAACTGCACAGTTGAGTGGCCTTTTATTGTCCCCCAGCACAAGCTACACCTGTGTCAGCTAATTGATATGCCACACCTGTCAGGTGGATGGATTATCTTGGCAAAGGCGAAATGTTCACTAACAGGGATGTAAACAAATTCATGGACAATTTTATAATTAAGCTTTTTGTGCATATGGGAAAAAAATGACATTTTATCTCAGCTCATAAAACCGAACCTTTACATGTTGTGTTTATATTTTTGTTCAGTATAATTATTAGAATCAGGTGCACTACATTAGGATTGGCAAGAAACCCTCCAGGACCATAGCTCTCCGGGAACAGGGTTGGAGTGTCCTGTTCTAGGTTCTATTGGCACAATATGCCACCACGACCAACAGGCAGAAAAGTGAAAATTTCCTGCTTGCAGTCAGGCTAACTGAGTGCAAAAGTAAGCAAGCAAGTCCTGTTTTTAATGTTCCTAAACAAGTTGAAAACACTCATGGTACAACATGTAGGCTAGTAGTAATGTTGGTTGCGCCATCACCTGGCTCAGTATCACCTCTCCTCTGTCCACTGCAGGGCTATACCAGCAGATGCAGTTGTTTCCTGCAGGGATATGTCCGACTAAACATGTTCTGAGTACTGCTACCGTACGCATTGGTATTTTATATACACAAGAACTGATTGAGAGCTCTCATTCAATTCAAAGTTGCCCTACTATAAACAGACTTTTCCCCCCGTTTTTTCCCCTTCTTTTTTTTATTTTTACAAGGAGCACATGTGCACCTAAGTTGGAACATGTAGGTGCACATAGAAATGTAGGAGCACAATTAAAACATTTTGGAGGTAATAAAGCTAGAATCCTTTTTTTTTCTCTCACCGCACGGGTGCTCCCAAATCAAAATTCTAGGTCGTACAGCAAAATATTTAGGCGCATATGAGTAAAATGGTGTCACTGTAGAGCAACTGCCATTACAACATTGTGCATGTATTGGGACGGAGGGGATGAGCGTAAAAGAGGGGAAAGCTTGACTCACTATGGTGCGGTCTATCGTATGAAGGTAGTAGGAAACTGGTTTTCCAGTCCAGGACACTGAACCCCTCAACGGAGACAACTCCACGACTCTCATTATTGTGCCAATGTCTGAAAAGGAGAAACAAAGAGCAGAAAGGCAATCCATTTAGTTCATGAAAACACACTAGAATCTTTGAGATCCATAAGAATGATATGAACATGATGAAAACCTACCACTCAAGTTTCGACTGTTGATTCTAAAATTTAGAGGTGCAAAAGGTTTTGAGGATACAATTTTCCCACCTAAAAGAGAAAAAACATGATCTTCCCATGAAGACACTTCACAAAAGGCTATTTGAGAATGCTTAAAACTAAATACAAACACAGATCTATAATGAGTCCCAGATTGATCTGTGTATGTGGCTGCAATAAATAATCAATGGCAGGATAGACCATGCTTTCATGTCTAGCTTTTAAAACACAAGGGTCATGTGGAGGAGAGGTCAAATGACTGAGGGTTCAGAGGTCAAGTGTGTGGTATTGACACAGCTGACATTAGCTACCTGCATGTTACCCTCTCTCTTGTTATCTCTAATGAAAGCAGCTGAATCAATAACCTATTGAAATTATCCAAGGTTCTTAATTTGCTGTACCAAAATGGCAGGGTGGGCTTGACACAGGGTAACAAAAGGGCCATTTACTACATACCTTCCTTCATGTTAGCAAAGCGCTCCTTCAGCTGGTGATCAACCTCTGGACCAAAAGCAAAGTTGTTCACAAAAATTACACTACTAGACAAACGGGGAAGAGGAGAGAAGGGAGAAGAGGAGAAAACGATTTAGAGTTGAAGCTGTGCAGACATTTCCCTTGTGTTCAGACGTGTGTAAATACACAGTGACATCTCAGTGGGAGTGGAAGCCTCCAGATTATATAGAGGTACTGTACCTTGTGTTGGCTATCCTCTCCTTCCACACTTCAGACAGGAAATCTCCCCTCTCCAGCTTGAAAATAAACAGGAAAATAAGTTGCATGTCTGCAATCCAAAACCATTTGTGTATTTCTGAATGACACTTCTGTCAGATCAACTCATAATCTTACCGAGTAGTCCCCGTGTTTCTTCCCATACCACTTCATCCACCTCTTAAATTCTTTGTCCATGGACTGAAAGAAAAAGCACACAAATTACTTTTATGACAACCATCTGGAATAGATGACAAAAACCATCAAGCTCGGTGTGGGATGTTAGGAACTTACCTCTGCATAAGTGGCTGGAATGTCTGCCTTCTCCACACCAAAGTAGTGTTTACAGTTTGTTGCTGCAGCAACCTGCAGCACCACTTGTCCCACTCCTGCAATTACAGATGATTAAGATGGCAAATAATACACCGGGCTGAGAGTCACATTAAGACTGATTATCTCATTAGGAACTAAACATTGAGGTAAACACTGACCGCTGCCGAGGTCTACAAAGGTGTCGTCCTCCATCATTTCCATCTCGTTGATGATCTGGGCCACCAGGTCAAAGGATGTCTCACCGTACACCTCGGGGGAGAATGGCTCATAGTTGTTGAGCTTCTCTGGGTCCGTGACCGAGTGGTTGTACACCTGCTGCAGGATATGCCTGAGGAGCCCGTTGGACGGCCGCTTGTTCAGCTTCAGGGGCGGGGTGGTGCCTTTCCACTGACACACAGGACAGGGAGTTCAGTATGACGATATTACATAGCTAGGTTAGAAACATGTCGCTGTGCACAAGTGAGCTAGGTTTTCCCTACGGTGACAAACGGCGACAAGAAAGATAATTAAATGTAACATTTCAGCGTTTTAACATAACGTGTTCAGAAATAAGGTTTGGACTAAACTGTAGAGACATCCCAACTCACCAGCTGGTGGATGCTGTCGATGGCTCTGTTGTATTTGTCACAAAGTCTTTGCATACTCTCGAAGCTGTAACACACAGACAAATAAATAACGTCTATCAACATCTTATGACAAGACATGGACAAGGAAGCTAGCAGCCCATGACTTGTATTTTTGTGCTGATGTTAGTTTGTCCAGGACCGTGGATACAAGAAGGCTAATTGCATATCAGTTTGCCTCCACTCCACGAGACTCATCTCTCGGGCTGCTACCACACCAAAACCAAAATATTCCTAAATGAGCATCCCTGTCATTAGTATCTGCATCCCCCCCCTGGGAAGAACATTTAAATATAAAAAAGTGCTAGTCCCTTCTACGCATACTCTGGATGTTACTATGGTATTGGACTGTGACTACAGGTGCTCTGGTAGACTGTGCTTAAGATCAGCATCACAGTCCTTGTTCTTCATAGTCTGATGCTCAGCTCACCTCTTTGTGTCGTAGTCGATGAGGACATAGTTCTCCATAGCCAACTTAAGATCTGGGATCTCCTCACACACCCAACTGAGAACAATGATCAATACAGGGGTTAGTTTACAAAGACCTAGTCTAACTCAGTCAAGAAGTACAGTCACTCACTGCACTATGCTTTTGAGATAGAAAGGTGGTAGTTACTTACCGAATGGTCTCAATGATTTCATGAGCAGCATCATGGTGTTTATCCTGGAGATAAAGTAAACAAAAGGGGAGAAAAGATAGTGGGTTTGAATAGATCCTTTTCCAGTACATGACACATGACTCTTGGCTGCAGATGGCTTTCTTACCGCTGCCATTCAACATAGCCTAGATTTAAATTTGTATTTCTTCCAGACTTTTTTTTGGTTCTCATACGCTTAACAATTATGATTCTTGCTTGAACGGTTGCTAAGATCATATTTGTTGACTGCCTTCATGACCTGTGACCGCCGGGGTGGCGGTAATACAGTCACCATAACAGCCCTAGTCAGTCAGAATCCAAATAGAGGAGACTAAGAATGTACACAGATATGCTAACGGCTACCAACACGAGTTAAGCCAACTGGCTCATAAGGCCAGCAGCACTCAATGACTTAATAATCCACAGTGCAAACCACAGTAGTTAATGTGACACATTCACTACGACTGCCAGCATAACAATTCAAGAGACCACAGAGTGCATCACTTATCAAGCTGACATTCTCTAAAATGGCTGTGGTCTGGGAGAATGAGTGCATTTAAAGCTCAGTAACTTAAATTAGATGAGTTGTCAGGCCACTGCTGTACCTACTGCCATTGCAGCATGGGAGGAACTGCAGGATTCCAGTCAGACTGGTTGCCAACTGCCTAAGATGACCCAGTGACCTACTTTTTGCTCCAACGCGGGACCTCCTGGGAGGGCCTCGGCGGGAAGGAAGAAGGGAAGGAGGTAGAAAGCAAGGCCTAGCTGCACTCAGCTGGACTGGCTCTGGCCAATACCTCCACAAATTTCGCCATGAAAACACTTACAATAACATCAGGTCTGAGATTACAGGACCAGAGAGCATGCCATGAAATAAAATATATTTAGCCACAAAGTAAGCAAAGCATTTCACAAAAGGAGCAAACGCTGCTATGAATAGCCTAGTAATAAAATAACCAATGAATACAGTGCCTTCAGAAAGTATTCACACCCCTTGACGTAGTCAACATTTTGTCTTAAAGCCAGAATTAAATAGAGATTTAACGCCACTGGCCTTACGCCCCATAAAGTCAAGGTTGAATTATGTTGTTGCTTGGTTTTTGCTCTGACATGAAGGGTCAACTGTGGGACCTTATATAGACAGGTGTAGCTTTCCAAATCTTGTCCACTCAATTGAATTTAGCACTGGTGGACTCCAAATCAAGAAGTTGAAACATCAAAGACAATCAATGGAAACAATTTTTTTATTTAACTAGGCAAGTCAGTTAAGAACAAATTCTTACTTACAATGATGGCCTAGGAACAAGGCAGTCTGACTTGTTCAGGGACAGAATAACAGATTTACCCTGTCAGCTTGGGGATTCGAGGAAGCAACCTTTTGTCTACTGGCCCAGCACTCTAACCACAAGGCTACCTGCCACCCCAATGCACCAGAGCTCAATTTCAAGTCTCATAGCATACTAATATAAATAAGGTAGTTTAATTTATACATTTGCAAAAAACATCTAAAAACCTGTTTTTGCATTATTGTTATGGGTTATTGTCTGTAGATTCGAGGGAAATACAAATTATTATTTTTTTTAGAAAAAGGCTGTAACGTAACAAACCCTTGACTTTTTCCACATTTTATGATAATATATTTTGATACATTGAATGTAAAGATTGTGAACCCATGTTACATTCACCACCCATTTCAGGAAGTGGGGTCTCTGGGTACTGCCCCTATATACAGTTCCTTCCGAAAGTATTCAGACCCCTCGACTGTCTCCACATTGTTACAGCCTTATTCTAAAATTGTCATCTCTACACACCAAAAAACAGGTTTAGAAATGTTGCTAATTTATTAAAAATACAACCGAAATAGATTTAAGTGAGTATTCAGACCCTTTACTAAGTACTTTGAAGCATCTTTAGCAGCGATTACAGCATAGATTCTTCTAGGATAAGACGCTACAAGCTTGGAACACCTATATTTGGGGAGTTTCTCACATTCTTGTCTGCAGATCCTCTCAAGCCATGTCAGGTGGGATGGGGAATGTTGATGCACAGCTGTTTTCAGGTCTCTCCAGAGACGTTAGAACAGGTTCAAGTTGAGGCTCCAGCTGGGCCACTCAAGAACATTCAGAGACTTGTCCCGAAGCCACTCCTACGTTGTCTTGGCTGTGTGCTTAGGGTCATTGTCGTGTTGGAAGGGGAACCGTCTCCCCCAGTCGGAGATCCTGGGCGCTCTGGAGCAGGTTTCCATCAAGGCTGGCTATACACTTTGCTCCGTTCAGCTCTCTCTCGAGATCCGGACTCGTCTCCCAGTTGCTGAAAAACATACCCACAGCATGATGCTGCCACCACGCTACACTGTAGAGATGGTGCCAGGTTTCCTCCAGACGTGACGCTTGGCATTCAGGCCAAAAAGTTACATCTTGGATTCATTAGACCAGAGAAGCTTGTTTCTCATGGTTTGAGTCATTAGGTGGCTTTTGTCAAACTTCAAGAGGGCTGTCATGTGCCTTTTACTGAGGAGCGGTTTCCATCTGGATAGTCTACCATAAAGGCCTGATTTGGTGGAGTGCTGCAGAGATGGTTGTCCTTCTGGAAGGTTCTCCAATCTCTATAGAGGAACTCTGGAGCTCTGTCAGAGTGACCATCAGGTTCTTTGTCACCTCCCTGATCAAGGCAGTTTTTTATTTATTTCACCTTTATTTAACCAGGTAAGCAAGTTGAGAACAAGTTCTCATTTACAATTGTGACCTGGCCAAGATAAAACAAAGCAGTTTGACACATACAACAACACAAGAGTTACACATGGAGTAAAACAAACATACAATCAATAATACAGTAGAAAAATAAGTCTATATACAATGTGAGCAAATGAGGTGAGATAAGGGAGGTAAAGGCAAAAAAAGGCCATGGTAGCAAAGTAAATACAATACAGCAAGTACAACACTGGAATGGTTGATTTGCAGTGGAAGAATGTGCAAAGTAGAGAGAAATAATGGGGTGCAAAGGAGCAAAATAAATACAGTAGGGAAAGAGGGAGTTGTTTGGGCTAAATTATAGATGGGCTATGTACAGGTGCAATAATCTGTGAGCTGCTCTGACAGCTGGTGCTTAAAGCTAGTGAGGGAGATAAGTGTTTCCAGTTTCAGAGATTTTTGTAGTTCGTTCCAGTCATTGGCAGCAGAGAACTGGAAGGAGAGGCGGCCAAAGAAATAATTGGTTTTGGGGGTGACCAGAGATATATACCTGCTGGAGCGCATGCTACAGGTGGGTGCTGCTATGGTGACCAGCGAGCTGAGATAAGGGGGGACTTTACCTAGCAGGGTCTTGTAGATGGCCTGGAGCCAGTGGGTTTGGCGACGAGCACGAAGCGAGGGCCAGCCAACGAGAGCGTACAGATCCTAGTGGTGGGTAGTATGTGGGGATTTGGTGACAAAACAAACAGATAGACTGCATCCAGTTTATTGAGTAGGGTATTGGAGGCAATTTTGTAAATGACATCGCCGAAGTCGAGGATCGGTAGGATGGTCAGTTTTACAAGGGTATGTTTGGCAGCATGAGTGACGGATGCTTTGTTGCGAAATAGGAAGCCAACTCTAGATTTAACTTTGGATTGGAGATGTTTGATGTGAGTTTGGAAGGCAAGTTTACAGTCTAACCAGACACCTAGGTATTTGTAATTGTCCACATATTCTAAGTCAGAGCCATCCAGAGTAGTGATGTTGGACAGGCGGACAGGTGCAGGCAGCGATCGGTTGAAGAGCATGGGGCTTTGGTGACATTTAGTTTTACTTGTATTCAAGAGGTATTGAGGCAACGGAAGGACAGTCGTATGGCATTGAAGCTCACCTGGAGGCTTGTTAACTAGAGGGCACTATTTTTATTTTGGGAAAAATAACATTCCCAAAGTAAACCGCCTATTTATCAGGACCAGATGCTAGAATATGCATATAATTGACAGCTTAGGATAGAAAACTCTAAAGTTTCCAAAACTGTAAAAATATTGTCTGTGAGTATAACAGAACTGATATTGCAGGCGAAAGCCTAAGAAAAATCCAATAAGGAAGTGACTCATGTTTTGAAACCGTTGTGTTCCTATGCACCCCTATTGGTCACTGAAAGGGATATCAACCAGATTCCTTTTTCTACGCATTTCCTACGGTGTCTACAGAATTGTGACGTAGTTTCACGCCTTTATGTTGAAGAATGAGCATAAACGACTACATTGCGTAAGTGGCCAGCTGAGGGCTCCGAGTGATTCTTGCGTAAAAGACAGAAGTAGTCATTTTTCCTCTCGCTCCTACTGAAAAGCCAACTGTCCCGGTTGATATATTATCGAATAGATATTTGAAAAACACCTTGAGGATTGATTATTAAAAACGTTTGCTATGTTTGTCGATATTATTCACATAATTTGGATATTTTTCCCCGGCATTGTCGTGACCAGTTAATTTGACCGCTTTTCTGATTTGTGACCAAGCTTCCTGCTGCTATCTGGACATAATGCTATGCTATCAATAAACTTACAAACGCTTGTCTTGCTTTGGCTGTAAAGCATAATTTCAAAATCTGAGATGACACGGTGATTAACAAAAGGCTAAGCTGTGTTTCACTATATTTCACGAATATGAATTTTTCTAGGAATATTTTTTGGCCGTTGCGCTATGCTAATTAGTGTAGTTGATAATTCTCCCGGATCCGGGATGGGTAGTTCTACGAGGTTAACATGCATGAAACCAAGGCTATTACGGTTACAGAGGTCATCAAAAGAGAGCGCCTGGAGAATAAGAGTGGAGCTAGGCACTGCTGGGCCTGGATTCACCTCTACATCACCAGAGGAACAGAGGAGTAGGATAAGGGTACGGCTAAAAGCTATGAGAATTGGTCATCTAGAACAGAGAAAAGGAGGTTTCTGGGGGCGATAAAATAGCTTCAAGGTATAATGTACAGACAAAGGTATGGTAGGATGTGAATACAGTGGAGGTGAAACGTAGGTATTGTGTGATGAGAGAGAGTCTCTAGAAACATCATTGAAACCAGGTGATGACGTCGCATGTGTGGGTGGTGGAACTGAAAAGGTTGGATAAGGTCTAGTGAGCAGGGCTAGAGGCTCTACAGTGAAATAAGCCAATAAACACTAAACCAGAACAACAATGGACAAGGAGAGGCATGCTTAGTCGAGTGATCATAAGGGTCCAGTGAGTAGGGAGGTTGGTTGGGATCACGGCGATTCGGACAGCTAGCCGGGCCATAGGTAGCAAGCTAGCATAGGATGTACGTCTGTTTTTAGCCAACTCATGCGTTTCCGTTGGTAGATTAGTGGGGTTTCGTGTGGTAGAGGGGATCAATCCAATCGGCAAAATAGATAGTGACCCAGGAAAAATTGTCCGACAGACCTTTTAAGATAGCAGCCAATAAGACCGCTAACGATTAGCGGGCCGCAGATGGCCGTTCAGGTCACGCCGTGACGGTTGGATAACTCCCTCGAGCAGATAATGTCGGTAGTCCAGTCGTGAAGGCCCGGTGGGGCTTCGCATTGGCAGTAAAACGGGTCCGGATAGGTGATTGCAGCCCAGGAGTGGCTGATGGAACTCTTCAGCTGGCTCGCTCCGGAATTTGCGGTTGAAATCCAGGGATATGGAGAGAAAAATAGGTCCGGTATGTTCTGGTCTGAGTCACGTTGTACAAAACTGGCAATAGATTTGAGCTTAAGGATAGCTGATGACCACAAACCGTGGTTAGCTGAATACTAACGTTAGCCAGTAAACTGGCTAGCTTCTGGCTCTAGCTTCTGGCTCTAGCTTCTGGCTCTAGCTTCTGGCTCTAGCTTCTGGCTCTAGCTTCTGGCTCTAGCTTCTGGCTCTAGCTTCTGGCTCTAGCTTCTGGCTCTAGCTTCTGGCTCTAGCTTCTGGCTCTAGCTTCTGGCTCTAGCTTCTGGCTCTAGCTTCTGGCTCTAGCTTCTGGCTCTAGCTTCTGGCTAGCTTCTGGCTAGCTTCTGGCTCTAGCTTCTGGCTCTAGCTTCTGGCTCTAGCTTCTGGCTTCTGGCTCTAGCTGGCTCTGGCTGGCTAGCTTCTGGCTCTAGCTTCTGGCTCTAGCTTCTGGCTCTAGCTTCTGGCTCTAGCTTCTGGCTCTAGCTTCTGGCTCTAGCTTCTGGCTCCTTCCCCGAATGCCCAGTTTGGCCGGGCAGCCAGCTCTAGGAAGAGTCTTGGTGGTTCCAAACTTCTTCCATTTAAGAATGATGGAGGCCATTGTGTTCTTGGGGACCTTCAAATGCTGCAGAAATGCCGTGACACAATCCTGTCTAAGCTCTTTCAACCTCATGGCTTGGCTTTTGCACTGACATGCATTGTCAGCTATAGGACATTATATAGACAGGCGTGCGTTTCCAAATCATGTCCAATCAATTGAATTTACCACAGGTGAACTCCAAATCAAGTTGTAGGAACATCAAGGATGACCACTTGGGCTCAATTTAGAGTCTCAAAGGGTCTGAATACTTGCGTAAATAAGGTATCAGTTCATTTTAAATACATTTGCAAACATTTCTAAAAACCCTTTTGGCTTTGTCATTCTGGGGTATTGGGTGTAGATTGACGAGGATGTTTTATGTATTCAATCCATTTTAGAGTAAGGCAGTAACATAACAAAATGTGGAAAAATTCAAGGGATCTGAATACTTTAAGGCACTGTATAGGACCTTCCACCCATCTGGGATATGGATGCCCCATGAAGACCTAAGGGTCGAAATGTTATAAATAAAAACACCTGGGAGAATGAGCAGCGCTTTCCTCTGTTTTCCATTAGTTTGCCTACAACTCCAGCACCTGGATGTGCGCATGTTCTTCAGCACAATAGTGTTTAACATGATTTTTGAATGACAACCTCATCTCTGTACCTCACACATAAGATTATCTGTAAAGGTCCCACAGTCGAGCAGTGAATTTAAAAAAAAGATTCAACCACAAAGACCAGGGAGATTTTCCAATGCCTTGCAAATAAGGCTACCTATCAGTAGATGGGTAAAAATACAGATAGACATTGAATATTCCTTACAGAATGGTAAAGTAATTAATTACACTTTGGGTGTATTGATACACCATCCAGTCACTAAGAAGATACAGGCGTCATTCCTAACGCAGTTGCCGGAGAGGAAGGAAACCGTTTAGTGACTTCACCATGAGGCGAAGTGACTTTAAAACAGTTTAATGGTTGTGATAGAAACTGAGAATGGATCAACAACATTGTAGTTACTCCACAATAATCTAAATTGACATAGTGAATTGTACAGAATAAACATATATTCTAAAAACAGCAGCAATTGTGGCAAAGAAATTAACTTCATGTCCTGAAAATGTTATGTTTAGGGGAAATCCAACACAACAAATCACTGAGTACCACTTCATATTTTCAAGCATGAAGATGGCGGCATCATGTTACGTGCATGTATGTCATCGGCAAGGACTAGGAATTTTCAGGATATAACATTTAAAAACTGAGCTAAGCACAGGCAAAATCAGAGGAAAATCTGCTTTCCACAAGACACGGAGATGAATTAACCTAAAACACAAGACCAAATCGACACAGGAGTTGCTTAATAAGAAGACAGTGAATGTTCCTCAGTGGCTGAGTTACAGTTGACTTAAATCTACTTCAAAATATATGGCAAGACCTGACAATGGTTCGTCTAGCAATGATCAACAAACAATTTGACAGAGCATGAAGAATAAAAACATTTTTTAAAGGCAAATGTTGCACAATCCAGGTGTGGAAAGCGCTTAGTGACTTACCCAGAAAAACTCACAGCTGTAATCATTGCCGAAGGTGCTTCTACAAAAGTATTGACTCAGGGGTGTGAATACTTAAAGAAATCTCATTTACACATTTCAATACTTCTAGAAACATGTTTTCACTGTCATTATGGGGTATTGTATGTAGGGCTCCTGAGTGGCGCAGAGGTCTAAGGCACTGCATCGCGTCACTACAGACCCGGGTTCCAGCAGTAATCGAGAGTCCCATAGGACAGTACACGATTGGCCCATCGTCGTCCGGGTTAGGGGAGGGTTTGACCCGGGTAGGCCGTCATTGTAAATACAAATTTCTTAACTGACTTGACTAGTAAAAAAATCAAATAAAAGCTGGATGAAAAATCTATTAAATCCATTTTGAATTCCGGCTATAACAAAATGTGAAGACAGTCAAGGGTTATGTATATTTTGAAGGCACTGTACATGCAACCAAAATTAGAGGGCTCCAATGAGCTTAATATGGGGGTTAATATGCTGGTCCCAGACAGACCACGTGTGCACATACAAATCAGCCTCTTTTACAGTGTGGGTGTGTGGAGGCAGAGAGGGGGGAGTTCCTGCTGCTCACACAGGCACACAGACAGCACGCAGCAACACCAGCGCTGCTTCTAAAAATAAACGCTGGCTTAGAGAAAGAATGCGTGTGACGCTTGAGAGGCACTAACAGCCAATCATCATCTCTTCCCCTCCTAGCCTATGTTGTGGGAACGATGAAGGAACTGACTCAACCACTCACTACCTTCCCCGCCTTTTCACTCTGTCGTTACCTCACCATGACGCACTGCCAGGGAATAATACCGCTCCACTACGCATTACTCATGACCAATGAACAAATAACTAAACAGGTGCAGCAGTGATATTACCACAGAGAAAAACTGATTCATCAACCCATCCATCACAGTCTAGCTCTTAGGCAGAACTGCCTTAATATGCCTGTATGCTTGATCTTCCCTGATAACACCACAGGTCACATTGGCCCAAGGAGTGCTTCTTAATTCATTGATGTATGGCTTGTTAGTTTCACTTTAACACAGGTAGAAATACTGGAAGAAACACACATCTGACAACACAAAATAGGCCAGATGACATCGATTCAAATATGGTCTTGTACGAAAGCATTCTGGCTTTAGTTAGAGCCAATAAAATAATTTAACAAAGGGCTCTGCAGCACAAGAGCTGTTCCTCATATGGAAGCAGTTACAAATTTAAATCCGCAGATGGTGACAGTGAGAGAATGAGCGTTTAAGCATGTGATTGGTAGCAGCTTCAGCGTGGGGAGACAGGAAGACAGCATATATTACTATCATGTTGTGCAGTGAACAACAGAACAGTGCACGTTCCGTCTTTGTGGGGGGAGTGGAGTAATTTGGTCAGAAGTACTGGAATATGTATGATGTACAGCATCTTTTGGCTGGGCAGGAGCACTGGGCCTAAAGCACATGTCAAACTCATTCCCCAGAGGGCTGAGTATTGTGGGTTTCCGCTCCTCCCTTGGACTTTATGAATTAAAAAGACACTGATTAGTATGAAACTCCCCTTACCTGGTTGTCTAGGTCTTCATTGAAAGGAAAAATCAAAAACCAGCAGACACTAGGTCATCTATGGAATGAGTGACATCCCTGACCTGAAGCATTATTACTGAGAAAGATGAACAAATAAAATACAACCCAATGAATACCAAAATATTGCACCATTATACATTAATTAGCTCAGGAGTTAGTCATAGTCCTGTTCAATAGATCAAACTGCAAAAAAGAAACCACCCCAATGAAACACCCACAGGCTTGTGATGTGTAGACTGAAGAGCCAGGCAGAATCTGCAGCTAATCAAGTGCTTTGTAACGCTGGTCTTATCTTCTGCCCCTCCCAGTGGTGCATATTGAGAAGTCTAGGAGGCCCTTATTTTAAAAACATGGCCAGAACTCCACACAGATAAAGACTAGAATCCAGTTAGTCTGGTGCCGTGCGGAAATTACAATTAGAAGAATTTTAGATCTGCCTTTAGAAAATGCAGAAAGATACTTTTGGTCAAGTAGTGTATGTGGACACCTGCTCGTCGAATATCTCATTCCAAAATCCTGGGCATTAATATGGAGTTGGTCCCCCCTTTACTAATATAAACAGTCTCCACTCTTCTGGGAAGGCTTTCTGCTAGATGTTGGAACATTTCTGCGGGGCCTTGCTTTCATTCAGCCACAAGAGCATTAGTGAGGTCGGGCACTGATGTTGGGCAGTTAGGCCTGGCTCGTAGTTGGCGTTCCAATTCATCCCAAAGGTGTTCGATGGGGTTGAGGTCAGGGCTCTGTGCAGGTCAGTCAATTTCTTCCACACTGATTGACAAACCATTTCTTTATGGACCTCACTTTGTGTACAGGGGCATTGTCTAGCTGGAAACAGGAGGGCCTTCCCCAAACTGTTGTCACAAAGTTGGAAGCACAGAATCTGGAATGTCATTGTTTGCTTTAACCATGAAAAAAATAGCCCCAGATCATTATTCCTCCTCCAACTAAGTGATGTTATTGTGAAATGGAAACGTCTAGGCATAACAACGGCTCAACCGCGAAGTGGTAGGCCACACAAGCTCACAGAACAGGAAGGGCGTGAAAAATCGTCCTCTGGAATGAATTAAGCATCACCATCTTCCAGTCCAACAGACCAATCTGGGTTTGGCAGATGCCAGGAAAACACTACCTGCCCAAATGCTTAGTGCCAACTGTAAAGTTTTGCGGGGGAGGAATAATGGTCTGCGGCTGTTTTTCATGGTCCGGGCTAGGCCCCTTCGTTCCAGTGAAAGCAAATCTTAACGCTACAGCAAACAATGACATTCTAGATAATTCTGTGCCTCCAACATTTGTGGCAACAGTTTGGGGAAGGCCCTTTTCTTTCAGCATGACAATTCCCCTGTGCACAAAGCAAGGTCCATACAGAAATTGTCGATATCAGTGCAGAAGAACCTGACTGGCCTGCAGAGAGCCCTGACCTCAACACCTTCAGGATGAATTGGAAAGCTGACTGCGAGCCATGACTAATTGTCCAACATCAGTGCGCACATTCACTACTACACGTGGCTGAATGGAAGCAAATCCCTGCAGCAATGTTCAAACATCTAGTGGAAATTCTCCTCCAGAAGAGTGGAGGCTGTAGTAGCAGCAAAGGGGTGGACCAAATCCACATTAATGCCCATGATTTTGGAATGACAAGCAGTTGGTTTTCAATCTGCAACATTGCTTTAATATTGAAATTCGATCTCCATCTGTCCTATGGTAAACGCGTTGGGACTTAGGACGAAACAGACAGGCTGGCAGCTTCTCAGCCAGGCAAAATCATCAATAAGCTGGTATAATATTTGTTGGATATATACATAGAAATGTCAATAGAAAAAACACAAAATTCAGCAAGTATGCTGTCATTCCAGCTTCAGTTTGAAGTGATTGTGTTAGTTGGCTCTCTTCTGAAGAGTGGCCTGGAGAGAGAGCACATGTTCTATGCCAGGTGAAATCGCACATCATTAGCTCATGCATTGTTATAGATGTATCCACCACCACAATTTTTTTCTCTTCTTTTTTTTAACACTATACCGAAATAGCTACGCCATTTCCTAGTTGTTAAAACTAATATAGTTTGCAAGTATAGTGCAGAGTATAATTGTACCAACAAAACCGCTGTGAACTATATTTTCCATAACCAAAAATAATCTTGTTTCAGCTTTTTGAAGCTGGTGTACACCCCACCCCCCCTAAGTTTTAGATGCACTATTGTTAAGTGACTGTCCCACTGGATGTCATAAGGTGAATGCACCAATTTGTAAGTCGCTCTGGATAAGAGCGTCTGCTAAATGACTTAAATGTAATGTAAATGTAAATGTAAAAGACAAACTGTTGTTTTTTTTACCTTTAACTAGGCAAGTCGGTTAAGAACAAATTCTTATTTTCAATGACGGCCTAGGAACAGTGGGCTAACTGCCTTTTTCAGAGGGAGAATGAAAGATTTTTAACTTGTCAGTTCAGGGATTTGATCTTGCAACCTTTCGGTTACTAGTCCAACGCTCTAACCGCTAGGCTACCTGCTGCCCCACAACTCTGTGCTTAACGGGAAGCATAGAAATAGCGCACATAGAACAGATTTACCACATCTTAAACTTGCTTTCAAGTAAAATGAGAGTTCCGTAAGTATCATTTCTATGTGAATTTGATTGCTTGCTCAAGAGGTTACATATTGCTACAATAAACGCAACTGCAGCTACTTCGCTGTTATTCTGGTTGCACTGTTTGACATGACTGAGTTAGCCAAAGTTGGCTAGCTAGAAAGGGATACGAATGGTGCCAGCCAACAATCTGGTCACGTCCATAGATTTATAACAAAAACTGGTACCCTGGCAACTGAAACAATAGAATGAACAACCAGCCGCCTTAGGTAGCAACCCTATATTGTAGCAGGGTAGCAACCCTACCCAAGCCTGTATCTTGTGGAAGGATGAAATTGTATGAATTGAATTCATAAAAATAAAGTTGATGTAAATATGACAATAATTATTTGTATATGATGGTAACCCATTGTATAAAAGTGATAATGCCCTCGAAGCAGTCATGCCAATATATCCTCCAAACACCAGTTTCTCAGGCATTATCACTTAAATAATGCCCTTCAAGGCAATTAGAAACGAGTATTCAACAATTCCATGGTATAACACAGAAGCAGTTGTTGTGAGGCAGCTCCATCACCAAAACATTACATATTGTGTATTTATTGATTGTGTTATTTTTCTACTATTCTCTCGGCTTTGTTGGGAAGGGCCTGTAAGAAACAATTTTCCCTGTTAATCTACAACGGTTTATGAAGCATTTGACATAAAATATTATTAATTTGTTTGCGTTGCCTTTTTCTGAGGATGCCAGTCATGCAACAGTCCGGTTATCAGTCTCTGGTATAATGGGAGTGAAGTCAGCCAGGGCCAACTGTGGAGGATTGCGTCAGCAGCAGTACTGCTTAGTTCCTGAACTCTGACGTTAAAGGGTATTACCCAGTGTGACACAGAACACTAGACACGCCATAGACAACACTCCGCTGTTCTGAGAAATACACTTTCAGGTAGTCCCCCCAGCACAGTCTTACCGCAATTTTCTATAAATGAGTAAAACAGCTGAAACACACTTGAAGCCACCAGAGAAACCACAATGATTTCATCTGCTTCCAATTCGTTCCCCTTTGTACAATCTGGCAAACTATAGTATGAACTTCAGCAAAAACAAATATGTTCAAAGCATGCTGCACACACTCAAGGTGCAAACACAATCAACTCTGCCTTAACAAGAGGTCGACCGATTAATCGGAATGGCCGATTAATTGGGGCCGATTTCAAGTTTTCAATCAGAAATCTGTATTTTTGGGCGCCGATTTGACGATTTAAAAAAATACCTTTATTTAACTAGGCAAGTCAGTTAAAAACACATTCTTATTTTCAATGACGGCCTAGGAACAGTGGGTTAACTGCCCTGTTCAGGGGCAGAACGACGGATTTTCACCTTGTCCGCTCGGGTGATCCAGTCTTGCAACCTTACAGTTAATTAGTCCAACGCAATAACGACCTGCCTCTCTCTCGTTGCACTCCACAAGGAGACTGCCTGTTATGCGAATGCAGTAAGACAAGGTAAGTTGCTAACTAGCATTAAACTTCTTATAAAAAAAATCATCAATCATAATCACTAGTTAACTACACATGGTTGATATTATAACTAGATATTATCTAGCGTGTCCTGCATTGCATATAATCTGACTGAGCATACAAGTATCTGACTGAGCGGTGGTAGGCAGAAGCAGGCGCGTAAACATGAATTCCAACAACACTTTGAGTTTTGCCAGCAGCTCTTCGTTGTGTCTCAAGCATTGCGCTGTTTATGACTTCAAGCCTATCAACTCCCAAGATGAGGCTGGTGTAACCGAAGTGAAATGGCTAGCTAGTTAGTGCGCTAATAGCTTTTCAAGCGTCACTCGCTCTGAGGCATCTAGTAGTTGTTCCCCTTGCTCTGCATGGGTAACGCTGCTTCGTTGGTGGCTGTTGTTGTGTTGCTGGTTCGAGCCCAGGGAGGAGCGAGGAGAGGGACGGAAGCTATACTCTTACACTGGCAATACTAAAGTGCCTATAAGAACATCCAATAGTCAACGGTTAATGAATTACAAATGGTATAGAGGGAAATAGTCCTATAATAACTACAACCTAAAACTTCTTACCTGGGAATATTGAAGACTCATGTTAAAAGGAACCACCAGCTTTCGTATGTTCTCATGTTCTGAGCAAGGAACTGAAACGTTAACTTTCTTAAATAGCACATATTGCACTTGTACTTTCTTCTCAAACATTTTGTTTTTGCATTATTTAAACCAAATTGAACATCTTCCATTATTTACTTGAGGCTAAATTGATTTTATTGATGTATTATATTAAGTAAAATAAGTGTTCGTTCAGCATTGTCGTAATTGTCATTACTACAAATACATTATTTATTTATTATTTTATTAAATCGACCGATTAAATCAGTATCGGCTTTTTTTGTCTTCCAATAAATCGGTATCGGCATTGAAAAAAATCATAATCGGTTGACCTCTACTTAACACATTAGGGCCTAACTAGGAAAATATGTTTTTGCATATAGCCCATCTAGTAAGATCCACATAGGTTAAAATACTACAGCATCATAGTATGTGCATGCAACAACAAAAAGCAATCTACGGAAGATTGAGAAGCTTGGTCATAACACACAGCAATGATTCACTGTTTTTAATCTACACATGACATGCATGCAAAAGTAAAAACAAAAAGACTTAAGTGTTATTCAGTAGGCCTTTGCCCACAGTCAACCCACACTACTGGTTTATTTAGTGGGATTTGCGTAGAACAACCGAAACTTAGCCTAGTCCTCCACAGATTTCTCAACGTATATAGGCTATCTTCTGGATTGCAAAATAGTTGCAATTAGGCTTCTGTCTAACACCCTTTCGGTTAGGTGTTTGCAGTCTCCTCTGTACTAACAAAAACATGTTTTGAGTAACCTACATACTGCAAAACAGTATTGGATGTTCACATTTATGGTTGAAACTAGGTTTCATGTTCAAGTCTGTCAGCTAATCCACTGAATTTGTGGAACTGGTTTTAGAAGTGGGATGGATAACTGGTCAAACCATGTGAGACACATGTGAGTCATATGGGATGGCACTACCCAGAAGCGCTATTTATTTGATTTACTGGACCTAGTGGAAAAGCAACTTTTATATCCATATAAGGGACTAGAGTTGAGGAATTGTGCAGTGTTTCTGCTATATTAATGCAAATTATACCTTCAGATTGTACTCTATTGGCATGAGTGCAGTATTGCATAAAGAGTGCAGGATTTTAAGTGCAATTCCAGCTGGCAGCTATACCCTAAATTCAATCAGACTGGAGTATGCAACAATCTTTCTGTGCAATAACAGTAACAGTAGATCTCAACAAGACAGTGACCACCAGGCAGAGAGTCATTTGAAGTCCAGCTACTGTAGTAATAACGTTTCAGCAAAATATTTTGAAACACACATGGTACAATATATTGTTTAAGTTCTGGCAAAATTCCTTGCATGCATGAGTCGAATTACACGTATTGCAAATGACAGTGGTGTTAAAACATCGCTCTCTGACTCACTTCATGATGGCATGGTAGCTAGTTACATTAAATCATGGATAGATGTATAAAATAAAAAGTTAGCGAGCTAGCGATCTAAATAAATGCTTAACGTTACTCATAACTATAATGCGAGTCAAAGAACGCCGTTAAGAACGCTAGCTAGCCGAGTTTAACCAAATATATTTATAACTAACCCTTTATGTGGTTGAACCTTAACTAGTTAGCTACAGTACCTAGCTAACTTACTGACCCAACCGAAACCAAATGGTGGAGAGCTTCTTCTAGACTTCTGAGAGTTACCGGGACCTATAACTAGCTAACATACTGTACTTAGCTAGCCAAGTGTGCAGCGCTTCTCGTGTGTAATTTGTGTCATGCTCCATCTAACGATGTGTATACTTTAATCCGTTAGTAATCTATTTACTAGTAAGGTGTTCCGCACAGTCAGTAGCCACATTGTTGGCTATACACTCCACTGAGAATCGGTGGATATAATGTTAATGATACCCACTTCGAACAGCTTCTGGCTAGCCCTGTGGTGGACCGTCTGTCTGGCCTGTATGCATGTAACCTTAGCGAACACATAAGCTAGTAGCTATACACAGAGCTAGCTAACAACAGCTAGGTAGGTACATTAAGAGTTGAATAGCTAATCCTCACTTGGTTGGCCAAGTTATAACTGGCAACTTGGTTGGTTTAATTAAATACTCACGTATACTGGTAATGGCCACGAGTAGCCAGCAGCTTCAGCTCCAACTGGCGACTTCAGCTTGAGTTCTAGCTTTTCTCCCATTCTACACTTTCTCCGGCGTTTCCTAACGTTAGCTAGTTTAGCGAGCTACTACAATTATCATTTTGTCAGAAATAAATCCTTATCGCAACATATACAATTAGATATCGATGAATGTAATGAGTGGCAAGTGGTACACGCTCCCTGTAGTCCGGTGTTCAAATATTTGTTTGATTTTAATCAATTTGTTAAAAAATGACTTCATGCCGAGCGGCTCCTACACCTCGGCAGTACAGCCGCCATCTTGCCCGGCATGAAAATCGGTCACTACCAAAGGGACCGAAACGCCAGGGGGGGGCTGTTTTCATGTCTATGTGGGGGGAGCGGCAGTCGGAGAATGGGAACTATCAACGGTTACCGGGGCTGTACAACCGGATTGTTACTTTTCGAGAGATGAGTATGACGAAAACAACCAAACATTCTCCTCTGTATAAAACAGTTTGAATTAGAATTTCCCGGGACCAATAACGGACAACTGGCGGGAGATACCATTTTACTCGATTACTCACTGCATGTGATGACATTGAACAATAAAACCAATGTTTTGGATGGAGCAGACCGAGGTCGTTTGTTTTCCTCAATTTACCTAAAGTGTGTCAAGTGTGTTTATCAAGGAGCCAATGGCTGTATATAATATAAATGGACAAAGCCATTGATCACGTGACTCCATTCATTCCTATGTTTAGACTAAATAGCGAATTGATGCCAAATAAAGTCGATTAAAATTAGTTGTCTCGAAGGGTTACAGCTTGTCAAAATGGACTTTTCGTAGCAGGTTTAGGATCACTTATGCAGCAGGTTATGATAGCAGGTTAGGATTAAGAACGTCAAATGCGCACAACAACCCCCCCCCCAAAAAAAAATAATAATAATAATATATATATATATATAGCTATTGTCAAAGTGTGTGTGTACACACACACACACACACACACACACACACACACACACACACACACACACACACACACACACACACACACACACACACACACACACACACACACACACACACACACACACACACACACTGACAAAAGCTGTATCCCAGCATGACCCTAAAAATAGTTTCTCATGGAGACAAAGGTTGTGTCCCCTGCTCAAACATTGCACACATCAACCAATGGTTGCATGCCACGTCATCGACCAACATAATACTTTAACATTTGAGAGATGGCATGTGTCAGCAATGAATGGGCAGAGGAACGCACCCATAACATGCACCGTTTGAGCTACTCAAGGAAGTGACGTTACAGGCTTGGTCAGTGCTGCCCCCTCGCATTGACTAATTTAACCAACGCGGTATAAAATTAACTGAGGAATGCACCCAAGATATCTTAACATTGTTTTCAAGGTAATCTACTCACATTCGTATACGCCTATTCATGGACCGATTATATCCGGGTTGCATCTGGTTTATATGGAAGAACGTCAAATGCGCACAACGTCAACACGTCATCCAAACACATGGCAGACATTGTATGAATAGAAAATGTTGATCTCGGCTGTGAGTGATAGAAAAAATAAATCTGCCTCAGCAACAACGATTTTAATAATTCAATGGATATTTTGTTAGCAATGTTAAAATCTTTTAGCAATGTTCAAATCTGACTTCTCCGTGTTAAACAGCAGTACCGAAGCAAAACTGTAGGAGCAGTCGAAATCTGGGCCATTGAACTCAAGCAGAGGTGAACTCCCTGCCATTGAAGTCAGGGAGTTCAAGGCCAACCATGGTACTGCAGCATTGTTAGCAGAAAACAGGATCCCCTATTATTGTGAATCGAAACATGGCGATCTTCGTGGTCAATCTTCTTGTAAATAAAAGTTTTGAAGATAATCATGTTACCAATAATTGCTTCTAATATACCAGAAAAAGTAATTATAATTTAGTTGCTAATTGCAGCCTGGAGTAACCCAGGCGGCCTTCAAATCAAAAGGTAATTGCTCACATACGCATGTTTAGCAGATGTTATTGCGGATGAGGCGAAATGCTTGTTTTCTAGCTCCAACAATATAGTAACATATAACAATTCTCAACAATACATACAAACCTAAAAGTAAAATAATGGAATTAAGGAATATAGAAATATTAGGATTAGCAATGTCAGAATGGCATAGACTCAAATACAGTAGAATAGAATACAGTACATACATATGAGATGAGTAAAGCACAAATTTGTAAACATTATTAAAGTGACTAGTGTTCCATTATTAAAGTGTCCAGTAATTTCAAGTCTTATGTATATAGGGCAGCAGCCTCTAAGGTGCAGGGTTGCGTAACCAGGTGGAAGCCGCCTAGTGATGGCTATTTAACAGTCTGATGGCCTTGAGATAGAAGTTGTTTTCCAGTTTCTCGGTACCAGCTTAGATGCACTTGTACTGACCTTGCTTTCTGGTTGATAGTGGAGTGAACAGGCAGTGGCTCGGCTGGATGTTGCCCTGGAGGGCTGATAGTTTGCCACTGCTGATGCGCTGGGCAGACCGCATCACCCTCTGGAGAGCCCTGCGGTTGCAGGCGGTGCAGTTGCCTTGCCACGCGGTGATACAGCCCAACAGAATGATCTCAATTGTGCATCTGTAAAAGTTGAGGGTTTTAGGTGCCAAGCGAAATTTCTTCAGCCTCCTGAGGTTGAAGAGATGCTGTTGCACCTTCTTCACCACTCTGTCGGTGTGGTTGGTCCAATTCCGTTGGAACAGTGGACAGTCGGTGATGTGTACGCTGAGGAACTTGAATCTTTCCACCTACTCAACTGCGGTTCCGTCAATGTGGATAGGAGCATGCTCCCTCTGCTGTTTCCTGAAGTACATGAGCAGCTCCTTTGTTTTGTCGACATTACCAGGGCTCTTACCTCCTCCCTGTAGGCTGTCTCGTCATTGTTGGTAATCAGGCCTACTACTGTTGTGTCATCTGCAAACTTGATGATTGAGTTGGTGGCATATGTGGCCACACAGTCATGGGGGAACAGGGAGTAAAGGAGGGGGCTGAGTGGAGGTGTTGTTTCCTACCTTCACCACCTGGGGGCGGCCCATCAGGAAGTTCAGGACCCAGTTGCACAGGGCGGGGTTCAGACCCAGGGCCCGGAGCGTAATTGTGAGCTTGGAGGGTACTATGGTGTTGAATGCTGAGCTATAGTCAATGAACAGCATTCTTACATAGGTATTCCTCTTGTCCAGACGGGATAGGGCAGTGTGATGGCGATTGCATCATCTGCGGATCTATTGGAGGCGGTAAGCAAATTGAGGTGGGTCTATCTACGGTGTCAGGTAAGATAGTGGTGATATGATCCTTAACTAGCCCCTCAAAGCACTTCATGATGATAGAAGTGAGTGCTACAGGGCGAGAGTCATTTAGTTCAGTTACCTTTGCTTTCTTGGGTACAGGAACAATGGCGGACATCTTGAAGCAAGTGGGGACAGCAGACTGGGATAGGGAGAGATTGAATATGTCCGTAAACACTCCAGCCAACTGGTCTGTGCATGCTCTGAGGACGCGGCTAGGGATGCCGTCTGTTCCGGCAGCCTTGCGAGAGTTAACACCTTCAACTTGAGTTCAATGACTGTATATGAATGGACAAAGCTATTGATCATCTGCCACTATTAATTCCTATGTGAAGACTCAATAATGTATTAAAGCCAAATAAAGTATTGAGCAACCCCACTTCTGACCATTGAAGCAAATTCGGGGTGGGTGTAGGCAGCTCAAACCTGTCACTACACATTACACCAGAAGGTCAAAAACTCTTGATGAAGTCACTAGGCATTGTTCTAAGGTAAACAAATACCTATAGGCATCCCATCGCTGCCACCAATGTAGCCAACCGATGTAGCGCGAATGAATGCTATAGTGCCTTCCAGGGGGTTTTCAAACCTCTCGTAGCGGACCTCCAGTCATGTATTTGAACTATTCCAGAGCTAGCACACCTGATTCAACTAAGCAACTAATTATCAAGCCCTTGATTAGGTCAGCTACACTGAACAAAAATATAAACCCAACATGTAAAGTATTGGTCCCATATCTCATGAGCTGAATAAAAGATCCCATAAATGTTCCATGCGCTCAAAAAGCTTATTTATCAAAAATCTTGTGCACAAATTTGTTTACATCCACATTAGTGAGCATTTCTCCTTTTCCAAAATAATCCATGGCATATCAAGTAGCTGATTAATCAGCATGATCATTACACAGGTACACCTTGTGCTTGGGACAATAAAAGGCCACTCTAAAATGTGCAGTTTTGTTACCCAACACAATGCCATAGATGTCTCAATTGTTGAGGGAGTGTGCAATTGGCTGGCATCCTGTGTGCAGGAATGTCCACCAGAGCTGTCGCCAGAGATTTTAATGTTCCATTTTGTACCATAAGCCGCCTCTAACGTTGTTTTAGAGAATTTGGCAGTACAACCAACCGGTCTCAGAACCGCAGACCAAATGCAACCACGCCAGCCCAGGACCTCCACATCCGACTTCTTCACCTTTGAGACCAGCCACCCAGACAGCTGATGAAACTGTGAGTTTGCACAGCCAAAGAATTTCTGCACAAACTGTCAGAAACCGTCTCAGGGAAGCTCATCTGCGTGCTCGTCATCCTCACCAGGGTGTTGACCTGACTGCAGTTTGGCATAGTAGCCGACTTCAGTGGGCAAGGGCTTGCCTTTGATGAGCACTGGCACGCTGGAGGTGTGCGGATTAATCCCGGTTTTAACTGTACTGGGCAGATGTCAATGTGTGGGTGAGTGGTTTGCAGATGTCAACGTTGTGAATAGTGCCCCATGGTGGCGGTTATGGTATGGGCAGGCATAAGCTAAGGACAACAAACACAATTGCATTTTTTTACAATTTGAATACACAGAGATGCCGTGACAAGATCCTGAGGCCCATTGTCGTGCCATTCATCCACCGGCATCATGATAATGCACAGCCCCATGTCGCAAGGATCTGTACACAATTCCTGGAAGCTGAAAATGTCCGTTCTTCCATAGCCTGCATACTCACCAGACATGCCACCCATTGAACATGTTTGGGATGCTCTAGAGTCTGGCTTGACGTGTAAGACAGCGTGTTCCAGTTCCCGGGAATATCCATCAAGTTCACACAGCCATTGAGGAGGAGTGGGACAACATTCCACAGGCCACAATCATCAGCCTGATCAACTCTATGCAAGGAGATGTGTCACGCTGCATGAGCCAAATTGCGGTCACACCAGATACTGCCTGGTTTTCTTATCCACTACCCTACCTTTAAAAAAAGATATGTGACCACCAAATGCATCTGTATTCACAGTCATGTGAAATCCATAGATTAGGGCAGAATTAATTTACTTGAATTTACTGATTTCTGTAACTGTAACTCAGTAAAAATGTTGAAATGGTTGCATGTTTCGTTTATATTTATGTTTTGTGTAGTTCAGGGCTACAACCAAATTGTGAAACTGGGGGTCCCCAAAGAGAGCTTTGAAAAACCACTGCCGTAGTCAATGAGTTTTACTACCTCCACCGCAATAGCCCAGGCCTTGGACAGAGTTTAAAACTCCCACCCGGGTCTCCCCCAACTCTTTCTCACGCCGGGCTGCTACACGGATGCCAATTAGCAATACTCAACCAGGGTGGTGTTCAGTACGCATGAAAGGACAAAAATGGTAACGTACTATCTGGACTAGCCCAATAACATACGCTTTATTCCCTTTTCCATTGCAAACATTTTTACACTGTCTTCCCTAATGAACAAGAACCGGCTCACCAATCACAACAGAAGGCACAACTTGATAAAAATTTCCCCAAAATGGTGAACATGAAAAGATCGATGTTCCTGGCACAAGCTCTACGAATATGTTGTGGAGCAGTTGGGATCTCCCCGGTGGCAGCGCTGCAGGCACAGTTGGGAGAGATGCCGTTAAAGTTAAGACAACAACTAACCATGAAATATTGGGTTATTCAAGATTTCTGGCCAGGTGTCCGGTTGGTGTTTACCATTCCTTAAACCAAGGATAACACTTTGCGGAAGAGCTGACAGTAACGTGTGTAGAACCTTAAGAAACATTTTTGTCTGCACTGAGGTGAGTAGCTAGCTAGTGCATTTGCTAGGCTAGATATACACTACATCACCAAAAGTTTGTGGACACCTCTTCAAGTTAGTGTATTTAGCTATTTCAGCCACACCCGTTGCTGACAGGTGTATAAGATCGAGTGCATAGCCATGCAATCTCCATAGACAAACATTGGCAGTAGAATGGCCCATACAGAAGAGCTCAGTGACATTCAACAATGGATCAGCCTCAAAGTGGTAGGCCACACAAGCTCAAAGAATGGGACCGCTGAGTGCTGATATGCATAGCGTGTAAAAATCATCTGTCCTCAGTTGCAACACTCAATACCGAGTTCCAAACTGCCTCTGGAAACATCGTCAGCACAATAACTGTTTGTCGGGAGCTTCTTGAAATGGGTCTTCATGGCCGAGCAGCCACACACAAGCCTAATATCACCATGCGCAATTCCAAGCGTCGTCTGGAGTGGTGTAAAGCTCACCGCCATTGAACACTGGAGCAGTGGAAACGCGTTCTCTGGAGTGATTTATTACACTTCCACATCTGGCAGTCCAACGGACAAATCTGTGTTTGGGGGATGCCAGGAGAATACTACCTGCTCCAATGCATAGTGCCATCTGTAAAGTTTGGTGGAGGAGGAATACGGGTCTGGGGCTGTTTTTCATGGTGTGGGCCCCTTAGTTCCAGTGAAGGGAAATCTTAACGCTACAGCATACAATGACATTCTAGATGATTCTGTGCTTCTAACTTTGTGGCAACAGTTTGGAGAAAGCCCTTTTCCTGTTTCAGCATAACAATGCCCCTGTGCACAAAGTGAGGTCCATACAGAAACCTTATCAAACACCTTCGGGATGAATTGGAACGCCGACTGCAAGCCAAACCTAATTGTTTGGCTGAATGGAAGCAAGTCCCCGCAGCAATGTTCCAACATCTAGTGGAAACCTTCCCAGAAGAGTAGAGGCTGTTATAGCAGCAAAGGTGGGATCAACTCCATATTAATGCCCATGATTTTGGAATGAGATGTTCGACGAGCAGGTGTCCACGTACTTTTTAGTGTATTTTGGATGTAGCTAACAAATCCGACACAACTAACCAGTTTTGTTAGCAGGTTTCTAGGGCTTGGATCCTGAATGCTCAGATGTACTGTGAGCCTCACTGTATTACAATTTACATGGTAGTTTAGTTCAGTGTATAGCATCTACAGGCCTCAAACTTGACTCTAGATCTCGAAGCCCGTTCCACTGCATTTTTTCATTGTTCCCCTCTAATCAGGGACCTGAGACACCAGGTGTGTGCAATTACTTATCAGAACAAAAAGCAGCAGGATCTGGACCTCGAACTGTTAGAGTTGAGTACCCCTGATCTACAGTATGTCTACATTGGGATTTAACAACTCAACATTGATTTGACTTAAAATTGTTATATCACAGCATTTCATTGAGGGAGAGCCAACAGTGAGATACCCTCCCTGACCCAGTGCCTTTTGATCCTCAAGGTACACATGTCATAGGAAAGAGAATGATAACGCCCAATGACAGAGATAGAAGTCATTACATCTCAAAAAGCACAAGAAAGAGGATTTCAACAGCCACCATCTCAGATTGTTCTGAAATCGTTTCTGTAGTTAAAAATGGTTAAGATTAGCATTCCTAATCTGCAAAAGGTACAGGGATTGGACTGCTGAGGACCGGGGTAAAGTCATTTTTTCTGATGAATCCCCTTTCCGATTGTTTGGTGCATCCGAAAATAAGCTTGTCTGGAGACGACAAGGTGAGCTCTACCATCAGTCCTGTGTCATGCCAACAGTAAAGTATCCTGGGATGCTGGTTGCTTCTCAGCCAAGGGAGTGGGCTCACTCACAATTTTGCCTAAGAACACAGCCATGAATAAAGAATGGTACCAATACATCCTCCGAGAGCAACCTCTCCCATCCATCCAAGAAAAGTTTGGTTACAAACAATGCCTTTTCCAGCACGATGGAGCACCTAGCCATAAGGCAAAAGTGATAACTAAGTGGCTCGGGGAACAAAACATTAATATTTTGGGTCCATGGCCAGGAAACTCCCCAGACCTTAATCCCATTGAGCCCACTCCCTCAAGAGGCAGGTGAACAAACAAAATCCCACAAATTCTGACAAACTCCAAGCATTAATTATGCAAGAATGGGCTGCCATCAGTCAGGAATGTGGCCCAGAAGTTAATTGACAGCATGCCAGGGCAGATTGCAGAGGTCTTGAAAAAGAAGGGTCAACACTGCAAATATAGACTCTTTTCATCAACTTCATGTAATTGTCAATAAAAGCCTTTGACACTTATGAAATGCTTGTAATTATACTTCAGTATTCTATAGTAACATCTGACAAAAATATCTAAAGGCACTGAAGCAGCAAACTTTGTGGAATTAATATGCGTCATTCTCAAAACTTTTGGCCATGACTGTACACACTCCCAGGAATGTAATTCATGATAGATTATTAGCTTCCCTACAGAAAAGACACTAACCTTCACACATCTAGATGACCGGGCAGGATGGGTGTGGAGCCAGAGACAGTAATGGGTTCAAACTGTAGAACCAGTTTCTACAATTGAATATAGAAATTTATTTTTTCAAACAAATCTACACTCATTTTATCTCTGGGACCCTCAAGATGACAAATCAGAGCAAGATTACTGAATGTTAGTACATTATTTACCTTCAGATGGGAATGTATCAAACCGTGATAAAAGTATTTTGTCGTCATCAAACAGCATGGTATTCTTAGCATGGTATTATTTTGCTGTAATAGCTACTGTTAGATTAACAAGAATATAAGCTTTATGCCCATGTCAGACATGTCTATGTCCCGGAAGTTGGCTGTTGTTTACAATGTTTTCTAGTCACATTATCGCATATTGAGCAACAACTGCCCCGGTGTAGGGACACCAATCCCGTAGAGGTTAAATCATTTCTTCAGTTGATTAATAGGAATTAGTATATTGCAAATAATTAACTTGTGGGTCATTACATGTTATTTCACCCACCATCTCAGATTGTTATGAAATCGTTTCTTATGTTCGAAACAGATAAGATTACCATTCCTGATTTTTTTGTTTGTTTAAATTGTATTTGATCTCTGGGAAATTAGGCTAAATTCTTGCACCCAAATTGACCATTTTTTATTTATAGGATTCACATAATATTCGACAAACATAGTACCCAACTACCGATTTGGACCAAAATTCTTCCTACCCTTGAGTAAGACATGAGGAATCCAAAACATTGTTGAAAGTCACCCATGGACCCCCACACTCCACAGCAATCCCACCCCAACAACCAGTCTACAGCATCAGATCTCCATGTTTGAGCTGAGGCTTGGAGTATTGTTCTTCACCCTTTGATATATATTACCTGTGAATATGTTGATGTTTTTTTCCCCTTGTTCAGAGAAATTTGACATGGAATTATTTACCATAAATTAGTGTGAAAGTACCAGATTTTGCCCACTAGATGCTGCCGTTTTAGTTACAACATTTTAGTCACAATCCAGACCTGTTTTTGAACGGAATGAATCATTCACAGTTTCCAGGACACAAATAAAGCCTAAGAGAAGGACAAACTGAATTGCTTGAATTGTGAGGATGACCATACAATGCATTTTCATCATGAGCAAAATCTATTGGTTTTCTTCCCAAAGTTACAAAGAAAATGTTGTGATCCATTTAATAAACACAAAAGACCAGCAACATGGAAAAAATAGTGTGGTGGCAGTAGCAGGAACAGTGGCGTCTAGTGGGCAAAACGTGGTACTTTCCCACTAATTATTACAGTAAATAATGCATCAACTTCAATTCTCTAATTTCTTTGAAAGGAAAAAAAACATCACCAGATTCACAGGGAATACATTACAAAGGATGAAGAAGCAATAGTCTAAGCAGCAGCTGCACACTACTTGTCAAACATAGAGAACTGATACTGTATACTGGATGTTGGGGTGGGATTGGCGTGGGGTGTGTGGGGTCCGTTGGTGGCTTATGATCAGTTCATTGGATTCTCCATGTCTTATTCATTGTTAGATGTAGTTTTGGTCCAAATCAGATTAAGGTACAAGAATCTTGCTAATTTGGGTGCAATAAATAAGAATATCAGTCTGTCCCTGATGTTTTTCCTGGAGAGGTGGCTTCTTTGCTGCCCTTCTTGACACCAGGCCATCCTCCAAAAGTCTTTGCCTCACTGTGCGTGCAGATACACTCACACCTGCCTGCTGCCATTCCTGAGCAAGCTCTGTACTGGCGGTGCCCCGATCCTGCAGCTGAATCAACTTTAGGAGATGGTCCTGGCGCTTGCTGGACTTTCTTGGGCGCCCTGAAGCCTTCTGCACAACAATTGAACCGCTCTCCTTGAAGTTCTTGATGATCCAATAAATTGTTGATTTAGGTGCAACCTTGCCTGTGAAGCCCTTTTTAAGCAAAGCAATGATGACGGCACGTGTTTCCTTCCAGGTAACCATGGTTGACAGAGGAAGAACAATGATTCCAAGCACCACCCTCCGTTTGAAGCTTCCAGTCTGTTATTCAAACTCAAACAGCATGACAGAGTGATCTCCAGCCTTGTCCTCGTCAACACTCACACCTGTGTTAATTAGAGTCACTGACATGATGTCAGCTGGTCTTTTTGAGGCAGGGCTGAAATGCAGTGGAAATGTTTTTTGGGGATTCAGTTCATTTGCATGGCAAAGAGGGACTTTGCAATTAATTGCAATTCATCTGATCACTCTTCATAACATTCTGGAGTATATGCAAATTGCCATCATACAAACTGAGGCAGCAGACTGTGAAAATTTATATTTGTGTCATTCTCAAAAATTTGAACACGACTGTAAACTTACATTTTTTATTATGATAGCATTTTTGTATGTTCTCTGTAGTTATGTACTTGAAAATGTATAGAGGGAGCTTCACCCATCGTTCAACCGACCTGCAGCACTGCCGCACACACAAAACTATGACGCATACTCCTGCCAGTTCTGCAGCCGTGTCTGCTGTTTGCATTCTAATCTGCTGAAGCATGAATATGCACTCTCAACAGCTGGGGGCGATTCCTGCAACTGAGACACATTCTAGAACAACAAAGGACATGAAAAGCTGTGTTCTCCTTGATATGGAATATGACATCAAAAACTATCAGGGACTTTTTAAAATAAAAAATATATATATATTTCACCTTTTATTTAACCAGGTAGGCCAGTTGAGAACAAGCTCTCATTTACAACTGCGACCTGGCCAAGATAAAGCAAAGCAGTGCGACACAAACACAGAGTTAGAAATGGGATAATAGAAAAGTCTATATACAGTGTGTGCAAATGTAGTAAGATTAGGGAGGTATGGCAATAAATAGGCCATAGTGGTAAAAAAAATACAATTTAGCAATTAAACACTGGGGTGATAGACGTGCAGAAGATTAATTTGCAAGTAGAGATACTGGGGTACAAAGGAGCAAAAAATAAATAACAATATGGGGATGAGGTAGTTGGGTGGGCTAGTTCCAGATGGGCTGTGTACAGGTACAATGATCGGTAAGCTGCTCTGACAGCTTAAAGTTAGAGAGGGAGATATACGACTCCAGCTTTAGTGATTTTTGCAATTCGTTCCAATCATTGGTAGAAGAGAACTGTAAGGAAAGGTGGCCAAAGGAGGAGTTGGCTTTGGCGATTACCTGTGAAGCATACCTGTTGGAGCGGGTACTATGGTGGGTGCTGCTATGGTGACCAGTGAGTTGAGATAAGGCGGGGCTTTACCTAGCAAAGACTTATAGATGACCTGGAGCCAGTGGGTTTGGCAACGAACACGAAGCGAGGGCCAGCCGACGAGAGCATACAGGTCGCACTGGTGAGTAGTATATGGGGCTTTGGTGACAAAACGGATGGCACTGTGATAGACTGTATCCAATTTCCTGAGTAGCGTGTAGGAGGCTATTTTGTAAATGACATCGCCGAAGTCAAGGATCAGTAGGATAGTCAGTTTTACAAGGGTATGTTTGGCAGCATGAGTGAAGGATGCTTTGTTTTGCGAAATAGGAAGCCGATTCTAGATTTCATTTTGGATCGGAGATGCTTAATGTGAGTCTGGAAGGAGAGTTTACAGTCTAACCAGACACCTAGGTATTTGTAGTTGTCCACATATTCTAAGCCAAAACCCTCCAGAGTAGTGATGCTAGATGGGTGGGCGGGTGCGGGCAGCGATCGGGTGAAGAGCATGCATTTAGTTTTACTTGCATTTAAGAGCAGTTGGACACCACGGAAGGCGTGCTGTATGGCATTGAAGCTCGTGTGGAGGTTTGTTAATTTAACACAGTGTCTAAAGAAGGGCCAGAAGTATACAGAATGGTGTCCAAAAATGATGCAGAAAAATGAATCCATGCTTTTGTCACTTCTAGGTTAGACTACTGCAATGCTCTACTTTCCGGATACCCGGATAAAGCACTAAATAAACTTCAGTTAGTGCTAAATACGGCTGCTAGAATCCTGACTAGAACCAAAAAATTGGATCATATTACTCCAGTGCTAGCCTCCCTACACTGGCTTCCTGTCAAGGCAAGGGCTGATTTCAAGGTTGTACTGCTAACCTACAAAGCGTTACATGGGCTTGCTCCTACCTAGCTCTCTGATTTGGTCCTGCCGTACATACCTACAAGTACGCTACGGTCATAAGACGCAGGCCTCCTAATTGTCCCTAGAATTTCTAAGCAAACAGCTGGAGGCAGGGCTTTCTCCTATAGAGCTCCATTTTAATGGAATGGTCTGCCTACCCATGTGAGAGACGCAAACTCGGTCTCAACCTATGTCTTTACTGAAGACTCATCTCTTCAGTGGGTCATATGATTGAGTGTAGTCTGGCCCAGGAGTGTGAAGGTGAACGGAAACGCTCTGGAGCAACGAACCGCGCTTGCTGTC